>NC_058372.1:55914000-56598000 GCF_018350175.1 Felis catus
TTCTACTGCTTTTTGGAACAATTACAAATAAGAAAATAAAAATGCTATTTTAATTTACATTTGTGAAGCAACACAGGGAAAAACTACATTCAAGCAGAGTGTTTTTGTACTCAACTGATTGTTAATAATTACAATTATGTGTGGTTTGGTGTTTTCCACAATACTGTGGTCAAATAAGGTGGGATAATTCAGAAGCAATAGACACATTGAACCTCAGATCAATAAAGCCATGACTAGCTTATACTGACGGGTTTTATAAAATAAATAAGAAAAGTCAGATCTGCACAATGTCAACAAAGGAGCAGTATGTCTCTACCAAAATAAACAAAATTCAGCTGCAGATAAACTGTTCTAAGCATTTTAACAAACTTGCCCTATGAAAATAACCAATTGTCTTTCCTCTATACAAATTCATTTTTGAGTGAAATTACAAACATTTGAGAGTAACTTTTGAGTAAAGTTTAAAAAAAATTAATGTTTATTTTTTGAGAGAGAGAGACACACAGAGCGTGAGTGAGGGGGAGCAGAGAGAGAGGGACACACAGAATCTGAAACAGGCTCCAGGCTCTGAGCTGTCAGCACAGAGCCCGACACGGGGCTCAAACTCATGGACTGTCTGATCATGACCTGAGCCGAAGTTGGAGGCCTAACCAACTGAGCCACCCAGGTGCCCCTAGAGCCTTAATCTCAATGAGGTAAAGAACAGAAGCAACATTGGAGAGATTCTGAAGAAAAGCAGAAGAAATTGGAGAGATTTCAGCACAGGGTAAGATGTAATAAGCACATTCCTCACTGTTTCTCCCACTGAATGCATGAAGCAATTTTTTGAAGGCTCTAAAAAGTATCAATGCAGATAGGGGAAGAAGACCAGAATTTGAAACAGCACTGGAACTGGTGATGAGTTTACTACTGGTTTTCCTTGGACTCACATTAGTCCCGAACTTGGAAGTGGGCATTGTCAAGGATAAGGAGAAACCTGAGAGAAATTCTCCCTGAGTTCCCAATAAGGTGAGCATTACATTATGCTGGGACAACAGACCTACAATAAGCTTTCATTCATTGATTCATCCAACAATTATCTACTGAGTGCTTACTATGACCCAGGCATTTTTCTTAGCTTTGGTGATAGTCAATAAACAAACCAGAAATCACTGGAGCTCATATTGTAGTAGAGAGAGACAGACAGCAAACAAGAGACCCACTAATTAAACAAATTATGTGGTAGTTTAGAAGGTGATGAGTGCTATATAAAAAGATAGGCCAAGATATACAGCAGGGTAAGGGAAATCAGAGGAGTGCTGTCAGGGGAAGCAAGATGAAGTTTCAAGTAGGGCTTTGGGAAGGACTCCTTGGGGAAAAAAATGACATTTGAACAAAGATTTGCAAAAGATGAGGAAATCTACAATATTGGATCAAGGGGAATGGGTTTCCCACACAGGAAAAGCCTGTTTACAGGCCCTAAAGTAGGAACAAGGCTGACTTGCTCAAGGTTAGGTGAGAAAGTTAGAGTGACTGAAGCAGAAGGCACAAAGGAAACTCACAGAACCTGAGACTGAAGAGAAACTATGGGCAAGCAACTCATGCAGGGTCTTGAAGGTCACCATCAATTCTTTCAGTCCTATTCAGCATGAAGTAGAATGCCTCAGAGCCAGAGGGCTTTGAGCACAGGATTAATATTATCTGATTTGGTTTAAAATGGATCATTCTGGCTACTATGTTGAAAATAGACTATGTGAATGCCATGGAATAAAAACAATAGCACCTTTTATAGGGCTATCTTAGAAAATGTCAGTCTGTAGGGCAATGTGATCATGCAGAAATGTGTGTGTGTGTATGTGTGTGTGTGTGTTCTTTTTTGACAAGTATCTCCTAGGCCCTCTGATCTATGGAAAATACCCTAGGAAATGTAATTCATACATTTATTTATGATCTAAAGGCACACATATCTTATAGGCAATCTTCAGTAAACATTATGTCTCACAAGTAAACTTTGATAGGAATTGGGCAGCTGAGCATTTGAGTTTGTAATCTCTGGCAGAATCTGAAGGGCAGGTCTTATTGTGTTGCCAATCAAATGTATAACCATATGCTTTGAAAGTTTACAGTTAAATTGAAAAGAGCTAGTCTTTGGACTGACTGACACAGAGATAGTTTTGGTTATCACTGATTTACAGAACTGGTAGGGGTGATAAATGGTAGTAAAAATAGTCTCCTTCGGATGCCTGTCTTGGTAAAAGGAAACGTTACCATCTTACCATTGGCTTGAGGTAAGGCTGTGACTGTGGGTATATCCAAGAGTATTCTCAGGAAACTGTTCTAACATAGATAAAATAACGTGTGTGGCCCCTGGTTTTCTGCTTTGTTGCAGTCATTCCCAAACCATGGGCTGCAGATACTGGGAGGTCTTTTTGTTCGTTTTGTTTTCTTGTGTTTTGTGGGCAGCATCAAGGTTTCACAAAGGTGTCTGTTCATCTACATTTGCATGTGAATTTTACCTTTCAGTTAATATAAAATGTATGGCTACTATGTTGTGCAAGAACCACTAAATTTCCCAGCATGACTTAAAATTTGTGGGTCTCTTTTTATAGTTAGAGAACAATCAGTAAATTGTGATAAATACATTTGGAGGATGTATACCAAAAATTATGGTTTTCGTTATTGATTGTCTTTTCTTGTTCTTTTTTGCTTCACAATCTCCTTTTAATTAAAAACTGATTCCCTTCTTATAAGGATGACTCATTTTTTTGCTATTGAGATAAAATTGGTTTAAAAAGTGATGTAAGTTACAGGTTACAACATTATAATTCAACATCTGTATGCACTTCAAAGTGATCACCACTAAAAGTTTAGTTAGCGTCCATCACCATATAATTGTTTGTGACAAAAAAAAAGATAGCAATGCCAGTTATTTAGGCCAGGTAACTCTCAGGTTGTGACAGTAAAATTTTATACAAATCAGATGTGCAACCTATATTCCACCCACTCTTTATATGGAAAATTGACTCTGAAGGCCAAATTTTCAGCTTATCAAAAGGGAAACTAATTTACATGTTAGATGTGATATGAAATGTGTGGCTTAAGTCTGTTCTTCTGGAACCAGATATGATTAAAGAGAAACGACTCAAGTTAAGCCCGTTAATCATTCTGTTCTTATTTCTCACAAAGATAACAGTAGACTTGTTAATTACCAAATATTACTTACGTTGGTTACTATTTATTACTGACATAAAACATGGCCCGTAAACATGACGGGACAGGGCATTGGTGCAAGCAGATACTATTCTGTGTCAATTTGGCTCTGTAAGACTACATCTGGAACATGAGGTGAAGCTATGGTTTAAGGTTATTATAGATTTATGGCATTTAGATTTACGTGATATGTTATGAGAAGATGAACAATGGCATTTTAGTAATCTAAGAGAACACCCGAGGATACAGAAAATTTAGGATGAGGTAAACGCCATTATTTTAAGTTAGTTCCATTTCTTTACTTCAGGACCACTCAGAGCCTTTAAAATGGTAATCGAGGTTATGAATCTCTAAAAAGGTAATACAGACAGGAACATTTTCTAAATTTAATTGACCATAGGGACCCTCTAACTTTTTCTTTTCCCACAGACCACAGTGTAGAATGAATGCTCCACAGAATATTTTGGGAAATGATGTTCTAACTCATTCTAAATTAAGAAAGTTCCCTAATTCAGTTTGACTGGGGCACAGAACCTGCAGAATCTTACAGGTCCCCCCTCCTCCTCCACATTTTGATGTGAAAGTCTGTATATGGGCCCAGATAAATCCAAGTAAAAGGTCTCTTCTTGATAACCACACCTGTGATCTATACTGGAATGATAATCTTAGCAATATTGTAAAAAGTAAGCCTGAGGAAATTTTATTTCTTCCTTTATACCTAACTATATAGGCTTTTCCATAAATTAATACACCTGTTAAGAATCTCATATTGTGCCCTGTGGATGGCCAATTTTAATTCTGCTTTCCAGCTGACTTTATGAAATGTAGTGATATCTAAAGATAGACTATAGACACATAAATGTACTCCTTCCTTCTGAATATACTGCAATACAAAGTATCAAACTCCCTTGTACTGCAGTCCATTACCTCTTACATTTATGTGGAATAAAACTCAAGAATGAAGCTAAAAGGACTATCATTTATGGTTCATTGTAACAAAATTGATGCTATGGTGGTGCTACGGAGGAATCATGTTGCTCTTTAGAAACCCCAAAATATCATATACATATATTGTTGTAGAAAATTTTCTGGCAAGTGTAAAAACTCAGTTAAACATTTTTAACCTTTTCACATTGCGAAGAGGCCACTTCCATCAATCAATATTCATTTAGGCCAACAGTGTATGCAGTAATTTCAGGCAGCATGGGCTTGTAAAGTATAATCTACTTATGATGTTTTTTTTTTCTTTTTAAAGTTTATTTATTTTGAAAGAGAGAGAGACAAAGAGAGAGAGAGAGAGAAAGAGAGAGAGCGAGCGAGCATGGGAGGGACAGAGAGAGAAGGAGAGTGAGAGAATCCCAAGCAGGTGATGTGGGGCTCAAACCCACGAACCATGAGATCATATCCTGAGCTGAAACCAAGAGTCTGATGCTTAACCGAATGAGCCACCCAGGCCCTCCTAGCTCTGATTTTTTACTTCAGAGGGCTGGGCTTCAAGGAGAAAAGAGGATAGAAGGGTGGGCAAATAGCACCTTCACTGTCAATTTGTACTTCTTTCCAGCATATTAGCTCTGCACTAGCATACTGATCAAATTAAAATTTCTGAAAAAGGATAAACTATTTCTATAAGATAAACTTTTTTTCCTCCTTAAAATTAACAGACTATCATTACTTGCTGTGATTGGATTTTTGAATTTTTTAAAAAATAACTTCTGAGGAATTTAATTGGTCAATATGATTTTAAGGCATGGAGTTATCTGAAAAGAAATTAAGAAATCATTGTCTTAGTCAAGCTTTCAAGTGTTTCTGACATTCGAGTTGTAACATAAATAACAGATGAATGAGCCAAACAGCAGTGGCAGGAATGTGCTTCAAAAGAAAACCACTTAAGCAGATTTCCACACAGGTGTTTAGACAAAAATAGTGTCTGTCAACAGGATAAAAAAAGTCTTTAGTCAAATATGTGTACATTTTGTTCAGCAAATGGAGAAACATCTGGATACCTAGAAATATTGAGATATTTTAATGTTTCACTGTATATTGAATTATAGATGTCATACGTGAATATCGATGTATATTTTGGAGGATTTATTAGTCCTAGCACTTGGATGAAGAGGAGGGTTAGCTAAATTTTGTTGCTGTTTGGAAAAGGGTTCTGACATTGACTTAATAGAACTGAGATGGAACAAATAAAGGGGAAATGCTAAAGAAAATGATAGGGGCTCACAGGGTTTTTCTATACCCCTTGGCAAGGGTTTGCTATGTAGCAGCAACCAGTTTCAGGGCACTCTAAATACCTGCTCCCAATATCAGTCATAGCGCTTATGGGTGTGAAAGCCTGAAGGACTTGAAAAGAGGCAAGAGGGTACAGATTCCGAACTGTTGCAGGTATGGCCCAGAATCAGGCCTGGGAGGAGGACAGAAGGACATTAGACTTTCTGATCTTTCTCAAGCTCTGATTATTTAAACTCAGATAATAAAAGTCAAGAGGGATTTGGGGAGATGTTTAGTTTTCAGATTAAAATTATTTCCTGCAGTTACTTTTTCCCCTTTAACCGCATGTCCAATGTGTGCTAATGGAGAACAACACAAGGTGAGGGAGGATTGGTATTTTCCAGGTCAGTTGGACATGGGGTAGTGGAAAATCTGTTATCTAAAAACAGTCACCTGGGTCACCAATATGAAAAATTATTTCTTCCATGATAATATTCTACAATTAATTTTATTCCCCAAATCAGAAAGGAATAATAGTTACAATTTACAGATAAGGGTATTCTGGTTTATGGTAAAGATTTTTTAGAGTAGATAAAATTAAGGCATTTTCTTGTACGGGAGAGTAGAGAGCCATGGGGCTACTGATATTTTGATGGATAATATTTAGTGAATCACTTCAGTTGGAAGTGGAAATCTGAATGACTCCAATAAATTAATCTAAAATGGAATAAATAACCCACAGTCAAGTTTCTTCAAACTTCCGTCTATTTTTTATAGTGAGTTCCACTTCTTGATTTTAGAAGTGTAGGGTCAGTTGGCAGTAGAAAGTAAAGCTTCATATTTTTTCAGCCTATATAGAATCCTTTTCCTGCTCAATCAGACAAATCTTATGATTGATATTTGGAGGAAGAAATCTCTAGATGAAATATATTCTAATGTACTATAATTGATATGGTACTTGTATCCTGCTTAAAATGAAATTTGGAAGTGAGAAAAGTAATGAATTACAGTTTGGTGATGAAATTACCTCATCATAAGATAAAAAATTCATTCATTTAAGACGATAACTGTAAGAAAACCTACTTTTCTATTATAATTATCTTCAGGTAGTTTGAGGCAAAATGACCTGTGCTTTTCAATATAGATCATTTAATTTTCTAATATAGAATAAATTTAGCATTTTAATACAGTGTCAGTCATGCATTTTTGTATTTCCTTCTCCCATACTAAAGTTTGATGCTTCTAATGCAAGGCTCTTAATCTTGGATCCATGAATATGAATCCCCCTGGACTTTTGTGTAACATATTAATGTACCTGCACATTTTTCTGGGCAGAGTATCTGGAGGTTTCATCTGATTCTGAAGTGATCTCAGAGTGATCAGGGATCTATATGGTGGGAGAAATTAAGCGTGACACAGTGTGGTAAGAAGCCAAAGTCTGTTTGATATCACATGATGTGATAGTCCAATTCTCTGTCTGGTTTTTGTATTTTTTTTTTGTCTTATGAATAACATAAAGTTTACTTTATTTTTTCCAGCTTTATTGTGATATACTCTATATTATAAAATTGTAAGATATTTAAAGGCTATAATGTGGTATGTATACATTGTGAAAAGATCCTCCCCTAACAAGTTAATTAACACATCCATCACCTCACATATTTATCTTTTTTTCCCCTCCAAATTCTTAATGCTGTCCCTAGCTGCATGAGTACCTCATAACCACTCTAACCCTGACTTCATCTTTTTGAAAGGTGGATTTCGAGTCCATGAAACCATTAGAATAAGGTGATATTTCATTTTTTCTTGCCTCTCTCTATCCTATATTTAAAGGAAATACCTCCCTGAATAGTAGCATCATCAGATATTTATTCATCCCTATATTTCTAATTTCTAAATATCAACCATTAAAAACTTATTTGGGCAATTTATCAAACAATTCCTAATACATATTTATTAAATGGATGGGATAGTGTTATGAACTAAGATCTGTAAACATTAAAATTTTTTTAAATGTTTATTTTTGAGAGGGGGGAGAGAGAGAGAGAGAGAGAGAGAGAGAGAGAGAGAGAGCGAGCACAAGCAGGGGAGAGGCAGACAGAGAGGGAGACACAGAATCTGAAGTAGGCTCCAGGCTCCGAGCTGTCAGCACAGAGCCCAATGTGGGACTTGAACTCACCAACTGAGATCATGACCTGAGCTGAAATTGGATGCTCAACCAACTGAGCCACCCAGGTGCCCAAACATTACGTATTTTTAGCTGGAATACATTTTAAAGGAAAATAAGATTCATGCTCTTTTAAAATTAAAAAAAAAATAGCCAGTTCAGATAAAGTCATACAAATGTAGCAACACATATGAAGTTAAAATTATAATATTATGCTATGTTTGAATTATTAGACTAGAGTAGAATTTCTTTCCCAATGTTTACAAGAAATAGATAAATGCCTCCATTGAAATTTAAGAAAACAAAACAAAAGAAAATGAAGAAAGAAAGGAAAGAACGAAGAAAGGAAAAAAGTGAAGAAATTAATACTTGATGATGACACTATATCCGTGAAATTTGGGGCAGAGAAGATTTACATTGGTTTGAAAAGTTTTTTGATATTTAAGCCAATTTTCCAAGCTGTTTGCCTTGAATCTGTAATCACAGATCAATACAAGAAGATAGAACAAAAAAGCAGCAGTGGGAGCTTTAGCCCAAAGGAGAGATCTCAAGGGCCTGGAGTGAGAGGGAGTGAGGCTCTGATGGCAAAACAAAGTTTGGAAGAGTCACAAAGCATGACTGATGTACAGGAAAGTGACAGAAGGATGGTAGGTAAAGAAGACAGTTGAGAAGAAGTTGAGAAATGAACAGACACACAGAGAAGTGGACCATTTAATGTTGAAGATACTTCTCAAGAGACCCTACTCAAGAACTACCCAGGCTGTAGTTCTTTGTAAGACCTTTTATTACTATCTTTCCTACTCTTAAGATTTCCATGAGAATCTGCCCCTAGGCTGTCTGCCTGTCTCATTTTCTCTCTCTCTCTCCATATGTGTTTTTGTGTGTGTATAACTATATAATATAATAACTATTAATATAAAATAAAAAATATATACCATTTTATTATTATGCCCTTCCCTCCATTCATGCTTATTTGACCTAATCTGAGTGAATCACTTTTCACTTTAACCAGAAGGGTCTCACTGAAATAGACCCACTCTCTCCATAGTGTATGGAATACTGGTTAAACCTATAACTTCGTTACCCAGGTGAGACGACCCTGAAACTCCAAAGTGGGCATTTCAAATGGTATTTTGTTTTTATTCCCGAGAATAACCATTATTATACGTTCATTATTGTGTCAATCCTTTTTTTTTCCTTTTGCAGTCTACTTTCTAAATATATCTTAATATGTTGCATTATTAACCATTACTGCTAACTGTGAGAATGACCAGATTATAATGTAAGGAGGCATCAGCTTGCTGTTAGATGAAAGAGTATTCCTTAGAGTGCCTGGCAATGTATAATTTCAAAATATGTTATTTTAATGTTCCTACTCCTACCATAAAAGCTCTGTCACACATTCGTGACCTATGTTTAAAACAACTGCAAAGTACTTTTCACCAAGGACAATGCATTTGTGCCATGAAAATAAGAAAGTAGAACCAAGGAAGAAGTTACCAGGTAGAAGAGATTTATGAAGATATTACTGAATTAATGAGCATCTAAGAATGAGAAGGGAAAGCTGTGCCTGCTTGGCCACTAAAAATAATATTGGCAAACACTTACTGAAAGAAAATAAGTCAGAGTTGTCTGTGTGATAAGAAATAGGCATATAGGATGCTTCAAATACAGAGAAGCCTAATGCTAACTTAAACCATCGCCATCTGCAAGTGACTTGTTTTATCCTCTCCGATAGAACATGAGAGATCTTTAGCAATTGGGCCTTCACATTTTGATAGTTTTCCTGACAAGAAGGCATCTGACCCATTCATCTTTTGCTGCCTGACCTTGGACAGCTCAGGTAACCATGCTCACCTTTAGTATCTTCACTGGTAAAATGAGGGTCAGATTCCACCAGTAGTTTTCAAACTACCCTCTTTGGAAACCCATGGCTCTGAAATTTTTTTAGGGGATTGGCAAAAAAAAAAGTATTTTCAATTATTTTCTTCCTAACCATTAAAATTTAAATTGCTTTGGAAACTATTAATTGCCCTGAACTTAAAAATTCTTTCTAGCTCTACAATTAAATGAATGTGAAATGAATTAAATGAATATATAGGTGTGGGGATAAAAGCTTTAACATAGAAAATGCTTTCTAGGTTGATTTAATTCCAGGGTAGCAGAGTATCTAAATGAAGAATTTTTGGAAAAAAAGATTATCTCTGCTCATAGAAGTTGAAGTTGACTATTTACTCATAGGACCCAAGGTTGACATTATCATTCTTATAGGCATGACCTGTGTTTTGCCCTATTTTGGTTAGGGCATCTAGGTTCTAGAGAAAGAGTTACCCTCTTTATATCAGAAACTTGTGCACTTACTAGCTAATTATTAATTCTAATAATTCAGTATATTTTTTAAAGTAAATCATATTTCTTATACATGGTCTTTTATTTATTTCTTAGACAGTAGGTGTGTTTCATATTTAAAAATATGTTTGCCAGTATGGAGGTTCCTCAAAAAGTTAAAAATAGAACTACCCTATGATACAGCAATTGCACTAGTAGGTATTTACCCAAAGAATACAAAAATACTAATTCAAAGGGATACATGTACCGTGTTGTTTATAGCAGCACTAAAAACAATAGCCAAATAGCTCTTTCCAAATTGGGAAGAGCCCAAGTGTCCATTGACTGATGAATGGATGCTGAAGAAATGGTATATATTTACAATGGAATATTTACTCAGCCATAAAAAAAATGAAATCTTGCCATTTGCAATGACATGGAGCTAGAGAATATTATGCTGAGTGAAATAAATCAGAGAAAGACAAATACCATATGATTACTCACGTGCGGAATTTAAGAAACAAAACAAATGATCATAGGGGTAAAAAAGAGAAAGGCTCACCAAAAAACAGACTTTTAACTATAGAGAACAAACTGATGGTTCCCAGAGGGGAGGTGGGTAAGAGGTTAGGTGAAATAGGTGATGGGGATTAAGGAGGGCACTTGTGATGAGCACTGGGTGTTGTACTGAAGTGTTGAACCACTATTCTGTATACCTGAAACTCATATTACACTATATGTTAACTAACTGGAATTTCAATAAAAAATAAATCAAAAAAATAAAAATGTGTTTGGAATAAGATAATGTCTGTACTTTTCATGCAGACTAATTTTAGCTAAACCCTTGTCCTACCTGTAGCTTAAAAATGGGTTTAAGGAGAGTAGTTGGCTACTTCTATTTATGGGCGGTCCTCCTTTCACTTTTAAAAGAATCTTACTCTGATTCTGAAATCTACTCTTGCTTATAACATGTCTTTTTAAAGCTTCTCAAACTTCTAAAATGAAACATAAATTAGTACTAAGAAGGGAAGAGAAGATAAAATGGAACTCACCCTGGGAAGTGGGCTAATACCACGAGGTGTTTGCTATCACCTTCAATGTGCCCTTGCTAATAGGACTGATAAGGTTGGGTAAAATTATTATAGGAATCTGTATGCTCAAAATTTATTTTGATCTAAACAAAGATAAATACTAGTTGGAGAATGTGGACTCTGGGATCAAAGATGTGGTTGAAACAAAATAGATTCTAAGATTCTATTATTCTTGTTATAATTTCAGAATAGAGAAAGTGAAAAAAGTAAAGAAATGAAGGGCATCTGGAAAATGGCAGCAATCTAAGAGTAAACTGCTCTTTTGGAGATTTTTAAGAATCTCCAAAGCAATTTGCCCTAAAAAGGGACAAGTTTCCATAGTTATATAATATTAATAACAATGATTGATTCTATAAATAGAAATACCATAAGTGATTATTTTATACACACACACACACACACACACACACACACACACACAGACTTCGAAGCTCAAAACACCCAATGGTAAAAACCAAATGGAACTATGCAAAGGTGATATTTTCTGTGTTTTATTCAAGTGTAGTTTGTTGCCGATTAATAGCTTTGTAATTAAATGCAGAGGTCTATTGGATCAAATCTTAAACATTCTATTCTTTTATTGTCTAATGTGGAAAACAATGCGCTGTTGTGAGAAAATTAGGGCTTTAAAGTCAGGGGGGTTTCATTATGCCATGCTACTCAGGCTATTTATGCAGCTACACAATCTTGCTCAGGCTCAACCTCCTCATAAGCATTATACACCCTTAGGCTTATATGAGGATCACAAAAGGTAATGTCGATAAGCTACCCACCAGAATGCCTAGCAGGTCATAGATTCTAAACAAATGCCACTGTTTCTTCCCAAAAGAAAAATCTCTGGTAAAAGATATACACAAAGAGAGTAGAAATAAGCTATTAGCATTTTATTTTTTCTATCGAAAACCATAGTAAAATGAATATTACACTCATAATTGACTATTAATGGCAAATAAGAATAGTTACTGACACATTTATCACTTAAGTGAATACTTTGAATTCCCAAATAGGTTTATCTTAATATTTCCACCATTAAGGAAAGGACTTCACTAGTATTTGTGCACATTAACTTGACAACATCTGTATAATGCATATGGAAATGACTGTGTATCTGGTCTTTATAGGGGTACATGTTCATTGAATACTCTGCTTTTTCTCTTGTGGAATATATTATCGTATTGTATTTTAAATACGTAATTTCTGGTTCATTACAAAACAAAATACTCACCTTGGAACTGTCACATGATATACAGAGTTCAAACTCCAATATCTGGCACCTATAAAGTTACATTGGATTATTTTTTCCACATGCTAAATATAAAAAGAACTCATTAAACTAACTGTGGAAGACCTTAGTAATCCTGAGAAGATAGTGACCTAAATGCAGAGCCTTTCTCTTTCTTTACCCACTGTAACATACTAGCATATTTTGGCTGAAATAAAGGCTGAGACCCTCAGAAGCTCATGTGCATGATAGGCTTTGAGTTCTCTGAGAGACCTACGTAAGAAAACTGCCTGGCATAGGCCTTGATTGTGGGTGTGGGTTGAGTGAGTACATGAAATCCAGGGCTGGAAAACCCCAGAATGGTAATGGTAGAGTGAATATTTGAGAAAGAATTTGGCTTGCAAAGATATATACTTTATCTGAGTATAAGGTTGCCGCACAGACTTGCTTTGAGTAGGCCTATTCTCCCTGCCAGCAAGAGGCTAAGAAGAACCAGAATGAATGAGCCCTCGAGTCTGGGAAGGTCAAAAGAGACTGGAGAACACAAAGGTATTTTTCAAGTTCTCACCAAGTTTTTGGTGGCCTGCCTAGTTCTACATTTTTGTTCCAAGTGGGGAAGACTGATGTACTTTCTAACGCTTTGGAGGACTGGTGATTACTAACGGTACCTAAAAAACAGGCCTACATCAAGATAGAAAGAAAGAAAAAAAATGGAAAGAGCATCTGGAGAGAGTAAGAGCAGTCAGAAAACCTGTCCAGTGAAATATAGCTGCCGGAGAGGATAGAAACAAACCTAGACAGAAGAACAGAATACCTAAGCCAATACAGTTACAGTATTTTCTAAAGATACAAAACAAAACAAAAAAAGTAAGCACAATATCTGCATGATTCCATGTAAACAATTCAAGGGAATGGAAGACAGCATCATCATTGCTAAATCCTAAATCTGTGGCTTAGAAGACCATATGGACACATGAACAAAATGAGAAGAGGATGCAAATTGATAGCAAAAGACAACTGAAAAGAAAAAAAAAGAAAAAGATTCAGGAGACTTGCCATAAGGTGTAGGAATTACCAAGGAATAAAAAGGAAAACTGTAGAGAAAAGAAAATATACAAATACTAGGGAGATAATTTCCCTGAAAGGAAGACCTAATGCCACTATCAAATGAAAGAGCTTACTGATTTCCAGGCCTAGATGATGAGAAAAGAGCCAGCTTCAGCATATTCTGTTAAAATTCTTCAACCCCAAGGACAAGGTACAATAACCCTTCAAGTTCTCAGAGAGAATGAAGATATTAGGTACACAGGACAAAGCTCACAGGCAACCCCGGAAGCAAGAAGATGGGAGAATAGCATCAAGACACCTCTGAGAGAAAAGGACTGCACATCAGATCCCTGTGCTCTTCCCAGACATGCTCAGCTGAAAAGAAGAAGGCAAGTTATTTGAGGAATGGCAACAATAGTAGTCTATCATCCATAAATCTCATCAGAGGAAAATAACAAATAACTCAAACCGACCAAACCAACCAAATTACCACAGGACCAGTTTTATAGCCCATCTTGCTCTAATTTCCTATCACTTCCTACCTCATCTCCAAGACCATTCACGGAGCTCTAGGAGCACTAGAAATTGGAGCATGGAGAAAGTGGGAGGAGATAAACGAATAGACCATGCCTCCCTTCCCACTGCTACTCCCAAACTGTAAATTCAGGGAGGAGTGGAGGTTTGAACTGGATTTGAAATTGAAATCATAAATTAGAACTGGACTTAAAATTGTATAAATTAAGACTCTTATTTTTTTTTAATGCTTATATTTATTTTTGAGACAGAGAGAGACAGAGCATGAGCAGGGGAGGGGCAGAGAGAGAGACACAATCCGAAGCAGGCTCCAGGCTCTGAGCTGTCAGCACAGAGCCGACGCAGGGCTGGAAGCCACGAACTGCGAGATCATGACCTGAACCGAAGTGGGCTGCTCAACCACCTGAGCCACCCAGAAGCCCCAAGTTGAAACTCTTTTTATAGGAGGATGAGTGGAAAGCTGTGATTTGCTCCAACTGTTGGTAATGAATAAGAAAGGACGTACTTACGGAAAAATAAAACCAATTCCTATTTGTACAATACTGAGGACAGAACATCCAGTAACCCACTTCTATTTGTCCTTTAAGGAGTTGTACAGTGACCCTTGAACAACATGAGTTTGAACTGCACAGGTCCACTTATATATGTTTTTTTGTTTGTTTTTTGGTTAATACAATACATATAAATGTAATGTAATTTCTTACATTATGATTGTGATTTTCTTAATAACTTTTTCTCTTCTCTGGCTTACTTTATTGTAAGAGTACAGTATATAGCAAATAAAACATACAAAATATGTGTTAATTGACTATGTTATCAGTAAGGTTTCTGGTCAACAGTAGGATGCTAGTAATTAAGTTTGGGGGAGTTAAAAATTATACACAAAATTTCAACTACATGGGTGGAGATGACACCCCTCCCCCACATTGTACAAGGGTCACCTGTATATGCATCTTCACATACACTATGTAGAGAAATTGGGTGCAACAGACAGAGAAAGGACAAAAAACAAAGATTAGAGATGATATAAAAGATATATTTCTTAGAAGAGTAAGGATTCTTCCAAGCTCCCTGGATATCTAGTTCGAATATTCTCAACGGGAATCAATATATTTCCATTGCAGTTTGCTGAACATGAAATGAGATCAGTTAATCAAAGAAGAGTAATTCAAAATAAGCTTACATTGTATCTTATGTAGCTGCAAAATAAGCTATTTGAGAAGTAAAAACTAATTGCTAGAACAGAAGTTGAAGATAATTTCAGAAATACATGATTTTGCAAAAACTGTAAGTTTTAGAATATGCTATTCTCTACTTTTTTCTTGTTGCATTTAAACAATATTCATTACGAAATAGACTCTTTAACTGTGGGTCACCAACACCTTCAAGAAACTAATGAAAACACTCTCTTTCTCTTTCTTCATACACCCTTCACCTCAGACCCCTGTCCCAATTCTCTCTTTTGGACTCTCTTGGTCTCACTGAATAACCGACTCTTGTCTGTATGGTAGTATTCCTTGTATGCAATTGATTTTCCTTTTTTTTTTTTTAAAATTGAGATCAACTGGAATATAACATTGTATAAGTTTCAGGTATACAACACTGTAATTTGATAAATGTATATACTGCAAAGTGATCACTACCACAGGTGTAATTACCACCCATCACCATACAATTGGCCCCCTTCACACATTTTTCCCACCTAACAACATCCTTCCCCTCTGGTAACAATCTGTTCTGTGAGTTTTTGTATTGTTTTGTTTGCTTATCTGTTTTGTTTTCCAGATTCCACATATGAGTGAAATCCTCTGGTATTTGTCTTTTTCCATCTGACTTATTTCAGCTAACACCATACACTCCAGGTCCACCCAGGTTGTTGCAAAAGGCAAAATTTCATCCTTCTTTATAGCTGAGTAGTACTCCATTATATATAAATATAATACATTCCCTTTATCCATTCATTGATGAATGAACACTGCAGTTGTTTCTGTGTCTTGGCTATTGTAAATAATGCTGCAATAAACATAGAGATGCATATATCTCTTCCAATTAGTATTTTCACATTCTTTAGATAAATTCTCAGAAGTGGAATAACAGCATCATATGGTAGATCTGTTCTTAATATTTTCAGAAATCTCCATACTGTTTTCCATATGGACTATACTAATTTACATTCCCACTAACAGTGCATGAAGGTTCTCTGTTCTCCACATCCTCTCCAAAAGTTGTTATTTCTTGTCTGTTTGATAAGTCATTCTAACAGGTGTCAGGTTGTATCTCATTATGGTTTTAATTTGAATTTCCTAACAATTAGTGATGTTTAACATCTTTTAATGTGCCTTTTGACTATCTGTATGTCTTCTTTGGAAAAATGTCTATTCGGATCCTCTGTCCATTTTTTGATATGGTTGTTTGTTTGTTTTTTGTTGTTGAGTTATATGAGTTCCTCATATACTTTGGAGATCAGTTCCTTATAAGATATATGACTTGCAAATATTTTCTCCCATTTAATAGGTTGTCTTTTCATTTTGCTTTTTCATTTTGATAGTTTCCTTTGCTGTGCATAAGTTTTTTAGTTTGAAATAGTGCCATTCATTTACTTTCACATCTGTTTGCCTTGCCTTTGGAGTCAGATCCACAAACATGTTGCTTAGACTGATGTCAAGAAGCTTACCACTTCTTCTAGGAATTTATGTATATTGGTCTTACATTCAAGTCTTTAATCCATTTTGAGTTAATTTTTGAATATGATGTAAGACAGTGGCCAATTTTCATTCTTTTGCATATAACTGTCCAGTTTTCTCAGCCCCATTTATTAAAGAGATTGCCCTTTCACCATTTGATGTTCTTGGCTCCTTTGTTGTAAATTAATTGTTCATATGTTTGTGGTTTGTTTGTTTTTCAGGAATCTCAATTCTATTCCACTTATCTACCTGTTTTTATGCCAATACCATACTATTTTGATTACTATAGCTTTGTAGTATAGTTTGAAATCAGGGAGTGTGATACCTCTAGCTTTGTTATTCTTTTTCAAGATTGCTTTGGGTATTGGAATCTTCTGCAGCTCCATACAAATTTTAAAATTCTTTTTTCGACTTCTGTGAAAAATGCAGTTGGAATTTTGACAGAGATTGCATTGAATTTGTAGATTGCTTTAGGTAGTATGAACATTTTAACAATATTAATTCATCCAATATATGAGCACAGAATATCTTTCCATTTATTATGTCTTCAATTTATCTCATCTGTGTCCTAGAGTTTTCAGTACAGATATTTCACCTCCTTGGTTAAATTTATTCTTAGGTACTTATTCTTTATAATGCAACTGTCAGTAGACTTGCTTTCATAATTTCTCTTTCTTATAGCTTGTTATTAGTATATATAATTATATACACTATTATAAATATATATTATACATAGACACTATTATATATATTATATTTATAACTATATACATGTAATTATATAATAGCTTATTATTAGTGTATATTGGTTTTTTATCCTACAACTTTGCTGAATTCATTTATTAGTTCTAACATTTGTTTTTTTTTTTTTTTGGTGAAGACTTTAGGGTTGTCTATATACAGTACCATGTCATTTGCAAATAGTGAGTTTTTCCTTTCCTTTCTGCTTTGGATGACTTTTATTTCACTTTCCTGTCTTATTCCTGTGGCTAGGTCTTCCAATACTATGTTGAATAGAAGTGGCAAGAACAGGCATCCTTGTCTTATTCCTCATGTTCAAGGAAAAACGGTCAGTTTTTCACCAGAGTATGATGTTAGCTGTGGATATGTCATATATGGCCTATATTATGTTTAGGAAGTTTGCCTCTATACCCATTTGTTAAGAGTTTTTATCATAAATGGATATTGAATTTTGTCAAATTCTCTTTCTGCATCTACTGAGATTGTCATATGATTTTTATCTTTTTTTGTTGTTGTTAACATGAAATATCACACTAATTGATTTACAGATGTCAAACCACCCTTGCATCCCTAGAATAAATCCCCTTTGATCATGGTGTATGATCCCTTTAATGTACTGCTGAATTAGGTTTGCTAATATTTTGCTGAGGATTTTCACATCTATGTTCATCAGGGATACTGGCCTGTAATTTTCTTTCTTTCTTCTTCTTTGTGTGTGTGTGTGTGTGTGTGTGTGTGTGTGTGTGTGTCCTTGTCTAGTTTGGTATCAGAGTAATGCTGGCCTCAAAACTTGGATTTAGAGGCATTGTTTTCTCCTCAATTTTTTGGAAGAATTTGAGGTAGATAAATATTAAATCTTTGAATGTTGGGTAGAATTCACCAGTGCAACTGTCTGATCTTGGGACTTTTCCTTGTTGAGAAATTTTTGATCGGATTTTATCTCTTTGTTAGAAATTGGCCTATTCGTATTTTTTGTTACTTCATGGTTCAGTCTGGGAGGATTGTGTGTTTCTAGGAATTTATCTATTTGTCTGATTTGTTGGCATATAATTGTAGTAGTTTCTTATGATTCTTTGTACTTCTGTGATAAAGTTGTAACTTTCACATCTGATTTTATTTGAGTCCTCTCTATTTTTACTGGTGAGTGTAACTAAAAGTTTGTCACTTTTGTTTATCTTTTCCAGGAACCATATCTCACAGCAGTATCAGGCTAGAGGAAAGTTCCAAAATGGCGCCTGCCAGTGCCAGCATTAGCAAGTTAGCATGAGATCACAAAAATGGCATATGCTAGTGTCTCTGTCCCAGAGAGAGTTCCAACAAGCTCCTGCTTCGTCAGCAGACACCCCAAGATTAGTAAGTAGTTGTCCTTCACACATGGGACAAGTGCTTATCCAGTTTGCATTTTTATGCTAAGTCCTGGGATGAGTCAGTCTATGTGTGAGCCCTTTAAGAGTGGGTTCTCCATTTCCTACAGTTCTATTGCTTTCTTGGACAACTGCCTGTAGGTTTTGGGGGGCTCATCTGTCCTGAAGAAAATCTAGGGGTGGGAGTGCTTGATGTGGAGCACAGACCTTCACTTCTCAAGGAAAATGTCTGCATTTTTGAGATCTCTCCTAATTGTGGATTGTTATGCCTAGAGTACGATTTTTCCTGGCAAGACTGTGTCTCTGCCTCTCCTATCCATTTTGACACCACCCTTTGTCCTTTGTTGTGGAGGCATCAGTCATCTAGGTTTCAGATATTTTTCTGAGTAAATTATTCCATATGTCGTGATAAATCTGTTGTGTCCATAGGAGACTGTGAGCTCAGGATCTTCCTACACTGTCATCTTGAACCCCTCTTAGGAAACAATTCTCATTTTTTCTTGACTCTAGAATTAACACTTTCTTTTTGATCAACATTGCCTGGTCTGTCATTACTACTGTCCATATTGTCCGTATTATCCAATCTGGTCTCCCATTTTCCATTCTCTCTTAAATACGTCTCCATAATATTTATCTTTTAAATCTTGAAAATAGCTTCCATAAATTCCACAGGGGCAGTGACTGATGTGAGACAAATTCCTAGAATCATGCCTAGCATATATTTGACGTTCAAAAATATTTGTTGAATTGTATTTAAACAAACCTTCTGCCTTGCATTGATTAGACCATTGATATTACTTATTTATACTCTTCAGCTAAAAATTATATACTTTATTTAACAGATTCTGATTTTTGAGCTACTTTTCTCCCTGGATTTTTTTTTTGTACCAAATTCTTCAATAGTCACGAGTCTTTTAAAGTTGTTGCCATCTATAAAAGTATTTGCAGGTCAGTGTTGGCATATGTTTGTTATGTACCTGTGTACAAATGTAGGATTAACATTCAGTAAATGTTCTGAATATAATATAAAATTTTTATTTGATCGTCTACAAATTTCCTTATACTAATAAGAATCAGATGAAGTTAAGAGGTAAAGATTTTTTGCCTTGGAGATTAAACCTGTATCCTTAGGAATCACATATCTTTAATAACACAAATAAGCTTAGGAATGTTGCTAAGCCTTCATGTTAATGACTAAACTTGGAATTGCAAAAGCAATTATTGTGATTTAATGTCAGTTAATGGGGAAGGAGTAAATCATCAAGTTGAAACCAAGGTGATGATAGAAACAAGAGAAGAATGCAGGGCATTTAAAAAATAATAAACACTCCTAAAAACAATGGGTTTGGAGAATTCAGATCCCTGACATCAAATGAGACCAGAAATAATTAGTGACAAATTGTTTCTTAAGATAAAAAGGAGATGATCACATCCTACCCTAGATTCATAAAGTGAACATTTGATTATTTGTATCATGAAGAGTAAGAAGATACTTGTATTAGGGTTTGCGGAAAATCAAACTCAAATAATTATCCACTCTTCTTTTTATCTGTCTTTCAGTTTATGCCAATCAATTAGCAATAGTAAAGTGGCCCTGGTTTCAGCAACAACAATAATAAACTGTGTTATTACAATGTTATTCTTATTAATTATATGTTATTATAATTAATGTTATAATTACATAATAAAAATTATTAGTTCTGTTCTAAGAACAAGTAATAATTTTAATTATTTTCTAAGTCATAGGTCTGTATTATCTATTACAACTTAGCAGATAAGGAGAAATACTTAATGTTAGATGATTATAAATTTCTCCAAATATAATCAGAATATGATCCTAGTACTACAGCAATACAGGAAACATTTTGTGGGATTCAAGGAATTTAACAAAAATCCCCTACCCCTGGACAAGCAGAGCAAGACTAACTCCATTTTCTGCTACACCCACCATCTCATGTATAACCCCCACATGACCTACTTATTGCTTAAGACACTCCCCCACCCTAGTCAAGCCGCTGAGCACACCCTTACTGGAAACTGGCTCATTTAGGAATGCAGAACCCCTAACCGCCAAAGAATGTAAACCCCGCCTTTTGCTCGCCAAACTTGCCAGCCAATTCTGACCAGAGTGATAGGCTAGTTCAAACAGTTACTATAGGGTAAATTGTAATTCAATTGGCCACCTGCGTGTGGACTGGCATGACTATGCAACTTTCTGTGTGTGTTACAATCTCATTGGCCACTTGCCCCTATAAAACTGCTACACCTTTTAACCTAGGGGTCCAAGTCCCTGCTCCGCTGTGTCGGGTATACTTGGGCCCAAGCTCGAGCTTGCAAATAAACCCTCATGCGTTTGCATCAGTATCAGCTCCTTGGTGGTCTCTTGGATTCGAAATCGGGGGCATTACAATTTCTGAGCAAATAATAATTACATAAATACATGTGGCTTTGTGCTTAGTGCTATCAGTTGCCACACTATTATGAGAGAGAAAAGAGAATTAACTGGTTTTGAAGAGAGTAATTTGAGGAACCTCTTGACAACATTTTAACAACCACCATAACAATGAAGAAATGATACCCAGGTGTGGACTCTGTTTCCTTCTCTGCATTGAATTCTATTTTTTTATTCCCTTACTGATCATTATCTTGCCTATAGGATGTTGTTGCTATACAAGCTGAACTGCTGTCATCAGCCAGGCAAAATGTAGCTGCCATCCCCCACCTTGTCTATAGGTCTTGCCAACTACCAAAGGTACTTTTGTTGACTGGTGGGTTTTTAGTTAATGCATCATTTTCCCTACATATTCACTTGTATAAAAGACTGTGACCCAATTACCACTTTTTATCACATTATAACATGCATTTCAGGGACACATTCTTAGGTTTATAATCTTTCAAAATTTTATAAATTTTTTTTCAATGCATGAAAGTTTTAGATATTCTATCTCCTAGACTGAAAAATGCCCTGCTTTTCTTTTCTTTTCTATTTTCCTTTTATTTGCTTTCCTGTATGATTGTTAATATTAAGCAATCCGTGCCATTTTCCCATGTCAGAGCTAGGATTATAGTCTTTGAGGAAGAGAAGGCAAGAATATCCTCTCTTTGCTTTTACTACAAAGAGGGAAAGAATTTACTTTTCCTCCATAGTCACATTCTTGAGAGGTTTCCTACACAGGTTTCTAATCTCAAACCATAAATGATAATTGCCCCATTTTGAGAATCACTACTGTCATCAAGACATACATCCAATCTGATGCAGGAAAGAAATAACCTGGAATGATGCATTTTTTTCTATGTTGAATTGTTTTAATATATTCTATTCTTTACTAATGTACAATATAATGTAGTCTATGTTGTAGTCTATTCTATCTATCTTTATATATATATATATATATATATGTGCATATATATATGTATGTATAATGCTTTTTCTTTAAATGATACAAATTTCTAATAATGATCATTAAAGGCATATTCCAGGTATGACAAATACTTTTCAAATTCTGTCAGCTCTGTTAATATTATAGTGATGTTTAGCATACTGCACTGAGAAAGATTCTGAGGCCATGACCAGGCTTGGTAGAAATGAATATTGTGATCTCTTAATTCTGTCAACAACTAACTCTTGAGCTGGTAACAAAGTAATCTTTTTGTTACCTGTGACACAAATCTAATTTCCTGTTTGTGTGGAAACCCATCCTTTCATCTCTTCTATGAAAGAATGGGGGCACCTGGGTAGCTTGATCAGTTGAGCTTCCAACTTTGGCTCAGGTCATGGTCTCACAGGTCATGAGTTCAAGCCCCACTTTGGGCTCAATGCTGTCAGTGCAGAGCCTGCTTGGGATTCTCTCTCTTTCCCTCTCTCACTGCCCCTCTCCTGCTCTGGTGTGTTCTTTCTCTCTCTTTCTCTCAAAATAAATAAACATCAAAAAACCCCCAAAAAACAAAATATGAATGAATAAACTCACATTCAATGAGCAGAATTTGCTGAAACTTCATAAATTCTAATTATGAGACAATGTACTATGCTTCAATCACAAGTTGATTATTAAGCACAAGTAAAACTTCCTAATTCAACTTATTTGAAGGTGATTTAACTTGAAGGTGATTTAATTTGAAGGTGATTTAGGAAAATGAAATACAGCATCATTATTTTAAGGAAATCTGATGACTAGGGTTGGAAAAAGGGAAGTTGAATCCAAGGATAACAGGGGGTCTCATTTGCAAACTACAATGTAAATGTTGTCCCCTAGCATTGGGCAAGGCACAACCATATGTGGCAGTCTTAGTGCCTGAACATAAAAGAAAGTACTACTACTACTACTACTACTAATAAGGACAATATTTGTTTACCCCTTTATACACTATAGGGGAAGAGAAGGGCATTAACATTATTGAAACATATATTAGTTTAGGATTTTATATGCTTTTTGTCACTATTTGTCAATCAATTTAATTTGCCTAATCTGTATTTGTAAGAAAAATTAGCAATAGATGAAAAATTTAATAGAGTATCTGCTCAAAGTATTAGAGACTTAAAATTAGGAAAATGCAATTTATTGATGTTTTATTGACCTGCCTCTCAACTTGTTTTGATAAGACTAGTAACTAGATGGAAATCAAAAAGTTAGAAATTTTCTCCCAAGGTAATAATAATTATTTTGCCTTTTAACAATTCATTTAAAGTACTAAAACTCTGTTGCTTTACAACATCTTACAACATGCAGACATTTCATGAGGAGTTGTATGTTCTCAAGTCAGCAGTCTTGGACAATTACAACCTCTGGATATAGGGCACACTGGGTAAATGTTGGGGTGGGGGGTACCTGGGTGGCTCAGTCAGTTGAGTGTTTGACTCTTGATTTTGGCTCAGGTCATGATCTCAGGGTCGTGCGATCGAGCCTTGTGTCAGGCTCTGCAATGAGCGCGGAATCTGCTTGAGATTCTCTCTCCCTCTCTCTCTGCCCCTCCTCTACTCATTCCCTCTCTCTCTCTCTCTCTCTCTCTCTCTCTCTCTCTCTCAAAATAAAAAAAAGAAAAGAAATGTTGGGGTGGGGGAGGAATATAAAAACTCCGACCATGGAAAGACACTCCATTTCATAAAGGAATTAGATGGCAGTGGGACTCGAGTATCTTAGTCTACATTAGCTTTCTAGGTAGTTCTAGCATGCCTCTGACTGGCTATAATTCTTCACCTCCTATATTGGTAAATTTTAATGTCCTGATATGTTAGCATTTCTGTAGACTTTAATATCAATGTCAAAAGAAACTTGGATCACCAAGTAATTTTTTATAATAACAAAAGAACTGGTTGTTCATGTTTGCCTCCTCTGGTTATGGTGAAGGATGAAGTAGACAGTCGCCATCCTTTGCCTGGTGCTAAGGCAAACAAGGCAAATGGGAAAAATTTATCAAGTAGAAGGACTTTCACTGATTGTAAAATCTGCTAATACAACATTGAGAGATATCAGAAGAGTTATTTATTTAAAAAAAAAATTTTTAATGTTTATTTTTGAGAGATAGAGACAGAGCATGAGTTGGGGAGGGGCAGAGAGAGAGGGAGACACAGAATCTGAAGCAGGCTCCAGGCTCTGAGCTGTCAGCACAGGGCCCGATGTGGGGCTTGAACCCACAACCTGTGAGATCATGACGTGACCTGAAGTCAGACACTTAACCCGCTGAGTCACCCAGGAGCCCCAGGTTATTTATTTTTTAAAAGCTTATTCATTCCATCATTTATTCACCCATTCACCCTTATAAAAATATTTATGTATTAAAATTGTTTTTTTATTGCCAAGTAGTATTCTATTATATATATAAACCACATCTTCTTTATCCATTCGTCAGTTGATAGACATTTAGGCTCTTTCCATACTTTGGCTATTGTTGTTATGCTAAATGAAATAAGTCAGTCAGAGAAAGACAGATACCATATATTTTCACTCATAGGTGGATCTTGAGAAACTTAACAGAAGACCATGGGGGAGTGGAAGGGGGAAAAAAGTTACAGAGAGGGAGGGAGGCAAACCATAAAAGACCCTTGGATACTGAGAATAAACTGAATGTTGATGGGGGGTGGGGAAGAGGGGAAAGTGGGTGATGGGCATTGAGGAGGGCATTTGTTGGGGTGAGCACTGGGTGTTGTATGAAAACCAATTTGTCAATAAATTATATTAAAAAATAAAAATAAAATAAAAATTTAAGTTTATTCATTTATTTTTGAAAAAGACAGAGACAGCACAAGTTGGGGGGGCAGACAGAGGGAGAGAGAGAATCACACTGTCAGCACAGAGACCAATGTGGGGCTTGAACTCACGAGCCTTGAGATCATGACCTGAGCAGAAACCAAGATGCTTAGCCCACTGAGCCACCCAGGCACCTCTAAAAAATATTTATTTATTTTCCACATGCCTGGCATTGTTCAAAATAAGAGAATAAAGCAGTGAAACTAGACAATATCTGCCCTAATGACATTTATATTTTAGCAGGAAAACCAATAATAAACAAATAAGTAATATATATGTGTGTGTGTGTGTGTATATATAATATATGTATTATATATAATAGTTTATAAGAGCTATGAGGAAAATAAGTAGGCAAAGAGAGCTACAACATAACAAAACAGTGAATTGCACTGTTAAATCAGGCAGCCAGTGGTATTGTGAACAAAATATAATAGGACTGTCCAAATGTAGGGAGGTTACTTTGGACCATGTGGTCAGGAAAGAATTTCCTGCATTGCTAACTTGTGAGCTGAGATCTGAATGACAGGCGTGTCAGTATTCTGGAGAAGAATCTTGAAAGGCCTTAGTGAGGAGTGACCCTGGAGAGCCTGGAATACAGGATGAACAGAAGCCAGCATATCTGGAGCACAGAAAGTGAGCAGCTGGACAGGCAGAGATAAAATCCCAGAGACAGGCAGGAACAGGTCCCGCTAGCCAATGTGAGATTTTTGGTCTTCATCTGGATGTGTACAGAGAGAGAATCTTAATTGTGAGGTACTATTCCCCCAACCTGACCTAAATAGCTATTTATATCTGCATCACTGCTGGTGCCTATTAATCAGCCATTCCATCAGTCAGACTCTCAAACAAATAATTGTTGTGCCATGCACAATGCTGAATGATGGGAATACAAGACGGACACTGCCAGCCCTGCCCTCATGGAGTATATATTTCAGTGGATAAGTTATAAATGAAATGATTACAGGTATCACAAGGTTGAAAAGGTAAGTGAGATGTAATACTGGCTTTTATAGTAAAATAGGGTTAACCTAGTCTACAACTTAGGACCTATATATATGTAGCAATGAAATAGCATTTCATCTTATATATCTCATCAAATTTCTACATATAACTTCAAATTTCTACATATAAGTTCAAAAAGTTATCCCAAGATTCTACCTACTACAACACAACAGATTGAAAACATCCATTTATATAGTGCTTGATAATTTTCTGTCCTTTCATATGCATTACCCATTTAATATTCATAAAAACTGTGATAGAGGTCAATCACTTATAATTATCTTTTTTTATTTTTTACTTTTTTATTATTTTTTTAATGTTTATTTATTTTTGAGAGAGACAGAGACAGAGACAGAGCTTGAGTGGGGTAGGGGCAGAGAGAGAGGGAGACACAGAATCCTAAGCAGGCTCCAGGCTCTGAGCTGTCAGCATAGATCCCGATGCAGGTCTCAAACCCACGGATGGTGAGATCATGACCTGAGCCGAAGTTGGACGCCCAACCGACTGAGCCACCCAGGTGCCCCTATCTTCTTTTTAAAGATGAATAAGCTGAAGCTATGAGAATTGAAATTATCTGTCTATAGGCATGAAATGAGTTAGTAATATCGGTAGTCTTAGCCTTTTCCTACACCACCTATATCACTAGAGGTCTGATCTGAGCTAAATATAGGAAAGTCGTGTACCCAACAGCTAGGCATTTAGTTTGGAGGCAAATGGAAGAGAGAATATAGCATCCTTATGATTATGAAATATGGGATCTGTTTAGGAAGGTGTTTTGATAAGCACCAGATAATAAATTGCGCAGAAATTCTGTGTGCATATACAGTTAGGGAACAATCAGAGTGGTATGGGATTATTCTATAACCTTGTCTTGAAAGAAATTTTTAAACTGAGCATATAAATACATTATGTGGTTAGATATTGATGTTTTTACATTCTGAAATTCTGTTTTTCTTCTTTTCTTTTCCCATTCTCAAAATCACTGCCAATCAATGGATCTTACCCACCATTTCCTCTGAATTTATTGCTTACTTTAGAAATCTACAGTGTTCCTTCATTGAACAGATTAATCTTAGCTACTGTCTTCTTCCTCTGCCAAAGACTTCTGCCCAGGCACTCCAGAAAACTTTACTCAGCATTCTCTTCCAATTATCCTATTCCCAGCTCTAAGCCTGATGCCAAGATTTCTATTTGAATGACCTCTTCCTAGAATGCTAAATTGTCAACCTTTATAAAAGCTTCATTCATTTAACCTTCCTCTATTTCTTAGAAAATCAGTAGAGAATTCTATCCAATGTGCAACCCTGAATTTGCTGCCTTACTAAATGAATGCTCTCTGGTGCTCTCATAGAGCTCAATGAGTTTATTTTCCCAATTTTTGTTTGAGGTCAACAAATGTCTGGCTGTATTAATATTGATTATTTGACATGGTGTTTTATAATGAGTCAGCACCTGGCATAATGTCAGATAAGAATGCATTTGATATTTTCAAATAACATCATTGTCTTGTTACAAATATTACATATTTAATCTCTCCTGTCCCATTACACCTGCTTTCTCTATTAATTAAAAACTGCCAAGAATACATGTCAACTACCAAGTGATTAAGACACAAGAGAAAAGTATACAACTTCAATTATATATATATAATTATGTTAATTGTCTTATTCTTCATAACCATGAACTGGTGTATGGCCTGTGATATACTGAGGACACTGTCAAACCATCATTATGTGATGACAACATGCCAGGTCCTACGCTAAGCATTTGTTGCATTCTATTTTTTTTTTTTTTTTACCTTCTTATCAACTCAACAAATAATTAGTTTGCAGTATGACTTTCTGTCTAGCAAGTCAGTGAATATCAAAGGCACATTTAAAAAAGCTTATGAGAAACAATTTTGCGAAAAAGGAAAGACACTTACAGGAACCAGGAATTTTTTAATCTCTTCCAGTGCATGACTCATTCGTGAATAAGCTTCCCCAGGTGGAGCAAACACTTCAATTAATACATGAAGTTCATCACTCAAGTGGGCATACTTGGCTTCCCCACTCTTCCTTAATTCTTCTTCCTGTGAAAGAGGTTATTTTTAGAAATACAAATCCACCCATTTTGCACTGATTTAACATTTACTTAGAATATGACAAAAGGGAATAATCTAAGCAAATTTTCTGTAAGTAGAAACCCTCTGAGAAATAAAAATCTGGTACATTTAAAGATTTTAAAATCATTTGTGAGTGTCTGAATGATTTTTTTAAAAAAGCTGGCATAATTATCATCTACAATAGGTTTTAATCAGCTAAATGAAAATGCTAAGCCCCTGAAAAGAAGTTACAGAAATGCCATTAATTTTTCAGCGTACAACACTCAGTTGTGGAAGAAAAGGGTTATTTTTGTGTGTGACGAATAAAATTTTCAGAAAATAAACTAAAGATTATAACTGTTCTTTGAGAAAACCAGAACTTTCTAGCCAGTTTTTGAGAAGTGGTGAAAAGGTTACTTGCTCGCCATTAAAGTGTGGAAAACCAAGGTTTATATCCCAGGCTATGTCCCCACTGGCCCAGATTGTCATCTAGCTTCATACTCACATCTTCTCAATTGTTTGCTGCTGCATTTTGGTCAATAGGAGTATATTAAAAGGATGGTGGTTAAGTATTATGTCGGCATTGATTCTGCATGAGCTATGTATCCTCAGCTTAACCAACAACATATTTCTATTAGATCAGATTTTTTCTAGTACTGTACCCAAGCGGTTATTGTATCCCGATTAATACAGCACAGGTGCAGAGCAAATCAGCACACAATTCCATATACTTTGCTAACGTGTGCCGGGTATTTGATGTGTATCATCTCTAATCTCACAATAACCTTACACATTATTCACAATTCAGATTAGGAAGCTGAGTTTAAAAGACATTAAGCAGCTTCGGCAAACTTGGGATTCAAACCTGGCACCTTTTGCAACCAGATTTGTATTTTTCTAGGGTTTCAAGGAAGCAGAATTTCAGTTAAAATGTGAACATAAGTAATATTAATTATGTTTTACTTTTCTTGACTCCTATCCCCAATAAACTTGTAGTTGTTTCACTAAATATCTAATGATAAAAACTAAAAAGTAATTTTTAGCTTTACTTGGGGATTAATTAGAAAAGTAACATGGACAGACCTAAACTGGTTACATAAAGGCAAATTTGCTATTGATTTCCAATAAGTAACTGTATGACCCATGTTCATGTGCTTATCTGACTAGGAACTAACATCATTTCAGGGCTCCTGGGTGGCTCAGCTGGTGAAGCACCCAGCTCTCGATTTCAGCTCAGGTCATGATCTCACCATTTGTAAGATCGAGTCCCAAGTCAGGCTCTGTGCTGACAGTGTGGAACCTGCTTGGGATTCTCTCTCTCCCTCCCTCTCTCTGCTGCTACTCCACTCATGCTCTCACTCTTTCACAGTAAATAAAATACATTATAAAAATCTTTAAAAAAAAAAAAAAAAGAAACTTCCATCATTTAAATACAAGGAAGCTCATGAAAGAGATGGGACAGCGTGCCTGCTTTTCTGTCCAGCCCCACCCACTCAAATCTAACAGTAACACCTTTCAGCCTAATAATCTATTCTCCAAGTGTCCCTGAGCACACTTTTTTTTAATGTTTATTTTTGAGAGAGAGAGAGAGAGAATGAGCGGGGAAGGGACAGAGAGACAGGGAGACGGAGAATCCGAAGCAGGCTCTAGGCTCTGAGCTGTCAGCACAGAGCCTGATGGGGGCTCAAATTCACAAACCGTGAGATCATGACCTGAGCAGGTATCAAGAGTGTGACGCCTAACCCACTGAGCCACCCAGGAACCCCTCCTAAGCACACTTCCTATCTCTAACTAGGAGTTTTTACTTAAAGGGGTTTTCTTAGTGCCCATTTCTCAGTTTAGGGAGAAGTAGCAATTGCCTGAACAACTACACACTCATGGAGTATAGTACACATTTCTTTCCTCTTTGGATTCTGCTGGGAGGTAAGCTGCTCATTATCTCTGGGGTCAGCTTCATTTGTACCTAGGTGTTGAGGTGGTTAAATCAGAGGATTCTTCATACTGCCCCTTTCTCCATACTTCCTAAGCCGATTTCCCACTGGGTATTAAGGACTACTTGTTAGCCACATTTAATACTAAGAGGTGTGGGGAGGGAGGAGAGGGTGGGTGATGGGTATTGAGGAGGGCACCTTTTGGGATGAGCACTGGGTGTTGTATGGAAACCAATTTGTCAATAAATTTCATATAAAAAAATACTAAGAGGTGTGGCATTCGTATATGAATTATAATACTCATTTAAAAATTTTTAATGTTTATTTATTTTTGAGAGACATGGAGTGCGAGTAGTGGAAGGGCAGAAAGAGGGAGACACAGAATCTGAAGCAGACTCCAGGCTCTGAGCTGTCGGCACAGCTCAGAGATCATGACCTGAGCAGAAGTCAGACGCCTAACTGACTAAGCCACCCAGGCACCCCAAAAATTATGATACTTATTTTCAAGGTTTTCAAATAAAGTGAGCCTAACTAGGTATCTCTGCAGTTGAGCCATTAGGCTGATGTTCACAAACAAAATGTAACGTACTATTAAAAAGCACATTTGCCTCTCACCTCCTCAATCACCCTTTATACAAGCAGATGAGGAAGCTGAGGTCCTTAGATATTAAGCAACTTCCTGGAGGTCAAGCATTAGGTTTCCAGGCAGGATCCAGTAAGGTAGGTGTTAGCAATGATAAAGACTTTAAAGGAGAAAAGTTAACACAGCAAAACCTATTGTGAGCTACTACTGGTTATTTTCAAAACTAAGCTTTCTACCTTCCAGGTGTGTTATATTTGAACTCATGTATTAGGGTAACTTTTTTTGCTTAAAGTTTATTTATTTACTCTGAGAGAGAGAGAGAGAGAGAGAGAGAGAGAGAGAGAGAGAGAGAGAGAGAGAACACAGGAGAGGGGCAGAGAGAGAGGGAAAGAGAGAATCCTGGGCAGTCCCCACACTGTCAGCACAGAGCTTGATCCCACAAACTGTGAGATTATGACCTGAGCTAAGATCAAGAGTTGGATGCTCAACAGACTGAGCCAAGGGTAACTTTTGATAGAGCAGAATTCCCCCAGCTTTAGTTTCTTTATCTGTGAGACTTATATAATAATAGTGAGGTCACAGGATTTTGTGACTTTTGAGAAAATTGAAGAAAATTTGTACACTAAAAATGCTCCACCAATTTATTTTAATAATGAATATTGTTTCTTATATTTTAAGTAGCATTTGAAATAATGTCTGACTGTTCCAACAGAGACCAAAGTAAACGTGACTTACACATGAAGAATAGTTCTTTCTTTCTTAAGTAAGAGTCTAAGCTATAAGCAGCTAGAGGAATAGATGGTTCATCTCTTCACTCATCCAGAGATCCTGGTTCCTCCTCTCTGAACTCAAGCAGCCCCTAAGATGTTGCTCTCCTGTGTGCTGATGAAGAAGGCTGCCTATAATCACTTCTAAATTCCACTCCAGGGAAAAGAGAAAGAAAATGCAGACAGCAAAAATCTTATTCTCAAGGACATTTGCCAGACGTTTCATACGTCATTTCTGGTCACATTTCTTTGTGAAAAGTGTACTTACACCGTGGCCCTGGATGCTATGGAAGCTATAATTGTGGTTTCAGGCTGAGTAGCCTTGAGACTAAAATGTGAGGGTTCCATTTATGATGGAAATAAGTGAGAATGGATACTGGATGACAACTAGCTGTCTCTGCATTCAGTCCTCATTCAGGGCTAGTTAAAATAATACTTATTTATTAAATCTAATCTTGGTGAATAGCTAGCCAATGTCTTCCAGAATGTTTAAATTTTATTTTCAAAAACAATACTATACCTCCAGTTGGATTTATAACATAAACCTCCAAGTTTCATTTGAATACGGGCAGACATCACAGCCATCCTGAATAACGCGAGTGTCTAGAGACCAGTAAGTATATTTACAGTAATTTAATACAATCTCTTGAAGTATTTCCTGAACAAGAGTTCCAAGTATATTTTGAAAAAAAGAAAAGTTTACCTTTGCAGTAAATTCATTATCTTATAAGTTGATTGTGAATGGGGCAGTGAGTAGTATTTTCATGTTTCTGCCCGATATCTTTTCCATGTTTTATAACAAAGAGCATTGTACCCTAGCAAGTTACACTAGATAGAACAGGGAACAAATAGCAAGAACTGTAAAAAAATAATATATATGTATATAAATAAAAAAATTAAAAAATTAAGAAATTAAAAATATTAGAAAAATCTTGAGTGTAAATTGACATATACTATTCCGAAGTTAACATTACAGAAGAGTGAATCTACATCTAATAAAAGCAAAGAAAAGGGCACAGGGAATAAATTAAAAGAATGCAAGATGCACACACTGGAAGGTGAATTGGCTTGACGTGATTCAGATTTCTGCTTAAAAGACTGTGCACTCAGTTGATATTATTTAATCTTCTATGAAAAAGGTACATTTATTCCATTGAGGACATTTACTTTAACCACTGACCTTCAGAACATGGTTTGTGATGTTCAGCTATTACAAAGGTATCATGAGCTAATTATTTCAAGTACAGTTATTAGTTATGCTAAACATAAGAAATTCAAAACAAAGTCATTACAAATATCAAATCTAGTTTTACATATCCCCAAACATTCTATTCCCATGTTATACCCTAAGGTAAAATATAAGTAAAACATATCAGTTTTCACCAGTTATTTTATAGAGAATAGCGTGGCACGAAATAGAGTCTAATTTGAATTGCATTCATGTGTTTAATTGTTAAAAGGATTTTTAAGGAAACTTTCTCTTAGGAATTATCAATTGTGTTTTATCTTCCACAAAAGAATGCTTTTGACTGGGAAATAATTTGACAATTAGAAAATTTTCCTCTTAATTCAAAACAGCATGTTCACTGAAGAAAACTTGAAAAAAAATCCCCAAAGTACAAATATTTTAAAAGATACCAACAACCACACAATTTAAGATAGACTATTAGTATTTTCAGTGTTTCCTCAAGTATCTCTATACAAGAATAGTAATGGAATTGAAGTCATAATTTTAATATTGCTTCTTAGGTCACGGGTATGCAAAGTACCTTCCATAGATTATCTAATTCTGTACGCACAACTTTACTTTATGGTACATAATGTTATTTGCTTCATTTTACTGATGAGGGGACTGATAGAAATATGTCCAGAGTTACACAGACTATAAATCATGGGGTTGGATTAGAATCCAGGTAATTTCATATCAAAGGTCAAGTTCCTAATCACTACAGGTATGTACTGGTATAGGTATGTTCAATGTAAGTAAACATTTTATACATCCAGATATTCCCATGGATATGTCTGTCTAATTTTGGGAATATCATGGCCTCCCAGCAATTTCCTGGTATTAAGTCCCAGGTCCAGGGTATCCTACAGCAGATTACAGGTCCTTATACACTAAGCACATCTGCCATGAATTTCTTCTTCCCTCTCCCAAAAGGTGTTGATTCCTTAGTAGCTGTATGTATGTAATGGGTGGAACCATTATTTTCAAGGTTCTCAGTACTCAGCCCCTACTTTATGAATGACTTACCTAAAAATTGCTAGTGATCCTGCACCAACCACACTGTTTATAACTAACCCTCTGTTTGCAACCATCAGTTCCAAACAAGGCATTCACCCAAAGTTTTTAAGATTGAGCTCATATTAGTTCATACAACTTCTCATGGATATTCATATTGTATTCCTAAGACAAATGTACCTCATGAAGCATCATTCTCTATTTTCCTGCATAGCTTGTCCAATAGCAGGGGCAGGGTGGTTAGGACCCTCTGTACCCACATTATTGTCTGGAATAAGGACTTAAGTCAGCTTACAAGTGGATATATCATGTTGGCTAATGAAAAATTCCCCCAAATAGGACACAGAATCAGATGTCCCCTTGTGTTGTGGTCCTAAGTCCAGCCACTTGATCCCTGGATTTGCCAACTGTCAATTTTATCTATCTATCTATCTATCTATCTATCTATCTATCTATCTATCTATCTATCTATTTTTTATTTATTTTTGAGTTATTTATTTATTTATTTTGAGAAAGTGAGGGCATGAATAGGGGAGCGGCAGAGAGAGACAGAGAGAGAGAAAGAGAGAGAGAGAGAATCCTAAGCAGACTCCATGCTGTGAGAGCAGAGCCCAATGCACTCACATTGGGTGCCCTGCCAATTGTCAATTTTAATGTAAAACTTAAAATTTCTTAAAACAATCTAAAATATCCACTCTTAAAATTATTTATGGGTGGCATAGACTTCATTTGAAATAGCAGAGGGGTACAAAGCAAAGAGGTCACATTGATAATCTCATTATGGACAACTCAAAAAATCCTCATTGTCACAAGTTCCTTTCCTGCTTCATTACACAGTTTTAATTTTTTCTTTGCTGTCTCTAATGTTTGTATTATTCTTTCTTCCCACGTGGAATTTCCTAGGAAATTTCAAATTATTTTCACCCCTATTAACCAGAGTAATTTAGTTAGTGACTGCTAATTTCCAACTGTACATGTCCAACTTATTATGGAGCTCAATGACATAAAGGGCATATCAGTTAATTGACCCTACTCTCTTTAGAAGTCACCGTGGTGATCATCATATGCTACTTGGAATGACCCTTTGGAATCTCTCTTTCTCTCTCTCTCTCTCTCTCTCTCTCTCTCTCTCTCTCGCACACACACACACACACACACACACACACACACACGAGACTCTAGTGAAAGAAAATGTTTCCATTTTGTTAAACTAAGAAGTATTCACCTACTTTGGGCAATTAAAAAAATATGTTATAAATTGCTCACAACATGAGGTAGACCATGTAATCCTCTGCTATGCTACTCCAGAATTTGGGTTATTTTGTCCCTCTGGTATCTCCTGAAAGGCACCCCATTACCAACAGCACCAGCAGAGAGAACACCTGAGTAACTGAGTTGATGTACTATCCATCATTTTTTAAACTATGTGTTCATCTAGATGTATATATGTGGTATCACATATATGTTATATATATGTTATATTGTTTCTCTTAAATATTTAGTCACATTTGAAGTAGTCTTTAGTCTCAACCACATAACTGACTCAACAGGTTTGCCAAATATTTATTCCCCCATAAAATAGTGAAGCTAATGTCTATAATAATCTGCCTGCTTTCCAAGTTTTATAAACCATCAATCAGTGGTATTTGTTCCCAAACTTGTTTATACCTGCTGTATTTGTTATTGTAATTTACATTTTTATAATTCCTTTCTACTTTAAAAAAAATTATCGAATAACTTTCAAGTCAAAAACATGTAGGTAAAGAGATTTTACCGTTTTATAAATGCTTTCATAGTTACGTGAACTTATGATTTTTGTACAATATTTTGTTCCTAGATCAATTACAGCATCTTCATTATATTTCACAATTTATCTTTATATATATCTGTTTCATCATTTTCTCATCTCCCAAATTACTCTTCATATATAAGTGTATCTGATAGAACCTGAGGAAGATACTCAATAAATTCTCATTGAATGAATTACTTAAGGGTGAAAATCATGCTGCATTTTTCTTCTGTCATCAAACCATATCTTTACTGCTCAGGCTAAGGTTTTCTTTAAGCGCTCAACCATTTATTGTCCTGAGACCTTGGAATGTAGTAATCTATCTTTACTAATATGACTATTTTCGGCTTAGGAGAACTATCTCCAAATTATTATTACATTCAATGTCTCCTATTAATGAACAATGTATAGATCATATACATATATTCAATGATAATTTATTTTGTAAGCAAATGATTTTGCAATTGCAGTTTATACCACATCAAGTATTTGTTCTGTTATTACAAGCACATAGTCTGGGCAAGTAAACAAAATAGAAGTTTATAACTCAAAAGAGTATTGTGGTGTTAGTCACAAACAAGTTAGAATAAGCAAACTTATTTACAACAGCCCCTCCTATCTAGTCCCTCCTATGGCTTGCTACCTTACTGTATAATGGGATTGGCAATTAGGTTGGTTTTTACGAGGCTACTCCAATTTCAGGAGAATCAAATAGCTGTATAAGTACAGTGCTTACTCTTTGCTCTCTAAGGAATCAAGCTCAGAAAGTTTTAGAGTCCATAGAGAAGATTCCAATGATAAAAACTTTACAGTAATATTTTATCGACAATTGCTTCCATCTTAGAGACTGAAATAAATTTTGTATTGTTTTCTATGTATAAGAACAAATATTTCAAAAATACTATGAACAAATACCAAGCACTGTTTTTCTGTAGACACTTTTATGTAGCCCTAGGTCCAAGAAAGCGCATGGGACCAAGACTTAGAAGGTGTTGAGTATAACATCTCTTCTAGCCATGGCTCCTCCACCAACTGCAAATTTTAGCAGGTATTTTGCTCTTGTGGCTTCCTTCATATGTAAAAGAAGAGAAAGTTACTAGAGAAAAAAATTTCAAATTGTGCTCTATGCAGCTCTGAGGGTTGACCACCTTGGTGCAAAATGATTCTCCTCTATGCCATTCAACCATGTCAACCAAATTTAGACCTGTTTATGTATAAAAGTTCTGGGTAAGAGAATATTCCACAAGCTCACTAAACAGAAGACAATAGACAACATTAGATATGATGATGTCTAAGGTTTCTCATAGTTTTAAAGTTTCATGACTCACCATGTGACTTTCCTTCACAGCTATCCTCATTCTGCTACTTAAGACATTAGTAGTAGAAAATACTACTTTCCAAATAGAGTATCTTCTAAGATACACTACTAGGAAAATTCAAAACGGAAACAATTCATGTTACTCTTTCAGTATCTACAATGAAGCTGCTCCTGTGTATTTTATACACATTATGTCATTTAATCCTCATAGAACCCCTTGAGGTAGGTAATGGAAGCAGCAGAATGTAATGAAAAGTTAAAAAAAAAAAAGAATTTTGGAGTCAGAATGACCTAAATTTAAACTAACGGCTCTGATATTTATTATCTGTAGTATAATAGAAAAGTACTAAATTTTTTTTGAGATTTAGTTTCTTCATCTACAAAACAAGTAAACTCAAGGTCTCTCATGTACAGTGTCGGGCATACTAAAAACCCTCAGAAAAAGTTAAAGGTTTTCTCTCAGAGGAGCTAAGAAACTTGGTTGCAATTATTCAATATGTAAGAGATTCGAATTTAGTCTGCCTGACTATAAAGTGCACTCTTATGTTAATGGTTGTTTTTTTATGAGCATTAAATTCACTTGAAAGAATATAATTATAAAAGTTTCAAATTAACTGTTGCCTCGATGTAAGCAAGAGTGCATCCGTTCAATGCTGGTTTACTTATTATTAAGTTAATTTAAATTTATAACTTTAAGAGAATGTATATTTGAAAATTACTCTAGGCCAAAGAGCTCACGTGTTTTAGAAAGATAAGGAAAAATTAACTTCACCACATGTAATTCCTTGAATTTTAACTTTCAAATGAACCACAAATGTATTGTCTACAATATGTCACATGGACCATATAACATTGAAAGGCCACATATCATGATACTTAACAGCTCATGATGGCCAGGGTTAAAATCCCAGCTCTTCCAAATAATGGTGCAAAACTTGGGCAAGTGACCTTACTAATTCAGCCTTTGAATTCCTCACCTGTAAAATGATGATAGTAATAACATAGTAGGCACCAATTAAATATGACTATTGCTAAATACTATTATGCTAAATACCCAGGATTCAAAACAATATTCAAACATATATAAATCGAAAGAGTTAGTGTATACAAAAATCCCAATTATTCTTTCAGAAGTAGTTCTGTCAGTGACAGGAATTTTTAAAAAGTTGAAAACATATAATATAGAGTACATTCAAGTTTTACACTGTGGTTTTTACATTAGCAATTATTTTTGTCATATTTTATCCTCAGAGTTATAATTTACTAGAGTGCTTTTTGCAGGCTTTTTCTTAATGCCCCAGGGAACTTTCTTTTAACATAAATCTTCAGGAATAAATAAGTCTATTGTCTGCACAGCTTTCTCCATCAAGAAGTTCACATAAACACACATTTATTATTTATACCTTGGTCTGAATGGGATTTGTCTGAATTGTCAATTTAAAAGCAATTTTAAATACACATATGTGGAAATTCTTTTATGCTACTACAAATTAGTTGTCCAAAATTTATCCACACAAAGGGTTTTTGTACAAATGGAGGTACATAAATACATGATAGAGAAGCAATGGTTTGATCCTCAAGCACACCCCTCAGGCTTTTATTGCCTTCATTTACAAATTCCGGCCCTCTTGAATTGATAGTGGCAAGAACTATTACAGATTATAGCTATCCATACTCCAAACTGTCAACAATGGGAAAGGAATCTGTTCTCTGCTAACACCATCTAGATTCATGAAGAGTGAAGAACCAGAAACATTGAGGGACCCAAGCATGGTATTCTTTTCAAGTAGGTCAGGATTTTAAAAGGACAGAAGTGGATAGTGCCAGAATATTCCCTATGCTTGAGTTTGGTAGTTGAGGGTTTATTAGAGAGAATGGATCTCAAATCAGGACAATCGAATCATACATTCTATGTTACAACAAGAATGGTCTAGCTTCTCAAACTATGAAAGTGTGCTAATTGAAACAGTGAAAAGAGTGTCTAGACACAATAAAAGACCTACTTCACTATTCAAGGAAAATAAAGCAATCAATCTTGACCAAATGCAACCTATAAGGTTAACAGGTTGTCCTGAATTAACACAAGAAAGAGTGGCTTGTGTCCCTGTATTTTATTTAAAAGTCATTTGCTTATGGTGAATCTGGATGGCTCAGTGGGTCAAGCGTCCAACTCTTGATTTCTGCTCAGGTCATGATCTCACAGTTCATGGGACTGAACCCCACATTGGGCTCTGAACTGACAGCGTGGAGCCCACTTGGGATTCTCTCTTTCCCCCTCTCTCTCTCTCTGCCCCTCCACTGCTGTCTCTCTCTTTCAAAATAAATAAATAAAAATTTTAAAAAAATAAAAAAAAATCATTTGCTTAGTAATTAAGGTACTCACAAACATTTGTTTTGTGGGAATAGAACAATCTGGGAATACAATTATGTAAATATGCTTCTTTAGACTCTTTTCCAAATTCAACTGGATATAAATGGGGTCCATTCAGGTTCAGAGGAATTGTTCAGGGGATGTGAAAGCACTTGTAGAACAGTGTTGGAGCCCAGAAAGAGGGAATGGATCCTCGGAAGTGTCTGTACTCAGAGATCTGAGCACTTTGAGGACATGGCAGAGTACTGGTTCTGCTTGACCTCAGAAGCTGAGAAGAAACCAAAAAGTGGGCTAGGCATGCCTTGCCTTTGAGGCCAAGAGAAACCAGGAAAACCAGGGACCAGAAGCCCACTAGGGTGGAAATCCCTCTGTCTTCCACTCAGTATTTAAAGGACTTCATCACTAATCAATTTCAACAACCCTATCTAAGCTGACAAATAAAAAGTAGCATACAATACTAGCACCCATAGTCAAGAAAATCAAGCAGAACATCTCAACATATGCTCTTTGAACATAAGCCAATTGACTTGCAGGAAGAGAAACATGAACACTTGAATAAACACATTTTAGGAAGCAGTGAAGGAGAAAAAATGCAGACACAAAAATTGTATGGTTTTAAAAAATGTGACTTCTAAGGTAAGAACAAATACAAATTAAAAGAGGCTTTTAAGAGGCTTACTTCGCCCTGTTGGTAATTGATTTCCTTTCCTCCTTTTTCTCAAAGCACTTACTTTAGAAAACTTGTAATTGTAGGTAGGTCTTCCTCTCTTTGAAATGTACATAAATCCTTTTGAAGCTAGATAGGCCTATTGTTAACTTTATTACCTAGAAATATACATCTCGAGGACTTGGAAGCCATTTCTTTGAAACATAAACATCATGATAGATAACATTCCTACTTCCCAGTTTCTGTGGGAGGCAGAAGCCTAACTTTGGTAGGTCCTTGCTCCAAGGTGCAAAACAACCTCTCATCATAAAAATATAGTAAGTCTGTTGTTCCCTGGGATGAAGCCAATTGGCTAACACTAATCACCCCAATAAGCAGGTAAAAGGATGAATTCTGCGACAAATGGTGCTGTCAAGTCTTCTTATTGAGGATGAGTTACTGTTTATGTTGCGAACAAGTATGTAATGGGTTGTATCTGCCTGGATGCATAAAAGAGTGAGATTCCTTTCTATGTTTGCAAGCTCTTAGGGAATTGCCTGTGATGCCCATCACATTCTGGCTTAATGCTTATTCAATAATAAAAGTGTTTTCTTTACTACTTTTGCGGAAAGGGTTTCTGGGCTGGGAAATTTTGTTTTAATTACATTTCCCCAATGAAGAAGTGAAAACAGCTAGTGAATTGGGTAAGGGGATCTCAGCAAAGCCATCTTTACCCTGATAGATATTGCCAGAATTGCTTCCAAGCCTCGTGATGCTGAAAGGGCAAGTCGTCACTGCCAACCAATAACAGAAAAGCAAATACTAATGAGTCCAAGCTGGCAGGGAGCAATAGGCCAGATGCCTGGTTCTGAAAGAAAATTTAGAGGTGGCATATCAATTTTGGGAAGGACATCTTGCACAACCAGACACGTTTGTAGAGGACACAACAAGGAGATGCCAAAACAGCTTTGACCGAGCGTGCTGGAGTGACTAGAGACAGAGAAGAGAAAACAAGAACCACAGCAGAAAGGCCACAAAAGCTGCTGAAGAAGTTCCCACGGAGTTGTAGAGACGCTGCCCACTGGAAATGCAATGGCAGCAGACAGATCAATTTGGCCTTTGAAGATATGATATGGAAGACTTTACTTTGAACAAATGCATTATACTGTTCATCAAGCAACCAGACTGAGAAGCAAACATCATTAGGACCCATAAAGTGGCTAACCACTGACTAGAATATACCTGGTATCAGTGTGAAAGGGCATCCAAATTTACAGCATAGATTCAAGGTCAATAAATGCCATAAGAGAAGAATATTTATTGTTGCCACTTTTAGCTTTCTGAAAAAAGGGTTTCCGGATCATATTAGTTCCTGCTTACAACTCTCTACCCATACACTATTTGCCTAAAATGCAACAATTTGAACATGGCATTGCAGACCTTTTTAATCTGGCACTGGCTTAGCTCATCAGTTACCTCTTCTGCCATCTCCTTTGCAGACACTATTCTCCAATCACTAAAAAATCCTCACCTTTCTCTGCAATCATCATCCTCTTTCAAATCCCTGTGTTTCTTTGTTTTTCTTGCAAGGTTCAGATCACATGTATTTTTCTAGACTTCACACAGCCAGCAATGCAGAAACAATTGCTCCATAGAATCTTAACAGTAATATCTTCTCAATAATATTATATCATAAATATTTGGAATTATATTATTAATATTGATTGAATCCTCCATCAGGATATTTGGTTCCATGGATCCATTTAATTTTTTTTTTTAACGTTTATTTATCTTTGAGACAGAGAGAGACAGAGCATGAATGGGGGAGGGTCAGAGAGAGGGAGACACAGAATCCGAAACAGGCTCCAGGCTCTGAGCTGTCAGCACAGAGCCCCACGCGGGGCTTGAACTCACAGACCGCGAGATCGTGACCTGAGCTGAAGTCGGCCGCTTAACCGATTGAGCCACCCAGGCGCCCCCCCATGGATCCATTTAAACATGGAGTATGTTTTTCTATAGGCATCTTGTGTGTATGTGTGTGGGCGGAGTGAGTGTGAGAGATGGGAGGGGTGCAGGTGGATGAGGAAAGCATATACTTAAAGGATGTTTCTTAGATCCTATCTAAATGTTAATAAGATGTATATTGTCTATATACTTTTGTATTAATTGTTTTAATCAAATGAACACTTAAGCTTTGTTACACAGATAATAAATACTTCCCAGGGGGAATGGGAGACAGGAATTTGATCTCTTGGATATTGCAGTATCTTATTACATAATCATTTTCTCTTTCTATCCTTCACTCTGTCTTAGCAAAAATATATTTGATAATGTCTCAGAGCAAAGTGGTAGTAAGTAAATGCTAATTTTATACATATTTTTTTTCCTGAAGAATTCATCTCTGCTTTGTTTTTACAGACTTACAGAATGTTCTGTCAGTGCTACAAAATACAAATCCCAAACCAGAGACACCCAAAACGTGTAAGCATTAGAGCACATGGAAGGAGGGCTGTAGTGACCTTCTATAACTAACTTTCAAGCACCATTGTTTGCCATCAATCTGAAATTGAATGTGTAAAACTGTAGGTACTACAAAATTTCTCTTGTGTATGGAAAGCCCTTTTGCAATTTTGTTTTCTTAAAACCTGTGAAATCACTTTTTTGGATAAAGTATTCAGAAGGAGGAGCTATGGACCCAGACTCGGGCTCCTCATGACACTTTATATTTGCTGGTGCATATCTTGCCTCATATCACCCAGAAAAGATCTTTCTAAGAGAGGAACTTCTCCCTCACCAACACTGACAACAAGTGTTCTTTTCATGCTATTATCTAAAAATCTTTCCATCATCCCCTACCTATGTTTAAATGAGGTTTAGACTCATTCTTTTCTTTTTGTTTCAATGTTTACTTATTTTTGAGAGAGAGAGAGAGACTGAGTATGAGTGGGGGAGGAACAGGGAGACACAGAATCTGAAGTAGGCTCTAGGCTCCAAGCTATCAGCAAAGAGCCAGACGCGGGGCTCAAAGTCACGAACCATGAGATCATGACCTAGGCTGAAGTCAGACGCTTAACAACCGAACCACCCAGGCGCCCCTAAACTCACTCTTTTTTTTTTAACCTCAGTGTAACAAACATCTTTGGATGCTGAGTAAACGGAACGGAAAAGGAGAATCATTGTAAGGAACTAGGGTTTGTCCTATACCACTGATAAGATAGTGTATATTAAAAAAAAATACTAGAGTTTGCAAAGTTTTAATCCAGTCTTTTCTCAGGTTAGCCCCCTCCCTGCCATTGCTAGCCCGACAGCAAATGTGTCTGTAACAGCAGCAGTCAGCAATGACAGATATGTCTAGAGAACATAGGTCAAAAAGAGAAGGTCTATGACTGCCCTCCACTTTTCCACCACAAAAAAAACATATACAGTAAAACCTCAGTTTGAGAGCATAATTCATTCTAGAAACATGCTTATAATCCAAAACACTCGTATATTGAAGCGAATTTCAGGAACCATTGGCACAATTGTGATCATGTGACGTTCAGCATCACATACTACTTCTATTGCAAGACATTGCTTGTTTATCAAGTTAAAATGTATTAGAAATGTTTGCTCATCTTGTGGAACACTCATAGAACTAGTTACTCGCAATCCAGGGTTTTACTGCACATTATTTTTTGAAGTGAGGGTATATATTCAACTGTCTTGCCTTGGTGCTAACGTTGTTACTTAAGACTCAGCCAAAAACAGAACAAAAGAACATGTACTGACTATCCACAATGTTCTGGAATTATACTAGCGTTTTTCTTACTTATGATATATTTATACCTCACAATAGGTTAACATTATCTGCATTTTGACTTTTAAGGAAACAAAGGATTCTTTGAATAAACCAGACAAAATTTTAGAAAATGAACTGACTCAAACATGTGGCTCAATAACTGTTAAGCCCATATTGATAATCATATCTTATCCTATAGCATAAAAATAAGTAAGACAGGCCTGAGGCTGGATTCTGACCTGCAGGGTGTTTTGCTGTTTATCTCAATGTTAGCTACTGGAAGAACTAGTTGGCAGGAAGGCCATGGCCTTTAGCAAAAAAGGTACTCTTCTTAGTGTGCTAAAAGAGAGTTACCGGATATGTTTCAAGGCCCTCCTCTCAGTGGTCATAGGAATATTACAAAGACCTTCTAATAAGGAATTCTAACAAGACCTTAACTTTCAAGCATTCTTAATTCTGCAAAGAGGAGTTTTCCAAAGGTATACCCATCCCCATCTTAAAGACCCTGTTTGGGATGAGGGATTGACAGTGATTTACTTTTATTCCAGAGGCCACCTCTGGTCAAAGGAAATCTATTAATTCTCCTTTTGAAACAAACAGATTTTTTCTGAAAAATAGGTATCTGGAAAGGCTGCATTGATGGTTGTGTTCTAAGTAATTACAAACATATATGTTGATTTAACTAATAAACATTTAAGATGCATTTTCATGTGAAGGCACTGTGCTACATAAGTTTTGGGAGTAAATCCTGACCTTAGAGAGCTCATTGTTTACATGGACAGATAAAGCATTTGTACAAAATAAATTCTTGTAAGTGACAGAAGTCAGAAGAAAAGTTATGCAAGTTTACTATTGGGCATACATATTCATTCAGCAACATTTACTGAGCCTCTCTGCTGTGGGAGCATAATTAAAATGTAGGGACACAGCAGCAACTGAGGCCAGTCTGCTTACATTTTAGTGGGAGAAGTCAAATAATAAAGGGATATAATTATTACATATATATAATTATATATATACACATACATATATACACACATATATGGTATATTATATACACACATATTGCATTATGTATTATATGTATATATATATATATTAAATTATAATTGTAATAAATTAAACAAAAGACAAGGGTTGGAGAACCAGATGGACAGAGTATTATTTGGATAAGGTGGTCAAGGGGCTTCTCTGAGATTAGTGCTGAGTAATGAGAAGGTGCTTTTCTACACAAAGCCAAAGGAAGAGTGGGTAGGTGGGAGAGGTATTGTGGGGAAATTAAAGATAAGAGAAAATGTCTTTAGGCAGGAAAATTTTGTCCTGTGTGAGGAAGAGAGGAAAAAAAAAGCCAGTGTGGCTTGCTCATAGAGAATAAAGTGGAGGCAAATGAGACGTGAAGTGGAATATGTAGACAACTACTATAGGGCTTTGTAGATCATGGTAAAATCTTTAAAACTGGGAGAGATGTTTTGAAGTGCATGTGTGTTGTCTCTTTGGATGAGGGGAGGGACTGTCCTTGAATTCCGTGAAAGTAGTCCAACATAATGCAAAAGGTACAATTAACTGAGATGATTAGAATGGTAACAGTTATTCAGTTTTCAAGGGAAAAAAACACTAATATAATATTTCAGAATACTAGAAGAAAAGTACTTCAAACTAAAGTGACTTTTTGCTTTACATTTCAACACATTTAAGGTCTACTTTCATAGTCTACAAAGTATTAAGGAAGAGGTCATTGGTTCAGCTAGAATTTAAGGATGACTGAGATTTGCAAATGATGAGGGAGTAGGTTAAGAAGAAAGAATCTCATGACTATAATATGTTTGCCTTGGGAGAAACCATGTTTATACCATTGTCTTTGCCCAATAATTAATAGTACCTCCTTTCATCTCAAATGTGGTCAGGTTTGGACACTAAGTTAGATGGTCAGCCTTAATCAGCAGCAAGGGCATGGAGGCAGAAAACCATGCACTTGTGTCAGGAACAGCAAAAGCTCCTGCCAAGTGTCACTGGGCAGGTATGCATGGAGTGCAACATGATCTAATGTTGAAGAGTTAGGCTGAATCTGAGCATAGAGGTCCTGTGATCCCTACTGGGGAGTTGGACTTTAATTCTCTACCCTACAGAAGGATACCTGGAGATATGCAAGGAGGGTGAAGTTAATTAGTACCACAATTCAAAGGAAGAAAATCAGCAATGTATGAAAAACTGTATCTGTCTCATTTTCAGTTGACTCACCACCTTTTTTCCCTGCCAATTACCTATCTAAATGCCTTAAATCCATGTCTTTCAAATTCACATATTATATGGGGCTTTAGCAATTACTTCATTTTATTTTTTATATTATTTTTATTTATTTACTCACTTATTTTTTAAGTAGGCTCTGTGTGCAGCATGGAGTCTAACACAGGGTTTGAACTCATGACGCTGAGATGAAGACCTGAGATCATGACTTGAGTTGAGATCAAGAGTTGGACACTTAACGGACTAAGCCACCCATGGCCCCTATTATTTGCTCTGCTTTATTTGATTTATTTTATTTTATTTTATTTTATTTTATTTTATTTTATTTTTAAGTTTATTTTATTTTATTTTGGTGAGGGGAGAGAGACAGAACACTAGCAGGGTAGGGGCAGAAAGAGAGGGAGAGAGAGAGAATCCCAAGTAGTCTCTGCACTGTCAGTTCAGAGCCTGATGTGGGGCTCAAACTCACGAACCCTGAGATCAGGACTTGAGCCTAAGCCAAGAGTGGAATGAACCACCCAGGCACTCCTAACTGCTTCATTTTAAACACAAAGCTACTGTTTGTGGGCACTCAGGTGGCTCAGTCACTGAAGCATCCAACTCTTCCCCTCAGGTCATGATATCACCTGGGTTGTGAATTCAAGCCTGGCATCAGGCTAACTCAGGCTAACAATGCAAAGCCTGACTGGGGCTCTCTGTCTCTCCCTCTATCTCTGCTCCTCTCTCTCTCTCTCTCTCTTGCAAAATAAAACAATAAACTTTAAAAAAAAAACTATTGTTTGTGAAAGGAACATTAGTCTATAAAGACTTCCATCAAGGCACACTAGTTTAAGATATTATAGGTAGCCTAACAATATTAGTTAAAAAAGGAAAGGACACCAAGCAATTGAGCACAAGTATAATTTTTTTCTGGGGATATGACACCTCAATTGGCTATGTAAACAGTTTTTTTAAAAAAAACACTTTTAAAAGCAATACTATCATGTTTAATCTGCTTACAGGACAGATGTTAAAAATGTATTAATGCTTTATTAAATGGCCTGTGTGATTTGGGGTGAAATTTTCAATTAGACATTCAGAAAGTTCTGTGTCACAAATAATTTACATGAAAATGAAAATGATCTGCTAAGGAAAGCTGTTAGATGACCCCAAAATTGACTAATGAAGATACTGATGTCAAGACTATGATAAAAGTACTATATATATAAAATGAGTAGGAAAAAATCACTAAATATATCTCTGTATCCAATTTAGTTTTATGTTATAAGTGTATATTTGGTTATTATATCTCTTTTCCTAAATGTTTTTATAATCAAGGTTGCTAAAAATCTCCACCACCCACCCTTGGCTTCTTATTAGAAAACTATTCTCTCTATATTTTGAATTGTAGGAGTGCCTGGGTGGCTCAGTCAGTTAAGCAACTGACTCTTGATTTTGGTTCAGGTCATGAATTCGCTGTCCATGAGTTCAAGCCCCATGTTGAGCCCTCCAATGGCAGTGTGGAACCTGCTAGGGATTCTCTCTCTCCCACTCTCTCTGAGCCTCCCCTGCTTGTATTCTCTCTCTCTGTCTCAAAATAAATAAATAAACAATATATTTTTTTTTAAATGTATATTTTGAATTGTATTACATCAAAGAATGGTTGGTAGACCACAAAATGGAAATATTTTCCCTTTGAGAAAGTAACTTACTCCAATCCAAAAGACCCTCATTTTTAATAAAGTTCTCCAAATTGAGTTGAAATCTAGAAATTAAACTTCCATACACTGCTGTTTTTGTTCTCATGTGTCACACTCAACTTTAGTATTGCTTCATTATAATAGTCTTTTTTTTTAATGTTTATTTTTAAAGGACAGAGAGAAACAGAGTGCGAGTGGGTGAGGGGCAGAGAGAGAGAGGGAGACACAATCTGAAGAAGGCTCCAGGCTCCAGGCTCCAACCTGTCAGCACAGAGCCCGATTGGGGTTTGAACTCACGGACCGCAAGATCATTGCCTGAGCTAAAGTTGGCTGCTTAATTGACTGAGCCATCCAGGCACCCCCATTATGATAGTCTTTTAATTTGAAAATAAACATGTACACACATATTTTTAAGCTAAAGTATTTCCATCATTTGTTTTCTAAGTTAGACCACATTTTTGTACCTGTCCCAATCCTGGACTCATTCTGATGAGTTCTAGTTTGCTAACATTCCTCTTAAAATGTAGCTTTTAAAACTGTGTACATTTTTTGAGTATTATTTTATCGCAGTAGAGAGACAGTAACTATCATCTCATTGGTCTTGAATGAAAAGGCACATAAATAGCAGCTACTATAGGCTGTCCCATCTTTGACTCCTCCTTAACTTCTAGTCAATGGACACCTTTAGAGCTATTGCATATGTATGTGAACATGTATGTGAACATGAATGTTCAGAAGTAATATCATTGATATTTTGAAGTTAGCTGTTAAAATTTTTGATTGAAAGAATCAGATGCAGTATATTATTCAAGTTTATCTATACTTATTTGTCCCAAACATTTCTCCCCACGTTCTCTGTCTTACAAATTTGGTGAACATGTTATTGACATTCCCATCTCAGTCCACTGATAAAATTGTGTTGCCTCAATTTAGGACCTTCTTCCAACTTAACACCTATCTGTTAACTTAGTGCTTTTAGGGTTCAACTAGCTATGAATCCTCCTAATCCTCAATAAAGCCCTTTAGAGTATAATTAGAGACAACATATATCACTAACTCTGGAGGACATTCTCTCAAAGCCTTCTCCCAAACTAACTCCCAACCCAGGTTATATGTTCTTTTCCTAAGCACCAATGATATTCGGTTGCCATGCTCCAAAGATGAAGAGTACTCTTCCACAAGACATGCATAGTATTACAGAGAAGACAATGACTATAGCACATTCAGGAGGAATTAGGTGTTCCAAAAAATGTCTGTGAAAAATGCTTTGGACACAGAAGTTGGAGCCTAAAATCAACTAGAATCAATATGCTTGGTTTACTAATGTTTGACAAATTAACTCAAACAGTATGAAGATGTATTAATCATAATTCATTTTAAAACTGAATAATAGGTGTAGATTAACTTCAGTTCAATTATTATGCATACAGTGGCACTAGAAATGAAGTATATTTTCTCTTCAATATATTAAATTCAAAACCTGAATGAAGGAGACTCATTGAATACTTTACAGCATTCTGAAAGGCCATGATTGAAATAAAAATTCATTAAAGCAGTTTAACTGAGGCAATTTTGACGAGTAAAAAGCAATTGGATTAATTCCGTGAATAAGTATTTCAAACAACAATTTTGTAATCATACTTCATTGGCAAAATTTTTTCCATAATATACTTGTTGCTGTTTCTTATGCTCCTAAAAGAGTCTAATCTGCATAGTACAGGGTAGAATCAACATCCTTTTCCTTCTCTTGACCTCTCTTATGCCAAAACTCACCTCAAAATCATACCAATTGCTATTGATTTGTGTAAGTATAACTTCATCCTGCCTTTAGATATAAACATGCATGTACATATTTATTTTTAAACTATATCTAACCAGCTTTAGACTTAGTCATGTTTCCAAATTCTGTTTCCTTGACTAATTCTTCTCATTTATTTTGCTTCTGAACTTTTTATATTTATACATCTATATGGCAAATTACAGATCAATTTGAAAGTTTTTCATTAATTTAAGAAAAAAAAAAAGACTGAATTAAACCTATAAATAGGCCCAGAACATGACTGGACTCATTCACATTGGGGTAAATGGCCACCAATTTCTACAGTTCCCTTTTCCATTACAGCAAAATCAATCACCTCCTAACCAAATAAACGCATTCTTGAGTGACTTTTTTTTAACAGTCTCTACAAATGCAATATTTTCTTTCTCTATTAGCAAACAAGCAATCTTATAAAAAGATTCCAAAAAAGGATGCCAATTAATTCCAATTAAATTTGTGTAGTTACTGAAATTGGCATTTGCTACATTAATACTTATGTGTAAAACCTCTTCTATAAATTAAAATGTGGTTAAGCCTCATTATTATGAGCATCAATGTTGACATAACTTAAAGATGTTTTCTCCATACTCTTTTCCATACTTTATGCACATGTTGTACTTATGAACTCAAAGGAAGGACCTCTCTTAAATTTCACAATTAGTTTTGAAAGTAGTTAGAATTACAAATATTTTTGGGGGCTCCTGGGTGGCTTAGTTGGTTAAGTATCCACCTCTTGAAAGGTCATGATCTCATGGTTCATGGGATCGAGTCCCACATTGGGCTCATGCTGAAAGGGCGCAGCTTGCTTGGGAGTCTTCCCTCTCTCTGCCCCTCCCCTGCTCGCACTTTCTTTGTCTCTCTCTCTCAAATATAAAACTTAAAAAAAAAATTACAAATATTTTTTAAATTATTTTACGTATTGTACTGATTTCAGTCAATCAACTTATACAGGAAAATAAATCATTAGCCCAAGGAGGTTTCAGTAATAGTAAAACAAACTGAATTTTAAAGCCAGTTCAGGACAATATACCTATTAAATCATGGAAAGATGTATTTTCTTTTTTGAGTTTTTTTCTGCCCATTAAACTTGCTGTGGTGTCTATTTGACAAAAACTTTATATTAATAAAATATAAAAACATATGTTCATTATAAAAAACAAAAATAAAATTAAAGATTAAATACTCCTTATAATATGGTGGAAATTAAAGGACATTATTTCAAATTATTTTCTCATTAATAACAAAGACAAAAGCAAGATAAACATCAATGAAACTATAGCTGAGCCCAAGTGGATGTATATCTAAGTTGTAATAGGAATAAAATACAAACAAAAGCTAGAAACAATTGGGGTGCCTGGGTGGCTCAGTCAGTTAAGCAACTGACTTTGGCTCAGGCCATGATCTCACAGTTCATGAGTTCAAGCCCCATGTCAGGCTCTGTGCTGACAGCTCAGAACCTGCAGGCTGCTTCGGATCCTGTGTCTCTCTTTCTCTCTGCCTATCCCCCGCTCACACTCTGTCTCTCTCTCAAAAATAAATAAATACTAAAACATTTTAAATTTTTTTTTTTAAAAAGCTAGAGAGAACTAAAATATCTGGGGAAAAAAAGCAGTTTTTAATTCTCTCTAAAACATACGATCCATCATTATAAGGTTTATAATAATTTTGTTCAACACTGTCTTGTCATCATGTAGCATGGCTTCTGTGCAAATTAATACTTCAAACTATTTTTTTTTAATTTTTTTTTCAACGTTTATTTATTTTTGGGACAGAGAGAGACAGAGCATGAACGGGGGAGGGGCAGAGAGAGAGGGAGACACAGAATCGGAAACAGGCTCCAGGCTCTGAGCCATCAGCCCAGAGCCCGACGCGGGGCTCGAACTCACGGACCGCGAGATCGTGACCTGGCTGAAGTCGGACGCTTAACCGACTGCGCCACCCAGGCGCCCCCAAACTATTTTTTAATAACTAAATGCATCATTTAGACCTAATGATTTGATCCATAATATTTGCATTTATAGCAGGTATGCTTGTAAAATGAGATACATGACTTTGAAAGTACATTTTAATAGGCAGAGACTGAGTGCTAAGAATTAAAAACTGAAAAAATGGTGCCATTTTTAAAAAAGTGGTAGAACTTATGAAGCGCCTGGGTGGCTCAGTTGGTTAAGCGTCTGATTCTTGATTTCAGCTCAGGTCATGGTCTCACAGTTCCTGAGACTGAGCCCTGAGTCCAGCTCTACGCTGCCAGGGCGGAGCCTGCTCGGGACTCTCCTCTCTTCTCTCTCTGCCCCTCCCTGGCTGTGAGTACTCTCTCTCTCTTTCTCAAAATAAATAAATAAACATTTAAAAACTATATTAATTTAAAAAGTGTAAACCTTATGGATATAAAATTAAAGATTTATAATAAATTTTAAGATTCATTAGGATTTATAACAAAAAATGAAAAGAAAATAAAGTTAGACCAATGTTTTTCAAGTGCAGATCTTACTTAGGTCAGTTGGTGATCACTGGTCTGAGTGCCCCTGTTTTACATAAGGAGACCTTTTTTTTTAGTTTAAAAGAAAAGTGTAACACAATAAATACAATAGAATAATAATATCAAAGAGTATGTCATATATTAATATTTGAGAAAGAAGTATACACATTTAGTATCATCTAAAACTTTTCTTTAATTACATTATTAATGAATTAGTTTTCTGTTATTGCTCTAACATATTACCGTAAATTTACGGGCTTAAAAAAATACAAATTTATTCTCTTATATTTCTTGAGGTCACTAGTCTAAATCAATGTATCAGCAGGGCTACATTCCTTCTGGAGACTTTAGGGGAGACATGTTTTTTTGCTTTTCCAGTTTCTATAGGATGCTTGCATTCCTTGGCTTATGGCTCCTCCTCCCATCTTTCTTTTTTTGTTAACGTTTATTTATCTTTGAGAGTGAGCACATGTGCCTGCAGCGCTCACAAGTGCAAGCAATGGGGAGGGGGAGATAGAGAGGGGGACACAGGATCCAAGCTGGCCCTGTGCTGAGAGCAGATGTGGGCTTGAACTCAGGACCATGAGAACATGACCTGAGCTGAAAGCTGAACAGACTGAGCCACCCAGGCGCCCCTCCTCCTTCCATCTTTAAAGCTGATCTCCAACCTCTGATTCTATCTTCAGATCTCCTCATTCCATCTTTACATATATGTTTTCTAACTGATTCTCCTACCTTCCTCTTAGACATTAGTGATTACATTCGGCCTATATGGATATCCAGCATATTCTCTCCATCTTAAGATCTTTAACCTAATTAAATCTACAAAGTCTCTTTTACTATGTAATTAAGGTTCTAGGATTAAGATGTTGACATCTTTAGAAGGCAACATTCAACCTGTCACAATTGTGTATGTGCTTGTGTACCTATGTGTGTGTGCTGAGTCATGATGTAAAACATCTTACTGTGAGTTCTGGCTTAAAAGCACAAAACTCATTTAGATCGAGTGACAGCACAGTTATAGCAAAAATGTTACCATCTTCCCAGGTACAGAGCATAGTAAACATCACTAATTGATCTTAAATTTTTTTCTGCTAAGCTCAAATGCAACGTCAGAATCAGAATCATTCCCAACATGGATTCCAACAAGGTATCAATTGATTAGATTTGGAATTGAAACGCAATACTTTTAACTATCCCTGATAATCACACTATTGTTAAAAGAACAAGCAACAATGGGCTCTAGAATTAAACTGAGAGACTTACTGCAAACTTGGTATGGAATAATGGAAGGAAGGGGAAGAGAGATAGAAGTTTCAAATCAAATATACAGATTTGTGAGACTTAATCAGTATCCTTCTAAATGATCAATTACAGATGTAACAATTTTCAAATGATTCCTAAATTGGGAACATATGGTCCTTCAATAGCAAAAATAAAAATGAATCTGGTTATTATAAAAAAAACTGTTAACTTATCTAAAGTTTTTCAGAAGCATGTTTAATTGATATACAAAGAAATAAATTTAAAACAATTCAAAAGGAATATTGCTTGGAGAAGTAACAACATTTATGTATGAAGAATGATGTATGGTGTTTGAGAAGTAAGCCTTTTTTGCATCAGTCACAGTATTATTGGTGTAGCTCATTGTGTTTTGGTCACCTTATTTGAGAAGGTCAATTTAAATGATTAGTGAAATGTAAAAGCAGATGAGCAACTGAAGGGCAAAGTCCTTAAAGAACATGCAAATTAGGTTTCAGCCTAATTAGTGGAGTTAATGGGTCAGTAATTTCTAGTTTAAAGTTTAAAACTGGTTAAATATACCCAGCGTTTCATCAGATAGGTAATATACTATTTTCCATGAATGGAGGATCACTAAGGAAATTTATTTCTTAAGCTGATGACATAAAATTGAAAACCTTACAATCATTTATTTTTTTACATATTGGGACTCCACTTACTGTAATGCTATGGTTAGAAACACTGAATATATTGGAAAAATTACAATTTAAAAAAAAATAGCATTAGTTTTGAGAGAATTGTATACAAATGTAAAAAACTTGAAATTGTCTGGGGTGGAAAAAGATTACAGAAAGCCAAGATTTATAACAGCAACAAAGCAAGCTTCAGTGATAGTAAACCATAGTCTTAATAAGATTTAATTTGGGGCAGTTGGTAAATAATTGACTTCTGAGTGTTAATGCAAGTTATTCATAGATTCTGCATGCATTGCTTTTTAAATTTGCTCAACACCAGGGAAATAGTTTGGCCTTTAGACAAGACACGACCAAGAGGATCTGGGCAAACATTAATGACAGATACAGGAAATGAACTAAAATGACACTAGGGTGGACAAATCTCAGGGGTGAAAAGGTACCAGATTTTGTTTCAATTTTCTTTGTGCTTACTACTGACACATCTATTTCATACTGAGTTTGAAGAGAGGTGGATTATCTTGCAGGGCTTTTCCTGAAAGAAGGTTATTTGAGAAATTATTTGAAAGAAGCAAGAGAACTTGCAAAGTAGATCAAAGAGAAAATTAAATTTGAGCACCTTACAGCACTGTACTCACTTCAGATGAAACATGGGAGATGTAATGTTCCCTGGTCGCTGTAAGGCGTTTACCAAATAGTTAAGAGTGTTTTCCTTGAGTAGTCAGAGAGCGAAGGCTATTGAAACCATTCAATTTTGCTATTAAGTTTCTTTTGTGGGCATTAGGAAGCATAGTCACCAATGTGATTTTTTTTTTAATTCAACCGAAAGTGTTTGATATTTTTCCTCTTGAATCTCCAAAATTTTCTATTATTAAAGGATGGATCATGTGTGAAAGGCAATGGGGATTACACTGGATGTGAGTGCTTTCCTCGGCATGTTGCTATTGTTAAAATTATGAATAAAATAAGAGCTAAGATTTTTTTTTTAATATCTCTTATTCAGCTGGTGTTGGGGGACTTTTCTGATAAAACTGTCTCTTCAAATCTACTAATGAAATATAATACCGATCTTTTCTACCATTTCTATCTATAATAATTACTACATTGGAATATTTATAAAATCATAGTTGCTTCTTTTATATAAGCATCTTTCTGCTGTAACCAATTATATACTACATTTGTTATTTTGTTGTAAAATATGTATCTGAAAATTTAAATTATAATATTTTATTCATCAATATAAAAATCATTAAAATTATTTTAAAATTTAATTGATTCAATAAAAATTACAAAGAATGTACTACAAATGGCTATCATAAAAACACTTAATTTATGTTCTTTTTCCATAATTATACTTTAGTCACAAATGTCATTATACAAAGAAAGTATGGTATAGGTAAAATTTCTTACAATATTGTTTTCTGTTAATTTTATATTCTATACATTAAATTGAAATATGAGATTCTATGACATAATTTCAAGGTACATAAGTTGGAAAACTGAGACAATTAAGCTTCATAATTCCTGAACTTTTAACAGAACCATTTTGAGAATTAGTATATTTACTACTTCCCATCATTTGCTTACATGTAGAAATTTTCATAGATAAATCTAACGCATATAAAACATCATCCCTTTCCTTTTTGGCTAAATTACACAAATTTTGCAACTGATTTTCCAATTTGTTTTCCTTTGCATAATTTAACTAAGATAAGAGTCCTTGTCTATCTTCATAATACTATCTCCAAGTGGTGGCTTCCTCCAAATATTTGTGAAATAATTTTTAATTTATAAAATATATTAAAATATAAAGGCAATAACAACAAAACAAAATACCTTTAAAAAGAAAGTACCCAACAGTTTTACTAGGTGACAAATCTTATCTATCATATTATCGTTTTAAATAATATTTGGATAAAACTCTGTTAACTTTGACAATATGAAGAATAACATACTAATTTAACCTAAAACTCCACCCTGGAGAGAAAAATTTTTCCAGATGTTGTCAGGGAATAAAATAATAGACATTCTGGCAGTTTCACTAACCTATCATTTATATTTATTAGTATTGATTATCTATAATACAACATTCATGGCACTAGTCTTCTGACTTAACCTCTTTATAAAAAATTACACATAAATTTTTTCATGTAATGAAGGCAATAGATGTAATGGAGAACACTGAAAACCCTGTTTTATTACGCATCACAGATACTCCATTTCTTACAAATTGAAGGTTTGTGGCAACCCTGCATTCAGAAAGTCTCTAGGTACCATTTTTCCAGCATCATCAGCCCACTCTGTGTTTCTCTGTTACATTTTGATTAGATTTGTTATGGTGATCTGTGATCTTCGGTGTTACTACTGTAATTGTTTTGGGACACCATGAACCATGTCCATATCAAGATGGCAAAATTGAGCAATAAATGTTGTGTATGTTCTGACTGCTCCACTGGCCAGCCATTCTCCCTCTCCTTGGGCCTCCCTGTTATCTGAAACACAGCAACATTGAAATGAAGGCAATTAAAATGGCCTCTTATAGTTCAAGAGAAAGGACATAACTACCGATGTGGTAGAAGTAGCAAGAGAACTAGAATTAGAAGTAGAGCCTGAAGATGGGCCTGAATTGCTACAAGCTCATGATAAACCTGAGAGTTTGATAAAACCAGGCAAGTTTGACGGAATTGACTCCAATTTTGAACGAAGTTCTACTGTGAGCAAAATGCTGTCCAACAGCATTGCAGGCTACAGAGAAATTGTTCATGAAAGGATGGGTCAATCAATGTGGCAAACTTCACTGTTGTCTTATTTAAGGAAGTTGCCACAGCCACCCCAAACTTCAGCAAACTCCACCCTGATTGGCCAGTAGATACCAATATTAAGGCAATGAGGGTATGTACATTATTTATTAGATACAATGCTATTGCACACTATAGACTACAATATAGTGTAAACAAGTTCTATATGCATTGGGAAACTGAAAAATTCATTTCCTCCCCTCATCACACCATAGTGGACTTCCCAGCTGTCTCATGGACGATGTCTCTGATGCCTCTTTTGCCTTCAAAGCCCCCAGACGCAGGCCAGAGATTCTCCAGCTCACAGTGGACATGTTCCACTTTGCTAATGACCCCCAAAATGTGATCTATATCACCTGCCATCTGAAAGTCACTGCAGCTGACCAAGTCCTCTATCAACTAAACAATGCCTGTTCCTTCATCAAGTCTTCTAACAGGTGGTTCCCAGTAGAAGGCTGACGTCTGTAACTGTTGTAACAAAGGTAGTTGTGGACTTCCAGGCTGCTCCAGGAGGCTATCCCACCTAGAGAGACCAAGGCGCAAGTTGGTCTTCCTGAAATCAAAATCACAGGCACATGACTAAAGAAGTGGATATCACCATGGGGCCACTGATCTTCCTGGGAAAAGCTGCCGATTGTGGTGTAGAGTGGTCAACCTCTCCTCCCACCTCTGTGATGTGGGGCATAGGCCTGGCCATGGGGCTGTCCCTGACTCTGGCTACCACTGTCCTGGGTCTCCCCAGGAGGTATCACACTGCTTCCTGCCCTATGATCTGCCCTGTTTCTGCTTCCCAATAAAGGAAAAACATTGGGGGGGGGGGGGGAAGCCACAGCCTTATTGCTGTGGTCTAGAACTGAACCAACTGTCTCTGAGGTATGTCTATATATGCAATGTGGAAAGAATAGTTTTCAAGAAATAATGTTGGCAAACCTGGAAGCCACACACAAAAAGAAGGAAACTAGAACACTATCTTATACAATGTACAAAACCCAACTCCAAATGGATTAAGGGCTTGAATGTAAGACCTGAAACCATAAAATTCCTAGAAGGAAACAGGCAGTAAGATCCTTAACATCAGTTTTGATGATGAATTTTTGGAAGGAGCCCAAAAGCAAACGTAAGTGCAAAAATAAACAAGTTGAACTACATCAAATTAAAAAGCTTCTGCTCAGCAAGCCATCAACAAAATAAGGTAACATACTGAATCAGAGAAAATATTTGCAAAACACACATAAAAAGAAGGGTTAATACCCCAAAACATAAAGTATTTGCACAACTCAGTAACAAAAAGCAAAAATCCAATTGAAAAATGGGCCATAGGATATGAATAGACATTTTTACAAAGAAGACATGCAGATGACCAACGGGTACATGAAAAGATGCTCAGCATCACTAATCATTAGAGAAATGCATAACACTACCAAATGAAGTATCACCTCACACTTTTCGAACAGCTATTATCAAAAAGACAAGAAATAACAAGTGTTGGTAAGGATAGAGAAAAAAAGAAACCTTGTGCACTGTTGGAATGTAATTGGTGCAGACTCCATGGAAGGCAGTGTAGAGCCTCCTCAAAAACCTAAAAATAAATCTACCTGATGATCCAGCAATTCCAATTCTGAGTTTGATCTGAAGAAAATGAAAACAGTAACTTGAAAAGATATATGCACCCCCATGTTCACTGCAGCACTATTTATAATAGCCAAGATATGGAAACAAACTCAGTGTCCATCAATGGATGAATGGGTAAAGAAAGTATGGTATATGTATACAGTGGAATATTATTCAAGCATAAAGAAAAGAATTAAATCTTGCCATTTATGACAACATGGATGGACCTTGAGGGTATTATGGTAAATGAAATAAGTCAGACAGAGAAACACAAATACCATATGATCTCACTTATATGTGAAATCTAAAACAACAGCAATAACAACAATAAAACCAAGCTCACAGATCAGAGAACAGATTGGTGGTTGCCAAAGTTGGGGGTAGTGTGTAAGCCAAATGGTGAAGGGAGACAAAAGCTACAAACTTCCAGTTATAAAATAAGTATGCCTTTAGGATGTAATGTACAGCATGGTGATTCTAGTTAATAATACTGTATTTCATATTTGAAAGTTGGTAAGAAAATAGATCCTAGTTTCAATCACAGGAAAAAAAGAATTCTGTATATAGTGACAATGTTAATTAGATTTATTGCAGTGATCATTTTGCAATATATACAAATATTGAATCATTATGTTGTACCCCTGAAACTAAAAAATACTGTGTGTTAATTATATCTCAATTAAAAAAACAGATGAAATACATCTTACAAGATAAGTAGAGGCTGAAGAAATTATAACAAATGTAACACATACATACAAGGAGATGAAACAGTGAAAAACAAGATTAAAAGAAATATAGAATGAGACAGTCTAGCTTATGTTCAACTGTAGTATCCAAAGGAGAAAATAGAGTGAAGAAGAAGCATTCCAAAAGTGGAGAATCTCCAGGAAATGATTCAGGTATCAAAATGAATCACATGTAGGATAAAGAAAAGAAGTTCGTCCTAGATATATAGTAGTGAAACTGCAAAAGAGAGAAAAGAAAAAAAAAAGATGAAAGGACATAAAGAATCTGAAAAAAGTAGCCAGAGGAGCAGAATGAAAGATTACTACTTGTGTAAAAATGACAGTTAGACTGACACAGACTTCTTAAAGGCAACAAGAGAAGCCAGAAAGATGTGCAATGACCACTTTGACATTCTGTGAATGAAAAACTGCCAGTCTAAAATTATATTTCCAAAAAAAATCTTGCATGAAGAAATGCAAGATAAACATTTTCAGGTTAATGAAAACTAAATGTTAAATATTTTTTCCAAATAATATATATATATATATATATATATATATATATATATATATACACATACACATTTCAAGGAGGAAATGATATCAACATGAAGGCCAGAGATGCAAAGAGAAATGAGCAGTGAAATAAGTAAACACATTGACAAATCTAATCAGATACAGACTATATAAAAATAACACAGTGATAATAATGCCTAAAAGATGGTTTAGAATACAGTCCCACATGTGCTCGTGTGTTTGGGCACACAGGCACTCACACACACACACACACACACACGCACACACGCACACACACGAGACAGACAGAGAGAGAGAACTAAAATACTGGAACCCATAAAATATAAATTCAGGAGGCATTGAAATGTTCTTAATTTCTTCTATGGGTGGAGTTAAAATATTAACTTTATCCTGTAAATGGGCATAGTAAATATTTCAAAGTTAACAGTTTGATGCGGAATATATAATTTTCAACCACATTTGGGAAAAATTGAACAATAAGGAGTTCTAACTGAAATTTGAAAGAAAACAAATGAAGAAATGTAATAAAGCAAAACAAATCAAGATAACTACGAATGATGGTAGAGAAATTTAAATATATCAATAAATATAATAATATAAAATCCTAAATTACAATTCAGAAGTTGTTGGATTGAGTTAAAAAATTCCAGCTTTGTGATCCTTAACAAGAAACCCAACTAAAACAAAAAGATACAATGACATTGAAAGAAAAAAAAAATGGGGAAACTCACAGCAGGCCATATTAACCAAAATAAAACTTACATAAATGTAAGACAAAATAGAGGTTGCTTCCTTGATATGATAGGCTAGTTCCTGCTGCCATTTCCTGTCGCCATGGAAGCTGGAAAGCCTTCTCGATACTTGCAATTCTTTTCCCTTATAGTTGTAATTTTTGAGAATTCTCTTGCAGCTTCTCCTTATTTTTATAAGGATTCCAGTGCCTTTAAATAATTTTTTTTTATTACTTTTTCTAGATTTAAAAAAAAATTAATGTTTATTTATTTTTGAGAGAGAGACTGTGTGTGAACAGAGGAGAGGCAGAGGGGGAGAGAGAGAGGGAGACACAGAATTCAAAGCAGGCGCCAGGCTGAGCTGTCAACACAGAGTCCCTTGCAGGGTTCGAACTCACAAACCCTAACACCCTGACCTGAGGTGCAGTCGGACTCTTAACCGACTGAGCCACCCAGGTGCCCCTTTAAGATACTTTTTATTATATCTTGTCGAGGAAGGTTATACCCAGTTAATAATCTTTATTTATTTGCTTTTGGTGACCCTAAATGCAAGCGATATTTTGCCCTAAATGAGAACTTTTCTGATGAAGCAAATAGCAAAATTGTGTAATATTTCAATCAGAATGTGTTACTTTTTCAACTTTTTTATTTGAGGAGTTGCATGTTTATATATGATCAATGCTTGGCATATTTTAACATACAAAATTAGGAATTCATTTCTGCCTGGTATTTTCTTTACTTTTGCAGAATTCCTCTACTGGATTTTGTCATTCAAGAGTGGAGTTAGCAAAAAGTGTATCTTATAATTTTCTTGTTTCTCTAGTGTCAAAAATACCTTTAAAACTATGATGAATATATGAAGACATAAAATGGCAGTTTTGTTTTTTAAATGTATGAGTAAAAGTTTGACTTAAAGAAAAGCTTTGCCTGAGAACACACTGAGGGTTGATGGGGGGTGGGAGGGAGGGGAGGGTGGGTGATGGGTATTGAGGAGGGCACCTTTTGGGATGAGCACTGGGTGTTGTATGGAAACCAATTTGACAATAAATTTCATATATTGAAAAAAAAATAAATTAAAAAAATAAATAAAGAAAAGCTTTGCCATTTTTCAGTTATTAAACTTACTTGCAGTGAATTTTAGTTGATATACCTTAAAAAGTGAGACATGGTGTGAGTTTGTTCCTTGTTAAATAGCTGTATGTTTTAATGATTTTATACAGAATGCTAATTACACTTGAAGTTTCACATTCTATTTTTGATAGGTAATAATTAATTCAACAAATTAAAATTGCATGAGAATGTAAGCATAAATAAAATGTGGTCTGTGGCATTAATTATCATACATCTGATGGGTTAAGCAGAGAAATAAATTCATGCATAAATTTTAAAAATCAGGTAAAGCATGCACATGACAAAAAAATTTAAAAAATTAATAAATAAATGAAAAGCTTTGAAGAGCCAAACAATCTTTCTCTGTCATGTTGAATAATGGTGGCAAAGTAAGTGGTCGTGAGGACTGTCCCATAGATATAATTATAAAATCTGGAAAAATAGGGGCACCTGGGTAGCTCAGTCATTTAAGCGTCTGACTTCATCTCAGGTCATGATCTCACAGTTGGTGGGTTCCAGCCCTGCATTGGGCTCTGTGCTGACAGCTCAGAGACTGGAGCCTGCTTCAGATTCTGTGTCTCCCTCTCTCTGTGCCCCTACCCCTCTCACACTGTCTCTCTCTTTTCAAAAATAAGTAAACATTAAAAAAATTTTAAAGTATCGTATGCTTCAGGTTTTTTCCACATAAGAGGGATTTTTTTTAAGCCTGAAGTTATCACACAAAAGGCTTTTACTAGTCAGTCATGTGACTTTGAGTAACTTACTTTATGTATATGACACTAATATCCTTGTTGAAAATGAAGACGGTAATAGTAACGACCTCACTGGAATTATTGTAAGGAATTAAAGAAATATATGTATAGAATTTACCATAGGTCTCAGGACTTAAATACCATGATTATCATTATCTTTATTACAAGTCTATAAATTTTAACTATAATCAATACAGAGGAATTCCATATCCGTGTCGTGTATGGTATCTGATTTAAGGTACGATTAACATCAAATGTTAACCCCCTAAAGCTGAGGCTGATAAAAAATTAGTCTACATTTGATTGAATATTTTGCTAAAATCTCATTTTCTCTCAAATTCAGTTTCATACTACACGAAATGCAATATTGAAACCACATTAGTAACTATAGGATAACAGTGCATCAGAGAAATTTCACTTGGAAATTAATTTTTCCAGTTTAAAGTAATAAATTGCCATTTTTTTGTATAGAAGGAGCTCTGATGGCATGGTACTAGATTAAGAACATAACCTCTGCACAGTTAGACACATCAGATTTTAAGTCCCAGGTCTGCCATCCGGTAGGTATGACTTGATATTAGACAAGTTGTTTAATGTTTCAAAACCCTCAAATTCTTCCTCTGTACAACAGGGCAAGGATCCCTACCTCAGAGGCTTCTTGTAAGATGTAAAGGATGTGGCCTACACAATTACTTAAGTGCAGTCACTGCCGTTGTCATCATAATTATTCTCAACTGGGAAAACAGTTAAACATGGTAGGCCTCTAAATAAAACTGCAGAGTTAACATTCTCTAACAGCCACCTGTTCTATGACGCCAAGCCTATAAAAGGGAATATCTCTCTCTTCTCACACAACATTAAGTACAGCTTCTTGTTTTGGATGAATTGCTATAGATCACACACACTTAAATTATAACTTCTGGGGGCGCCTGGGTGGCTTAATAAGTTAAGCCTCTGACTCTTGGTTTCGGCTTAGGTCACAATCTCAGTTTGGGAGTTTGAGCACTGCGTCAGGTTCTACGCTGACAGCTGCAGAGCCTGTTTGGGATTCTCTGTCTCTCTGTCTCTCTGTCTCTCTCTCTCTCTCTTTCAAAATAAAGAAATAAATCAGCATTTAAAAAATAAAGGATAACTTCTGTCATCTAGAAGCATACAGCTTTACTTTAAAAAAGCATAAAGAATAATTGAGTGACAAAATTGTAACATGGAAACTATGTGACAGTGTCTGTAAGTGAACAAAAACCTATAGAGGGTACCTATGAAGTACAATGTTGGACAAGGAGACATTAGAAATTGCAGTGGTTTGGACATGCGTTAATGTGTAGAATAGCACAGAGTGGGAGGCCACAAAGACAACATATTCCATAAACTATCACCTGCAAACCTGTTATTTCTGACACTTCTGACTTTATATGACTTTTCTTCAAATATAGTTTAGATAGATTCTATCAATAATTGTGCATTAAAATAAAAGGCATGACCTCACATAATAATAAAGCAGAGGTTTTCAATCTTATGTGTATGAACTTTATATAAAATTTAGCAATTCCTGGACCTTTTATAAAGTAATCAGAATCTTTCTTAGACGTTAAAGCAACATTTCTAATATAGCTGATTCTTGGGCTTATACAAGTGAAATGTCTTATGAAAAGAACTACAACAAAAATGTATACCTAAAATTTGACTGATAAGCGCAGATCAACACGAAGCACAGGAAAATGTGACAAAGGACAAACATGACCATTATTTTTTTTACTAGTTTTCATTGATGTATTAGTAATTAAATTTTTGTTAAACTCTTAACTACACAGTGCGTGTCCAAAATGTTTGCTTTTTGGAAATTCATCTTTTTTAAAATAATGATGAAAAATACATCAGCAAAGATAATTGAGGCCTGCATACCCCACCTCCAGTTTTCCAAAAACAAACAAATCTGTCTTAGTACAGGTTATCACTTTATTTTAAAAAGAAATTTGTAATTTTTTTAATGTTTATTTATTTTTGAGAGAAAGAGAGACAAAGAGTGTGAGTGGGAGAGGGCCAGAGAGGAGGAAGACACAGAATCCGAAGCAGGCCCCAGGCTCTGAGCTGTCAGCACAGAGTCCGACAAGGGTCTCAAACTCAAGAACAGTGAGATCATGACCTGAGCTGAAGTGGAATGCTTCGCCAACTGAGCCACCCAGGGGCCCCTAAAATTTGTTTTAAATTTTATTTATTTATTTGAAGAGAGAGACAGCATGAGTGGGGGCAGGTCAGAGAGAGAGGGGAGAGGTAGAATCCCAAGCAGGCTCCGTGCTGCCATTGCACAGCCCAACTGCAGGCTCGATCTCACCAGCTGTGAGATCACAACCTGAGCCAAAATCAAGAGTTGGACACTTAACCAACGGAGCCACCCAGGTGGCTTGGAGCCAAGAGCTCATTATTAAGTAATAAGTAGGTATATAAGGATGGTAACATTTTGATAACTTATACTTGCCCCTAAAAATGTACAACCAGGCTAGCGTGAAGGAAATTATCAAAACTGAACTTAACAGGATTCTGCCATCTGTCTAGAAGTGCAAATGCTGAACTCAAGGAGCATCTAGAATGCAAAATCAATCAGGTAGAAATAGACTCCATAATTCCTCCTGTGATACGGACAAAACTGTCATGAAAAATCAAGTGATACTATTTACAATCATGAAGACTATACAAGAATCAACATTACAAAGGAGTAACACAATGTATATGAAAATAAAAACACAAAGTAAACAATTTCACAGCTTGGTGACATTCAACCAATAACAAACATTTCAGGATAGAGAGAATGCATTTTTAACTATGATTTTTGAGATGCAAAGTAAATTTACTTCTATTCATATTAAAACTGAATATTTAATAAAGATCTTAAAAGTTAAAATGAATTTCTCAGCCAACCTTCTTGCTATCTCTCATACATTCTGTTATATTAAAAATCGATAAAATAATATTTTTTTTACCTTAGCACTGAAGTCTATTCAGTCATGTGAAACGAGACAGTGATAGTGAGGAATGCATGCTAATTAATTAATAATTAATGATTTTGCTGTATAGAAAGTGATTGGCAATATTTATTGACTTAATCATGTGCAAGCCACAAAGCTATGTCTGATTAATCCAATGATATATATGAGACAGTGTCTGCTTTGCAATGTAAGAAACAAACAGGGAAATGATACAGTCATGTACTTACATGTAATATAAGGGTACTATTAATTGTAAGACCTACCTATATTTAATGAACCACAGAAAAAAGAAAAAAAATACTCAGTTTAACTTTAAAATATTGCTTTCTTTGTTATGACTTTTATTTTATGTTATTGACAGAACCTGTTTAGAATTACAGATGTTTAAAAATCATTATATTGTGTAAATGCAAAAAAATTAAAATACTAGCAAAATAAACTGGTTCATTTCTAAAACTTTTTCACATTCAGAGCATGAATTTTCAGAATCACTTTTCAACTCAAAATTACTGATGTTATTTTCTTCTGTATCAGCTTTTGCTGACTACCAAACTGCCCAAAACTCAATGGAATAAAGCAATAAACACCTGTTGCCCACGTATCTGAAGTCGGCTGGGCGTTGGTTAAATTTTCTTAGATGTCTGAGGGTTAGATGGCTATTGGCTGGTGGAGTTGGGCTTTAGCACTCTGTCTCATATTCCAACAGGCTACACTAGGAAAGTTCTCATGTTGATGGTGTATATACATGAGCTCCTTTTCAGGCCTCTATTTACATCACGTAAACTAACTCTCCATTGGTCAAAACAAGGGTCCAGTGCCAAAGTATGTAGCAGTCCAACACACTCCCATCATTGGTGCTGGCACTGCGAAGTTGCATTGTAAAGAAATGAATACACAGAAGGGTGAAGAACAAAGTCATCAAAGTCTTCAATGCAGTTTATCTCACAACACAATATGAACTTTGTGCGATGAGGAATATCTGATGAATCAGCATTCCTAAACAGAATGCCTCACCATTGTCCCCAGCACTTTCTTCCAAGTACATAGTCTGCAAGTTTTGAAGTCCATAAGCAATGACAACTATATCACAACTGCTGCTTGGTTCTTCATAATTGTAATATTCACCCCAATTTCAGATATGTGGAAATGTTAAAAATATGCATGTTAAAATCAATGAAAGATGGCAATGCAATACTCTCTAAGTAATACTGCATGTAGGAGAACGCTTTCATTATATAGTACTAGGAAAATATTTACCTCCCCTGAAGAGCTAGTATGTTTTCTCCTTTGCAACCACAAGAATTATGCTAAATATACTACAGGACACTTAGTTTCACTTTGGGCTCAATGACAGTGATAATATTAATACTCTTGGCTTGAACATTCGCTCCTTATCTTCGTGGTCTTGATTTCCTATTTTTATTAGAAATTACTTTTTAGGGCTGTTGTGATTAATATTTTTTGATAACAGATCTTTCAAAGCACCGGTAGCAATGCCTGATACATACTACGTCTCAGTAAGTGTGAGCTATGCATCATTATTACTATTTGTTTTAGTTTATTATTTGCCTTCCTTTTATTATAAACTTTCTCAAATGTACCATGAAAAAATGAATTCAGCAAATATAAAGTTGTTAGAACTGTTTCCAAGAGCAGTACAGATTTTTAATGACCTAGAAACAGATTTAGGGCAATATTTACATAAACAAAAAGGAAGAAGTGGTATGAGGTGGTCACATAAAACAAGCAAATAGAAAATAGCATCTAATAAATGTTTCTTGACCTGAACCAAGGAACTGACTTCTCCCAGGATCTTTAAGCTCATATAAAAAATTCCCTTCTGGATGTGTCCATGTAAATGCCTGCTAGTCACCTACAACTAAACTTTATGAGTACAGCCTTACCAGACAGCAATTACTCACATTACCCCAAGAGTCCACGAGTTATTTTTGCTTTTCACTCTTCTTCACCATCTACATCATGTGTAACAATTAGCCCTGCAGATTCTGTTCTCAAAACACACTCAAAAGGCATGCACTTCCCTCTCTCCTGGTCTCCTGTTCCATCTCACCACCATATATAGTGTGTGACCACTGCCATAGATTTCTCACCAGTTACCCTTTTTCCACTCTTGTTCACCCACAAACATTTTTACTAAACAGAGACAGTGTTTTTGAGTATAAATCAGATTCTTTTCTTTTCAAGTTCTTCTCACTTCACTTAGCATGAAACCCAAACTGTTCTTTCTGGCTTAAACGCCCTACTTGATCTCAATCCTTGCTAGTGTCCCTGACCCTGTTACACTTCCGTCCTTACCTACTACATTCAAGGAAAATTTCTTTAAGTGTCTCAAACACACCAAGCAAGTACCTTCCTCTGGTCTTTGCATTTGCTCTTCCTGCTACCTGATATGTTCTTCCTCTGATCTTGGCTCACCTCTTCTTGATAGTCAGCTTGTTATCGCAACTTCAACGTCACCCTCTCAGAGTGGTATTTCTTGACAATTCTAACTAGAGCAGCCAACCAAGCATTCTTATCACATCACTCTATTTCAGTTATCTACACGGCATGTACCACAGCCTGATAGGCTTTCCGGTCTATTTGCCTGCTTGTCTGTTTTCTTTCATTTCTACAACACCCCTAAATAGAATTTAAGGTAAATGATGGTACACCTAGGTGGCTCAGTCGGTTAAACACTCAACTCGTGGTTTCAGCAGAGGCCATGATCTCGGTTTATGGGTTCGAGTGCCACGTCGGGCTCTGTACTGACAGCATGGAGCCTACTTGGGATTGTCTCTTTCGGCTCTCACTGCCCCTCCCCTGCTCTCTCTCTCTCAAAATAAATAAATAAACATTAAACATTTTTAATAAAGAGAGAGTTTAAGTTAAATGAAAGTAGGGAAAATGTTTTCCTTGTTTAGGTGATATCTCCAGTGTCTAGATTCTAGAATATTTGTGGATTATGGTTAGTCCTCAATAAATATTGGCTGAAGGACTCCTGGGTGACTCACTTGGCAAAGCTTCCAACTCTTGACTTCAGCTCAGGTCATGATCTGTCAGTTAGTGAGTTAGAGCCCTGCCCTGGGCTTCACACTAATAGTGCAGAGCCTGCTTGGGATTCTCTCTCTCCTCTGCCCCTCGCTCTCTTTCTCTCTCTCTAAACATAAATAAAAAACTTTAAAATTAATAAAGACATATTGACTGATGAAATGAATAGATGGTAGTGTGGAAGGAGGACTTGGGAACCGAGAGGACACTAACAGGGAAGATCGCATCACAAACCGTACTCCAAGTGGTTGAATAGCTTCTTCATTCTAGCAAAACGGTCTGGTTGCAGAACGGAAATTCTTTGGAATTCAAAGGAGAGGCTATGGAATGAATCTTAACTGATAAAATCTCGAAGGCCCTTTCATAGGGTGGGAGGTTATAAGCACTTTATTCAGACTACCAGGCAGCCAATAGGGAGAGCTATGAGGCACAAAGAAACTTAGGAAGTAGGATTTCTACCTAGTAGTATTTCTAATTTTGAGCCTACTTGAAAAATTCTAATTGATAATCTGGTTAAATTATTTCCAATATATTACACCCTGAATGCATTACTCATAATTTATTGATACAATTTGACCAAACTGCAGTGGAAACAAAATTTTATTTTATATTCTCTACACTTTAACCTCTATTAAGTAACAATTTAAAAATCATAGAAGAAAAAATGTTATCAGAAGTACAGTCATTATTATGTAACTACTCCAAAATGATACACTTAATATAATTTAAAATCTTAGCAAAGTTTATCCGTATTATTTTTTTTTTTTATAAAAATGAGACAGTGTAAGATAAAAACTTTGTTTCATTTTTTGGGGTTTTTGTGTTGTTGTTGTTGTTGTTGTTGTTGTTGTTGTTGTTGTTGTTGAAGTAGGTTTCATGCCCAACAGAGCTCAACACAGGGCTTGAACTCACAACCTTGAGATCAAGATCTGAACTCTGATCAAGAGTCAGATGCTGAACCAAGTGAGACACCCAGGTGCCCGTAGGATAAAAGTTCTGAAGTTTACTGCCCAGGGTGGCATACATGTTCTACTGTTTACAGTTGGTGGCTATGGTTAACTTTCTTAAACTTTTTAATGCTGTTTTCACATGTGTACAAAAAGAACTTTTCAAATAACTTTGTGAGGGCTGAACTAGATTACACACACAAATTTATTAGCATAGTACCTGAGACATAATAGTCATATAATAAATGTTCATTACTATTATTAGTGCATTACTTAATTGTGGGGAATAAGCTTAGGAATTCCCTGAGCTTGCACCCATGGGTTAACAAGGCATACAGGAATAGGAAGCATCAGGATGAAAGCATCTAAGATTAGGTAATCAAGATAAGGTATTCAGGTGGCGCCTGGGTGGCTCAGTCAGTTAGATGTCCAACTTCAGCTCAGGTCATGATCTCACAATTTGTGAGTTTGAACCCTCCTTTGGGCTCTGTGCTGACAGCCCAGAGCCTGGAGCCTGCTTAAGATTCTGTGCCTCCCTTTCTTTCTGCCTCTCCTCTGCTCATGCTCTCTCTGTCTCTCTCTCTCAAAAATAAATAAACATTAAAAAAACACAAAAGATTAGGTATTCAGGGCAGAAACACCCCACCCCCCCACCAATTTAGTACAATAGCAGAAAGCTGTTTTCACAGGAGGGAAGACAGGAATAGGTAAACAGGTAAACCACTATAGACCACAGCAGGGCAAAGTTGCTCTGAGTGGAGCTTATTAGCAAAAGAAAGGTGCCTTGTTGACCCCGAGGTAGCATGCTCTATCTGTCTTATTCCCTAGGCAAGCTAAGATAAACAGACTTGGCCCCTCATACCTGCCATAAACAACCACTGGCTGGCACCAGGATTTTGTTTTGTATTGACCCAAACTCCTAACACTGCATATCTTCAAAACCCCCTTTCTGTCACACACATGAGTTAATGTTCACGGTTTCATTGTCTCTTTCTGCAGGTCCATCACACTTGTAAGCCTTTTGATCCTAATAAAAACGAAGCAAGGACGCTTACTAGGGGCTCTTGTCTCCTTCCGGACATTAGCCTCTCTCGCATTTTAATCTTGAGTCAGCTCTCTTGCTGGACAAGAGAGAACTCCAGACCCAGAGTCTATGACACTTAATGAATAGTTTTAATGATTATTTTTACAAAAACTAGTTTTTGTAGAGTATAACACTTTTTTGGCTTTTTAGGTTTTTGTTTTAATTCTAGTTAGCTAACATACAGTGTTACATTAGTTTCAGATGTATAGTGATTCAACATTCTCATATATCACCCAGTCCCCAAAAATATAATATTAATATAATTTTAGAAGGAATTGATTAAAAGGCACAAACCAGAGAGGTGTCAGTACTAGCAACCATGAGAAGGAGAGACGTTTTTCCCACTCCTGATTCTGCAGGATGTTTGTTTGCTGGGTCTCAAAGCTGTATGTGTGCCCAGAATCTTACTACAAAGTTTTGACTGAAACATCTGAATACTGTGTTTAACTGTTGCAATGAGATATGAATGACACTAATGATTATATTTCTAAGAAAATATTATGAAAACATAGTATTAACTATGTGCTGTGTGTATCAATTGAAAATGTATTTTAATAAAATACATATTACTTATTTCCCCATATATTTCTTAGGTTGTATCATTACTCCTAATGAAGTGTATACATTTTTTTTTCAGTCTTCAAAATATTAGTTTCAAATACGTTTTCTAAGAATCAATTGCACCATCTTTCCTTTCGTATAGTTTTTCATAAATAACGTATATGTGTACTAGAAGATCTTGCTTCCTGTCTTCCTAGGGATAGAAAGGTTTGTGGGTTTGGGGGTTTCATTTGTGTTTGTTTTTTTCTAGCTTGGCTTTTTGTATTCAATATTTTAATTGAAGTTTTATTTTATCAAGGGAGTCCAACAACTTGTCAAAATGCAAGCTCCAAATTGTTCTCTGAATAACAAAATGACAGTTAAGTTACCTGGGAGTCTAGACATAACAAATTGTATCTGATTCCTTTTGAACCTTTTTATATTATTGGCTAGACAGAGTATGAATGACAGAAAAAAAAAGAGAGAGAAAAGATCATTTAATTCATATTGTAATGCAATACCTGAAACTGGAATTTAAACAATATGAAATCTAACTATTTTTACTAGCATAACAAAGATTAACTGAATAATCTCTCATTCTTAACTAATATTCAACACTTAATTTGGATTCTAAAATTATTTATTTCCTGAACTGGGAAATCTTAGATTTTACTTCTGTCTAGTCATACGACACATGAAATATTTTTTGAATGCAATTATTTTTGGTAGCTGGTCATAAAACTGTCATATATTTAATGAATTATATAAATCACACTCTCTAAGAAAACAATAAGAGTATGGTTTTATTTAGGAAGATTCTTAATTCGCAAAGATAAGTCTAATCTCCTTTACTTTCCTAGCCTTGGTTTTCTTACTATGAGTTTTTTGTCTTGGCAAAACATACCTAGCATGTATTCAAGGAAGACTAGAAACATTTTTTTAAGTTTATTTATTTTGAGAGACAGAACATGAGCAGGAGAGGGGCAGACACAGAGGGAGAGAGAGAGAGGGAATCCCAAGCAGGGGATGGTGGTGCAGAACCAGAAGCAGGGCTCAAACTCACGAACCATTAGACTGTGACCTGAGTGGAAACCAAGAGTCGGATGCTTAACTGACTGAGCCACCCGGGCACCACTAGACTAAAAACATTTGTGATGACAAACCATAATCACGAAATGTGTTCAGGGTTGGACATGTTTGATGCTAACACATCAGGGGCACATTTAAAAGTGATTCTTTCCTGTTGCATCTCTCAAACCTACATAATTAAATAATAACTATATTGCTAGTTCAATGATATTTAATGCTGCTAAAATTATAGATTAATACACAAATAAAGTGCATATGACAACATTATAGAATTAGAAGAATTTCCTATTTATGCAATTTGACTTTTACAAATAAAGACTCTGAGTCTTTACACCACTGTCAGTGGTATAAAAAAAACATTTCTGAAATGTCACATAGTTTGAAATGGCAAGAACCCAGGCTAGATCCCATGTCCTGGCCCACTTAGCTTTGCAAGATGTAGGGAAAAGTTGGGGAGACATCGGTGCATGAATTATGTCTACTGCAGTATTTTCACACTCCACCACTCTTCATCTTAATCAGTCTACCTTCTTCTAATAGAAACATCCTGTCAAAATCAGTCTAGTTCATGATCAGCCTTTTATCCAAAGGCCCTGTGATCCTCCTTCTAGTGCAGTGACAATTTCCAGCGCTCCAGACAAAACTCTGAAGCACTTTGTGTCCCCACTCACCTACTCCACCTCCAGTTTCATGGTCGGATCCAAGAAATACACAGAGGAGCCCACACAGATGGCAAAAATAGCAGTTCCATCTAGGTTTAAAATGTTTCAAATCACAGGGAAAGCCTTTATATTTTCTGATCCTACTAATGACAGCTAGAATTGTTCTCTCGAAAATTAGATACATTTAATGTCATTTCGAAGTCTCTCATAAAGGTGGTACAGCTAGCATTCCCTCTTGAATTACAAATGGTAAGCTTTTTGAGGATTTTCCTTCTTGCTGTGATGATTTCAGTAACTTCACTCAGCAAAGATAGATGGGGCCATTTATGCCCAGTCACTAGCCTTCCTCCTGAACTCTCTCAAGCTGATCTTCCCTCACCCAGGTTTAGACTTTCAAATATGCTTTTAAATCAATCATTAATCAGTAGCCAGACCAAGACAGAAAAAAACACAAATAGTGGCAACTAAGGAGCCCTTCTCAAAAAGGATCTTTTCTTTTTCTTTCACTGCCCCTTCCATGGTTCTATTAGCTTGTCCTTGGGAATTTCAACTTTCAACCCAAGGTTATATTTAATGGTAGAATGAGGCAGGATGATCAAATCCAACCATTCTAAAAAGCTTTATCACATCAATAATTTTTGGAAATAACCTGGGATGCTGTTTTTTTGCATCCATGTATTAGTAGAGAACACTTAATTCTGGTCATACTGGAAGAAATAAAATAGCATTGAACATGTTGCTGACTATATAATAAGTGTTCAGAAAATACTTGATAACCGATATATTAAGAACTTATACAACACAATACCAAACCAAACCAAACAAAAACACAAATTATCTCCTTAAAAGTGTATAGAAGACCTGAACAGACATTATTGCAAAGAAGACATACAGATGGCCAACAGACACATGAAAAGATGCTCAACATCATTAATCATTAGAAAAATGCACATCAAAACCATAATGAGATATCACCTTATACTTGTTCAAATGGCTAATATAAAAAAGACAAGAAATAACATGTGTTAGTAAAAATGTGGAGAAAAGGGGACACTTATGCCCTGTTGGTGGAAATGTAAATTGGTGCAGCCACTGTGGAAAACAGTATGAAGATTCCTCAAAAAAATTAAAAATAGAACCAACATGCCACATAGTCTAGTAATCCCACTACTGGTATTTACTCAAATAAAATGAAAACACTAATTCAAAAACATATATGCACTCTTACGTTTACTGAACATTATTTATAATAGCCAATATATGGAAGCTGCCTAAGTGTCCACCAATAGATCAATGGATAAAAAAGATGTGGTGTATATGTAATCGAATATTACTCAGCCATAAAAAAAAAAAATCTTGCCATTTTGTGACATAGATGGGCCTAGAAGGTATGCTAAGTGAAATAAATCAGACAGAAAAAGACAAATACCATAAGACTTCATTTACATGTGCAACCTAAAAAACAAAACAAAACAAAAAAAAAAAAACAGGAAAAGAATCATAAATACAAGGAACAAACTAATGGCTACCAGAAAGGAGGGCTTGGAGTACTATGCAAAAGAGGTGAAGGGGACTAAGAGATACAAACTTCCAGTTACAAAATAAAAAAGTCACAGTATGAAAAACAGCCTGGGGAACATAAATAATAATATCGTGATAATATATGGTAGCAAATTATAATTACACTTATTGTGGTGAACACAGCCCAATGTATAGAATTGTCAAATCATTATGTTGTACACCTGAAACTAATGTAACATTGTATGTCAATTATATTTCAATAATTAAAAAAAAGGCAATACTTGAAAACTGATAGCTTTGGCAAAAGTCAAATAAAGTATTGAGGTAAGAAGGAAATAGATATATAGATATAGATATAGATATAGATATAGATATATAGATAGATATCTAGATCTAGATATGTATTATATGTATATGTATATAGATACATATGTATCACACATATAGATATGTATATGTATATAGAGATATATGTATATAGATATCTAGATATAGATATAGATAGATATTATATGTACACATATATGTACATGCATGTATATGTATACATGCATGTATATGTATACATGCATGTACATATATATACATTATATGAAGTCAGAATAGAACTGTAGTTTCTTATATTCAAATTTTATTACCTGAAAGTATTAGGTCCCGATAAGAAATATTCAACAAATCATAACAAAACAATCAAATGAAAACAACTATATGTTGGTAGAACCAATTTATCCATTTTTTTCTATCAAATAATTTTCATTCCCTAACCAATAAGAAGTTGTGCCTAAAGTCACATAACAGTGGTGATTTTCAGTAGCGCCTTGAAATCTGTACAGGAAGGTAAGAACTGCTTTAGACAGGAATTGATTAAATGACAAAGTAGAATAATTATATTTGGCACCAAAAGATGATAAAATTCTATAAAAAAATAGCAAAAAGGAACATGTGTCATAAAATTTTAACTTAGAAAACAAAATTTCATAATTGAAATGTAAATCTGAATTGAACACATTTTAGTGTTTTTCATGAATCCTCAGAATTACGCTTTTGTAAATAGTATGGTTTCCTAATTTAAACATCTGAATTATTTTTTATAAGAATTTAGAAAATGGTTTTTGTATGTTGATTGTGTATCTTGCAATCTTGTTATGTCATTTATTAGCTTTAGTTTCTTTGTTTTTTGCTTTTTGTTTTGGTTGTTTTTTTTGTTTTTTTTGTGTTTTTTTTTGACATTCCAATAGATTTTCTCAATAGCCAATCATGTTATCTGTGACTAAGGACAGTTTTATTTCTCCTTTACAATTTGGAGGCCTTTAATTCAACAGTCCTGCCCTACTGCGTTGGCTAGCACTTTCTGCAAAATGTTGACTAGAAATGATGGGAACAGACATTCTATCTTGTCCCTAAACTTGGGAGAAAATATTCAGTCTTTCAGGATTAAGTATGTTACCCCCAGGTTTCTCATTGATGCTCTCTATAAGGTTGAAAAAGTCTGTTTCTATTCCAAGTTTACTGTATTATCCTTAGGAATGGTGTCAGGATTTTGTCAAATGCTTTTAATGCATCTAATTGAGATTATCATACGGTTCTTCTTTCTCTTTCTGTGTCTTGTTAATGTACTTATCTAATTTTGATATGAAGGTAATGGTGGCCTCATAGAATGAGTTGGAAAATACTTCCTCCTCTTCAAAATTCTGGTAGATGTTATGCAGAATTGGTATTATATTTCCCTTATTCAATTGGTAGAATTCACCCATGGAGCTATTTGGGCATAGAGTTTTTAGGGAAAGCTTTAAGTACAAAGTTAATTCTTAGTTGATAAAAGGCTATCAGGCTACTTCCTTTAATGAACTGCAGTAGCTTGTATCTTTTAAAGAATATTTCTTTTTCATTGAAGTTGTAGAATATATTGACATAAAATTGTTCATAACGTTTTCTTATTATCTTTTTAATATCTGTGGATCCATAGTAATGTCTCATTGTTAATACTAATAATTTGTTTCTTCTCTCTTTTATCCTTGAGTAGTCTGGCTAGAGGTTTATCAATTATATTGATTTTTCTCAAAGAACACTTTTTTGAAATTCTTCCTTATATTTCGATTTTGTATTTCAGCAATGTTCTCTCTGATATTTATTATCTTTGTTTTGTTTAATTTGTTATTTTTCTAGTTTTTGAGGTGGAAGCAAAGGTCATTGATTTGACATTTGTCCTTTTTTAATATATGTTTAATGCTACTGATTTACTGGTATCTCTTGCAATCTGATATGTTGTGAGCACCTGAGAGTAGAATATATAATCTGCTATTTATGTGGGGGAAATATTTCTATAAGTGTTCATTAAGTCACTTACCAAAAATGCCTTTTAACTCTTCCATATCCTTGCTAATTGTCTGCATATTCTATATATTATTGAGAGAGGGTATTTCTCAAGCTATAACTGTGGATTTGTCTATACTTCATTGCAATTCTAACAGTTTTGCTTTATATATTTTGAAGCTGTGTTGTTATGTGCATAAACTTTAGAATTGTTATGTTCTCTTGATGAATTGACCCCTTTTATTATCAAATCCCTATCACTAACAATGAGCATCTTTATCCTTGATAATATTCTTTTATCTGAAATCTAAATTATGTAATACTTACATAGCCCCTCCAACTTCCTTTGATTAATTTTAGCATTCTCTTCCTTTTCTTTTAACTATTTGTGCCTTATATTTAAAGTGTGCTTCTTGTAAGCATCATGTAGTTGAGACCTGTGTTTTTATCCAATTTGGCAATCTCTGCTTTTTAATTGAGGTGTTTAGACTATTTACATTGAATGTGAATATTCACATGGTTGGGTTTAAATCTTATCATATTAATTTTCTTTTTTTAAATATTGTTTTCTATTTGTCCCATGTGTCATTTGTTATCTTTTATCTCTTTATTTCCTACATTTGGATTAACTGAATATTTTTTTTATTCTATCTTATATTCTTGGTTGGTTTATTGGTCCTACTCTATTTTGTTATTTTTGTGAAGCTTAATGGTGTACAGTATACTTCTTTAAGTACATATATTTAACTTATTAAAGCCTACTCTCAATTACATCTGGGGGGCTTAGTCAGTTAAGCATCTGGCTCTTGGTTTTGCCTCAGGTCATGATCTCCTGGTTCCTGAGTTCAAGCACTGCTTTGGTCTCCACACTGACAATATGGGGATTCTCTCTCTCTCTGCCCTTCTCTTGCTCATATTCTCTCTTTGTCTCTCTCAAAATAAGTAAATAAACTGTAAAAAATTTAAAAAAAAGCCTACTCTGAAGCTACAGTATACCATTCTACGACTTCTCAGCATGTCATATCAATAGATCCTACTATCTATAATGCTGTTAGTTAAATAATTTCATATATGATTTCAGTGAAACAATTTGAAAACTCTGCCTAAATTTTTCACCCATGCCTCGTATGTTGTTATATAGACTAAAGTAGATTGAATCTGAGTAAGTGTAACAATCAGAATGTAAATTCTGAAAAGACAAGATATCAATATAAAATCGATGTAGTAGTATATTTAGGGTCATAAGATTATGTTTTGCATTGGGAAAACTTTTTTCATTAGTTCTGATCACTGTACTGAAAAATGTTACTGAAAGATATTCTATCTCCATATATTTATTCTTTTTTAGCTATGGTATCACTAGTGTACATAAATATAACTATATGAGTATACTGTCACTTCAAATAAATATGGAGCTGCTCATTTACATAGGAGCTAACTGAAAGTGCAGGGCATAATCTAAAGATCTGGATAATTTAAACATGAAGATAAAGTCATTTTTGCTTGAATCAAATTTAAAAAAAAATTATGTTTTTATTTATTTTTGAAGGAGAGAGAGACAGAGAATGAGTGGGGGAGGAGCAGAGGCAGAGGGAGACATAGAATTTGAAGCAGGCTCCAGGCTCTGAGCTGTCAGCGCAGAGCCCGACGTGGGGCTCAAACTCCCGAACTGTGAGATCATGACCTGAGCCGAAGTTGGACGCTTAACTGACTGAGCCACCCAAGCACCCTTGCTTGAACCAAATTTAATGACTGTTCACTGCATAAGCCTAAGTGGTCACATACACCTTTGCCCTTTCATAAATCCTCTTTTTACACTTATAAGCTATTTTGGTTAAACAGCCAGAGGCTATGTCCAGGTGAGTTAACAGAATTTACTTTATCTCTCTCCTGGAAGGTAATGAAGCCCTTGAGCCAAAGCTTATTTATTGTTTAATTTTGAATACTGTTTATAGTCATCAAGATAACCATTTTCTTATGTTTCTCAACCACATTCTTAAGATGAAATTTGTCCTTTTCAATTTGCCCATGAAATACAAAGATATTTTGATAGCATGGTCAAATTTAGATTTATGATTAAAGTCATGTCAGTATTCAAGGATAATCTTTCATTTCTGCAAACCCCCTCAATATGAAAGAAAAACTTTACATCATATATTTTCCAATGACTTCTGAGACTAATTTGTAAAGAAATTTGATGTTTTTTTTCAAAATTGTAAAAAAAAATGTGAACAGTAAGGAAAACAAGAACACTAGAAAACTATAAATTCACTCCAATATTACCAAGTACTTATTTAAAAAATAATAATGCACCTTCCCAATACCTGAACAGGAAGAACTATGAAGTGTACTTTGTATAACTCATAGTTTAGCTATGAATAATAACCTCCTGCACTTTATAAGAAAATAAAATGAAGCACTGAAGAATGTATGATTTGCACTGAATATAAAGAAGGAGTGAGGTATCTAATCTATTGAAATAGCATGTCTGTGACAGGATAATGAGTCATGACCAATAGCAGTCATCTACTTGCCAACCAAAGGCACATTTATCCTTCTTAATGTCACCAAAATGATGTCACCCTAAATGTATTAATATACTACACTTTCATTTTGAAGGTTAAAATGTAGGTGTAAAAAGTGAAATTCTAAAATGGATTAACATAGTACAACATATAATGCCTTCAAGAGTCAGTTTAGTCCTATTGATAGCACAGAAACAAAATTAGAGTCTGTGGAAGGCAAAGAAATCTTTCTAATGAATAAAATGGAAATAGCAACAAAATCTTCTGAAGAAGAGCAGGCCCTTGAAATAAACAGCTAAATGATATTTGGAAAAGAGTTAGTATGCACTCTATGAAGGAAAGTAAAATTTGTTCATGTGCTAAATCAAATATTAGAAAAAGTCTCAATAAGTTGGTAGGATTTCACCTTGCAAACGGATTGCGTATAAAGTTGGAAAAGTGATTTCTCTTCATGAAGTGAAAATGTTTAATTAGCCAACTGTAGTGGGAATTTATCATATTCTAAAGCATTCTCAGGTTTGCCAAAGGCTATAGGCGTATTTGAGTTCATCAGTCCTGTATCAAAACAGTAAATCTGGAGAATCTGTATTCCATCCTGTGTTTCATTATCAATCATCTCACTAGGAAAAAAAATTCTGGACAAATTATTTGTGTGCTGTATGAAAAAAATACCAATTAAGATTACTAGAACAATTATAACTTGTATGTTTTGCCTATTTTCAGTTGTGATTTTTCATTAGATTTTTTTCCCTATTTCATTTTAACTAAGTTTACTGTCTTCCTTGGAATATTACCTCAGCTTCTAGTTTCTAATGCACCATAGGCAACCATCAAATTTTAACAGAAAGTCCACTTCAGAAATTTTCCAGATTCTAATTTCATCAATGCAATCTTTCAACAGTATATGCATGATATACAGATTTTTCCTATCAGATAAAATTACTTTATTGCAGAATTTAAGTTCTTTGGTTTTTGCTGTTTTTCTGTAATAATTCTTTATGTCATATGGTATCAAAAAAAAAAAAATTATTGGTGGTCCCCAGAGAGCTGGCACCAGCTTTTGCAATGAAGTAGCATAATGCCATCATCAAAATTAAGTTCCAAGAGAAACATTTAAAAGCCTGGATTCAAAAGGGTAGGCTTCTATGACTTTAGAAATATTGCAAGATGCTCTGCCTGGAATATGTGAAAGAATAAATATGCAGTACCTTCAAAACAATATTTTGCATTTCATCTTAAGCATGTGTCTAAATAAGATTAGGAGAACTTATTTAAAAAAAATTTAATGTTTATTCATTTTTTTAAGTTTTCCAACATTTAGTCATTTTTGAGAGACAGAGAGAGCGCAAGATGGGGTGCAGCAGAGAGAGAGACACACACACAGAATCCAAAGCAGGCTCCAGGCTGCGAGCTGTCCGCACAGAGCCCAATGCGGGGCTTGAACTCACGAACCGTGAGATCATGACCTGAGCCGAAGTCAGATGTTTAACTGACTGAGCCACCCAGGTGTCCCATAATGTTTATTCATTTTTGAGAGACAGAGCATGAGTGGGGAAGGGGCAGGGAGAGAGGGACACATAATATCTGAGGCAGGCTTCAGGCTCTGAGCTGTCAGCACAGAGCCTGACGCGAGCGGGGGGCGGGGGAGGCTTGAATCCACGAACTCTGAGATCACAACCTGAGCTGAAGTAGGACACTTCACCAACTGAGCCACCCAGAAGCCCCTAGAACTTATTTTTTCAAAAGTTATTTACTAGTATGTATGTAAGAAAGTTTCATAAAAACTGAGTTTATTGAAATGTGTGTCACATTTTCAAAAATATTAATTTATCAAGCAACTTCTGTCTACAAGAAACAACCTGGCCATGTGTTTATACATCTTAGTGGAGTTGGTACAAAACTACAAAGTCTATTGTAAGAAAAGCAGCAGGTTTGAGTCAAATGGTCTTGAGTTAATGTTGGTTTTGGAACAGATGCTCTTTATAAAATCTTAATTGATCATAAAGACAAGTTTGCTTCCCAGTGTTCATTTTTCAGACTTAATTGACATTATCCACACTTTATTTTACTTTTTTAATATAAAATGTATTGTCAAATTGGTTTCCATACAACTTTAATTTCTTGTTTAGTTGCAAAACTGTGACTTAAAACAACACCCTACTTTGAAAAAACTACTTTTACTCAAAAATTAGTAGTTTTGTGACTATTATTTTTGGAATACTCAAATAAGTAAAGATCTGATAGTTTTAGAGAGTAAGGGAAAATTATGTTTATTATTATATTTATCACTAAAATAACAACAAAAACAGTGAAAAAAAACCTTATGGCTTCCACAACATTTTGGACCCTTATGTAAATTGAATTTTCAGTCGGCAATATATTTACAATGTAAGACTATAAACATAATAAATTTGAGATTATTTGATATAATTATTTTCTTTGCATACCTAAATAATTTCTTAAATTACTTACATATGCAAAGAATTTACTCTGCAAAATGTAAAATTGCTAAAAAAAAACAAAACCAATATTTTTTAACCTTATATCCATTGTTCTTTAAAACTAAACAATTACTTTTTCAGCATCTATGTAGTTATTTTCATCTTCAGGGCACTAAAAGTTCCTTTTCTGGAGTTTATTGATCATATACCTTGACAAAAAGAATTTGTTGAAGGTGCACTTCTTATATAAAAAACACATCGGTGAGTTATATATGCACACAACTTTAATTAACATATTATTGTAGTAAATATTAATATTCTACAAAGTTTAAACATTTTTTAATATTTACTTTCCACTCCACCCATTTATCATCTTGCATAACTGTGAAGGTCTCTGCACCTGCATGTAAGGAGCTAAAGCACAGACTGTGAAAATTCCTCTAAATATTTTTTTTCTTAAAGAGAGAGAAAGAGACTGCATGAGGGACACAGGGCAAAGGAGAACAGATTTTAAGCACACTTCACGCCCAGTGACAAGTCCAAAGTGGGGCTCGATCTCACAACCGTGAGATCATGACCTGGGCTGAAATCAAGAGTCAGATGCTTCACCGACTGAGCAACCCAAGGAGCCCCCTGTAAATAATTTTTTTTTTTTAAGTTTATTTTTGAGAGAGAGAGTCAGAGAGTGAGCGGGGGAGGGGCAGAGAGAGAGGGAGACACAGAATCTGAAGCAGGCTCCAGGCTCTGAACTGTGAGCACACAGACCAACGCGGGGCTGGAACCCACCAACTGTGAGATCATGACCTGAGCCGATGTTGGACACTTAACTGAGCCACCCACGCGCCCCTAAATAATTTTTTTAAGAAAACCATAAATTACTGCAGTCTTGTCGTATCTAAACTTATTTAAAGTCATAATTTTAAAATCAAAATGACTTACTATAGACACATTTTGAAAGCAAAATATATTATTGTAGAATTTATCAAGATAAAATAATGTATAGACATCAATCTTTCTAAACAAGACAATTAATCTTTAATGTTATATTACAAACCAAATCATTCTTTAGCTATTTAAATTCTGTTTGTCATATTTTTGAATTATCAAGGGATCTAATTTCTCTGGGTTTTAAAAAATTGCTGCTTTGAGCTTTTATTTTTTCATCATTCTATTTAATTGTAGCCCTGTAAGGTAATTTAATGGAAATGTTCTATTGTGGCAATGCAAAATTTCTTGTAACAATTGTTAATTGTAACAATTAAAGTATATTAAAAGTATTTATCATGATCCTCACAAATACCAATAACACACAAATAGAAACCTGGAATACATGATCTGTACAAACAATTCCGAAAAATCTCTATTTGTCTACATGTAAAAAAGCCAGAACAGCAGCAATTAAACTAAAGCATAAAACAAAAATTTATTTTACAAAAATCAATGAGTATTAAAAATTAATCATTTTCATATCTAAAAATCAGAAGAAAATTACTCTCATGATGAGCAAACATCTCTAAATTTGTCAATATTGTGAGATTCCTATACTAAATAAAATTGAAATTGAATTTTGATGGATACGTGTCCCAGTTTCACACTATAGAGATGGTCAGGCAATGGCATGCAATTCTGCTAAAATACTATGCTAATGATGATTTAAATTTTATTGTCTCAGACATTATGTTCAATTTGACTTGTTTCCCTGAATCATTTATCTCAACTTTACTACTATCAACTGCTTACAAGTTTCCTCTTCCTAACTTTTATTACTCCATGAAGTACCTTTAAAGATATTGGGGTATTTCCATCTGTGGGAGGAATATTTTGTAATTACTACTTATTACTTTAGAAAATGCATTTTATAATTTTTTTTGCATTGAAAAAACTGTTCTTCCATATATCTACATTTTTTTCTAAAAAAATGTATCTGTCTCAATATGTATTTCTAAAGGACAGAGAATTATTTATTTACTTATTTACTTTCCTTATTTATTTAATTTTTAAGTTAAAAATTTTTTTCAATGTTTGTGCATTTTTGAGAGAAAGAGAGAGAGTGTGAGTGGGGGAGGGGCAGAGGGAAAGAAGGAGACACAGAATCTGAAGCAGGCTCCAGGCTCTGAGCTGTCACAAAGAGGCTGAAGAGGGGCTGGAACCCACAAACTGTGAGACCATGACCTGAGCTGAAGTCAGATGCTTAACTGACTGAGCCACCCATGCGCCCCCATTTTTTATATTTTTAATGTTTGTTTGTTTGTTTGTTTTTTATTTAGAGATGCAAGAGGGTCAGAGAGAGAGAGAGAGAGAGAGAGAGAGAGAGAGAGAGAGAGAGAGAGAGAATCCCAAGCAGGCTCTGTGCTGTCAGTGCAGAGTCCAATGTGGGGCTCGAACTCATGAACTGTGAGATTGTGAACTGAGTCAAAACCAAGAATTGGATGCTTGCCCAAGTGAACCACTCAGGCTCCACAAGGACAGTGACTTTTTAAAAAACATAGCTGCATTACTATCATCACCCACAAAAATCAACAATAAAATGTTAATTTCAATATTATCAATTTAGTGTTCATTTATCCAATTTAATTATTTACATTTTGTTTCTTATTTTGAGGATTGAAATTAAGTGCATGTATTGTGATCAGACTCGATGTTTCCTAAGTCTTTTTTTTTTAATTTCTAGGTTGTTCCTCACTGTCTTACTTCCTCACTTTTTTTTTTCTTTTAGAAGATACTAAGACACTTTTTTTCCCCCTGTAGTGTTGTGAGAGAACAGCTTTTATTATATCATTGTTATGTTGCATAACATGTTCTTCCTTCTCCTGTACTTTCTATAAATTTTTCATTATATCTAAAGACTTGGTAAAAATTAGATACAACTTTCTAGCAAGTAGTTGTCATAGGTGGTATCGCATGCTTCTATCATGAAATGAAAAATATTTGATGTATTCAATTCACTGGAATTATTGTCCTTACTGATGCTAAAATTGTCCTGTCTTTGAACAGGGGGAACCATTTCGAATTGGCTCCTAAGACTTCTGTACTTAACCCTGAAGTAAACAGATTTCCTAACTTCTATTGTGACAAGGAGCTTCAGGCTCACAGTTTTAATTTACCTACTTGTATTTACACTTCTCATTTCTTATATAAATGATAGGATGATATACATAATTTTCTTGGCTATGCTTTGGTCATTTAACAATATAACATAAGGATAACACAGTAAACCCATTACATTTGTTTTGCATTGTAAATTACTCAGAACGAACTTATGGAAATATAATTTCATTAGTTCTTGTGTGTTACTTACAATTTAAGCTTTTTATGTAGAGAGGTAGTATGGCTGAATAAAAGTTCTTAGTTCACAGCATCTTATATAGGTTAGTTGATTATCTTTGGCAAAAACCATTGCTGAGATAGTCTGATTTTCTTCCCCCTCTCATAAGTGACTTAGTATTTTTGCTTTCATGAACAAAGACTTTTTTTTAAGTATTATTATTTTTATTAGGGTATATCTAATACCTTTAAGGTAAATCTAATACAATGGTCCAGAGTACATTGTGAACATTTTCTATATGTTCATATATGTTTCTATATGTAGTTTCTTTTATTTTTTTTTAAGTTTATTTATTTATTTGAGAGAGACAGAGACAGCACAAGTAGGGAGGGGGCAGAGAGTGAGGGAGAGAGAATCCCAAGCAGACTCCATGCTGCCAGCCCAGAGCCAGATGTGGAGCTCAAACTCACAAAACCATGAGATTATGACCTGCACCAAAACCAAGAGTCGGACGCTTAACCAATTGAACCACCCAGGCAACCCTCTATAAAGTGTTTCAAGAATGCTTTTAGTTCCAGGAAAATTTTATCCATTATGGCTTTTTATTTTGCTCCTTTGCTTGTGTTTTCTTTTTTGAGAACTCCTTCTGTATATATGGTGGATTTCTTTGCCTGTATTCTATATACACATCCTTTCAAATTCTAATCATATTTAAATTTAAGAAATTATTATTTGCTTTTCGTTGCTCTTTTGTTTCTCCTTTTAAATTTCTTTAAGGTATAGTTGACATAAAATGTATTAATTTCAGGTGAACAACATAGTGATTTCACAATTCTATTTAAAATTCTATTCTTTTGTTTCTCTATTTTTAGGTTCATTTATTTTGAGAGAGAGAGAGAGGGTGTGCACAAGCAGGGCAGGGGACAGAAAAAGAGAGGGTGAGAGAGAATCCTAAGCAGGCTCTACACTCAGAGCAGAACCTGATACAGGATTCAATCCCACAACAGTGGAGATAATGAACTGAGCTGAAACCTAGAGTCGGACATTTAACTAAGGCCACCCAGTCACCCCTCTTTTGTTTCTCTTAATTTATTCTTTATTTCCAAAATTCATTTTACTTTTATTAATAATTCATTTTCTTTTACTTATTTTTTATATTCAAGTTAGTTAACGTACAGTGTAGTATTGGTTTTAGGAGTAGAACCCAGTGATTCATCACTTACATATAACACCTTGTGCTTATCCCAACAAGTGCCCTCCTTAACGCCCATCACCCATTTAGCCCATCCCCACCCACTTCCTCTCCAGCAGCCCTCAGTTTGTTCTCTGTCTTTAAGAGTCTCTTATGGTTTGCCTCCTTCTCTCTTTTTATCTTATTCTTTCTTTCCCTTCCCCTATGTTAATCTGTTTTGTTTCTTAAATTCCACATATGAATGAAATCATATGATATTTGTCTTTTTCTGACTGACTTATTTTATTTAGCGTCATATACTCTAGTCCCATCCACACTGTTGCAAATGGCAAGATTTCATTCTTTTTCATCACCTCAGTGGATGGACATTTGGCTCTTTCCATACTTTGGCTATTGTTGATAGTGCTGGTATAAACATTGGGGTGCATGTGTCCCTTAGAATCAGCATTTTTGTATCCTTTGGATAAATACCTAGTAGTTTAATTACTGGGTCATAATAATTCTTTCATCAGTCTTGTCATCTCTCTTTATGAATCTCTCTTTTCCCAATTAAATAATTTGAGGTTATTTCAATACTTCCTTTTTTTAGTTTGCTATTAAATATGAAACTACATGTTTTACTTGTTTGGTGTGCATCTTTTTGTTTTGATTTTCATTCTGATGCTTTATCATTTCTTAAAATAGCTCCCTATGTAATTCAGCCAAAATCCTTTCCTGTTGCTCATTTTTAAGTGAAGAGAGATTTTCTTTACTGTTCAGTATGTGGAGTAAACACTACCACCCCCTCTTTTTAGTTTTCCAAAAGGATAAAAAAATACAGCCTCTTGCCTTCTGAAATCTACCTTATCTGCTCAATGATCCATTTAATTTAAATATTCTATTTTTGCCCTTTTTTTTTTTACTTCCTTGCTTAGTTTGGGGCTGTGCCCAGCAGCTTCTCATTGTGTAGCTCAGTCTTAGAATTTCAAGAGTTCGTAGAACCTAGGCTTTCCCAGTATCTTCAGATCTTGAAGTGGACTCAATGACTTCACCCATAAATTCAGTTATAAAACACCTCTCGAGGGGCACCTGGGTGGCTCAGTCAGTTGAGCGTCTGACTTCAGCTTAGGTCATGATCTCAAGGTTCGTGAGTTTGGGCCCTGCATTGGGCTCTGTGCTGACAGCTCAGAGCCTGGAGCCTGCTTTACATTCTGTGTGTGTGTGTGTGTGTCTCTCTCTCTCTGCCCCTCCCCCACTGCACTCTGTCTCTGCGACTCAAAAATAAAGAAAAATAATAAAAATAAATAAAAATAAAAATAAAACACCTCTCAAGGGTCAGCTTCTACTCTTAGATTTACCTGACAAATATTATTACCTGGACATCTGCCTGTACTTGGGCCATCAGAAACCACACTGTTTTGTTTCCGCTTTCCCTCGACAAACGCTAATCTTGCAGCTTTCATTGCTTCATCTCTACCCACTTGCATTTTGAGGTTGGTGGAAGATAACTGTCATGTAGTTTCGGTATACATGCTGATTTGTTTCTAAGTATTTTGTGTTTTCTATCTTATTTGTACTGTTTTTTATTTATTTTCTTTCTACCTATATTACTTACATTGTATTCACCATGTATCTTTTGTCAAAGCTCTCAGTCATATATTTCTATTGTACTTTTTAAAATATCAGTGTATGTTTACATGCATGTGGAAATGTATGTGCAAAATCAAACTAGTAATGCTCACTGGCAACTCGTTTTCTTAAAGACATTAGTAAAACACCTGGTTAAATAAATTAATGTTCAACAGAGGGTTGCTGGAGGGGAAATGGGCAAGGGATGGGCTCAGGTGATGTGTATTAGGAGGGCACTTGTGATGAGCACTGGGTGTTACATGTAAGTGATGAATCACTAAATTCTACTCCTGAAATTAATATTACACTATATGTTAACTAACTAGAATTTAAATAAAAACTTGAAACAGTAAAATACATAAGTAAAAAATAAAAAGAAATATAAATAAATTAATTAATGTTCAACTCTTAACTAATCACTTTAGCAGAATGGGAAAAGTTGCTTGTCAACACATGGGATAATTCACAAGACTCTCTGCTTTAGAGTAATAAGATATGTCTGCAAGATAACCAAGATTAGAAAGTTATAATTTTTATTTTTCTCTTGTGTCGTGAAGTTACTTGCTCCAAGCTATAACTAGAATTCTGTTAAATTATTTGAACAAACAATAAAAATGGTAATATTTTATGTGGAGATGGATCTGGCAAATTTTATCCTTAAACTAAAGAGTTTAAGCCCTCAAAAAGTCAAATATGGTCACAAAGTACAGTATAATTCCACTAAGTATGGGTAATAGTCCTTTATATTTAAAAATTTTTTAACGTTTATTTATTTTTGAGACAGGGAGAGACAGCATGAACGGGGGAGGGGCAGATAGAGAGGGAGACACAGAATCGGAAGCAGGCTCCAGGCTCTGAGCCATCAGCCCAGAGCCCGACGCGGGGCTTGAACTCATGGACCGCGAGAACATGACCTGAGCCGAAGTCGGATGCTTAACCGACTGAGCCACCCAGGCGCCCCTATATTTTAGAAATTTTATATAATAATTACCCAAATCTTATTATTGGTAGCATATACTTTAATAATATTAAAAATATAGAAAAATTCATAACCACGTTTTGGTTAAAAGACACAATAAAATATTTGGGATAGCAATAATACTTTTTATCAACATCAATATGACCAACTATCATTTATTACTTCACATTTGGGAGAGAAGAGTCTTTGTTTATTTGTTTGTTTGTTTATTTGTTTTTTAACATGGATGATGTATGGTACTAGACAAAACCTTCAACTAATTTATAAAACATTCCTGATTTATCTAACATCCTTCTTATGAAACTGTTTCATAAAATGTATCAATATTTTTAAGTAAACTACATCTATCACCTACTATAGTATCTAAAAAATTTATGAATCACTAACATCATGAGGAAAGATAACTAGGGTTAGAAATTAATTTGTAATTCCCATGCAATAGGCCATGAAAGACAAACATTCTCCACATTAACGATCTAAGTACATCTATCCTCTATAACATAAAATAGCTGAGTGGTTCATCTGCATTCAATGCCTCTAATACGGCATGAAGGAGAAAAAGATCAGAAATCTAAGCAGCAAAGAGAAAGCAGGAGTATGAGATATTACCAGACTTGTGGATTTTCATAATAAATCAGTCTCTAAGATTTTCCCCTAGTAAAGCAATGATATGAGATATGATGTGAGGCTCACAGATTACACCTTGGATAAAAATCTATTAATATTATACATAGATTTTGCATGTTTATTTATTTTTACGTGAAAGTGCATATGCAGGTATAAAATACTTATAGTAAGAAATAAAATTCTTTGAGTGAGAGAAAAACAGACATTATCTTTTGAAATAAGCCCTCCATCTTTCATTAGAGGGAAAGACTCCTTACAGTCCCAACAGAAAGACAGACATTGAACTTAATGCCCAGAGTTTAATTTTACAGTAGAAGAGAAAAGAAGAGAAAGCAGAATTTTTTTTGGAACAGCCACAAGAGATTCACCACTAAACTGTCAGAGCTGAGAAATGGGAAATCTGTTTTAACATCAGATGCGAGGGAGGAGATGAAGACTTTTAATATCACCACTCCGGTGCACCAGCAATAAAACAGGGATCTTGCAGCATCTGTTCAAAGTCTGATGTAATTCTTTGGTGAGTATTCCCTTAGAACAATATAATTTTCTAAAGTATCAACCCTAGAGTGTGCAATTCTTCAGAGAAGGTTAAATTTTCCTCTCAGTTATAGAGATTTGAAAATGCCACTGCTAATTACATGGAAATATTAGACGCTTCATGAATCAATTTGGTAGAACTATTTAAAATGATGCAGATGGCTTCATTTATCTAACAAATCTCATCTCTCTGGCTTGGGAATCAGAATCTCCAGTTTGCATCTGAACTCTGGTATCCTAATTTAGGGTACTGCTGAAAAAAAATTTCTCCCAAACCTTAATTTAGAAATGATTATTTGCAGAATGAAAAATGAATACCTAATAAAATAGTCTTTCACGGAACTAATAGATGTCACGAGTGTCGAGTAAACCCTACCAAAAATCAGAAAGTAAATTTATGACCAACACATTAGGAATACTTATTTCTAACTTTCTAAAAAAATATATAGCCCTGTGGTAAATGTATTATATTAATGAAAAAGATTATATTAACGTCCTTGTTCTTTAACTTTCAAAGAATAATTCCCAAATCCTCTATTGTGAAGTCATATCTCCATACAACGACATATATGAATCTTTACAGCAGCCTTATTCATAATAGCCTAAACTGTAAACAATCTATAAATAATCATCAAAAAATGGGTAAATTTTGGTGTAGCCACACAATGAAAAACTTCTCAGTGATGTAAAAGAACAAACTATTGATACATGCATCAACATGGATAATCCTCAAAAACATTATGTCAAGAGAAACAACGCAGAAGCAAGCTATATAGTGTGTAAATTAGTTTATGAAATTCTAGGAAAAGTTAAAAGATGGTAACAGAGAGCAGATCAGAGATCTCCTAGCACCAGAGTGTGAGGCAAGGCCCAAAGGACATTTTTGGTGTGACAGAAACATGCTCTATCTTGATTGTGATGGTACAAGCATGACTATGTACATTTGTACACTTAAAAGTGGTAGATTTTCGGGGCACTGGGTGGCTTAGTTGGTTAAGCATCAGACTTTGGCTCATATCATGATCTTACAGTTTGTGAGTTCAAGCCCCGCACTGGGCTTTCTGCTGTCAGCACAGAAACTGCTTCAGTTCCTCTGTCCCCCTCTCTCTCCGCCCCGCCCCCACTCATGCTTTCTCTCTCCCTCTCTCTCTCAAAAATTAATAAACATCCAAAATTTTTTTTTAAAAAGTGTTAGATTTTTGCGTATGTGAATTATACCCTAATAAAAGGCAAAAAAATATGATCTAGGCCTGGTGGCTTTAAAAAACAAACAAACAAACAAACAAACAAACAAACAAACAATGGCTAGGGTAAAACATGTGCACTTAAATGACATTTTTGGTTTATAGCCTTAAGAATTCATAGCAATGTGGAAGAAACTATTACACTTGCAACTAAACATACTGTGACCAATTTTCTGACCTACAAACCTAGAGGGATGAAGAGAAACTCTTTCCTCTTAAAGAGGAAACTCTGGGCTCCTAACACAGGCAGACTTCCCCAAAAGCTCATGTTGCTCTTACTCTTGCCCTAAGAACAGGACTAGGGTTGGAAAGCTGTGACCTTCTTCCCTGTATGAGTTGTCATGAAATGCAGACAACTGTTACACCCCAACATATGGGCTGTTAACTCAGGGACTCCCGGCACAGGGTCCCTTTCCCCTTTTTCATCCATCTGGGGTGCATACTGTCTGTGATAAACAGCACAGAGGTTGGATGAAAGCATTTTCACAAATAAATTATATCTAAACTACTCAGTTTTTTTTTTAATTAAAAAAAATTTTTTTAATGTTTATTTTTTTTTTGAGACACAGAGCATGAGCTGGGGAGGGGCAAAGAGAGAGACACAGATTCTGAAACAGGCTCCAGGCTCTGAGCTGTCAGCATAGAGCCCAACACGGGGCTCAAACCCATGAACTGTGAGATCATACATAACCTGAGCCAAAGTTGGACGCTCAACCAGCTGAGCCTCCCAGGAGATCTTTTTATCTAAAAAAAAAATTTTAACATTTATTTATTTATTTTTTGAGAGACAGAGAGAGACAGAGCACAAGGTGGGGAGGGGCAGAGACAGAGGAAGACAGCATCCAAAGCAAGTCTATGCTACTCACTTTTAAAGAGGCTAGATCATGATGAAAAATCATGGTCAACTCAATCTTTTATATCCTGCAGGTAATTTTATATTATTTAAAGTAATTTGGATCCATTTTCTTCTTACCTTGGGTGTAGCAGTTTAAGAAACAGCAAGATAAAATTTAGTAAAGTCTATTGCTTCCAACGTTATGGCTCCTTGAAATTAATCTGCCAGTTTAAACAAAGTATTTTCATGAAACTGGTCCTCCTATTTATGTTTTCTTTTTTACCTCATATAATTAAATATTTCCTAACAATTTTGCAGTAATCTCAAGCAAACTACTGTCTCTTGGGCAACAATATATTTTGGTTATAAAAATTAATGAACTAAATAAGCTAGCATCTTCACTTTCTCTGCCAACTTCTCTGCCAAGATTATATAAGCCAATGTACATGTGCATGTTTATGTGTATAATATGGAAACACATAGTTTACACCTCTGATCAATTCAGGGAAAATTAAGACCACCCCACAGTCACCTTCATAATATTAAGGATTCCTCAAGTTTAATTATTACAATCCAGATGATTATGTTAAAGATATAGAATTGCCCATAAAACATAATTCTGCTTTATCCATATTATGAATTCTTCCTTAAGACAAATGATAATCAAAATAAAAGTTTCTACATGCTTTAAGGTTGTTATAGTTATAATTATTTTTAAAATGTGGATATCACTTTTAATCTAAGATGTATAGAATTGAGATCCTAAAAATATTTTTTAAAATTATTTTAATGTTTATTTTTGAGAGAGAGAAAGAGAGACAGAATGTGAGTGGGGAAGGGGCACAGAGAGAGGGACACAGAATCTGAAGCAGGCTCCAGGCTCTGAGCTGTCAGCACAGAGAACCAAGTGGGGCTCAAATTCACAAACCGAGCATGACCTGAGCCGAAATCAACTCTTAACCGACTGAGCCACCCAGGCATCCTGAGATCCTGAAAATATTAACTCAGCCCAAGGAAGGCTGTGTCTGTTTAGTTGATGGCCTCTTATTCTTTACTGTTTATTCTCCTGGTTTGGTAGTGGTGACTGTTGACTTCGTTTGATTTAAGTAAATATGATGGTGGTGCTGCTGAGGAAATAAATATCTCTCACATATTTCAGTAATATTCAGGGAAATAGAAATGAGAGCTATTCAGTATTAAAACACTGGAAAATTTTTCCTGATTTTAAATAATTTTAGCTCTAAAATTGTTTTAAGGTAGACAGGTGAAAGGAAGAAAATTAAGAAAAATGGGGGGAAATATCCCATAAAAGTGCCAAATAACTGAAATAATTTTTTTTTTCAAAACATGCAAAATATCAAAAGGAAGAGAAAACAGTAAGCCTACAATTGAGAAAGAAGCAGCAGCAAATACAGGGCTTAATAAACTTAGAAATGTGAACATAAAAACTTCTGCATATATTCCAAGTTTTCTAAATCAATGGTTACATTCTTTTGTTTTGTTTTTGACCCCATAGTGATGCGAAATTGTAGCTGTTTAGCAACTATATACCTATAGCTTAGGCATGCCTTATCTGGGGTAAACTCCATGCAAGAATACTGGCATACATTCACTGTTCATCTCAAAACCCTGACCTCAAAAGCAAAAAAAATTAAATGTTAGTATTACCAAAATTAAAACAAATGTTGTTTGCACAGAAAGTATGTGACACAAAAAATATCTTTACAAGTAACATTTCAACAATAAACATACTAACAAGAAATCTAGGGGCGCCGGGGTGGCTCAGTCAGTTAAGCATCTCTTGATTTAGGCTCAGGTCATGATCTCGCAGTTTGTGAGACTGAACCTCACATCTGGCTCTGGCCTGACAGCACAGAACCTGCTTGACATTCTATCTCTCCCTCTCTCTGACCCTCCCCTGCACTCTCTCCCTCTCTCCCTCTCTCTCTCTCTCTCTCAAAATAAATAAACTTAAAAAAAAGAAGTTTAGGTAATTTCTGATATTTAGATATTAAGAAAGACATACATGGAAGTGTGTCCTGTACTGACTTGTGGTATGGTCACTCCTGTAACTAGGTTAAGTGCTGGTGACAAGCAGTATTGGACAATTAGAAGCACAGTTCACAGAGAATGCCTTGTGAATGGCAACCCGGGAAGTATATAAAACTTTGTCTCAGCCGCTAAAGGTCAAGTGGTGCAATTGATTGTGTTCATAGCAAAATACTTAAAATTTAATTTGTATCCTGGCTTTTTCATTTTTCTTGGTCTTTTTATTTAAATTTTTTTTTTATGTTTATTTGTTTTTGAGACAGAGAGAGACAGAGCATGGGTGGGGGAGGGGCAGAGAGAGAGGGAGGCACAGAATCAGAAGCAGACTCCAGGCTCTGAGCTGTCAGCACAGAGCTCGACGTGGGGCTTGAACTCATGGACCGTGAGATCACGACCTGAGCCGAAGTCAGTCGCTCAACTGACTGAGCCACCCAGGCACCCGCCGCCTTTTTTTTTTTTCTATTTAACATTTTTTTTTTTTTTTTTTTTTATGTTTACTCGGTCTTTTTTATTTCAATTTTGGTGAACCAATACAGAAAGCAAAAGTGAACTCAGTAATATTATCCATTAGACTAAGGAGTTTGGCTACTTTGTCCTTCTCTGGGCTCTGTTTAGCATCATGAACCATAACCAGAAAAAAGAGCTCTCTACTTTTTATCAAGGGTTGTCAAGAGCTCAAACAAAATTTCAAGTATTCATGACAACACTATTCAACTACGAATGATTCGTGTATTTATGGCTGATAAAACTAGATTACTATTTAACTTTTGAATGGTTTGTGAAATTAAAGAAAACAATAAGGAGAAAACAGAGTACAAAGTCAAAAACATCACTGCAACTAATGAAATTCAAAATCTGAATTAGTGCTGATAGTGCACTTAAGTGCAGGATTTTTCTCTTTAACATTACTCCGGTCCCATTATCCTCTTAACTGTATCTCTAAATTCCCCAAGCTGCACTAGAACAAGTAGTCCAAATTTCTCTTCAAAGAACATCTATTGGGGTCAAGTTCTAACAATTTAAAACAAACATGCAACACTATCTTTCTAAAAATGTACAAATAACAACCTTCCATCAAAGGCTTTTCTAAGAGTTAAAAACCATAATTTTTTTTTTAATTTTAGACCACCATTCTTACTTGGTTTGACATTAAAATTACCCATAAAACTAAAAATGTAGTAGTTCTTACAACGAGCAAAATAAAGTTATTTGGGAATTTTTTCTTTCTCATTTGACCTATTATATAGACCCAATATATTCATTGTCTATCTGTGTGGGTCTATTGCTTCGCTCTGGTGATTCTTATGTGTCTACTGGAATTTGTAATGTGTGGGCAGAGCGAAGATTGGGTCTAGTTTAAAAAAACAAAGCAAATATTAATACTTAAAAAACATATGTTGAGAGGGATAAGCCAACTAAACATATATGTAGCACTAAATATTATAAAATATATTAATAGTATATGAATGTATATCAGTAAATTGAATCACCTTAGGATTCTGCTTAGAAATTCTTCCCTAACATAGGAAACTGGTAAAGAAAGAAGTCAATGGGTAAATAGATTGCAGGTAACCTTGATGGTAGTATTCTGTATAACTTGATCCCTTATCTAAATTCCACCATCTGTAAGAAAGTTAAGAAATGACTGATGAAGCAACAAACTCAGTTAATGTTCTCAGCACAAAAATGCCACATGGTCCTTTTCTTGGCTACAACAAACCTTCAACAATCTGACCTGGTCAAAAGGAGGGACTAAGAAAGAAAACTATCCCAGTCTTGGTTTGGGGCAGTACATTCCGTATGGCGCAATACCTTCCCCTTCTGGGATCTATGTAACATCCCTGACAAAATGCCATAGCACTCATTTTCACAGGTTGTAATAAAATTAAGAAACCTTACAAAGAAATAAGAATTACCTAACCAATTAACCTTGATTGAGTCTCTTGGCATTAAAGTAGACATTCAAAGGTACAAAGGCCTTAAACCAGCTTTATGACTAGCTTAATACTTTTTAAGTCAAACATTCTGGAAATCTTTGAATTGTCTTTCTTGGAAGCCTTTTCTCTTACTGGCAACTTTGAAACAGAACTTTGACATATGCTTCAAAATAAGGTGCAGATAAATAACAAAATAATCAAAACACCAAATACACAAACTCACACAAATCCCCAGAAATTTTCAAAGTCTGTAGTAATTGCCATGAGAGGGCAGCAGAAACACAAGAGTTAATCCAGTATTTGGAAAATTGCTCACAATGTTGAGAATCTTTTAATTTTATAAATAAAATTGTAGGAATATGTTCCAGTCATCTAATGTTATATAAGTAACCATGTCAAACTTAGTTGCCTAAAATAACAAGCATGTTACTATGTGCATGGATTCTGTGGGTGAGAGATTTAGACAGAGGACAATGGGGATAATGTGTTTTGATCCCAGAGCCTGGGGCTACACATAGGACTCCAACAATCTGTGATCACTCAAATGGCTAGAGGCCGATACCATCTGGAGAGTTCTTTACTTGCATGTGTAATGCCTGCGCAGGGATGACTCAAACGCTGGGCTCTACTGGGATTCCCCACTGGTACCTACTCAAGGCCTCTCCATTTAACTGGCTGGATCCTGCTTTGGATTCTGTCTCTCTCTCTCTCTCTCTCTCTCTCTCTCTCTCTCTCTCTCCCCCTCCCCGGCTCGCACTCTGTCTCTCAAAAAATCAACATTAAACAAAAATAAAAATAAAACATATATATAATTTTGATTCACAACGTGCAAAACAATGCCACCTCATGCTCTGTCAGTGAAGCTTATGAAGACCAGAGCTTGGATAGATTTATGGAATTTGTTTTGTTTTGTTTTCATTCTTAGGTCAAAGCCCACTGCAATGAATGACAAATTATTTACACATAAAAGGGTTGAAGATGTTAATGTAAAAATTATTTCTCACTAGTGTGATGATATATTTCACTCTTCAACTCAAACCTGACTATATTAATTGTTTGGTCACTTGGAGTCGTAATATATCATAGGATGATATAACCTTGTGTTGGTTCGCCATTAAAACTGGTTTCCTTGCATTCTCACAAAATATATGTTTGCAATCCAGTGTTCCTTAGCACATGTGCCACTGCTCAGGTGTAACCGTTTAGTCTGTTAAAATCTAATTTCTCAAAATTCAGATCCAAGAAACAGACGAATGCAGTGAATAAATAAAAAATAAATTTCCACCTATCTGTAATTTCTGATATACTCTTTGTCCTTCACAAACTCAAGTGATATTTAAGCAAAGAATAATGCTTACTCCCCTATCTCTGTTTGGAAATCACGATTGGGCTAAGCATTCTTTCCTGCAGAGGGGAGCTGAGAAAAAAATATTGTTGATCTACAGTGCAGTTTATTACGGGGCACAGCTAAAATTAAAATCAGGGTGTCTGGGCTCTTGATTCTGTGGGATTACAAGTTGCTTTGTTGTTGGGGGTATTAAAAAGTTGAAACAGGAGTCTACATAACTGATCCCAGCCTGACTGACAGGCAGTGAGCAGAGCCTCTCCCCTTCAGGATTTGAGAGACTAACAGTGCTGTTTGATGTGAGGCATAGCCCAGAAGCCAAATGAGAGAAGGATGATTGGTACAGGGTTCACACCCACCAGGCAGCAGCATCACTTTGAAGGTTTTCGGTTGATTTTATTGTTGATGAAAATCAAATTGCCATGAAATCAGAAAGGATTTACTAAAGTAGCCATCACCCAATACAGAAGATATATTATAAAATAGAAACTGCACATGATATTAGCACATCAAAGAGAGAAAGGCTTGCCTAGAGAATTATCACACAGTTTCACATAAAACTCCACCAAATGGCACTTTACTTTTAACATATAATAACCAGCATGTTCTAAGACTACATGCCAAAATTTCAACCAAGCTTATTAATAGAAGTGCCAGAACACCTGTCATTACGACATCATTTATTTGCAACATGTCTATTTGTGATTTCCATTTAAGGACAATGGAAGTATGCAAGAAATCTGCTTTGATGCTTTCCGCGGTTTCTTCACTGTTATCTGGGTGACTGGCTTTTGTCTGATTTTCTCTAAACTCTCAAACCTTTTCTCTTGAAGATATTATGTTTGCTCCTCACTCTTTTCAAAGATAAGCCTGTAGACCACTGCTTCCTCTGTTCTCCCTCACCAATCTCTGCCATCAGCATCACTAAAAATAGCAACACTCTATCCGAAGCTACAGTAAGTTACCCCTGAAGATTGCTCAGAAGCAACCGCTAGTGAAGCCGGCAGCTGCATGGTTATTTCGAACTGGCTGGCCATATGGTGCATGAGGGACGTAGACTTTAAAGAAATTTCTGAACTGCCAGTTAATTTCCTGAGATATTTTGAAATATCGCAAACATGCTGTATATATTACCTCCTAATTTTCTCTAAGAATACCTTTATCATCACAATTTAAAAGCCAGCTTCTGTTCAAGCATTCCTGCATAGTTTTAGGTAAAATGTGAGTTCATATATTCGGTGATCTGACCACTATGGGAACAAAATATTGAATATACGGTAGGATTTTGCCACTGGTATTACCTTGGATATTACCACATTTCACTTTGTTTTGGCTCTGTTTCCTTTCTTTGCTTATAGAGTTATTGGCTAGGTATCACAAAACTAAAAGGAATATTTCCCCCAAATCCATCAAAACCAAAATAACACAAATAAAAACATTAAACTTGGTAGAATCTCTTTACTACACTAAACCACTAGAACTATTTTCTATACCATGCAATTTTATAATGATCTTAGAATAAATCTTAAAATGTCATGCTTTGCTAAGGATGAAAACGTCTTATTAGAATTATAAAATTAAATAAGTATGTCACTCTTTCCACCTACTAATCAATGATTGATGCTTTCTTAACTTTTTTTTAAAGGAAGTGTTAAACAGGGGTGCCTGGGTGGCTCAGTCAGCTGGGTGACCGACTACAGCTCAGGTCATGATCTCGTGGTCTGTGAGTTCAAGCCTCGCGTCGGGCTCTGTCCTGAGCGCTCAGAGCCTGGAGCCTGCTACCAATTCTGTGTCTCCCTCTCTCTCTGCCCCTTCCCTGCTTGCTCTCAGTCTCTTTGTCTCTCTCTCTCTCAAAATAATAAACAATAAAAAAAAATTTAAAAAAAAGAAAGCGTTAAACATATCAGGATGTTTAATTAAATTAAAAGTTTCGTGAGGGGTTGACTCATGTCTAATATTTATTTTCTATAGAGCATGATATTTAATCTACAGGTAAGCACATAGCAGAAGTGCAAGACTTTTGCATAGTTATTTTGTCCTGACTTAGACAACTACCCAAGTATCTCCTTTTTGTCGTGAAGCAAAGATCAAGTTTAGGACATACATTGTATAGCATCTTAATAGCAGAGTCAACACAGAAAAACAATCCGTATTATTTCAATCCATAATAATTATTAAATTGTGCTTATTCACTTATTTATTATCTGTCTCTGCCATTGGAATGTAAACTTTAGGAGGAGACTATGGATGACACATAGTGTGACACATAGCTACAAATACTTCTGCAATTAATGCATGAATATATTCCTGTGTGGCTGTATAATACAAACACACAGAGATACTTCCACAGAAGAATCATATGAGTTTTATTTGTTAAAAGAATAAAATCACATATAAAATCTTTCTTCCTGATCAGGTCATGTTGGGAAGAGGTAAAACAGCAGCATAGTAATCAATGTTTTAACAAGGATTTATTTTTTTATTTTAATAAAGTGTATACTAAGGTGAACTTCTGCATATCCACGTCTGTGGTTTTATGTCATCTGTGTGCCCACCACCCTTGGAAGTTAAGATCTTATCTAGATTCTATAAAATGTAGTTTACAGTGCAATACATTATTGTTGTTCTTTTTTTAATATTAAAAAATTTTTTTAAATGTTTATCATTTTTTTTAATTTTTTTTAACGTTTTTATTTTTTATTTTTGAGACAGAGAGAGACAGAGCATGAACGGGGGAGGGGCAGAGAGAGGGAGACACAGAACTGGAAGCAGGCTCCAGGCTCTGAGCCATCAGGCCAGAGCCCGACGCGGGGCTCGAACTCACGGACTGTGAGATCGTGACCTGAGCTGAAGTTGGAGGCTTAACCGACTGAGCCACCCAGGCGCCCCTAAATGTTTATCATTTTTAAGAGAGAGCACAAGCGGGGGAGGAGCTGAGACGGGGGAGACATAGAATCTGAAGCAGGCTGCAGGCTCTGAGCTGTCAGCATAGAGCCCAACGCGGGCTCTAACCCATGAACCCTGAGATCATGATCTGAGCTGAGGTCAGAGGCTTAACCAACTGAGCAACCCAGGCACCCCTATTGTTGTTCTTAAATGTTCTTATTTTCTTTCATTTTGTAAAAGAACAATGAAAGTAGTTGAAGCATAGGCAAACATGATGGATCACCCAAAAAGTAATCAATGAGAACCTGGATTTCAAGCAACAGCTAATATTAGTAAATTAAACATAATGGAAACTCAATAGAACCAAATTTGTTTCCTCCTAGATTTTCAAATACTTATGCTGGTACCTAACAGGAAAAAAGGCATCCAATGTACAACTTTGTGAACAGAAAAAAAACTTCCAAATATATGGGAAAAAGCAATAAATACTCATTTACTTTGAAAGCTACAGAGGGAGGGACTACACAGATACTCTGAGTAGGCAAAGCTGACAAGGATATTTCTCCAGCTGGTGGGAGTATACAGTTTAATGAGAGAAACCAAACATTTCAATAAAATACGTTGTGATGAGAGGATTTAGCCTGTCACAGGAGTTCAGGAAATCCCTGTTGGGGAGACGATGCCTGATCTAACTCTTAAGAAAGTTTGAAGAATATAAAAAGCGCACAATATGAAGTTTACATTGTAAGATTATGAGCTATCTGTACAGTGACATTTCCCACTATAAATTTATTCAAGATTTCACATTAACAGTTAAAAGGGAGAACTCCTAAACAATTTTCTCAGTAATTCCCATATTCAGAAATAAATGTTTGAAAATTATATTTTCCATGGTAACATACTGAATCAGAAAAGCATGGCCTGATCAAATAATACTACCTTAACACACCCACCTTTTCTCAATGAATCTTAAAGGATCCTTTATGAATAAATCTCTATAAATGGTTGTTATTTTTCCAAAACAGTGAATCCTAACACATTGAAAATTGCTTTCACTTTATAAAATGGGACGATGATGTCGTTCAGATATGAAGGAAATCATTTCAAATATCAAAGTTCATATATTTCTTAGCTTATTTGTTCTTTTGAGGTCAGGTGAATCAAAACATTTAAGAAAAGGGGCGCCTGGGTGGCGCAGTCGGTTAAGCGTCCGACTTCAGACAGGTCACGATCTCGCGGTCCGTGAGTTCGAGCCCCGCGTCAGGCTCTGGGCTGATGGCTCAGAGCCTGGAGCCTGTTTCTGATTCTGTGTCTCCCTGTCTCTCTGCCCCTCCCCCGTTCATGCTCTGTCTCTCTCTGTCCCAAAAATAAATAAACGTTGGAAAAAAAAAAAGAAAGAAACATTTAAGAAAAGAAGTGGAATTCTCTTAGATTTGCAGATGAGTATTTGAAATTGCTTTAGATAAGAGGGCCAGAGTGAAATGGAGCAAAGAGATAAAAAGAGACAATGATATAATGGATGTGATTAGGTGACATAGTTGAAGAGAGAAAGGGGATCCAGACAGGGAATTAAAGAAAATGAGCACAGACATATAGAAACATCCTACAGAAGACACAGGAAAAGTGAAAAGATTTGACAACAATTTACACAAAGGACTAAAGAGAATAAAGATATGGAATTACATGTTCTGGGGGAAAAAAGGCGGGTAATTGATTTTTACGAAAATAGAAGAATCAACAGGGAGTGCAATAGGGTGGTCCCAGAAGGTGAAAAATCATAAGAAGTGATGGGACAACAGTGCAGATATGCTTGTAAGTTTGGCCATCAGTGTTACAGGTAACCTCCTGTATGTGTTAAATATCAAATTCAAAGTTCAGTACCTTTGCTTTATCTCTCATTGATCCTTTGCCCAGGATAGACATTTTAGCACCTGTTTCTTCCTGTAGTCTCTTCAAGGAGTTTCCTCTTGGTCCAAGCAATTTCCCCACAAAATTGAACTAGGAAACAAAATCAATAGAATTCTGTTTTAAAGTAGAAAAAAGTAATAATTTGCACCAAAAATAAATGATGGGCTGTGGGCTTTTCAAACTTTACCATGCAGAAGAGAGTTATGCCATTCACACACACAGAGAAACATACACACACAAAACTATTTCAGATCTTCTCATCTACAATCCATTTTAAGAAGGATGCCTCTTCCTAAAGACTGCCAAAATCAATAATATATTGAACATGTCATATACTTACATAATCAAATAAATAAATCACTTACAAAAAAGATATTAGGGAGGAGCACAATGGTTACAAAATTACTAAAAGCTTTTTCTCTCCAAACAGAATATTGAAAACTACACATATACAGAAAAGTTTAAAACACTACTGATAGTGCATACATACAAAACAGTTTCTCTAAAAAGGAAATTCTAGAGGGTCTATTCAGTATGTTATTCTTCCTAAAACATAGTTAAAATCAAGTGAAATAAAAGCAGTTATTGGAGTATATTGTCAGTTACTAACATACTCCACACCAAATGACTTGAATAATCTTTAACCTATTAATTTAAGAAATAGAAAGGGCTTTGGGGTGCCTGGGTGGCTCAGTCGCTTAAGTGTCCGACTTCAGCTCAGGTCATGATCTCAAAGTCTGATTCTATGGTTCAAGTGCGCATCGGGTTCTGTGCTCACAGCTCAGAGCGTGGAGCCTGCTTCAGATTCTGTGTCTCCCTCTCTCTCTCTGCCCCTCCCCACTCACGCTCTCGCTCTCTCTCTCTCTCTCTCTCTCTCTTTCCCTCTCTCTCTCAAAAATAAAGAAATAAATTATTTTAATAAAATAAAAAATAAAAAGGGGTTAGAATACACCAAAAACCATAGAATGCACCAAAAGCTGTGTTGGGTAAATGAAAAACAAAGATAAATAAAACTAAGTAACTTCTTTCTAAACGAGAGGTTTTCTCTATATGTTTTAAAATCCATAATCCTGTAGTAAGAAATACACCCTACTGAGTGGTGAAAGACTAAATGCTTTTCCCCTAAGTCTAGGATAAATTCAAGGATGTCTGCTTTCACCACATTTATTTAATATTGTACTGAAGTGTGGATTGTCGTACCTATAGGGAAGTAGATAAATAGAACAGTACAAAGTTCAGAAAGACTATACTTAGAAGGTAAATTGATGTTCAGAAAAAGTGCCTAAGTAATAATATTTGGAAAGCAAATCTTTTTAGTAAATGTAGCTAGAACATTTGGATAATCATATGGAAACAAAACAAAACACCAAAAGAAAACAGACACACAGAAAAACTTTTCTGTCCCACCTCACTTTTAGGCAAACTTTATTTTGAGATCTGTCATAGATCTAAACATGAAATCTAAAATTATAAAAAATTCTAGTTAGAAAGCATAGAAGAATGCCTTTGCAAATTTAAATTGGGAAAAGTTACTTAATATGAAGCAAACAGCCCTCACTAAAGCTTTTGCTGATCCCAAAACCACTAAGAAACTGAATAGACACGCCACAGATTGGGAGACTATATTCCCTGTGTATACATCTGAAAAATGATTAGTATCTAAATGTAACACTGTATGTTAACTGACTGGAATTAAAATACAAACTTAAAAAAAAACTAGTATCTATGGGGTGCCTACATAGCTCAGTCAATTAGCGTCTGTCTGACTCTTGACTTTGGCTCAGGTCAAGATCTCACGGTTCATGAAACTGAGCCCTGCGTCAGGCTCCGTGCTGAGAGCCTGGGATTCAATCTGTCTCTCTCTCTGCCCCTTCCCTGCTCTCTCTCTCTCTCTCTCAAAAATAAATAAACTTAAAAAAAAAGATTAGTATCTAGAATCTATAAAAAATTCCATCAAGTCAATAATTAAACACACATATATCAGAATTACTAAAACAAACAAACAAACAAAGACCAAATATTGATGAGGATAAGGATGTGGAAGTACTGGAGCAATTACTGTTGGCAGTTTAAAACGATACAACTACCTTGGGAAGATTGGCTATTATGTATAAAGTTATACATGGAGTTCTGCTATGACCTAGCAATTCTACTTAGGTATTTAACCAAGGGAAATAGAAGCACATGTTCACAAAACAACTTGTACAAGAGTGTCCATAATATTTTACTCAAAGTCACCATTAAACTATAAATAAACCAATGCCTATCCAAAGAGAAAAGATCAACAAGTTTATACATAAACAGAAAGGGATAATTCACTGATTAATATAATGGCATGGATATATCTCACAATTATGTTGAGTGAAAGAAGCCAGATACAAAAAAAGTATATCACATTAGATTCTATTAATACAAAGTTCTAGAGGCCAAAATAATACATGGTGGTAGAATTCCTAAGAGTGGTTGCCTATGGAAAATAGAAGGCCAGGACTGGACTGACGGGAAAGTGATTTGAAGGAAACATCTGGGGTGATGGAAGTGTTCTATATTGTGTTGAAAGTATAGGTATATTTTTGTCAAAACTTATCAAGTTGTACACTGAAACCTGTGCATTTCACAGTACGTAAATAGTACTTCAATTAAAAATGGAGGCAAAATTAGAAGGTTGAAAACATAGAAATATTTAAGAACAGTATCATAACTAATACTAATTGCAGGCACTTCTACATAGGAATTTCACTAGACTTTTAGGAAACACATCATTCCAATCTATGCAGATGTTGGAGGAGTCGTCGAGATATGACTGCCAATTGACCCACAACCTGGACTTTGGCAAGCAGAGGCTCTTTATCCCCTCCCTTATCCTTGGAATTTATGTTCCACCCACTGTTCCCACAGTAGGAGCCACTTTAGGGACACAGCCTTTAGACCATCTGGACTGTAAACATGACTGAACCATATTAAGGCGTCTGTATAAACTCTTAAGATTGTGGTGGGCAGGCGCTAAGATCTACTCATTTTGCAGTCACCCAAGACAAGTCTCATATAGAAGTTCCTTGCTTATTAAACCTTTCACCTACCAATCTGGAGTGGCCTACCTCTTTCTTCACTCTGTTCTTGCCCTGCATGTACGGGAGCCAGTTTTGAAAATCACTGGGTAATTCCTATGCTTGTGAGCTAATAGCAGACTATCCAGAGGAAGAAATGGGGAAATATCCCTCAATTCAGTTAGCAGTCTAGTATAACCTTGATATAAAAGCATATCAGAAAAGAGAATTTATAGAGCAAATCCACTCATGAAATAAAAAATACTTAACAAAATACCAGCTTGCTGTATATACAAAAAACACATGATGATTGAGTTGTGTTTGTCACAGATACACAGGTAGTTTAAGATTTATAACCCCTAAGTTATAACCCTTAATTTATAACAATGGAGAAAAAATGGTTAACGTTTTATTTGGATGTGAAAAAAGGCTAACATTTTATTAAACAGAAAAATAATTTTACGAAATTCAGTTCCAATCTTTGTAAAACTCCTATCATCTGAAAAATGAAGGAAACTTCCTTCATTTTAGTAGAAGCTTTCTACTAAAACCCCATAAGAATAGTGTATTTATGAGTAAAATAATATTAAAAACAAGGTAAAGATCCACATTCTTGTTTTCTTCAACAATGAATATTCAAGCCACTGAATAAATGTAATAAACATCAGAAAGTAAGAAACAAAATATATATAATATATATAAAATGTATATATATTATATATATATACATATATTATATATTTATATATATATAGAGAGAGAGAGCTTAAAGTAATTTCAGAAAAATCATCAGAATAAGTAAAAGAGCTTAGCAAGGTGTTTCATACAAAATCAATATAAAAAATCAATTGTATTTTTGTGCACAAGCAACATATAATTAGTAATTTTTTTAAAAGAGAGATATCATTTACAGCATCAGTAAAAAATAAATAAGATTTCCTAAGAATAAACTGAATTCTGTATAATCAAAACATTTACAGAAAATATATAAAATACATTAATAAAGCTGTCAAATGTATATACATAGACTGAGAGGCAGATCATGTTCATGGACATGAAGTCTCAATTTCTAGTATTTTCAATTACATCTATAGCTCAACACAGTTCTAATTACAATCATAATAGGATTTGGATCAACTTACCAATTGGTTGTAAAATTTGTATGAAAACATCAAAGTCCAAGAATAGTCAAAGCATTCAAAAGCAGAAGAACAAGTTGAGGACTATGCCTATCACATACAAAGATTCATTATCAAGCTGTATTAATTATGACAATGTGATATGTATAGTCCTGGAACACAGATAGAAAATGGAGCAGTGGAATCCAGAATCCAGAAACAAACTCCTCCTTATGTTAAAATGATGTATGATACCAGGGGCAGTACAGATCACTAAAGCAGAATAATGGCCCCCTAAAGATGCCCATGGCCTAATACCCAGGATCTGTAAATATGTTACTCTGCAAAAGAGACTCTGCAACTCTGACTAAATTAGGAATCTTGTGATGAAGAGATTATCCTAGATTACCCAGGTGTGCTCAATGTCCTTATACATTAAAGAAAAATGCAACAGAATCACAGGTTGGAGTCATGCAGTTGCTGGCTTTGAAGACAGGAGGAAGCCATGAGGCACAGAATAAGGATACCTTCTAGAAGCTAGAGGAATCAAGGAACAGATTTTCCCATAAAACCCCCAGAAGGAATGCAGCCTTACTGACATCTTAATTTTAGTGCATGAGAACCATTTCAGACTTCTGATCTTTATAACTGTAAAATAAGAAATCTGTTGTGTTTCAAGCCACTTAAGTTTGTGTTAACTATTACAGAAACAACAGAAAACTAATATGTTAGGGAAAGAAGGAACTCTCTAATACAGAGCATAATTGGCTACCCATAGTAAGAATAATGAAATTGTTTCCACCATAAAAAAAAAGATAAATAGAGATGGATTATAGATTTAGGAGTGAAAGGCAAAATTTTAGACTTTATAACAGAAAAATAAAGGAAAATAATGCCTAAGAGTTCTAAGACAAGACATAAAACATGCTAACAGTAAAAGTTTGATTAAAATTAAGAATATCTATTTATTAAAATAAACCACAAAGACGACGAAAACATAAGTCAAAAATTTGAAAACTATTTACATTATGTTACCAATAAAACATTAGTTTACAAAAACAAGTACAAAACTGTAAGGAAAAGACAAACAGCTTAATAAATAAATAAAAGATAAATAAAAGATAAAACCATTTTTATCTTAATAAATAAAAGATAAAATCATGAATATGTCATTGAGGAAAGAACAGCAAAAGAAAAATGCATGAAAATTTCAACCTCATTAGAATTTAAATAAAAGTCAAATTAAGATGACAATAAGATGTCATTTTATACACCCAATGATGGTAGAAGTCAGAAACCAAACACTGGTCAGAATGTGGAGACACAAAGATTCATATACCCTGCTTACAGGAATGTAAATAGATTCAACTATTTTGCCATTGTCTTGTAAATCTGCAAATGTATTTAACCCATGTCTCAGCAATTCCGTTCTCAGGTATATTCTGCAGGTAAATCTTGGTGCATGTAGAAAAACATTAAAAGTCTCAAAGCTTGTAAGAGCAAAAATAATTGGGAAAAGCCATCAATTCAAGAATGGTATGATGTCAACTTGACCCCATATCAACACTTGTTTATATCTGAGATGTGTTTCCCAGATCTTCTACATATGTTTTCCTTTTGTTTTGGGATTTTGTCAATAACAGGAAGTTGCATGAGATGAGGAAGATGAACATGAACTGGTATCCATTATTTTTGGCAAATCATGGTGCTCAGACATGGCTGTTTTACTGACGTCTACATGAGCCCCACTCTGTGTATATAAAAGCTCCACAGACTGTCTACAAGCTTCCAGTTCTAGGTTCTGTCAGGCTTCAGACTCAGATCTTCACTGCCCACGGGTGACAGCTCTCTTAAGGTCCTGAAAGAGGTAAGGGTACCTCTTTCAACAACATGCTAGTCCTAAATTATAGCTTATAACAATTATCTAGAGAGTAGATCCTATTTATCTCCCAGAATCATGATGGTACAAATGATTGAGCAAACTGCGACATATCCATAGTGGGATATTTATACCAGTGAACATAAATTACCCATAACTACATGAAATCTCATTATTAAATCCTAGAAATAAAGTTATGAGTAAAAAATTCAAGTTCTAGACATATTACATCGTTTTTATAAAACCCAATGAGCAATAACAATGTTTTATTTATGAATAAATGCTTAAGTAGTTAATCTAATACTCAAATAACAGGCATAATAATAAACATAAAATTCATAACCTCTGGGAATGGACAGTGGAGAATGTGATCAAAGGGAAACACAGTGATGTCAAAGTGATAAGTATTATTTTAGACTTTAATTTAACTTAGGGGCTCATGAGTATCCATTTTATTTTATGCTCTACATGAAAAGCACACATATAGTTGAATGCATTAAATACTACATAACTTAAAAAATCAAATAGATCAATTCCAGTTGAGTAAATTTTGACTGAACTTCTCTTTAATACTCTGTTGTAGAACTTTCTTGCCCCTTCACAGGTAGCAGTAAAACATCAGATAGAAAAATACCAAAGTGAGGCGCCTGGGTAGCTCAGTTGGCTGAGTATCTATCTGACTTTGGCTCAGGTCATGATCTGACAGTTTGTGAGTTCTACGCCTGCTTTGGGCTCACTGTTGTCAGCACAGAGCCTGCTTGGGATCCTCTGTCCCCCTCTGTCTCCGTCCTTCCCCACTCACGCTCTTTCTCTCAAAAATAAATAAACACATTTAAAAAAAAAGAAAAGAAAAGAAAAACCAAAGCACTTAAAGTGATATCTCCACTGGGAATGCTTATGACTGAAAGGAAGAGATTGCATTTCACGCATTCCTGGCTGAGAACAGGTTATTAACAAAATATATATATGGGCTATACTCTTGAGAAATTTCTTTTCTTTGCCTTGATTATTGTGACACATTTCCCAACACTTCTTTCTCAATACAGTAGCTTCATTTCCAACCAGTGACCAATCTGAAACCAAATTGTCTAAAGCTGTAAAGGAGACATCCCTTTCAATTCTTTCCCAAACTCTACATTTTGAAATAGAACACATAGATTCAACGGAATGAAGATGTTGTATAATCAGATTTAAACTGATGGAAAGTATCTTTTATGAGTAACATTAATTATATAACATTATTTTAAAGATGCAGAACTTTTAATGTGTTTTTAAAATTTATAAACATAGTTTACCGTTTGCTTTTGCAAACAAGTATTTATTTATAATACTTTAAGTTTGCTTATGTGATTTTATCTCTTCCTTAGTATCTGCAGTTTTTGGAGCCAACAATGAGGAATGGCACAAAAACTTTTTTCCCCAATTATTATTTGGGTAAGTAAAATGCACCAACATCAGTGAACAATTAGAGCATAATAATTAATAGCATGGTTCTGAAGACCAATTACATGGGTTTGTAAATTTGCTAGCTATATACATTTAGCTACATTACTTAACTTCCCCTTAACTTCATTTTTCTTATCTGTAAACGGGAAGAATAAAGATAATAATACATGCACGATAAGTGCCCAGTAAATGTGGGTAGTTCAAAGAAAGTAAAAACACTAATTTGAAAAGATATATTTACTCTTATTGTTATTGTACCATTATTTACAATAGCCAATATATGGAAGTAATTCAAATGTCCACTGATAGATAAATGGATAAAGAAAATGTGGTATATGCATGTGTATGTGAGTGTATGTATAATGGAATATTATCAGCAAAAAAAAAGAGAGAGAGAGAGAGAGAGAGAGAGAGAGAGAGAGAGAGAGAGATCTTGCCATTTGCAACAACATGGAAGGACCTAGAGGGTATTATGCTAAGTGAAATAAGTCTCTTTCAGAATTTAAAACAAAGACAAATACTGTATGATTTCACTTATACATCTAATCTAAAAAGCAAGCAAAGAAACAGACCCTTACTTTTTTTTTTTTTTTTTTAAGTAGGCTCCACACCTACTTAAACTGGAGCCTAATGCAGGACTTAAACTCACACCCCTGAGATCAAGACCTGAATTGAGATCAAGAGTCAGATACTTAACCGACTGAGCCACCCTGGTGCCCCAAAATAACAGACACTTAAATACAGAGAACACACTGGTGGTTGCCAGAGGGGAAGTATAGTTGAAATAAGGGGATTAAGAGGTACAAACTGTCAGTTATAAAACAGATTAGTCATAGAGATAAAGAGTACAGATTAGGGAATATATTCAACAATATTTTAATAACATTCTGTAGTGACAGATGCTGAATACCCTTATCATGATGAACACTGAATAATGTATAGAATTGTTGAATCAATACATTGTAAAACTGAAACTAATATAACGTCATATGTTAGTTATACTTCAGTTTTATAAAGTGGGTTGTTATTATTACACAATTATTATTTTTTCAGTAGATTGTAATAGTATGACACCTATACCGAAATTTGACTTCGGTAACCCTTATTTTTTTATTTTTATATTAATATTTTTCTTTTTATATATTTATAATATATAATGATTTTTTGATTATTGGCTACTATTACTTGCTACAATTCACATATTTTGAAGGGTCACTCTGTGCTGGGCACTAAGTCCCCTACATGGATGATCTCACAGAAAGTGTGGTGATGAGAAGAAATGTTTACAAACACCTCCTCACATGGCCACCTCTATTGTAAAGGCAGGCACTTCCATCCAAAGAATGGATACCATTTCTGTTTCATATTTTAAAACAAGATGTAATCATGAAGCTGCTACATATTTTGTATACAGTGCTTAGTTTGGGGAAATTTATGTTAAGATAAATTCGGAAAACACACAATACAAAAGTTGTTCTAATTAAGACTTGTTTTTTTATGGTTGTTATTGTTGTTCTGCTTTCAGCCTATATTCAGTTCCCTTCCAAACAAAGTCAAATGACATAGTCATGACAGGTGAGTTATCAGTTCACTGAAAACAGTTGGTTCTAACCTTTCTTTAAAGCAAATCTCTTTCAACATGGAAAATAACTCAAACACTACACCATAGTGTCTTCAATATTTAGCTATAATTTAGTAACTTGGGAACCTCCAAGATTCCTAAGGCTTAATAGAGTGAACACAGCTGTGTTTTCAGTATGCTAAATATCTTCAAATAATTTGAAAGTATTTTATCCACATGTATTTAAAGAAAATTAAATTTGTGGATGTCAAATTCATTTATGCTTAACTCACTGAACAGTTGTTTTGTAATAACTTTTATTTTCAAAAAGCCTTTTGAGCAATTTTAATCAGATTTTTATTTTTTTTTCCTAAAAGGAAATATTTAAATCATGTCAAGTAAAATTAACCAAGAGAACACATTTCAATGGATTTGTAAAGCTATAAAATATAATTTGTGGCAAACCAATTGCTTTTCATAAAAATGGGGACATCTTAAGCAAAATATTTCAGGGACATTTTTTAACACAGTAAATCCAGGAACAGTTTAAAATTAAGTGAAAATATGGGGGCTGGCTGGCTCCAAGAATAGAGCATATGACTCTCAATCTCAGGGTCATGAGTTGGAGCCCCATATTGGCTGTGGAGCCTATTTAAACTTAAAATAATAATAATAATAATAATAATAATAATAATAATAATAATAAAATAAAAACAAAAGAAAATTAGGTGAAAATAAACTTCAATAATATTGGGTATATGTATTTCAAGGTTTACCAATTCACCCTTTAAGTACAGAGTACTCCAGAATCTCCAGTCTCTCATTTTACCCTTTTTTCTTGATTAGTTCATTTCTTCATTTTTAAAATATTTCATCAATACTTGTATAAAATAAACCTTTTTCTTTTTTTTTTAACATGTGGAATTTTCCTTTTTTTTTCTTTTTTTTAATGTTCATTTATTTTTGAGAGAGAGAGAGAGAGAGAGAGCGAGCGAGCAAGGGGCAGACAGAGAGGGAGACACAGAATCTGAAGCAGGCTCCAGGCTCCGAGCTGTCAGCACAGAGCCTGATGTGGGTCTTGAACTCACAGACTGTGAGATCATGACCTGAGCCGAAGTAAGATGTTCAACAGACTGAGCCACCGATGTGCCCTACCATGTAGTATTCTTCTAATGAAATGTTTGTAAACTAATTCCGGCAGTTCTGTTTCTTCTCAAATAGAAGAGGCAATACACCTAGCCTTAGTTCTCCTTTTGTGGGCACTAAAATTACATCTGCTTTGCAATGAAAGGGCAGGGTTTATCACCAGGGCCACTTGTGAAGAATCTCTGAATTACTAGTCTCTGCTGTTGGCTTCATATGCCACAACTGGATTTGAGCTCCCTCATTTCCTGATCCTCAAATTCCCCTTGTCCTAATATTTCTTTATATTTGAACACCATTTTCATCTCTATCCTATTCCTGAATTGAGTATGAATCCCTTTTTTAATGAGTAGGAATTCATAGAGCTGCTTGCTGTTCTGTATTTGGGAATTCAACGTTGAGTCATCCTTTGGTATTCTACTCTTGTGTTTGTTGCCATTAAAACAAAGTTAAGCAAATTTGGGCAGACTGCACAAAGACAGACCACAGTTACAGATCAAAAAATATTCTTTCTGTATAAACAGACAGGAAAAGACAATACTTCAGGTACTCATCTCAGCAATCATCAAAGGACACTGGTGAGTAAAGGAACAGAGCTTTCTTCAACCACAAAAATATCAAGCTATGTCTGTAGAATTAAATAATACCATTTGGAATTAACAGAGAACTCTATAAAGAAAAGCACTTCCAATTTAACAAAATAGACAAGGATGAGTATTCAAGAAAATGGCAGGAGTAGGGGAGAATGTTTTAGAACCATTAAAGATAGTATCAATATATTATCATAAACTAAATGTTATTCAAAAACATATTTATATAAAATCAAGGATGGAGTCAATTCAGTTGCTCACTAAACACATTGGTTTAGCACCTAGAACTTGTGAAATGTATGGAGGATACAAAGTGAACCACATAGATATAAATACTCTTTCAGGAAACTCATACTCCTGTGGGGGGAAAAGGGTATAGATAAGCTGTTAAAATTTTTAAAAGAAACTGGTAAATGCCATAAAAGAAGTACATTAAGTGCAACAAAAATTCAAAGGAAGAAGAAATCGTTTCCCTACGAGAAAGCTTAGGAAGTTTGATGTTTTTGTTAAACCTTGAACAAGGAGGCAGAAGCTGGGCATGGAAAAAAGGCAGGGACATAGCAAAACTCTAAAAAGGGAGGTTAGAGAAGACGTAGTGGAGTGGAGTTGGGGAATTAAAGATGGAGGAGCCTATCAGAAGTTGTTTGGTGTAACGTTGATAGTGATAATGGAGCGTAAAGTAGAATGGCAGTCGTAGAAAATATAAGAGGACAGGAAGTGAAATAGAGACCGGGGTGGTACCTGCAACAAGACCTGGCAATTTATTAAATTGGAGGAATATGAAGAAAGGATATTGAATTATTAATCAAAACATTCTAAATCTGGAGTGCTGAAAATATATTGTATCATTAATAAAACTGTGGAAGACAAGAATGAAAGTTTTAGAGGGAAACCTGGGTTATAATCCATTTCCCATGCCCTCCAATTGGAGAAATCTAGTAGCCATATACGGATAGACATAGAGAGAGAGAGAGTTAAGATAAAAATATAAGTCTGGCAATTTTCTACATAGAAGTGCTACTTAAAAGTCAAGAAATTACTACAGGAAAGGGATAAGGGAAAAGAAAAAAAAAAGCCCAGGAGAGAAATCTGAGGAACACTTACATTTAGAAAGGAAAATAAGGAAGAGGGGCAAAGGACTAGGGTCTGGAGGAATACAAGAGAATGGGGAAAACAAAAGAATGCTACATTTGTTTAATAAATCACTCAATCCCCAAATATGAATCAAGTGACAATTATGTTCCGAGTACTGTGCTAAAAGAAGGTTAGGATTACACGGGAATGTAAAACTGGAGTCCTTAGAAAACTTCCCCTGCGACTTAGCATTTAAGCAGAGAGGGGATGTATAGGAAGCTGAGGCAGGGGCAAAAGATGGGAGTTCTGATGGAGACTTTCCAGGCAAAAGAAATAACATGAAAAAACCCCAGTATGACATTTGATAAACTGGTAAAAATTCACTTTGGAGGTGTAAGAAATGTGGCTGGAAGGCAGACAAACACAGAGAAAATATTCAGGTACTTATGACCCTGTTGAGAATTCTGGTCTTAGGTAAAAGCAATATAAAGCCTTTGAAGCTCTGAACTGGTGACTGGTGGGGAGTAGGGGTAGAACAAGAGAACTGAGGCCTGATTAACTTAAGACTTTATTATTTTTAAAAAAATTTTTTTAGTCTTTATTTTTGAGAGAGAGAGAGAGAGAGAGCACTAGCAGGAGAGGGACAGAGAGAGAGGGAGACACAGAATTGGAATCAGGCTTCAGGCTCCAAGCCGTCAGCACAGAGCCCTATGCAGGGCTTGAACTAACAGGCCATGAGATCATGAGCCGGGAGATCATGACCTGAGCTAAAGTGGGACACTTAACTGACTGAGCTACCCAGGCGCCCTCCTCCCCCCCCCCCCCATTAACTTTCTTTAAAGGCATCTTGCTGCCTGAAGTGTGAGGAATAGAAGGAGTAAGCAAAAGAGGTGGAGAAATCAGGAAGCAATAACTTTAGCAGAGGCTACAGATGGAGGTAGCCTAGGAAAACAAACTGATCATTGAATTTGGCAATTAGGAAGAATTCTTATTCTGTGCTAAAACACCAATCATTACATTATATTTAAACTCAGAATTTAGATAACATTTCAACATATAACAGTAAATGTCAACACATATATGAACTAAAAGAGTTTAAATACAAAGGCCTACCAAAAACATAAGCAGCAATTACTCATGCTTTCCCCATGAGATCATAAAATCCCATTTGGGATTGCTCACTTCAGAGGGAAATATTTGAATTTGAAGAAAGCATACAGAGTTGCAGAAGAAGAATCCATTTATACCAAGTATAAAAATGTGGATCCTTTAAAAATGTGGTGATTCAGTATATCTTGGGCTTAATCAATATTTGTCTCTGAAGTTTCCAAAAAGCATAGTCAAGGTTAAAAATCACACTGTCTTTTGCCATTGTACAGAATAGTCCATGTTTTACAGAAACAGCAAAAAACTTGGCAAGATGCTGATAAAAAATGATTGGACATGAATTTTAATAATGTAAATAATTTACCAGTTTTAAATTTTAATAATTTTAATAATGTAAATAATTTAATAATTTCAAACACATATACAATTCATGTCCTATTTGTTCTGCTATAAATAATTCTTTCCTATGTTTCAGCACTGTGTGTGTAAATCATATTCTCCTTTCGTAGACAATTAAAGAGCCTTTGGTCATGTTTTAAATGTTTTTCATCCGGTGTGGAACATCCTTAAATGTCTTCTGAGCCCATCTATGTCATATTTATACAACTCTAGGGGCACCTTCTCCAAGCTCAAGTTATTTTTATTTGGAAAGATTCATTTAAATCACTATCATTAAGTGAAAAGCGTCATTAAAAAACAACTATAATCTTAATTATAACCACAGCTCAAACCCAAACACTAATTTGTTCAACATATACAATTGTCTGAATAAAAATGCTTCTAAAATACTATATGATGAGATTACCGTAAAGTCATTTATAGAGGTTAATGATTAAGTGTTTACTCAGTACAGTGACATGTAGGCACATAACTCTTTTTTTATCTGCATGTTTGCACTTTAAATACTTAGCAGATATTTCTTTGGCTTTTCAAACAGTCACTATAATAACATCTTAAGTCAGTTATATTCGTATAGTTTGGAATTTTAAAAATCTTTAAATAAATCACAATGGTGCCATCATATAGAATCCTGAGTTTCTAAGGTAAATCTTTTGGGGAGCCTGGGTGGCTCAGTTGGTTAAGCGTTCAACTCTTGATTTCGGCTCACCTTTTGTGAGATCAAGCCCTGCGCTGGGCTCTGTGCTGACAGCACAGAGCCTGCTTGGGATTCCCTCTCTCTCCCTCTCTTTCTTTCCCTCCCCTGCTTGCACTCATGTGCTTTCTCTCTCTCAAAAAATAAAATACAATGAAATGAAATGAAATGAAATGAAATGAAATGAAATGAAATGAAATGAAATGAAATGAAATGAAATGAAATGAAATGAAACGAAACGAATAAAACAAAATAAAATAAACTTTAAAAAAATAACTAAACTAAATCCTTTATTTAAATGTCACATATGTCCCTTGTAAACTGTGCTTACATGTCCAAATTAGAGATATTTGTCCTTTACAGGACTTTTTCTTCTCTATGCAATGTCATGAAATCAATATATGAGCTTGTGCTTGATAACGACATAATCTTTCAAGAAGTGTTTATTGAGTATTTACTATGTAACCGGCACTGTTCTAGACACTAGGAATATAGAAGCACATGAAACAGTGTTTTTTGACCCTAGCGAGCTTCATTCTAAATATAGATTTAGAGGTGCCTGGCTGGCTCAGTTGGTAGAGGGTATGACACATGATCTCAGGTTTGTAAGTTCAAGCTTCATATTGGGTGTAGAGATTACTTAAAAATAAAATCTTTCAAACAAACAAACAAACATTTATTTACAACTTAAATCAAGCAACTGCTTTTCTGTTTCCTAAATGCTACCTACTTTTTCCAAGGTTCAGGCTGTGTAAAAATCAACTATTTTATTGTTTAGGATTTTATTGCATACAATATGGACAATTCCAACCATTCTAAAAGGATATCTTAATTCCTTAAGGTTAAATATCAATTCAGTAGTAGAGTAAGAAGAAAGTTGATTTGATTAGCTCATTTAAATATCATCAAGTTGATCAACACTGGTTAAAAGATTGGGTATTGTGAGCAGACTACTCAGGATGCTTTTCACCTGACTACAAGTAGTATTCCTACCTGCTTTTCTGAAATCCTCAACTGAAACTGATATGGATCTGTTAGAAGAGAAAACAGGAAATCTAGATTGCAAGTCCTTCTTTATACCCATTTAGTGATACTAGAAAATATAAAAGGTACTATATATTTGAAAGGCAACTTCTTATACCAGAAACAGAAACACAATATATTAAACTCAATGATTCTTCTGCTTCGACTTGATTCTTTTAGGACAATGGACTCTGTCAAAACTAAAGATTATCTTCAGAGTTCTGCTGATAAATATAAAATTGCCATAGCTGCCCAGTCCTCATTATCTGACATGACTCTTTCACAAAGTGTCAGCTATTGATTTGAATATTTTGAACATATTTATTAAGGTATAATTCACATATAAAATTCATCCACTAAAAGTGTACAATTCATTCTTTTAGTATATACACAGTATATTTTTTGGTATATTCATATTTAGTATAGTCACAGTATATTCACAGGGTTATGCAACCATTGTCAATACCAAATCTTAGAATGTTGGTGTTCTCTTTGAAAGAAACCCCATATCCATTAGACTTACTCCCTATCACATCCCTAAACCTAGGCAACCACAAATCTACCTTCTCTACGTCTCTACGTCTCTACAGATTTGCCTGCTCTGCACATCTCATATAAATGTGAAATACAAGTTTCACATAATACATGGCATTTAGTGACTGACTTTTTTCACTTAAAAAAGTTCACTTTTTGGTTCTTTCTTTTTATTGTTGGTTATTTCTTTTTATTGTTGAAATATTCCATTGTATTATCATGTTAACTGTGCATTTTCCATAGTTTTCCATAGCTACGCTCTTTCACGTTGAGGACATTCCTTTTTATAATCCTAGCTTGGTGGGTAGTGAGAGAGGGTTGGATTCTGTCAAATGTTTTTTCTGCATCTGTGGAGATGATCATATGGTTTTACACTTTATTAATTACAATAATGTATTACATTAATTGATCTATAGGTATTAAACCAACTTGCATTCTTGGGATTAGTCCCACTTTTTCAGAGCATACAATCCTTTCCATATATTGCTGGATTTGGTGTGCAGTGTTTCACTGAGGATTTTCTACACCCACATTCATACCAAATATTGACCTGTAGCTTCCTTTCTCTTTTGCTACCTTTGTCTAAAATAGACACAGGGGCGCCTGGGTGGCGCAGTCGGTTAAGCGTCCGACTTCAGCCAGGTCACGATCTCGCGGTCCGTGAGTTCGAGCCCCGCGTCGGGCTCTGGGCTGATGGCTCAGAGCCTGGAGCCTGTTTCCGATTCTGTGTCTCCCTCTCTCTCTGCCCCTCCCCTGTTCATGCTCTGTCTCTGTCCCAAAAATAAAAAAAATAAAAAAAATAATAGAATAATGGCTTTATAAAATGGTTGGGAAGTATTCCCTCCTTTTCTAATCTTTAGGAGAGCTTAAGAAAATTGAAATTAATTTTTGGAATGCTTAGTAGAATTTACCAGTGAAGAATCTGAACCTAGGATATGCTTTGTGAAAAGTTTTTAATTACTATTTTTAATCCGTATTTGTCAAAGTTTTATTCAGATTTTCTATTTCTCCTTGAGTCCTTGATAATTTGCATCCATCAATTTATCCGTTTCACTATTTGACTTGTTACCATACAGTTGTTTATAATACTCCTTCATGATCTTTTTTACTATTTTACAGTTGGTAGTGATGTCCTCACTTCCTTTTCTAAGTTTAATAGCTTTGACTGCTTCTCTTTTTTTTTTCTTAGTCAGTCTAGCTAAATATCAATTTTGCCAATCTTTGTAAAGAAACAATTTTTGATTTTGTTGATTTTCTCTATTGTTTTTTCTTTTATTCTCCATTTCCTTTATTTCTGCTCTAATCTTTATGATTTCCTGCCTTTTGCTTGTTCTGGTTTTAGGTTTTTTGTTTTGTTTTGTTTTGTTTTTCTAGGTTAAGGTGGAAGGTTATTTTATTGATTTTGAGCTTTCTTCCTTTTTAATATAGGCATTTATTGTGATAGCAAAAGGGGTCTTCTTGGCTGTGTCTTTCCCTGTTTTTCTCAAACTTCTGGTTGCTGTGCCTTTTTGTTATTATCATACAGCTCTAAGTTTTCTCTTAAAAAAAATTAACGTTTATTTATTTTTGAGACAGAGAGAGACAGAGCATGAACAGGGGAGGGGCAGAGAGGGAGACACAGAATCTGAAACAGGCTCCAGGCTCTGAGCTATCAGCACAGAGCCCTACGCGGGGCTCGAACTCACGGGCCATAAGATCATGACCTGAGCGGAAGTTGGACACTTAACCGACTGAGCCACCCAGGCGCCCCTCTAAGTTTCCTCTTAATTGCTCTCCACCAAGGTCTCCACTATTCATCAACACTCTTAGCCATGTACTTCTCCACTCTGTCCCAAATAATATCTGTCCTCACAGGAGAGGGGCAGATCGCTTTGTACTTAAGGCCTGCTTCCTTCTGTAGAACTTCAGCACTACTGTCCCAAATCAGGTATAGGAGCTGGTAGCCTCCACTTTATGATTGTCGATTAGAATCAACTTCGAGGGCCAAAAAGGCTATGAACATGGCTAGGCTGCATGCACCCTGTTAAAAGCAATCAGAGCAGACACAGAGCAGACCTGAAAGCATCACCCAAACCACACACAGACCCACCAGCATAAGGCTGAATCTTCACTGGCATAAAGGGCTTAAACACAAAACGCGCCCAAATGCTAATTCAATAAAAAGCTATTTTTCATTTAAGCAATGCATGGACTTATGATTCATAGAAACTGTGATATAATAACTGTGTGTTTTTTTAAGCTACTATGTTTGTGGCCATTTGTAACACAGCAATAGAAAACTACTCCATCCCATGTACACTCATTTGCTTTATCCCAAATTACACATTCAATAATCTGAGAATAACAATTTTAATAGAACCCTACCCATATGATTACTGTAAACAGTGTTAAAGTATCATACCCTCTCCCCCTTATCCTCACATTTTGGAATGTTTCAGTTCAGTTACCCTCTTATAATGCAACCCACTGCTTATGCAGGCATTCAATAAGGTCTAATTTGTGTCACCTCTGAAGACTGGGGGACAGGGGAACTGATAAAAATGGACCACTGTGTATGCTGCTTGTGTGTGTCTCTGACTCAAGAGTCATATTTTCTGCCAGCCTCGATGAAATTGTGGCAAGCTAACATGTTAGTTTGGAAATGTGGCAAAACCCAGACCCCTCACATTTCTTGACAATACTCTATGTATACGTATGTATCATTTTCATTCCTAGTATCAATTATTGGTCCCTAATATTTCTAATATTTCTTGATCTGTATCACTAAAGTCTTTGTTTGTTTGTTTGTTTTGAGAAAGAGAGAGAGAGAGAGAGAGAGAGAGAGAGAGAGAGTGAGCATGTCTGGGCGGAGGGAGACAGAGAGAGAATACCAAGCAGGCTCCACTCACAGTGCAGAGCCCTACACAGGGCTTCATCCCACAACTGAGATCATGATCTGAGCTGAAATCAAGAGCCCAATGCTTAACGGGCTGAACCACCCTTATCTCCTACTTTATTTATATTAACTTTATTTTTCTATCTTCTTGAGATGAATATAAAACTAAATAATTTTCAGTTGCTTTGTTTTTCAATATATATATTCATAGCTAAGTATGTCTGGCTGTAGTTGTATCACATATTTTTGGTCATTATGTGGTCAAATATGCTATTTTGAGGTTTGTAAATATGTACAACCTTCTAGCTATAAGATGGCAAAGTCTGATGATCTCATGTAAAATACAGTGACTGTAGATGATAACAATGAATTGTGTAATTGAAATTTGCTGAGAAAGTAGAACTTAAATGTTCTCACACACACACAAAAAAGATAAAATACATGAGGTGATGGATGTGTTTATTGACTAGATGGGGAGATCCAATGATACACACACACACACACACACACACACACACACATACACACACACATACACATACACATAATGATAATACTTAGCTTTAGTTCTAATAGCAGCTTTAGAAATAAAGCTAGGGCTCCTGGGTAGCACAGCCAATTAAGCGTCTGACTCTTGAACTCTTAATTTCGGCTCAGGTCATGATCTCAAAGTTTGTGAGTTCGAGCCTCACTGTCAGTGCAGAGCCTGCTTGAGTTTCTCTCTCTCCTTCTCTCTCTCTCAAAATACATAAATAAACTTAAATACACACACATATATACACACTTCTATATACAGAAATAAAGATATATATATACACACACATAATCTTTTCCTTCTTCTAAAGCTGCAATTAGAAATAAAGTTAAGTATTGTCATTATGTCCTCCAGGATTCTAAACACTTTGTCATAATTTCATTTCTAGCTACACCCTAGAAGATTTTCTCAGATAACCTAGGTAATTGTTTATGTTCAGCTATATCAATTTTGCTGTTTAACATCAAATTCAACATGAATTTGATTTTTAGAATCACTCTTCCATACTTATTTTAAATTGCTGTTTCGATTGCATATTTTATTTAATTATTTAAAATGAGCTTGTGTGTGTGTGTGTGTCTGTGTGTGTGTAAAGGAGAAAATGGAGAGGAGAGAGAGATTGAGAGAAAAGTGAGAATCAGACTTGGATTTTATAAATATGAACATTTTTATGCTGTAATACATAAATATTTATACATCTTTACATTTTATGCTGATTTTAATGGCTTAAGATTCATATACCTTATGGGAATATATATGTAGATCCCAACTTTTTTGGCACAGGATTGGGGTTTCAATTTCATGTAGGTGATTTTTCCTCTACCATAACTCCTATAAGGATAAAAATCTTTCTTGCCTGATTGGCATAATTTTTCTGATCCCATTTTCCTAGTGGATAACTCTTCCTGGTCCCAGGCTTTCTGTAGTGAGCACAATTTCAGATCAGTACTACGAGCATGTAAAGATAGGTTTGATTAAGGTAATCTATTACCTTTTTGTAGGCAATAGAGGCCCTGCTTTCAGTATCCAGACCCAAAAGACTATGTATGTGGTCCAATATCCATGCAACACCATGTCAGCAGCCTGACAGTAATTAATCAAATCTCTCTTTCAGTCCCTCTCTTTTCAGAACCTAACCATGACAAAACTTTGCAAGACAGGCTTCCTATGGAGAAGCCACTATTTCAATATCAGAGTGCACAGCTACTGAATGGCATTTTACTGGAAGGAGCTGCAGTCAAGGACTCAGGCCCACCAGGCCAGTCATGCTTCTATACACACTTGAATTCCTAGTCCTAGGTACCTCTATGAAGAACTCCTTATCTGGGGTCTTGAATGAGGCAATTTTCCCAGTTCTGATTTAGTAATTTCCACTCCTAGCCTTTCCCCGCCTCCATGCCCTCAAAATGTCAGGAGTCTTTTGTTGGGACTCCTTGGTAGAGAGACAACCCCCCCCCCCATCTATGCTACATCCATTTAGCCTTCACCCAGTGTCATTCTGTGGAGAAAAATGGCTGGCACCATTTTGGGCACCTTGATTGCATTGTCACAGTAAGTGAATAAAAACATAAATGTTACCTTTGGTTTGACTCACTGCCCTAACTAACCACCTTGACATATTGCATCTCACCACATAGTAGGTGCTCTATTAATTAATGGATGAAAAGAATATATTGATGAATTAATAAGTGATGATCTAATAAGAGAAATGTTATAGGGAAATACGAGATTGGTGTACAAACGGAATACATTAGAAACGCACAACACAATAGGCATAATGTCTCCTTGATTAAAAAAAAAATTAGGAAATACAACATTTATCTTTCTAAGTGAAACATAAGGAAAAATGCATCTTACTACACATTTGAAAGTGCTTGTGTAATGTAGCTACAATGCCATTTTTGGTTGTCTTTAGCAAAGTGACTTAATAAATACTGCTAAGAATTTATAAGGTGTTGCATGACAACTTTTTGCAAAATCACCTAAAGTAGTCTTCAGCAGTTTTGTAATTCAGTATAATCACGTAACATCTTGACATATTTTATGAACATAATACAGCCTAAATGTGAATTCCAAGTAGCAGAGAAATTTAGAAATTTCTGACTGTGCTTTAGAACTCTACGACCAATATCATAAAATAATATGCAAGTAATGAACTATAATATAAAATACTCTTATTTGGGGGTGTGTGTGATTTCTTTTATTGAGGTTCTTAACATATTTATCAGATTTTCACAGATTTACCAGAGATTTAAAACATATTTATTTAAAACATATTTAAAAATCCAGGGGCGCCTGGGTGGCGCAGTCGGTTAAGCGTCCGACTTCAGCCAGGTCACGATCTTGCGGTCCTGGAGTTCGAGCCCCGCGTCAGGCTCTGGGACGATGGCTCAGAGCCTGGAGCCTGTTTCCGATTCTGTGTCTCCCTCTCTCTCTGCCTCTCCCCCGTTCATGCTATGTCTCTCTCTGTCCCACAAAAAAATAAATAAACGTTGAAAAAAAATTAAAAAAAAAAAAATCTTCACGGGCTCTGGGCTGATGGCTCAGAGCCTGGAGTGCGTTTCCGATTCTGTGTCTCCCTCTCTCTCTGCCCCACCCCCGTTCATGCTCTGTCTCTCTCTGTCCCAAAAATAAATAAACGTTGAAAAAAAAATCTTCAAATATGACTTCACTCTACGTACCTGCAGAATTTTTAAAAATGTTCCCCAAAATAAAGATGAAGTTTCTGATTATTTGACTTTTAAAGGCAGAAAATCTTAATTTGTAATTTACTCTTTATCAGAGGAAGTGAAAAAAGGACACTTTCTTTGTGATTATTTATATCATAGAGTCATGACAGGAATTGAAAGAAAAATTTACTAAATTCATGAAAGTGTGTATGAAATGTAATAATTATTCTACACCTAAGATCTAATATTCTGAAGAAAATTACACCACAGAAAGCATACTTAATGTACTTCAGTTTCTACTTCCGTGGTGTTAAAAGGTTTTAAAGTGCTTTGATGCAAAATGGCAAATGACATACTTTAGAGAAAATCAATATTTTTTGCATTTGCTACTAAAAGGGAACATTTTTGTATGTCATTGTTGGGAGACTCGCTCATAGAGAAGAAGTCAGCTATATTTTAAATGATTTCTTCTCAAAATCTTTATAATTAATATCTTACTTCTCCATAGGCAAACTTCATTGCCAACTGACTTGCAAAAGGATGATAATCAATGTGGCAAAATCTATCATTTAATTCTGTGCTACACATCTCAAAACAATTGCTTTAAATCATGAACTAAGCACACAAAATAATTCACCATGATCCATAACTGTCTGTCCACTATGAATAAAGTAGGTCTTAGGTTTCTCAGTGAAATGATGCACACTTCACTATGTTTTTATTTAGTATGCTATGTTTTTTAATCTCCTATTGTAAATAAAAAGTGATTTTTCTATGAACTTGATATACTATTCTTTAGAGATTAACATATTAACCATACTTGTAAAATATGACCATTAAAAAAGGATGGCTTTATTTAAGTTAATAATCACCACAATACAAGTCAGGAATCATGTAGCAGCACATACAAGAATTTACAAATTTTTAACTGTCTTTTATATTTGCCATTGCAGAAAATTCTAAGAAAAATCTGCTGCTGCATGCATAAATTTAGAAAAATAGGTACTTTATATGAGGATCTTTTCAATTTGATAAATATTAATTGTACTCCTAATGTTTACCCTAAGATGAATGGAGATAAGACAGACATCTTCCCAAGTTTGCACATAACTAAAACCTTACTCTCAGAAGATGTATTCATTTATAGTTTTATAACTCCTTTAATTTTACAAAAAGAACTTTTACAAATAAAATCACACAATAAAATGCTGTACCAAACACTACAAAACAGTTTAAAAATTAGTGCCTACAGATGTGCAAGCATGGAGACACTATAAGGTTTCTAAGATAGCACTTCTGACCATGAGCTTTCTTGCGGCCAAAGGCCTATTAAAAAGATGAGTTATAAAATTCATAACATTCCTAATGTGAAAAAGGGTATATTTATAGATAAATACAGATGTACATGTACCTACAAAATATACTGAAACATGTGAAATTAATTTTTATGGCACTACACATAGAGAGATTCTCAACTACATGTAGAAATACATTCAGAGACATGTTTTATAATGCAGTTTATTGTAGCATTCTTCAAGGTGAGCCAAAAACACGTTGATCAATACTTACTGAATGTTTGTGATGTGCTAATAACCATGCTAAATGTTTTATATTCAATATCTTATTTAATTTTTTTTTAATATTTGCTTATTTTTGAGAGAGAGAGAGAGAGACAGAGCATGAGCAGGGGAAGGGCAGAGAGAGAGGGAGACACAGAATCGGGAGCAGGCTCCAGGCTCTGAGCTGTCAGCACAGAGCCCAATGCAAGGCTTGAACCCATGAACCATGAGATAATGACCTGAGGCAAAGTCTGACGCTTAACCAACTGAGTCAACCAGGAGTCCCTTTATCTTATTTAATTCTTAATCCAAACCTACAAGGGGTACTATCTTACAGAGTGCTCATGTGGATTTGCTAAATGGCATACCCAAGCTTTCATGGAATAACATCAGAAAATATTTCAAGGACTGTTATTATATTAGGCACAAGGATTTAAGAAAATATAGTCTCTCTAACTATGTGGCAGAACTTAGAGATAACCTATAGATTTTCCAGATGTTTAAGTGAGCCAAAATGTAGCATTAAAGATACTTTTCCCTCAATCAAGTATGTGATAGAACTTGAGCAGTGCCCTGATGTCTGTGGTTCTTTTTTATGACAACAAACTGGACTGAGCTGTTGTACATTAACTATTGTTCTGGATAGTCTCCATTTGTCCGTTCAGATCTCCTATTTTTCTCCAACCTAGTCTGTGCCCCCGAGCTTCTCTGTGTTAGTCTGTGGAAGCTGATGTCTCCATGCTCTCTCCCTTTGGCTTCTGGTTGGATTTGGCCAATGAGAGACAATTCAAATAACTGGAGAATAAGACAGAGAAATCAGAGCACTATTTTTCTGGCTCCTTCCTTGATGCACATTTGTTTGCCACTGACTATGTTCCTCTATTATAGGACACAGTTCTTTTCTGTTAGTCCTCTTCTATAATTTAAAGTCTCTTTATCTTCCCTTGGCTTTTTAGGCTTAAGAGTAGTAAGGCTCTTCACTGTTACTATCCCTGGACATCTCATCATTCCTTGTCAGCTACTCTTAACACTGACCATACTACATAGATATCCTCTTCAGTAAAAGTCTGTCAATCATTACCTTTGAGTGCTCTCTGTTTCCTTGGATGATGGAAAGACGGTCATGAAAAACAATTTTATACATTTAAAGTTACTTTTAAAGTACATTTATACATACATAAAGTACCTTTATACATTTAAAGTTACATTTAAAGTTACTTGTTTCCCCCTTTTCTCTAGGTAGAATCAGATTTAAGTATCTTGTATAAGCAAAATATCAGTGATAAACAGAAATGCTATTGCTATTGTTGGCAATAATTGAAGAAATTAAATTTAAAAATTGCAAGAAATCACAAAACACCAAAGGGTATTCATCTGATAATTTAGAATGAAAAAAATAATTTTACAGCCAGTGGGAATTGATAATTTGCCAGTCAAACAGCTACTTTAGGAGGCGGCTGGGTCAAAGTTGGACTCCTCTCATAAGAGGGGATAATGGTATTCCAGAACTGGAGCTGGATTATGGCCCAATCTCACTTCCTCTTTGAAAAAAGTTACTAAAAAAATTATTAAAGATTATGAAAAAGCAGTCTTCATACAAGGAAAAGGGCCAAAAACAATCCTTAGTTTATTGAAGAAGATAAGAAACAATACTGCATATTACAGAAATATTACTATGGAGATTTTGCACATTTATTAATAAAAGGTGTGTCTGTCCTGGTCTGAGTTGAGAAAAAGGGAATTTAAAGGATTAAAATTAAGAATAGCAAGTGAATTTATTCTGTGTTGGCCTTTTCCTTTTGGGGGTAACTATTTCATATTCTTTCATTACCACATCTACTTCCACACATTTAACTCACACAGCGGTAGACACATGACTTAATCCATGCAAGTCATTGCCCTTTCTTGGGATAGAAAAACAAAAAACAAAAACAAACAAACACACCAAAAAAAGCTGGACAAGAGAGCATATCCTCTGCAATGAACTCTAAATATGAAACTAAGAGTTAACAGTAGCTTCTTCTCCGGTCATGTGCAGAAAGTAGATGTCAATGGGAGAGAATGAAGTTAAAACTTAAGAGAAATACAGACAGGAGATCAATAGTGAGCTCTCGCGCTGTCTGAGTCTTGCCTACTAGTTGTTTCTGAGGCCCAGCTTGATCCCTTCAGGTCCCCAAATGTGAATGCTCAATCCTTCCCTCAAGCATATGAGGGAGTCCTCCCTCTAAATCAATAATCAATGTGGCAAAATCTATATTTAATTCTGTGCTACACATCTCAAAACAATCTCCTTTTAAATCTCCCTAGGATGAAGCTAGCACAAATTGAATTTCTGTCACTTGTAATCAAAAGAATCCTGAAAAATGTAGATTCAGTGTTAAACTATTATATAGATGTTTGTATTTAAGAGGCTTACAATAGGCTACACCAAAGTACCTAATCACATCAGTTGTTTGCCAAATTTAATATTATCTTTTTGGAAACAATTAAGAAGGTAAAAATGGATATCACCAAGAAAGATACAGAAATAACTAAATGTAACCACGGATCAAATTCCATGGTGAATAGAATACATTCCTAATTTTCATATGTTAGAGAAGTTTATAAGCCAAATATTTTGTTATTCTCTCCTTGGACTCCTTCAATAAGTACAGATTTCTGTGTGGTCACATAGTCCTATAACACGCAAATCTAAAGAGATATAAGAAAATGGGGATTGCAAAGGCTTCTTATCTACCTCTGGTACCTCTTTGCATAATGCCTGGCTAAAGGAAGAGGTATGATTTGTGAAAAAAGAGGAGGAAAATAAAGGAGATGATTCAATGTCTGCCTCTGCTCACCTTCATGGATTGACTTTTAGCTTCTGAAGAACAAGAGACCATTACAAAAGCCTAAGAGATATTTGGAGATTCACCACTATCCAATGATGCTGGAGAGCTCTGGTGATATAGCTCCAGCTGGTGCAGACATTTTCCCCATTTCTGGGTGGAATAAGCAGAGCTCCTAGGAGGCAGTCAGTAAAGAGAAAAAGGTCATGGCACTTTGCCATGTGTACCCAGGAATGAGAACTTTGTGGAAATCAGCACTTTTCCAGAGGAACAATAGAAAGCCCAGGAGAACATACAGGTATATACTCAGATCCACTTCTGAAAATATGAAAGATGTTTATGTATATATCTCCTAGGCATGATTAAAATGACAAGAAGCAGAAGAAGTAATATTCAGTTAAAGGTTTCTCTGGAAACAATTATTCTGAACTAGTAACAAAGATTAAAGAAAAAATACATGAAATTATTCATATTGCATCATTAAAGATGAAAAATGTGTTTTCTGTAAATAGTCTTAATGAAGTATTGTGTGGATTTATAATCATGGTTTTTCACATTTCTCTAAATATGCTTCAGCTGTGAAAAGCTCTTCCATTAAATAGTTCATTAAACTTATTTCACCCATTACAGAAACATGATTTTCATGACAAATTAAATTACAACTATTTTCCTTTTCCTTCAAGGAGGATATATGATTCAGTGAATTCCGAATTCTTATACCACATGTAAATTAACACTAGTGCCTATAAAAATCATTACAACAAAACATTTTAAGCACATACAAGTGAAGCTCAAACATGTAACAATCAAATGACCTCATAAAATTATCTGCATATTTTTAAGTTTCTACAAATTAAAATTTAGATATTACTCTATACTTCAGAATTCTGAAGAAGTACTCTTCAGTACCTACTCATTCTCATATTAACGATCTATTATGTTTGATAAATTACAAATCTTAAGGTGCTTAAGAAATAATCATATTATTTATTGGAGATACAAAAGGTCATGAGGCTTGCCAGGTAACACTGTGTTAGCCAGACAGATGTTCTGAATTAAGGCAATGAAGAATGTAGGTGGAAAAAGAAAAAAAAGAAAAGTAAAATTCAATGGATAAGCAAGGAAGACCGTAGAGTAAGGAAAGACAGCTGAGGATCAGCAAAGTAGAGGAGTGGGGGATAAAAGTGGAAGAGAGCATGAAAGGGAATTCTAAAAGAATAGGGAAGATTACTGCTAAGGAAGCAAATAAAGTTTCAAAAAAAAAGGAAAAATTAATGGAAAAAGATGCTACAGAAAATCCCCGTTCCTTTTTATTTAATACACAAAGTACTGAATCCAAAGTGGTAAAATCTTAATGTGATAAGTGAATAAAACCTTGTATTAAATACAAAGTATTGTGAAGGAACCAAGTCCACGGAACTTAGTTCTCAGGAAACTGGGGGAGGTACTAAGGAAGGTATTTTCGCTAGAATGATGAGAGGTATAAGGCCTTATGTCAATGTATTGAGAAACAAACAGAAAATGAGAGGTAAGGTTAGAGTCAGGGTTAAGGTTAATTGTAGGGTTGCATGGTCATGGAATGTTATTATACACTGAAAATGCATGCAAGAGGGGATCTTGAAAGGAAGGGATGGTAAGGAATCCAACAAAATAATGAACGTGCATAAAGTTAGTGTTAGAAATACAGAAAGGGGACAGTATCTGATGGAGTCTATTTTCCTTGGGAATTAGTGAAAACTACGATCTGCTAATAGTTAAGAAGAGTGGCTAGAGGGCTTCTGAAGATTTCGTGGTGATTTAGCATTTGCTGCGGAAAATCTGAATAAGTGCTAAGTAAAGATAAGGAAAGTAACTTCCAATGCACATTAAAAACTCAATCCTTAATGTTTCAAAGAGTTTGGAAATTGTGTCTAATTGTGTCTATCAACTCCATTTGTCAATTTGAATGATGCTTGATATATATGAATAAATAAATAAACATAAAAAAAAACCCAGAAACAAGTCTTGTGGTCAAGAAATAGGGATTATAAGAGGATGAATAATAGAAGGTGGGGTCATTGGGCATCGTGTTAAAGTCTTTCTACCACAAGAGATATTTCTGGAGAGCAAGCATTTGTGGTATGGGTGTTACATAAAAGTAATATAGACAAAGTTAAGTAAAAACCCCAAAGTCCTTAACTGAGGGTATCAGTGAGAACTCGATGCTTATACCTCTGTATTCTGTGCCCTGTCTTGTGTTCAGTGCTTGGTTACTGCAAAGTCCCAGAAACTCTGACCAATACATGGGAATCCCTACCACAGACTATGGTCTTGTATAACATTTTCCACTAAAATATAAGAGCTTATTGGACAAAAAGTACATTGGGGGTGGAAAAATCAACAAGGTGAGTATGGAACATTAGAATTGTTGCCATAGCAGATAATGAAAAAATTATCAAATACTGTCATACTAAAATACACTAATGTGATGTCAAAAGAACTCAGAAATCAACTTAAAACTGAACAAAACTTCAACTAGCCTAAGATGGAATAATTTGAGTTTCCAAAAGGGTGAAAATTATAATGTATTGAAACCTTTCAAATATATTTCAACCTGAGTTCAGAAAGATACTTTAAAGTAAGTGGATTTTCCAACTTTGGCAAATTGTAGGGAGTCAATTTATTATCTTGAAAGCTGTTACATAACTGAAAGAGTCATACATTTATTCTGCCAAATTGAAGATTAGTACAAGCATTTATTTGTAATGTTATTCTAGCTAATAAATAAAAAGCAATAAAAGATTTTACAAATTACCAATTTGTATCTCCCAAAGTATTACCAGATTCAGGCACCGGGTATCAACAACTGATGACATCATCAAAACAAGCCAAACTACATACAGTAGGTCTGGTCCTGTCAAAAGGATTAAACCTAAGTGATAAAGTTTCTGGTTCTAGTTTCCAGTGTGTAAAAATAAAGGGGTCAGAGGAACGTATTAGACTATACCAGAAGCAATCACAGAACAAAATTAGGCTGTGAGAAACTCGACAAATCAAAATAGTCCTTCTAAACATTAAATAGTAAGAAAAAATCAGGGATAGAAAAGAAACAACAAATGATCAAAGTTTTACAGTTGAAGAATTAACATTTGAGTGGTGAAACTACAAAGAATTGCAGGAAAGTGTTTAGTGTAAAATAAATTAAAAGTACCATCAAAATCTGAAAGCTGGCTAATTTTTGTGAGAGGCAGGTGGCTTTGATTAGAATGGAGTACATGGAGGGAGTCAAGTAAAATTCTATTCCTTAAGCTATGTGTTAAGTATAAGGTTTCAGTTTTATAACAATTCTTTAAGCTACATATTTGTTTTGCATACTTTTTTGAATCTATGTTTTATCTCACTCTTCGCAGTGGTTATGTTTGTGTGTAAAGTGTATGTAAAAGATAAAAAAAAGGGGGGGGATGAAGCAGTTCTAGATTTAGGCAAAACTCATAATGAAGCTGCAGACAGGAGTTCTGAGAAAGAGTACTCAACAGCGATAATCAAGGAATTGAGAAGCTCTCATCTAACTGGAGTATCCACCCAGATGAAAATGTCTCCTACAAAGATTGTGGACTTTGGAGCACAAAAAAAACTTTTCTGGGGAAAAAAGCCTCAATAAATGTTTGGCAGATGCTTACGGTTATAGATGATGGTATAAGAGATGAAGAAATGACAGCACGGCAAAGACAATGACAAAAACAAAAATAAAATGATGTAATAAGAAGGTTTCTTTTTAAAATAATTTGGGACTTGAGGGGGTATCAAGAACTGTTTAAAGAAACAGCTCCTTAACTGTACTCATGAAATTAATCCTTGAAAGAGCTTGGAATTATTTTAATAGGATCTTCTCACAGGTTTAAGTCCCCAGAGTGGTTGGCCCCAAAGAGAGATATTGTTCATTTATCTCAAGAAAGCAAAAGAAACTAACAATCATTATCAATAATATGTATTAGTCAACAATTTTGTGTTTGGCACTGTTAAGTGCAGTATATTGGTAGATAATACAGTAGCAAAGCAAATCCCATTATGGTGCATAAATTGTATAATGGAGCAATGCTGTATCTGCCTGTAACCCCCAATGGCTATAGAAAAGCTTCTGTTTAGCATTTACTAAGCAACAGTCATGCATGATAATCCAACGAGCCCTGAATCTATTTATGCACCAGCGAGAACAGAGGTACCATGTATATTACCCAACAGTCTGATTTTAAAAGACATAGAAGTTACTGAAATGAAATGCACACTACAAACGCTAGCCTGCATTTAAATGGAAAAATTCTCCAAGGAATTCAAAATTCGGCATTCCTGACGTCATTTTTATCCCAAACTCCTGTAAATGAAGGTGGAAGCATCACTGATTTGTGGTATATTTAGGTACACAACTTTAGCAAGTGTCACAAAAAATACTGACCAACAAGTACTCTAAATACCACTCTGTAGGGCTAGAGTGGCAGGTCCTCCTAGGAGAAATAAAGTTATCACAGGTATAATATCATTCCCACAACCTATGGGTGACACAGTAATTGGGAACAGCAGAACGTGTCCCATCCATCCTTCATTGCAACTCAGCTGCTGCTCAGCCATGGGGAACATAGTTACAGTACCATCTGGGCACCTATTTGAAGCACAGCACCCTCCTAAAAGGATAGCACTGCCATACTCTATCTCACTGAACAGTACATGTAACTCTGTGTTACACTGAGTTATATTCTCAGGGCGAGGTCCTGATGAGTATATTCATAAAACCTTTGAGCTGGAATTGGCCTTAAAGGTCACCTAGTTCATACACAGAGCTGCTAATGGTGTAATTGCATCATAGTACTCTACGTGGTTTTTTTTTTGTTTTTTTTTTTTTTTAGTTAGGTTGTATAACATACATAAAAAACTATCAATTTCTAATAATTTTAGCATGAAATATCAATATTTATTTAATTACCTTGGTGCTACTCATGAGGAAAATAAAAGTAATAGTAATTTGAAACTATAATTCCATTGGTACTTATAAAATTATGAAATTAATCTACTTAAGTTGCTCACTCCATAGAAATGAGGTTGTTGACATTTTTCGTCTTCTTCTCAATAAACTATGTTTCTCTGTAATTACTTGATAGCCCGTATGCTTGCAATTCACAGTTGCAAGTGAGCTGCCAGAACTCCCACTTAATAATCCTTATGATACAAATTTTTTACCACAAAAAGTACCAAGTTTCCATATTATCTCATGGTTATCAGAAGGTAGAGACAGAGTTAAAAATTACAGATGCTAGAACCAAATGACCTAGGTCCCATCCTTGCTTTACTTCTGGAGTCCTTGGAAATATACTTCACTCTCCTATACTGCCATTTCTCTACTGATAAGGCAAGGTTGGTAATAATACTATGATTTATTATAAGGATTCCATAGAAAACATCAAGAATAGTGCTTATCAACCACTAGGTATTTATCCAAAGGATACAGGTGTGCTGTTTTGAAGGGGCATATGCACCCTGATGTTTATAGAAGTACTATCAATAATAGCCAAAGTATGGAGCCCACTGTCCATCGACTGATGAATGGATAAAGATGTGGTGTACATACACACGCACACACACACACACACACACACACACACACACACATATATATATATATATATATATATAATGGAATATTACTCAGCGATCAAAAAGAATGAAACCTTGCCATTTGCAACCATGTAGATGGAACTAAAGAGTATTATGCTAAGCAAAATTAGTCAGAGAAAGACAAATATCATATGACTTCATCATATGTGGAATTTAAGATAGAAAACAGATGAACATAAGGGAAGGGAAGCAAAAATAATATAAAAACAGGGAGGGGGACAAAACATAAGAGACTCTTAATTCTAGAGAAAAACAGCATTGATGGAGGGGTTGTGGGCAAGGGACATTAAGGAGGACACTTGTTGGGATGAGCATTGGGTGTTCTATGTAGTGGATGAATCACTGGATTCTTTTGAAACCATTATTGCACTACATGCTAACTAACTTGGATTAAAAAAAAAAGAATAGTGCTTTTCAAAGCTCCATACCATATTAATCATCAATTATAATTATTATCCAGGTTCTGGGTAATGAAACCTCACTAAATCAAGGAGCCTCTAGGTGGATGCACAGGGTTGGGCTTTTGTAGGGAGCAAACTTCAAAGCTAGTATAAAATTACCCTACTTGATAGCGAGGACTATTATTGTTGATCTCTAGTCACATCCAATTACACATCTCCTAAAGTCCTGCCTCCTATGTGCTCCAGGGTTGTTGTTGTTTTGTTTTGTTTTGTTTCCCTCTGCCATTCTGTTTCCAATAGTCCTTTACAGTCCCTAGCAATATAAGAATCCCTTATTCACATCCCCCACAGTCAGACTTAGTGGATTTGGAGTTTGGCCCTGGATATCTTGCTGCATAACTCATCCAAATGGCATTTACTGTGCTATGATAATCACAAAGAGGCCAATAAAATCATATTCTTGAGAATGATTTGATGAACACAACCTGGAAATAGGTAATAACTTTAAGGAAATAAACATCTCCAAATAGGTGATCAGCTCCAAATGTTTTCTCTCAGCACCCATTGACATCAGAAAGTGTTGGCACCAACATTACACAAAGCAACTTTACTAGATTCTAAAAAAGTTTCCTATAAAGTTGGATTGTTAAGAACTAATATATGTTATTTTATTTCCCTTATGGTCTCTGCTCATGGGAAAAACAGATACTTCATGCTAATCAGAATTGCCCTCCTAATGGGGGTATACAGGAACTCTCTGTTACCTTCTGCTCAGTTTTGCTGTGAACCTAAAACAGCTCTAAAAAAATAAACTTTATTAATTAAAAAAAAATACCTACTTGATTCAAAGGAACATAATATTTCATTGCATTTCTGCCTCTCCTATTACATGTTTTCCTAAAACCTTCTTTCTCTGGAATAGATATGAATTTATAAATGACCTTTATCTTCATCACTCTTCCCTGACTCTACCTTATAGGTAAAAGTGAAAAAATGCGCTGAACAATGAAAGGGCAAGGTAACCATTTAATTTCCATTGCTAAAAAAGGAATTATAGTTTTAGGATCAATTAGCAGTTCATTTGTAAGGCATATGAATGTTAGATAAGGATAATATAAAGAATATCCACCGTCTCGCTTCTAGCTTTCATTCAGGCATTAATTTAGATAAAACCACTATGGACTACCAGACAGGTTAATTTCGAAAGGGCTGATAGCAAGATTTGGAGAGTTTTATATTACTGGTTTATTTAATATTGAGAAATCAATGGAAGGCTAAGTAGATGTTTAAATATTTGTATTTCACATTCAGTTATGAACAACTGACAAATTAAGGTACTCCACTTTTTATTCAGTTAATTAGGCACAAACTATTCAAAAAACCATAAAGCAACTTTCATCAATATATATTGTAAAACAGAATAAAAAATAAGTGGAAAGACTGCTCTGACCTTAGGTAAAGTAAGACAAAGTCAAGAAAAAGAATAATACGCAAAACACAAGTCTCAGGTGGCTTCCCCAAATCCAGGGGTAAAATTTAGAGTCTACATGAATGGATAAACTTCAGGAAATTCTCTGTCAATGCCACTTCCCTCAACCAAGCTTTTGAGAGGTATTAGATATCAGTAAGTCTGAGGTTAAATCATCTGACGAATGCCTAGAATTCAGATAGTCTAGATTGCAGATTGAGGTAAGATCCATATATTTTTTTTAAACAGGGTTAATGACTGACAATAAGATAGACGTTCTCTTATTAAAGAAAGAAAAACAAATAACCTGGTTCTTACCATCTGAAGAGATGACCAGTACTTCTGCATAGAAGTAGATGGAAAAGGGATTTATTGCAAAGATTCTAAATGCATTTCAACACAGTGACTAATAGTCTTAAATTCTAGGTCAGAGAGCTCTGGTTTTCTTCAAAGTACCACAGCTATGACTATGGATGAAAAGGAGACATAAAAGGAACATTTGTGTTTACACAACTCTTTCTGCCAGAAGAGAACTGGGCCAATTATACAGTTGTCTATTAAGGCACCTATTAAATTTCTATCAACTCAATAACAAAAATGTAATATGAATACAAGAAAACACATATGTATCTGCTATCTATAGTAAATGTGGGTGATGGGGAAGAGATATAGGGTACTTGTTCAGATCAGAAACTAGAGTCAAGTCATTAAAGCTCAAATTCAAAAGACAAGCTAAAATGCACTTCTGTTTTGCCCCTCTGAAATTTATAATTTTATGTGTACCACTGTCACTCCTTCCCCACACCAAAATCAAACCAAACAAAATTGTTCTACAGACCATGACACATGAAAAGAATTAGTTAAGATTCTAGAAAAGCAGGTGTTTCTATCAAGTTGACACATCTTAGTCCAATGCTAATTCTTGTTCATATCTTAAAAGCCTAGGAAAAGCCAGGGAACATCACAAACCAGTTTATGATTTTCTTAAAAGAATTTCTCCTTAGGGTTGTCATGAGTATGACACTGATCAGTAACAGAACAGATGTGCCCAAGGCCTGCCTTTTCCTCACATAGGATATTATCTTGAAAGGCCAGATTTACAAACAACTGAGAGAAAAAGTTCACATTCTTAAAATGGAATATAAATTACTACAATAAGCCCCTAAATTGAAAGAAGGGCAGTTTAGAGAGTTTTTATATTTAAAATAGAATAAACGGGGCGCCTGGGTGGCGCAGTCGGTTAAGCGTCCGACTTCGGCCAGGTCACGATCTCGCGGTCCGTGAGTTCGAGCCCCGCATCAGGCTCTGGGCTGATGGCTCGGAGCCTGGAGCCTGTTTCCGATTCTGTGTCTCCCTCTCTCTCTGCCCCTCTCCCGTTCATGCTCTGTCTCTCTCTGTCCCAAAAATAAATAAACGTTGAAAAAAAATTAAAAAAAAAATAGAATAAACTACAGTGGAGAAGCCCCTGTGTGGCTCAGTCAGTTAAGTGTCTGACTCTTGATCTCAGCTCAGGTCACGATCTCATGGTTTGTGAATTCAAGCCCTGTGTCGGGCTCTGTGCTGATAGCACAGAGCCTGCTTGGGATTCTGTCTCTCCCTCTCTCTGCTTCCGCTCTGCTCACTCTCTCTCTGTCTCTCTCAAAATAAATAAACTTAAAAAAATATGCTACAGTGTGGACACTGTCTTTTTTCACTCAAGAGTAGATTACTTCATCGATGCCTGTGACTTTAATAACTGTCGATGTGCTGATGACTCTGTATTCATATTTTTAGGACAGGCATCTATTCAGAACTCCATATATGAATTTCCATTTGCCAATGGCCATCACCAAGTTTCATCTGCAAGTATCTAAAATCAACATACCTAAATCAGAATTCACAATCAGGAGAACATGATTCTTTCCCAACATTCCCTAATTATAGTAAAAGGTCTTATACTCCACACTCCACGCGGTTGTGAAAGTCCAAACGTACAATCTTCATTGACACAGCTCTCTATTTTGCAGCAGTATCAATCCTGCTGCTTTCCACCTTAAATATCCTCCTTTCATTTTTATCCATCTCCACTGTCACCACCCCAACCCAACAACCTCCATCTCCTGCCTGGCACACTGGATTGGCCTCCTAACCAGTTTTATAACATTCATTCTCTCCCTTTTTAAATCTGTAATACATGTGTATTTCAGTAAGACAACTTTTTAAATAATAAATAATATATTACTCTGATACTAAAAATTTTCAAAAGCATGATTAGAATGAAGTCGCCAATCCTTGGTTCAATTTAAGGTCCACAATCTTCATCTTCTATGTATTTCTAACCTCTTCTGGCACCACACCCTTCATTGCTCTTTACTCTCCATACACACCAGCCTTTATTCAGTTCCTATCCAAAGATCTTCCTGTTTCAGGATCCCCACTATTGAATCTATCAGTCTATCAGTCTACTTCCACCTTCCTAGGCTTTGCAAACATATCCCTTGCACATTTCAGATCTCAGTTCAAATCTCACTTCCTTGGGGAAGTTATATCCGATTTTCTAGATGAGACTAGAAATAATGAGACAAGGTCTCTAGATGAGATCCTATAATAAAATCCATCAAAACTACCATAATTAAATATTTCTATAACTATTTAACTACTGTCATTATCCCATAGGAATGTAAAATATCTTGGAGCAGGACTTTTGTTCATTTTTCTCACCCAGACTCTAGTTCAGTGCCCGTTTTATAATAGGCACAAAATAAGCATTTTTAGACTAAAGAAACAGATAAGACTATTGTGTCACAGCTGTAGATTTTTACAAAGATTAACAAATTGATGAGGAGAGAAATTTACCAATCAGGGTAGTCCTCCAATAGGTTCATGGGTAGAAAAATCTATCTCTAGTGCCTGAAAGAGCATGAATTTTAAAATCAAATTTACAGGAAGAAGAGAAGTAAAGCTCATTTGCAATGTGGCCTTGAGCTTAAAAGCTTCAGGTATTTGATCAGATAGTTCATTTTTTATTTATAATGTAGGGAAAATAAAATATGCAAGGTATAAAAGCCTAGGCTTCAATAATCAGAATAATTCAAATTTTACCTAAGATAATCCTGTTCTAAAAGGTATCATTTTACCTAGCTAGATACAATAGTCCATCTCAGTTTATACTAAAAAATGTCAACAAGCACGTCATTGAGGCAATGTACTCAAAGGAGGGAGTGAGGTTGAAACAGATGATATAGTACTTCCTAGGCAACTGCAAGGTCTTGGGCTTTTATGGAGTGAAACAGGGACCTCCACAGGTTTTGAGCAGATGAAAGTCACAGTCCACTTGAAAAGGTCACTTTGACTGCTTCATTGTGAATAGATATAGGCAATACAAAGCAAAAAGCAAGGAGATGAGTTGGGAAGCCACTGCAATGTCCTTGCAAGGGATAACAGAGGCTCAATCAAAGGGAAAGCCATAGTGGAATGGCGAGTGAGATTCTTGATACATACTAAAGGAGGAGTTCATGGACTTCTTGACTGATGAATATGGGGTCTGAGAGAAGGGGTAATCAAAAAATTGTTTTGGTCTGGCAAAAGGAAGAATTAAAAGTAAAGGAAATTTGCGGGGTGGATAGAAGACCAGGAATTGAGTTTTGACACACGGACTGAGGGGATGTTCATTTTTATGTATAAAAGTTCATCATTAAGGGCCCAAAATTCAATGCAAGGGCCACATGGCTTTTCTTCTTCTTTTTTTTATTTCTGCATTATCCTTTTTCCACACATATTCAGAAACTCAAAGAATCAATCATATTAGCATAACATGATCTTACACTCTTCGAGCACTACGACTCTACTATTAAGTTACTCATATTAATAGAGCTTTTTCCCCTGAGTCTGTAAGACCTGAAATGTAAGCAAATGCACTAATTGTGCCATTGTTTCAGGTACTTAGCAACATTCTTTAATTAGAATATCTAGATCAAATTTTTTGCCTATGTTTATTTTTACAGTTATATTGATAAGATAATAGTAAAGCACTATATTCTACAGTAATTATTTAATCGGTCCTAAAAATACATGATCCTTTAACCTCATCAATTAAGAAACCCACAAACTTTGAACATAGAGGGAGTCTCAAAAACCCATTGCAATATTTAAATATTTATAATAGAGTGACTAATATATTGTATATGCTCCTATTTAAGATTTATTTTTAGAAATTATATCATTAAAAGTAGATAATTTAAAAATGTAAATTGTTTTGATTCAATGTTTCCAAAATAATCAGTGATCACTAGAATAATAATTGAAACAAATAATAATCTAAGGATGTTAACAGAATAATAACCAAACACAAAAGCAGAGATAACACAAGTGCAAAATAATACTTGCCCATTTGCACTAGTTAATATTTTTAACCTTTTCCATTTAATTTAGTGCGGTTGTGCACAGAGACAGACTAGCAATAATATTTTTTTTATTTTTCTGCAAGTAAAAATGAAACTCCTCACTGCCTACAGTTGAAAGAAATGTAATTTTGAGATATACCATTGAGCATACATTAAGATATGCCATTGGGCAAATATTGAGCCACTGCATATAGCATACCAAAAACAGTTATGCAAATAAAATACAAAAATTATATACATTTTTTCTGGTGCCTCAAATACAGGTTTTCTTACATACTGAAGAAAATTACAGGGGAACGACCGGTGAAAAATCAGAGCTAAAGACAGGTGGCTTTTTAAGTTCCAGGCCAAACAGAGAAGCCAGGATTAGATTTACCCTCCTGACTGAAACAACCAAAAATAAATCAGAAAAAAAATATATTAATTGGGCAAGGGGAACACTTTCCAAGATAGTGCTTATCAGTAGGTACTGCTTATCAGGTAATGAAGGAAAGCTCCCTAGAAATAGAAAACAGATGAGGTGAAGCCGAAGTCTACTCCAGTTTACTGCTTGACAAGAGTTTCTAGGCAGTGAGATAGGGAAGGAAATCACAGACAGATGCATTGCATTCTCTGAATTTAAGAGGCAAGCCTAGGAGTACAGACAGACCAAGGCATCTGGAGTCCATCTAAGAGTACCCGTGATCTCCAGGGTGTTCCCTCAAGTATTCAGCATAATACTTATTAGCAGATAAATATGAGGAAATTATTTGAGGTGGAAAAAACAGTCACCTGAAATGACTCAAGGGAAGAGTGCCTAGCATTCACACAGGGCTGGGAATAGTCCTCTTTCCCATAAGTCAGCTTGGAAAAACTAAAAATTCACATCTACTGGATATAGTGCCCATACACTATGGAAGGCTGTGTCTTAGTAGTGGGGAATAATTAGCCTTAGCTTGAATACTGCTCCAAGATTGCCTGGCATCCCATTAAAGCATGACCTGAAAGAATCAAACTGTCTCCAAGTAGCTCAATTGCAGTTCAGAAAAAAACAAAAAACAAAAAACAAAACCAACTCATAATCATAGCAATATTTATAACGATGCAAAAGTACCCAACATTCAACAATGTTAAATTTACAATTTGGCATTCAGCCAAAAATTTCCAAATGTGCAAAGAAGCAATTAAGTATGATCCACTATTTGGAGAAATATCAGTCAAATGAAATGGACCCAAAACTAATACAGATGATAGAGTCAATAGACAAGAACATGAAAATACTTATCATAATATATTCCATATATTTAAAAAGTTAAAGAGATATAGATTCTTAGAAGACCCAGATAACTTCAAGAGATGAATGCTAGAATACCTAGGATAAAAAACAGACTGGATGGGATAAGTGACAGATTAAACATTGCAGAGCAAGAAATTAGTGAACTTGAAGATATAGCTAGAATATATATAGAAATATAGATAGAAGCTATCCAAAATGAAACACAACAGGAAATTTTTTTTAATAAATGAAGAGTATTAGTGAACCATGGGACAACTTCATGTAATTGAAACACCCACAGTGCACAAAAAAATTTTTTTGAAGATCCTTTTTCCCAAATCTGTGAAAACTATGAACCCAAAATGCAAGTTCATCACTTACCAAACACCAGAAACATGAACAAAGCTACACCAAGGCACAACTTAACTGAACTGCTCAAACCAGTGATGAAGAGAAAATCTGAAAAGCAGCCAAAGAATAAAAAATATTGGAACAAACAACAAGGATGCAGCACAGTTTTCACCAGAGATTATTCTACTGAGAAGAAAGTGAAACAAGACTTTCCAAGTATTGAAAGAAACAAAACTGTCCATCTATACAAGGTAAAATATCTCTTAAAAATATAGGTGAAATAAAAGAATTTCAGACATACTGAAAATATTCATCAGTAGTAGATCTTTATCACCAGAAATGTAAACAATGCCCTTCTGGCAAAAGAAAAATGATACCACAGGGAAATATAAATCTACAAAAGAATGAAGAACATGGAGGGGCGCCTGGGTGGCTCAGTCGGTTAAGCGTCCGACTTCAGCTCAGGTCATGATCTTACAGTTCGTGAGTTCGAGCCCCGCGTCGGACTCTGTGCTGACAGCTCAGAGTCTGGAGCCTGCTTCGGATTCTGTGTCTCCCTCTCTCTCTGCCCCTCCCCTGTTCATGCTCTGTCTCTCTCTGTCTCAACAATAAATAAAAAAACATTAAAAAAAAAAGAATGAAGAACATGGAAATAAAAGCATATAGGAAAACATATAAGATTTTATTTTTTAAAATCACTTTGAGAGACAAATTGATTGCTTAAAAATACTAAGAAGGAAGACAATCAGTGAGGAAATAGAAGCTTCAAGAAGACTATCAACCACTTTGAGCTAAGTCTTCAGAACACTTTATCCAACAATAGCCCATACACACTCTTTCCAAGTATACATAAAATATTTACCAAAATAGAGCCCAGTCTGATCGTTTTTTCAAGTCTGATTAAATTTAAAATGATTCTAATCATTCAAAGTATGTTCTGTAACCACAATGGAATTAAACTGTATATCAGTAATATAAAGACCTCTTGATTATCCCAAAATACTTAGAAAGTAAATAACATACTTCTGTATAGCATAGCAGTCAAAGTATAATCCAAAGAGAAATAAGAAAGTACTCCAAACTAAATGAAAATCAAAAATCAACAAGTCAACACCTGCAGTTTCACCAAAACACTCTATAAGGGACACTAATGTCAATATGTTCTTATATTAAGAGAGAAAGGTCTCAAATCTATCACTCTTGGTTCAAACTTAAATAACTGGAAATAAAATAACAAATGAAATCCAAAGTAGGCAGAAGAGAAAAAAAGACTAGGGTGGATACAAATGAAATAGGAAATTAAAGAAAAATCAATTAAACAACTAAGTGGTTCTTGCTGAAGATGAATAAAAGTGATAAATATGCACAGACTGGTCATGAAAAACAAAGATACAAAATATCAATGACAGGAATAAAAGAAGTGACATCATTACAGAATCTAGAAATATTAAAAGAAAAAAAATTTAATGTCATAAATAATAGTGTTTTTATAAATTTGAAAACATAGAAGAAATGGACAAATTCCTTGAAAAACACACTACAGCATATCTCATCAAAGAGAAACTAATAATTTGTATAGTCTTATATCCATTTTAAAAATTTGTGTTTTAATGAAAAAATTTTCTACAAATAAAACCAAGTCAAGATGGCTTCACTGATGAATTCTATCAAACATGTATGGGACACACATATATACAAACTCCTCCAGAAAACTGAAGAGGAGCAAACCCATTCAGTCAGGCTAGCATTACCCCACCACCATAAACAAAAATATATAAGGAAACTACAGGTCAATCTGCCTCATGAACATAAATTCAAAAACTCTAAATAATATTTTAGCTAATAGAAATGAATATTGTATAAAAAGGATTACCAAGGGCTGTTTATCCAAAAATACAAGGTTATCTTAAATATTTGAAAATTAATCAACACATTCATTGCATTAATAATCTAAAAAGGAGGAATTAAGTAATCATTCTAATCATCTCAAGATAATGAAGAAATATTTTAGAAAATCCAACATCCATTCCTTTCAAAAAATGATCACCAAACTGGGAAGAGGAGGAAAATTCATTGGTTGTATAAAAGGCATCTTCCAAAATCCTACAGCTAAAATTATACTTAGTGGAGTAAAAGGTATTGTACAAGGATGTTTAGTTTCATCACTTCTATTCAATCTTGCCCTGGAGGTTTAGCCGATATGGTCAGGAAAGAAAAAGAATAAATTGGCATCCAGATTTGAAAACAGAAGTAAAACTCCATTCACAGATGATGTGACCAATTATGCAGAATAGTCCATGAAATCTACAAAATAGCTACTAAGAGGTAGATCAGCAAGGTTGTAGTATATTAAGGTCAATATACAAAAAGAAATTGTATTTGTATAGTGAAAATAAATAATATAAATTGAAATTTAAAATACCATTTAAAATATCCAAAAATGTTAAGTACTTAGGTGTAAATTTGAAAAATATGTGGAGAACTACAAAATATTCTGAGGAAAATTAAAGAGGGTTTAAGTAAATTAAAAGATACACTGTGTTCAATAATCAGAAAACACAGGGCACATGTGTGACTCACTTGGTTAAGCATCTGACTCTCGGTTTCAGCTCAGGTCATGAACTCACAGTTTTCTAAGATCAAGCCCCATTGTCCGGCCCAGCCCTGTGCTAATGACACAGAGCCGGCTTGGGATTCTCTCTCCCTCTATCTCGGCCCCTCCTCTACTCATGCTCATTCACTCTCTCTCACTCACTCTCTCTCTCAAAATAAATAAACTTAAAAAAAAGAATTAGAAAACTCAATATTGTTAAGATGTCCTTTTTTCCCAAATCTACATCATCAGTATTCATTTACAGACTCAATGCAATTCCAATCAAAATCCCAACTGGCTTTTTTTGATAGACATTAACAATGGATGCTAAAATTCATACAGAAACTCAAAGGAACTAGAATATCCAAAACAACTTTGAAAAAGAAGAACAAAGTGGAGGAGTAAGACTACTTATTTGAGTCTTATTATAAAGATAGATCAATAGAACCAAAAAGAGAGTTCAGGAAAAAATCTACACATATATGTACAAATGCTTTTACAACAAAGGTTCAAAGTCAACTTAGCAGAGCAATCGTTTTGGCAAATGGTACTGGAAACATTTGATATATATATATATATATATATATATATATATATATATATATATGCCAAAAAAATGGAGGAGAGCAAGTAGAGAAGTAGGAGGAGGTAAGGGGAGGAGCGGAAGGAAGGAAGGAAGGAAGGAAGGAAGGAAGGAAGGAAGAAGAATAATTTCTTTCTAAGAACCTTACATTGCACATAGAAATTATCTAAAAATGGATCCATCTTGGAGCGCCTGGGTGGCTCAGTCGGTTAAGCGTCCGACTTCACTCAGGTCATGATCTCGCTGTCCGTGAGTTCGAGCCCCGCGTCGGGCTATGTGCTGACCGCTCAGAGCCTGGAGCCTGTTTCAGATTCTGTGTCTCCCTCTCTCTCTGACCCTCCCCCGTTCATGCTCTGTCTCTCTCTGTCTCAAAAATAAATAAATATTAAAAAAATTTGTTTTTAAAATAAAAATAAAAAAATAAAAAAATAAAAAATAAATAAAAATGGATCCACCTTAATGTAAAACCTAAAACTTGAAAACTTATAGAAGAAAACATATGAGAAAACTTTGTGACCTTGGGTTAGGAAAAGATTTCTTAAATATGAAACCAAAAGCAAGTTCCATATAAAGGGAAATGTTGATACACTGATAAACTGGATTCCATCAAAATTAAAATTCTGATCTTCAGAGTAAGAAAATAAAAAGATAAGTGCCGGACTGGGAGAAAATACGTTCAAAACATATATTTAATAGAGGACTTGTAATCAGAATACATTTAAAAAATTCTAAATTCGGGACACCTGGGTGGCTCAGTCGGTTGAACATCTGACTCTTGATTTTGGCTCAGATCATGATCCCAAGGTCGTGGAATCGAGCCCTGTGTTGGGCTCTGCACTGAGCATGGAGCCTGCTTAAGGTTCTCTCTCTCTCTCTCTCTCTCTCTCAAATATAAATCTACATTAAAAAAAAGAAAAAATAATAATAAAATTCAAAATTCAATAATGAAAAAGCAATGCAATTTTAAAAGACAGGCAAAAAAAATCTGGACAGTCATCAAAAAGATGTGCATGTGGTAAATAAGTATATGAAAGGATGTTCTATATTATTAGGCATTAGGGAATTTCAAATGAAAACCGCAATATGACGCTATGACCCACCAAGTACAATGGTTAAACTTAAAAAGACTGACCAGGGGCGCCTGGGTGGCGCAGTCGGTCAAGCGTCCGACTTCAGCCAGGTCACGATCTCGCGGTCCGTGAGTTCGAGCCCCGCGTCCGGCTCTGGGCTGATGGCTCGGAGCCTGGAGCCTGTTTCCGATTCTGTGTCTCCCTCTCTCTCTGCCCCTCCCCCGTTCATGCTCTGTCTCTCTCTGTCCCAAAAATAAATAAACGTTGAAAAAAAATTAAAAAAAAAAAAAAAAAAAAAAAAAAAGACTGACCACATGAAGTATTGGTGATGATGTGGAAAAACATCTGCTGATGAAAATGTAAAATGATACCACCACTTTGGAGAATAATCTGACAGTTTCTTAAAATGCCAACATACACCTAACATATAATCTTACCATTCAAATCTTACAGAAAAAAATCTTGCAAAATAATTATTCTGGATTAAGGAAGCCCAAAAGACCTTCCCCTTAAAAAGAAACACCACATACTGTATGCCACATACTGTATGATTCCATTTATATCAATTTCAAGGGTATGCACATTAATATATAGTAACTGAAAAAGAACAGCAGTTGCCTTGGGCTAAGGTGGAATAGCGAGGGTAGGCGTGAGGGTCTACAATAAAATCTTTTGGAAAGGAAAACAGGCGTTATGAGGTCATCATCTTGATTTTAGTGATGGTTTCACTGGTGCACATACAAGTAAAAGCTTCAGTTGTATATGTCATATATGTACAACTTATTGTCTGTATGTCAATTTTATCTCAATAAAACTGTTTAAAATAACAAAAAATGTAAAGTGCATTTTGACAGCCTACTCCGCTAATATATTTGTGTGTTAAAATTTAGAACTTGCTTCTAAGTATAGTGGACCTTTGGAATAATGCCATTAGATATATGAAGTAACTATTTTATTCTTCTGTAATAGCTAAAGAACTACAGTAAATGCTTCCATCTTTTGACAACAAAATTCAGTACCTGATCAGTTGTTGCAATTTAATTATATTGTATTCTCATACAATATACTTTAGACATACTTTATGACTCTTTTGAAAGTTGAAGTATCCACGTATGTACCTAGAATTCACAGCTAGATCTGTTTATTACTATTTTAGGAAAAAATGTGCAATGTATTAAGTCTTGCCTGAAATAAAAATATGCCAAATATGCTGCATATTGGATCACTTTTTTTAATTCTAAAATGAGTATACAATTATAAAGCCTAAATGAACTGGGTCTGCATAGAATTCATTCATTCATTCAATAAATATTTTTGAATGCCTCATTTATGTGTTGCCTTTATCACAGCATACCTTATATAAAGTTATTTGATGGTGAGGTCCAACAAGTATTTTGTGAAAGTGGAAAGTATGTTTTAAGAAATTTACACACTTCAGGAGCACCTGGATGGCTCAGTTGGTTGAGTGTGCAACTTTGGCTCAGGTCATGATTCTTGGCTTGTGGGTTTGAGCCCCACATCAGGTGTGCTACTGTCAGCCTGCTAGTGCAGATCCCACTTCAGATCTTCTGTCCCCCTCTTTGTGCCCCTCCCCTGCTTGTGCTCTCCCCAAAATAAGTAAATATTTAAAAAAATAATAAATGTACATACTTTAGATATCAATTTAATTTTCCTTTGGCAAGTTAGATGATTTATTATAGTAGTTCTCAAACCTTAGCTGCACCTAATTCAACTGGGGAGAATGCTAAATAACATATTACTGAACGCCAACTACAGAGTTTCTGACTCAGAAGAATGAGCTGGGTACAGGGTATTTGCATTTCCAGTAAGTTTCCAGGTGAGGCTGGTGCTCCTGGCCCAGGAGCCATTCTTTGTGAAGCACTGATTTATTAGAAATAATTTTATAATTTCCATGTGAATAATTAAGAAAATAATTTGCTCCTGGGGAGTAATAAAGACAAGGTGCCTCAACAGAAAAAAAAAAAATAGGAAACACCTCTTACTTTAAATTTCACTTCACATATCATATCATGATTACAAATGTGAAAGTCTGTAGTTAAACTGAGCAAGCATTCCTGTATGTGGCCATTTACACTTGCAATATTTCTTAACAAAATTGGGGGGGAAATGTCTTTCTGACTGACTTCTCCAGTTAATGGGAAAGACGTATTATAGCAACTTTGATTGGACAAATGATTATGATTACTGTATGTTTGAGCATTCATATGGCTCAAGTCATCTATATCTCTACCCTGAGAATATTAAAATATCACAGTGGAGCAACAGAACCAGAAAAAACCTTTTGGGCACATGAGATTCAGGCAACACTGAATAAATAGGGCATCTCCACTGGGATTTATACACCAGCAAATCTGTTCACTGATTTCTCATGAGGAGAGTGAAACAGAAGACTGGAACTTAAATAGAAAAAGGTAATAAAATCAACCTCATATCTTATACAATAATCCTTTCCAAAAATGAAAAGAGTTATATAATGAAGGGTGGTAGCAAAATCTAATAAAGATGCTAAATTACTGTGTAAACTTCCTGTGTATTTTTATCACACTTATATAAACTACTTTGTGGTGACAAATAAGAATGATTATCCACCAAAAAGTTCAACAGAAACCATGCCTTCTGCAAAATGGTGCAATACAAACATTTTTAGAATAACAGAGCAGCCAATGCATCAAAATCATCTTTAGCCAGAGATCCTCCCTGGATTTTTCATGTAAATGGAAATATTTCACAGAAAAACTAAAATATGAGTCAAATTTGTGATAGCTATCTCTATATCCATCCATTCATCCATTCACACACCCGCGTTTCTATGTAGTTAGCTATCATTTCTTTTAAAGTACCATTTATTTCTAATTGATGGTATCCAAAATGCTTTGAGGTTATTTGGTTAAAAGCAACGAAGTTGCCCAGAGGATGGATTGCTTCAAATATCTCTTTTAATGGGACCTAATCTAAGGGAATTGTGCCACTACAGGTGTCGTACATTATGTACTAAAACCTAAAACAACTAATTGAATTAATGTTCTTTTTAAAAAATATTTATTTATTTTGAGGGAGGAAGGGAGGGAGGGAGAGAGGGAGGGAGGGAGAGAGAGAGAGAGAGAGAGAGAGAGAGAGAGAGAGAGAGAGAGAGAGAGAGAGAGAATATGAATCCCAAGGAAGCTCTGCACTGTCAATACAGAGCCCTACGTGGGGCTTGAACTCACGAACCCTGAGATCATGACCTGAGCCAAAATCAAGAGTCGGACACTTAACTGACTGAGCCACCCAGGTGCCCCTGAGTTAATATTTTTATGCACACATTATCTCACAGTATTCAGGCTCTTGTCTGAGCAGATGCTTCATGGAATATACAGACTGCTATATAAGCTCATGATTAAGTTAAGATCTAAAATTAAAGAAAAAAAGGGCAAACTGTTCTAGTCCAAGTTTGAATTTCTAGGGACAGATGAGAATATAATTTTTCACATGGTTAAAATATATTTTTTACTGAGATAATATAAATTACAAAATGTTAATTTGGAAAAAATGGTTTCAGAAACATACCTTTAGGTTTAATATTAAATGTGGAAAATATAATAAAAATATTGCTTTGTTTTAACCTCTTTCAGATAATTGTGGCATGGCATTTTTATGGAGAGATAACAAACCTTATCATCTTTCCATGTTTCTCCAAATGCTATTTTTAAAAAATTACACAGCTTATGTGTTCATAACTGAATAATATTGTGGACATTTGACTCTCCCTAGAGACTTTTTTAAATGTGTGAAATAACTTAGATACTTGGTATTTATCAATTGAGAAAAGCTATCTGACAAGTTAGCAGGAATAATCAGAGATCTGACAAAATATTTTCACTAACAGAATCTGTAAATCCCAAACTTTAATGTAATCACAATTTACACAATTGGTAATGACGCTCAGGAGCTGGCAAGATGGCAATATGCCCACTCTGTGGATCATCATGTCTGAATAAGACATCTTTCATCGTATTTCCCCCTTAACAACAGCAATTTGGTATCACTACATGGACAAAAGTGCCCTTGTGAGAGTTGTGTGATCCAGTGCCATATGCCAAGAGACCCAGGAAGAGTCTTGCCCACCTGGGTATGGGCAGACTTTGGTTACAGTTGTGAATTCTGAAGTAGCGTATGAACCGACTCCTACCCATTTGAGCCATGGTCCAGAATGGTCTGGAAAATTCTGTCTTAGACAATCACCCATGGATGAATGAGCCTTTGTGGAAGTCCAGGTTTTTCAGCAGAGAAGTTTCAACACACCATTGGAGAAAAAAAATACAATTTTGCTGCACTGGAGAGGATAGGATAAACAGTTTGATTTTACTTGCACTATCCCTCCAAGGCAACTTAACTCAGGACCAAGAAAGAACTTCTTATCCTGTGATTTCTCCCATGCGGGAAAAATGATAGCATGTGAGTGAGCACCCACTACTCGAGCTGTGCAGGATGCTGCCAAAGAAGCCCATTTCTCTCTTGCCACAACCAGAGTACTGAATCATGAGCTCCATAATTTGGGGCAAGAAGAGATTATAGATAAAACTCTAGGAGGGCATTAAAGAGACATGAATCCTACTAAATGTGTCATGGATTCCATCAAGAGCCAGCCCCAAAACTGCTGGGGATGCCTTGCTTGCAGACTCCCACCCCACCCCCCTCTCAACTGGAACTGTACAGGCCTTACCCACACACACCCCTATCCTGTGGCTACCTCTCTATGCCCATTCTTCATGATGGCAGAGAGAGAGCTTTGGCAGACAGCTTAGTAAACATGTGCATAAAACTGGCCTGAATCTGAAGACCAAGAAGAGACCACAAACTTGAGCTTTAGTGTCCGTTGTGGGAAAATAAAAGGGAGGCTAGGCTGTGAGCACCTGGCCTGCCATGTTACAAGATCAAGAGAATGAAAACAAGCTAAAGACATTCTGCCACAAAAGCAAGAAAGAAGAGTGAAACAAATGTATCCAATAAAAGGACTAGCAGGATATAATGGATATTTCTCTTTCAAAAGTACTTAATAAAGATTAGAGAAAGTGGCTACTACTTCAAACGCAAAGCCAGCAATACAAAACTTGAAAGAATACAAAAAATTAAGGAAGCATGACACCACCAAAAAAATCAAAACAGTTGTCCAGTAACTGATCTGAAAGACATAGAGATCTGCAATTTACCAGATAAAGAATTCAAAATAGCTGTTCACAGAAACTCAACGAGCTACCACAAGGCACAGAATGACAGTCAATGAAATCAGGAAAACAATACAGAAACAAATGAGAAGCATAACAGAAATCATAAAAAAGAACCAAACAAATTCTGGAGGTGAAGAATACAATGAATGAAAATTTCAAAATGCAGTGAAAAGTACCAACATCAAAACGGATCAAACAAAAGAAAGAATCTGCAATTTAGAAAGTAGGCACTTTAGGCACTACTGAGATTATCCAGTAGGGGAGAATATAGGATTAAGAATGAAAGACAATGAAGAAAGCCTATGTGAATTATGCTATACCAACAATTTGTGATTTCTTAGACTTCCAGAAAGAAGATAGAGGGGGGTGCCTGGGTGGCTCGATCAGTTAAACGTCCGACTTCGGCTCAGGTCATGATCTCACGGTCCCTGAGTTCGAGCCCTGCGTCAGGCTCTGTGCTGACAGCTCGGAGCCTGGAGCCTGTTTCGGATTCTGTGTCTCCCTCTCTCTCTGCCCCTCCCCTGTTCATGCTCTGCCTCTCTCTGTCTCAAAAAATAAATAAACGTTAAAAAATAATAATAAAAAAATTAAAAAAAAAAGAAGATAGAGGGAGGAAGGAAGTAGTTAAAGAAATAACTACTGGGGCGCCTGGGTGGCTCAGTTGGTTGAGCATCCTTCAGCTCAGGTCATGATCTCACAGCTTGTGAGTTCAAGCTCCGCTCAGGCTCTGTGCTGACAGCTTGGAGCCTGGAGCCTGCTTCAAATTCTGTGCCTCCCCCTCCCTCTGCCCCAAACCACTCACATTCTGTCTCTGTCTCTCTCAAAAATAAATAAACATTAAAAAAATTTTTAAAGAAATAACTACTGAGAATTTCCCAAATCTGAGGAAAGATTTAGATATCTAAATTCATGAAGCTTATATGTCACCAAATAAATTCAACTTAAAGAGATCTCTCTAAGAAACATTAAAATAAAACTGTCAAAATCAGAGACAGAGATTCTTAAAAGCAACAAGAGGAAAGAAGCTTGTAACATACAAAGGAACCCACATAAAGCTATCAATGGATTTTTCAGCAGAAACTTCCAGACCAGGAGAATGTGGAATAATATATTTAAAGAGCTGAAAGAAAAACTAACAATGAAGAATACCTAGCACAGTTATCCTTCAGAAATAAAGGAGAGATAAATACTTTCCCAGACAAACAGAAGCTGAGAAAATTCATCACCACTAAGACGTGCACTACAAAAAACAGTGAAATAGATTTTTCAAGATGAAACAAAATGATAGTAATTGGTAAAGAAAACATAGGAAACAGGAAAATACACAAGACACTGATAAAAGTAAGTGTTAAACTAAGAATACTCTACATCATAATATGGTGATATTAACCACTTAAATTTAGTATAAAAGTTATAGTAAAAAGGCATTAAAAATAAATAGAGCTACAAAAATTTGTTAATGAATACACAATATTTAAAAACAAGATAAACTGTGATATTAAAAACATACAGGGAAGGAATAAAAGAGTATTTGTATGCCTTCTAATTTAAATTGTTACCAGCATTAAAATAGATTATTGTATCTATAAGATGTTTTATATATAAGCAAAAATCTACAGTAGATACATGATAAAAACAAAGTAATCCAAGCACACCACTAGAAAATACCATCAATTCACAAAGAGAGGCAGGCAGCAAGAAAGGAGGAAACAACAGAGGTAAAAAATAAACAGGAAAAAAAAAGAACAATATTCCCACATCCTTACATATCAACAATTATTCTGAATGTACTTGGATTTAATGCCCTAATTAAAGAACACACAGTGGCTGGATGGAAAGAAGAAGAAGAAGAAGAAGAAGAAGAAGAAGAAGAAGAAGAAGAAGAAGAAGAAGAAGAAGAAAGAAGAAGAAGGAGAAGGAGAAGGAGAAGAAGAAGAAGAAGAAGAAGAAGAAGAAAGAAGAAAGAAGAAGAGGAAAAGACAAGACACAACTATATGCTCCTTGTAAGAGACTCACTTCATTTTTAATAAAACGTCATTTTTTTTATAATTTCTTAAATCTAATTTTATTTTTTTTCATCATAAGTGTACTTTTTAATCCCCATCACCTATTTCATCCACCCACCCACCTCCCCTCCAGTAACCATCAGTTTCTTCTCTATAGTTAAGAGTCTGTTTCTTGGTTGTCTTTCTCTTTTTTATTCCTTTGCTCATTTGTTTTGTTTCTTAAATTCCACATAGGAGTGAGATCATAGGTTATCTTCCTTACTCTGACTTATTTCATTTAGTATTATACTCTCCAGTTCCATCCATGTTGTTGCAAATGGCAAGATTTCATTCTTTTTTTGGCGACATGATAATATTCCTATATAGGTGTGTGTGTGTGTGTGGGTGTGTGTGTATGTATATATGTATATATATGTATACATGTATGTATGTATGTATGTATACATGTATATATATATACATATATATACCATTCTTTCTGCATCCATTCATCTGCTGATAAACACTTGGGCTGCTTCCATAGTTTGGCTATTATAAATAATGCTGCAATAAACATAGGGGTGTAGGTATCCCTTTGAATTATCATTTTTGTATTTTTAGGTAAATGCCCAGTAACGTAATTCCTGGATCATAGGGTAGTTCTATTTTTTAACTGTTTTGAGGAAACTCCATGCTGTTTTCCACAATGGCTGCACCAATCTGCATTTCTACCACCAGTGCAAGAGGATTCCCCTTTCTCCACATCCTTGCCAACACTTGTTTCTTGTGTTTTTGAATTTAGCCATTCTGATAGGTGGCAGGTGATATCTCACTGTAGTTTTGATGGCAGTTCCCTGATGATGAGTGATACTGAGCATCTTCACCTGTATGTCTTCTTTGAAGAAATGTCTGTTCATGTCTTCTATCCATTTTTTAATTGGATTATTTGGGTTTTTTGGGAGGTGTTGTTTTTAAGTCCTTTATATATTTTAGATACTAACCCTTTATCAGATATGTCATTTGTAGATATCTTCTCCCATCCTGTAGGTAGCCTTTTAGTTTTGTTGATCATTTCCTTCACTGTGCACAAACATTTTCTTTTGATGTAGTTCCAATAGGTTATTTTTTTTTTATTTCAATTGACTGAAGAGACAAATCTAGAAGCATGTTGCTAAAGCTATTATCACAGAGATTACTGCCTATGCTCTCTCCAAGGATTATTATGGTTTCAGGTCTCACATTTAGGTCTTTAATCCATTTTGAGTTCATGTTTGTGTATGGTGAAAGGAAGTGTTCGTTTCATTCTTCTGTATGTGGCTGTACAGTACTTCCAAACACCACTTCTTGAAGAGACTTTTTCCGATTGTATATTCATTCCTCCTTAGTTGAAGGTTAGGTAAACATAGAATTGTCAGTTTATTTCTGGGTTTTCCATTCTAGTCCATTGCTATGTGTCCTGTTTTTATGCCAGTACCATACCATTTTAATTACTAACCCTTTGTAATATAAATTGATCTGGAATTGTGATACCTCTAGTACGAATTTTCTTTTTCAAGATCGCTTTCACTATTCTAGGTCTCTTTGTGATTCCATATAAATGTTAGGATTGCTTGTTCTAGTTATGTGGAAAATTCTGTTGGTAGTTTGATTTGGATTACATTAAATCTGTATATTGCTTTGGGTAGTATAGACATCTTAACAATATTCTTCCAACCCATGAGCAGGGAATATCTTTCCATCTCTGTGTTGTGCTGAATTTCTTTCATCAGTGTTTTATAGTTTCAGAGTACAGAGTACTGTACTCTGTCATGTCTTTGGTTAAATTTATTCCTAGATATTTTATTGTTTTTAATGCAATTGTAAATGGGATTGTTTTCTGAATTTCACTTTCTGCTACTTCATTATTACTGTATAGGCATGCAATAGATATCTGTACATTAATTTTTATCCTGTGACTTCACTGAATTCATTTATCAGTTCTAGTAGTTTTTTGGTGGAGTCTTTAGGGTTTTCTATATATAGTATTATTTCATCTGCATCTAGTGAGAGTTGTACTTCTTTCTTACTGATTTGGATGCCTTTTATTTCTTTCTGCTGTCTAATTGCTGTGGCTAGGACTTCCAGTACTAGGCTGAATAAAAGTGGTCAGAGTTAACATCTCTGTCTTTTGTTCCTGACCTTAAAGGGAAAACTCTCAGATCTTTACCAATGATATTTGGCTGTGGGTTTTTCACATAAGGTCCTTATTATGTTGAGATATGTTCCCTCTAGACCTCCTTTGCAGAGGGTTTTTCAGCATGAATGTGTGTTGTACTTTGTCAAATGCTTTTTCTGCATCTATTGAAAGGATCATATGGTTTTCATCTTTCCTCTTATTGATGTGACATATCACACTGATTATTTCGTGAATGCTGAATCACCCTTGCATCAAGGAATAAATCCCACTTGATCATAGAGTATGATTTTTTAAATATATTATTTCATTCAGTTTACTAATATTTTGTTGAGGATTTCTGCATTTATATTCATGAGAGATATTAACATGTCTTTCTCTTTTTGTGGTGCTATTATCTGGTTTTGGTATTGAAGTGATTCTGGCCTCAAAGAATGAATTTGGAAGTTTTCCTTCCTCTTGTATTGTTTGGAATAGTTTGAGAAGAATGGGTGTTAACTCTTTTTTGAATGTTTGGTAGAATTTGCCCATGAAGACATCTGGTTCTGAACTTTTTGTTTTGGGGGAGTTTTTTTTTTTATTACTAATTCAATTTCATTGCTGGTGTTTGGTCTGTTTAAATTTTCTATTTTTTTCCTGCTTTAGTTTTGGTAGGTTATATGTTTCTAGAAATTTATCATTTCTTCTAACTTGTCCAATTTATTGCCATATAAACTGGTTTTTATAATATTCTTTTTCTAAGGCTTATTTTATTTATTTTGAGAGAGGGAGAGAGAGACAGAGAATGCAAGCGAGTGTGAGCAGAGGGGTGGGGATAGGCAGAGAGATAATCCCAAGGAGGTTCTGTGCTGACCCTGGAGCTGCCAATGCAAGCAAGGCTCAATCTCATGATTTAGGTGTAAGGTTAGGTTGTTTATTTGAGATTTTTCTTACTTCTTGAGGGAGGCCTGTATTGTTGTGAACTTCCATCTTAGAATAGCTTTTGCTGAATCCCTAAGATTCTGGATGGCTGTTTTTCTATTTTCATTTGTTTTCATGTAATTTTTTGTTTTTTCTTTGATTTCTTGGTTGACCCATTCATTGTTTAATAGCGTGTTATTTAACCTCCATGTATTTGTGTTCTTTCCAGATTTTTTCCTCCAGTTGATTTCTAGTATCATAGCGTTGTCATCAGGAAAGATGCAATAATATTATTTCAATCTTTTTGGATTTGTTAAGACTTGTGTTGTGGCCTAATATGTGATCTGTTCTGAAAAATGTCCTGTATACACTTGAAAACAATGTGTATTCTGTTTTAGGACAGAATGTTCTGAATATGTCTAATAAATACATCTGGTTGACTGTGTCATTCAAAGCCACTACTTCCTTGATGATGTTCTGTTTGGATGATCTGACCATCCATGTAAGTGGGGAGTTAATGTTCCCTTCTTTTATTGTACTGCTATCAATTATTTCTTTAATGTTTGTTATTAACTGTTTTGTGTGTTTATGTGCTCCAATGTTGGGTGAATAAATATTTGCAATTGTTATACCTTCTTGTTGGATTGTTCTCTTTATTATTATAGACTGTCCTTCTTTGTCTCTTGTTAACAGTCTTTATTTTAGTCTATTTTGTCCAATATAAGTATTGCTACCCCAGTTTTCTTTTGGCATCCACTTGCATGATAAATATCTCTTCATCCTCTCATTTTTAATCTGTACGTGTCTTTTAGTCAAAAAGGAGCCTCTTGTAGGAAGCATATAGATGGGCTCTTATTTTTTTATCCACTGTGTCACCCTAAGTCTTTTAATTGGAGAATTTAGTCCATTTACATTCAAAGTAATTATTGACAGATACGTATTTGTTGCCCTTTTGTTACTTATTTTGTGATTGTTTCTATAGATTTTCCCTGATCCTTTTTTTTCTCTTGCTCTCTTTAACCGTTTATTGGCTTTCTTTAGCGATATACTTGGATCCCTTTCTCTTTATTCTTTGAGTATCTGTTACTGGTTTTTGTTTTATAGTTACCATTAGGTGTATATATAACATCTTCTGCATATAACAGTCTATATTAAGTTGATGGTTGCTTAGGTTTAAGCCCATTCTTCACTCCTCTCCCTCCTATGTTTTAGACATATGGTGTCATATTTTACATGATTTCATTTTGTCAATCCTTTGACTGATTTTTACATAAATATTTTTATTGCTTTTGTGTTTTTTAATTCTCACTCTCAAATACCATCTTCCTTTCCACTCAAAGTGTTCCCTTTAATATTTCTTGCAAGGCTGGTTTACCAGCCTTTAGTTGTAAGGAACTCCCTTAGTTTTTGTTTGTCTGGGAAACTATCTCTACTATTTTGAATGATAGCCTTGCTGGATAGAGTATTTTGGGCTACAGATTCTTCCCCTTCAGCACTCTGAATATATCATGCTACTCCTTCTGGCCTGAAAAGTTTCTGCTTGAAAATCTGCTGGTAGCCTTATGGGGTTTCCCTTGTATGTATATGTCTTTTCTGTTGATGTCTTTAACTTTTTTCTTTTTTGTTACTTTTTGCCGTGTTCATTACTATGTGTCTTGGTATGGACCTCTTTGGGTTGAATTTTTGTTGGGGATCTCTGTGCCTCCTGGATACGGATATCTGTTTACTTCTCCAGACTGAGAAAGTTTTCAACCATTATTTCTTCAAGTAAATTTCTGTCTAAATTTCTGAATTCCTATAATGCAGATGTTAGTACACTTGATGGAATCACTGAGTTCCCCAGGACTATTCTCAATTTGCATAATTTTCTCTCCTCTTCTTTGCTCAACTTGATTACTTTCCATGACTCTGTCTTCCAGGTCATTAATTCATCCCTCTCCTTCATTTGGCCTGTTACTTATTCCATAAAGTGTATTTTTAATTTCATTTTTTATGTTCTTAATCTCTCATTGGTTCTTTTTTATATCTGTGTTAAGGGTCTCACTGACATACTCCACTCTTTTCTCAAAACCAGTGGATATCTTTATAATTATTACTTTAAATTCTCTACCACACGTTATTTCTATTTGTTTCACTTTGGTCTCTTGCTGCAGATTGGCCTTGTTCTTTCATTTGGGAGATATTTCTCTGTCTTATTTTGTCTGACTTTCTGTGTTTGTTTCTCTATGTCAGAAAAGTCAGCTACTTCTTTTGCTCTTAACGATAATAGCCGTATGAAGAAGAGGTCATGTAGTGCCCTGCTGTGCAGTGTCCCCCATTCCCCAGGGCCTGGCACTTCAGAGAATGTCTCCTAGGTGTTTTGCATGTGCTTTGCTATTGAGTCTTGGCCTCTTTTTCCTTCAGTCTAATTATCTGCAGAGGCTCTCTTTGCCTATCATAGGCAGTGAGGTGTTCAGTGGTCTGCTTGTGAAACAAGACCTGCCCCCACTGTTGCCAGAACTGAAGTCCCACAAAATACATGGGTCAGGAGATGCATTGTTGGCAGGATTTGTGCTGATCTTCTGGTGGAGGGGTCTGAAGTGCCTGGACTGGGGCCAACCTGACTGGGAAGGGCAGATATGCCAAAGCATGGGAGGAAAGGCTCAGTGCAAGCAAGTTAGGTAAGGAGTGCTGGTATTGTGCTGACTGCAGCAGGTGGCTGTTATTTATCCTGGTGGGGAAAGGAAATGGAAATGGTACCTGCCAGCTCTTTGGTCCCTTGTATCTTCCTGCGAGTCTGTCTCTCCAGGCTGTGCTCTGACATGAACAAATCATCCTTGCTCCCATCTGCCCTCATTGTTTTTCAAACTGCTAGTTCTAGGCTGTATCCACACAAGCTGTTTGTTGTTCTGTCTCTTTAAAGCCAGGGACTTTTGTTTTTCAATGCCCTCCATGCTCTCCCAAACTAAGCCCACAGATTTTTTAAGATTCCAGGCTCCCACTGGTTTTAAGAACTCACGAATTTCAACCCCTCTCAATTTCAAAGTAAATATTACGGAGATTAATTCTCTCTGTTTGTGGGTTCCTCAGCATGAAAGTCTATTTTCTGCCCTTTGTACAATGGGCTCCTTCCCCACATTGGATAGCCACAGTCCGTTTTGCTCCGAGGCCACATCTTCACTCTTCTTAACTTCTTCTATTTGGTTTCTTCCCTGCTTTTAGTTGTGGAGTTTGCTCTGCCAGTCTTCTGGTCATCTTCTGAGTTATTTATAGTGCTCTGGGTCTTATCTAGTTGTATCCTTGGGAGAAGGTGACCTTGGGGTCTCCTAATCCTCCATCTTCACAGCTGACCAAAAGGCCTCCATTCTGATACTCACTTCAACTTTAATGAAGACATATGACCAAAGTGTAGGAATGGAAAAAGATATTGCATGCAAATGGAAACAAAAAGAGGGTAATGGTAGCTACACTTACATCATACAAAATAGACTTTAGGCCAAAAATAGTAACAAAAGACAAAGGTCATTATACAGTGAAAATGGGGTTAGTCATCAAGAAGCTATAACGGACATGAGTATAACACACCCAACATGGAAGTACTTAAATTTATTAATCAAATACTAACATATTTGAAAGGAGACACAATACAATAATAGTAGAGGACTTCAATATCTTACTCTGAATAAAGGATAGATTATCCAGAGAGAAAACCAGTAAGGAAACAATGGACTTGAAACGTATTTTACCAAATGGACCTAACAGACATATATAGAACATTCCATTCAATAGTAGCAAAATAGACATTCTTCTCAAAGCCACATGGAATATTCTCCAGGATAAATCATGTGACAGGTCATAAAATGAGTCTTAGCAAATTTAAGAAGACTGAAATCATACCAAGTATCTTTTGTGATCATAATGGTATGAACTAGAAATCAGTGACACAAGGAAAGCTACCAAATTCACAAATCTGTGAAAAGTAACAACACACACCAAACTCCTGAAAACCCAATGAGTAAAAGAAAAAATAAAAAGGAAAATAAAAAATATCTTGAAATAAATGATAAAAAACCCACAACATACCAAACCTGCAGGATGTAGCAAAAACAGTTCTAAGAGGAAAGTTTAAAGCAGCAAATACCTACTTCAAAAGAAGAAAAAGAAGAAGAAGAAGAAGAAGAAGAAGAAGAAGAAGAAGGAACACCCTAATTTTATACTGTAAGAAGCTAGAAAAAGAACAAAAATGCCCAAATTTAGCAAAAATAAAGGAAACAGCAAAGAACAGAGGAGACAAAAAATAATAGAAATGATCAATGAAACTAAGGGCTTTTTTTTGAAAAGATAAACCAAATTAACAAATTTTTAGCTAGTCTAAGAAAGTGAAGAGAGTAGACTGAAATAAATAAAAATAGATATGAAACAGGAGATATTACAACTGATACCACATGAATATGAAGGATCATAAGAAGCTACTATGAACAATGATATGCCAACACAACTGGTAACCTAGAAGAAATGGATAAATTCCTAGAAACGTGCTACCAAGATTGAATCATGAAAAAATAGAAAATCTGAACACACCAGTTACTAGTAAAGAGATTGATTCAGTAATCAAAAACCTCGTAATAAAACAAAGTCCAGCACTAGATGGCTTACCTGGAAAATTTTATCACACATTTTAAAAAGAATTAAGGCCAATCCTTCTCCAACTCTTCCAAAATTTGAAAAGAAGGGTATACAACCAAAATAATTTCAAGAAGCCAGCATTACCCCGATACCAAAGACAATAAATACATTACAGGAAAAAGAAAATTACAGTCCAATACCACTGATGAATATAGATACAAAAACTCTCAAAAATATTAGCAAACTGAGTTCACCACTACATTTTAAAGATCATACACCATGATCAAACAGGATTTATTCCTTCCTGGGTTCAACATACACAGATCAATCAAAGTGATACACCATAAAAACAGAATAATGGATATAAATCATATAATTATCTCAATAGATGAAGAAAAATCATTTGAAAAAAATCCAACATCCATTCATGATAAAATCTCTCAACAAAATGGGCAAAGAAGGAATATGTCTCAATATAATAAAGGCCACATAAGAAAAGCCCACAGTCAACATCATATTCAACAATGAAAGGCTGAAAGCTTTTCCTGTAAGATCAGGAACAAGGCAAACTTTTCTTACTACTGCTATTCAACATAGTACCAAACTCCTAGGGAGAGTGATTAGACAAGAAAATGAAATAAGATGCATCCAAATTGGAAAGGAAGAATTAAAATTGTTTTCATTTGCACCTAATATGATCATATGTATCAAAAAAACCAAACACTCCACCAAAAAACAGTTATAAGTAATCAACATATTCAGTGTTTTTTGTGTGTCTCGCATCCATAAAATACAGCCAGACCAACACTAAACCATCCTACACACATAGGAAACTGATTGGAGGATTAACACAACAATTTCCACAACCTGAACTACAGAATTCAGCAGGTACACAGCACGGACAAGTGAACTTGGGGAGCGAGAAGCCGCGGGAAGGGGGGGGCTTTTGCGGGCAGAGAGAGGGCAGAGATGGGGGTGGGAATATGGGAAAAGCACCCCTTCGCAAAAGCAGCTGGAGAAAAACTGGAAAATTGGAAACAGCTGCAGGGACTAAACTAAAAAGGGAGAAAGGAGAAAGGAGAGGGTTTAAATTCCATTAAGACTGTAAACAAGGGGAGCACAAAGTCTGCAACTCAGTAGCTCCATACCTGGCAGTGCTCTGGTGGGAAGGGTGAATCCACAGGAACAGAGTGGGGTCTGGGAGGTTCTCAGGCCACATGGGGAAAAGTGGTTCCACTGCTGGAAGGACAATTGGTAGAGAATGTTGAAGCCACCTGGTCCCAACAGACACCGGAAGGGGGCCACATTTGCTGGTGCTGGAACAAGGTCATGAAGGGTGAAGCCTGGTGCCAGATGTGTCTTGTGATTTTCCATAATCCCTGAAAAGCTGCTGCTACACTATCTCATGACCTTTTTCTGGGGCGGGCTGGCACCTGGCCGCAGTCTCAGGGCACCGGCAGCAGCAGGGTTCAGCAGGCGCCTGGGTACAGCCAGCATTCGGCCATTGCTCGGTGAGACCCTCCTGCAGAGGAGCGGAACAGGTCAAAGCCACAATCCTTCAGAAGTAAGGGGCCAGGGAAAACAGCCACATCTGAGACAAAACTCAGGAGAGAGGTACTGCCTGGGGCTTGGTCACAGACAATGAAGAAGCGAGGAGTGGACAAAAGCTGAAGACAGGACAGGTGTGTGGCTGCTGATCTGGGATAACAGAGTTCTGATACTAGAGATTGGGTAGCTGGGTGGCGCCATTTTCACTGCAACTGTGCATGTGCATACTCACCTACAAGTACCACAACACTACACCCCAGTAGGCTAGCAGCACCATCTAGTGGAGAACGGAGCCATTACACTGAACCCCGCCCAACTGGTCCAACCTTGCTCTTCAAGAACACAAGTATCACTGCCTACTTAGTTTATGGACTATAAAGCGCTACATAGTCTGACTTCTAGGGGAAAACAAAGTAGTTTCAATCCTACTTCAATCTGTTAGAAGGTCTATCAATTCAATTTTCTTTCTTTTTTTTCTCTCTTTTACACTTCTTTTCTTTTTCTAAATACAGAAAGAGGAAAAATTCATTTTTATTTTCAATTTTTACTAAAAATAAGTTTTATTTTTTTTACTATATTTTTTATTTTCTGGTAATTTTTTTCAAATTCTATTTTACTTCCATCATTTTATTTTAGTCTACTTCAGTGTATTCACCTTTTCAAATTTTCAAACGATTTCCGTTTTGTTTCTTTTTTATCTTTTTCATTTCTTTTCTTTCTCTTGAATACAGAAAGAGAAAAACTTCATTTTTCCTTTCAATTTGTATTAAAAATACTTTTCTTTAGTTTTTTAAATATAAATTTTGCTTTTATGTAAATTTTTCCAAATTCTATTTTACTTCCATCATTTTATTTTAGTCTACTACAGTGTATTCACTTTTTCAAATTTTCAGACAATTTCCCTTTTTTTCTCTTTTTGCTCTTTTTTGTTTCTTTTCTTTTTCTTGAATACAGAAAGAAAAAATTCATTTTTACTTTTAATTTTTATTCAAAATATTCTTCTTTAAATTTTTTTCTACTGTATTCTATATTTTAGAGTATATTTTTTCAAATTCTATTTCACTCCCACCATCTTATTTTAGTCTACTTCAGTGTATTCATTTTTTCAAATTCTCAAACAATTTCCTTTTTTTTTTTTTTTGGTTGCATTCCTATATAGCAACAATGAAGCAACAGAAAGAAAAATCAAGGACTCGATCACATTTACAGTTGCACAAAAAAACATAAAATACCTAGGAATAAATCTAACCAAAGAGGTGAAAAACCTATACACTGAAAACTATAGAAAGCTTACGAAAGAAATTGAAGAAGACACAAAAAATGGAAAAAGATTCTATGCTCCTGGATAGGAAGCACAAATATTGTTAAAATGTCGATACTACCCAAAGCAATCTACATATTCAATGCAATCCCTATCAAAGTAACACCAGCATTCTTCACAGAGCTAAAACAAATAATCCTAAAATTTGTATGGAACCACAAAAGATCCCAAATAGCCAAAGCAATCTTGAAAAAGAAAACCAAGCAGGAGGCATCACAACCCCAGACTCCAAGCTATACTACAAAACTGTAACCATCAAGACAGTATGGTACTGGCACAACAAGAGACACTCAGATCAATGGAACAGAACAGAGAACCCAGAAGTGGACCCACAAATGTATGGCCAACTAATCTTTGACAAAGCAGGAAAGAATATCCAATGGAATAAAGACAGTCTCTTCAGCAAGTGGTCCTGGGAAAACTGGACAGCGACATGCAGAAGAATGAACCTGGACCACTTTCTTATACCATACACAACAATAAACTCAAAATGGATGAAAGACCTCAATGTAAGACAGGAAGCTATCAAAATCCTTGAGGAGAAAACAGGCAAAACCTCTTTGATCTTGGCCGTAGCAACTTCTTACTCAACATGTCTCTGGAAGCAAGGGAAACAAAAGCAAAAATGAACTACTGGGACCTCATCAAAATAAAATCTTCTGCACAGTGAAGGAAACAATCAGCAAAACTAAAAGGCAACCGACAGAATCGTAGAAGATACTTGCAAATGATATATCAAAGGGTTAGTATCCAAAGTCTATAAAGAACTTACCAAACTCAACACCCAAAAACAAATAATCCTGTGAAGAAATGGGCAAAAAACATGAATAGACACTTCTCCAAAGAAGACATCCAGATGGTCAACCGACACATGAAAAAATGCTCAACATCACTCGTCATCAGGGTAATACAAATCAAAACCACAATGAGATACCACCTGACACCTGTCAGAATGGCTAACATTAACAACTCAGGCAACAACAGATGTTGGTGAGGATGCAGAGAAAGAGGATCTCTTTTGCATTGTTGGTGGGAATGCAAGCTGGTGCAGCCACTCTGGAAAACAGTATGGAGGTTCCTCAAAAACCAAAAATACAACTACCCTATGCCCCAGCAATTGCACTACTAGGCATTTATCCAAGGGATACAGGTGTGCTGTTTCGAAGGGAAACATGCACCCCCATGTTTATGGCAGCACTATCAACAATAGCCAAAGTATGGAAAGAGCCCAAATGTCCATCGATGGTTGAATGGATAAAGAAGATGTGGTATATATATACAATGGATATTACTCGGCAATCCAAAAGAATGAAATCTTGACACGTGCAACTACATGGATGGAACTGGAGGGTATTATGCTAAGTGAAATTAGTCAGAGAAAGGCAAAAATCATATGACCTCACTTATCTGAGGACTTTAAGAGACAAAACAGATGAATATAAGGGAAGATAAACAAAAATAATATAAAAACAGGGAGGGGGACAAACGAGAAGAGACTCATAAATATGGAGAACAAACTGAGGGTTACTGGAGGGGGTGTGGGAGGGGGGATGGGCTAAATGGGTAAGGGGCACTAAGGAATCTACTGAAATCATTGTTGCACTATGTTCTAAGTAATTTGGATGTAAATTTAAAAAAAATTTTAAATTAAAAAAAATGTATAAAATGACTCAAATTACAAAAAAAAATATCAAGGTCAAAAGCAAATGGTACTTCTATGTTAAAAAATAATAGACCGTTAGGCTCTTGGTTGTCTCAGTTGGTTGAGCGACCAACTTCGGCTCAGGTCATTATCTCACAGTTTGTGAGTTTGAGCCCCACGTTGGGCTCAGTGCTGACAGCTCAGAGACTGGAGCCTGCTTCGGATTCTGTGTCTCCCCCTCTCTCTGCCCCTCCCCTGCTCATGTTCTCTTTATCTCTGTCTCTCAATAATAAATAAACGTTAAAAATTTTTCAAAAAATTAATAGACCATAATGAGAACATGATCATGAATTTCTTTTGATTTTTAAAGAAATCTTAGTGAACATTAAAAAATATATAAAATAAAAATATAAAAAGCATCTGCACAGCCAAAGAAATAATGAGCAAAATGAAAAGGAAACACTTGGATTGGGAAAAAATATTTGCAAATCATATACCTGATAAGAGGTTAATATCCAAAATATATACGGAACTCATACAACTTAATAGGAAATAAATAAAAACCCCAATTAGTAAAATAGTCAGAGGATCTAATAGAAATTATTTTCCCCAGAAGACATGCAAATGGCAAATAGGTACTTGAAAAGATGCTCAATATCACTAGCAATCAAAGAAATGCAAATCAAAACCACAGTGAAATTTCATCTCACACCTCTTATAATAGCTATTATAAAACAGACAAGAGATAACAAATGTTGGTGAACATGTGGAGAAAAGGGAACTTTTGGGCACTGCTGATTGGGTGAAAATTTGTTCAGCCACTATGGAAAACAGTATAAAGTTTCCTCAAAAAAATAAAAGTAGAACTACCATATTATTCAGAAATCTCACTCTGGGTATATATATCCAAAGGAAATGAAACCAGGATATTGAAGAGTTATCTGCACTCACATATTCATTGCAGCATTATCTACAATAGCAAAGATATAGAAACAACTTGTGTTGGATATAGTGGACATGAGACAGATACATATCTATATAGGGATATGTAGATATACATACACATATACATGCATATGTATGACATATGTATGGATATATACACATACATACAATTTAATATTATTTAGCCATGGGAAAGAAGAAAATCCTGCCATTTGTGACAGTGTGGGTGGGCCTTGAGGGCATTATGCTAAGTGAGATAAGTGAGACAGAGAAAGACAATTACTCTATGATATGTATGCAATCTAAAAAACCTGAACATATAAAAAAAAAGTAGACGGTGGTTGCCAGGGGCTGGGAAGTGAAGAAATGAGGAGACACCACTCAAAGGCACAATAAGTTCCAGGGTTAGTTAACAATACTGTATTACATATTTGAAAGTTGCTTAGACTTAGATCTTAAGTTTTCCCACCATCAAAAAAATAAATAAAAACAGTAATTACATGACATGATGGAAGTCTTACCCAATGCTACTGTAGTAATCATTTCACAATACATAAGTGTATCAAATGAAAAAATTGTACAACTTAAACTTAAGGATATATATCAGTTATATGTCAATATACTGGAAAAACCAAATGCAACAAAAAATAAAAATTAATGATTCCGGGGCATCTGGGTGGCTCAGTTGGGTAAGCATCTGACTTCAACTCAGGTCATGATCTCACAATTTGTGAGTTCGAGCCCCATGTCAGGCTCTGTGCTGACAGTTCAGAGACTGGAGTTTATTTTTAAAGTAAACATTTTTAAAAAATTACTGTTTCCCACTCTGTGGAATTAATGAGAGTCCATAAAATGCTTGAGTGACCAAATAAAATGTCACTTGCAAGAAACATTTACTTTCTATAAAGGAGCTAGGAGGGCTTTTCTCTCCAATTGTGAGTTTACAAAAAGGAGAAACAGCATGTTTTAGTGACCTACTTCTACAATATAATAGTTTTAAGATGTTAAGCAGGTCACTAATCCTTCCTGAGCCTATTTTTTCCTTATTTGAGAAATGGGATGGAAATAATATCAATCATAAAAAGTATTAAATAAAATAAAATGTAAAATATTTTAAAATCTTACAATTCTGTATAAGTATTTTTTTCATCAACTAATTATATTATGATCTAAGTGACAGAAGTTATAATCTTGGTATTATCAACAATGACAGCTTACATTTAATATGCATTGTCATTTACTAGGCATTATTCTAATCATTTTATCTATATTAACTCATTAACAGTCTTATTATGCCCATTTTACAGACAAAGAATCAGGAGAATTAAAGGGGAATCTAGACACGTTGGTTCCAGAGTACACATTCCCAACTTCAATCTTATTAATCCTAATCAAACAAACAAGCAAAAGCCATGGTAAATTCATGTTGCAATATACATGTTATTTTTTTAAATTTTTTTTAAATGTTTATTTATTTTTTAAAGAGATAGAGTGTGAGTGGGGGAGGGGCAGAGAGAAAGGGAGACACAGAATCTGAAGCAGGCTCCAGGCTCTGTGCTGACAGCTCAGGGCTGAACTCAGAAACTGCAAGGTCATGGCCTGAGCCAAAGTCCAATGCTCAACCAACTGCGCCACCCAGGCGCCCCTATGCATGTTATTTTTTTTAATTTAAAATAAATAAGATAAATAAAATTTAATTTAAAATAAATAAAATTATGTTAATTTTTTAAATCATGTGAAAATTTGAAGATTCTTAATATTGAAGAAACATCACATTCAATATTTAATAATTTCCAGACCCATGAATCACTTTACTGGCATAAGTATTTAGTAGAAGAAATTAATATCTGCCCATTGAAACTACTTCTCAGTTGTCCACCCATTTCCAATCATTTAATTTAGGAATGGTTCAGTTGATTCTGATTCTGTATGATAAAATGATTCTAAACTACCACAGTTTCTCCCTTCTTTTAAAAGTATCCAAATTGATGTAAATTTTCAATTCCAAAAGTATTGTTTTGATTGTCGTTTATTTCAAAAGTCCGCTTTACTCCAACAAAGAATGAGTTTGAATATAAATCACAATTAATTTTTACATTACGGGTATCCACAACATGAGGCCATGGAGAAGAGAGTCAAGGATGATATGTCTATACTGTGCAGAACACCATATCCACTAATGGTCCAGTTCACGCCTGGCGTCCTGCTGTTGAAGTCAGAATTAGAATTTGCTGCTGGCTGTAGGTGCTACCATTATCTCATTACTAATTATTTCACAGACATGGAGCTATAAAAGCTTAGAGAGGGCAAGTAAATTTTCCAAGGGTAGAGCATCAAATGGCAAAGGTAAAATGAAAGGCACACTCCAAAGTCTTAAGCATCTGGATTAACTTAATCTTACAGTTGTGAGATGATCTTTCACTAAAAATAGAATGCTGACAGAATCAATCGGAGGAAAAAAATATATTTATGTGTGTGTAATGACTTGCTTTGTGCAAGCAATTGCTGAAGGTACATCAACTTTCAAAACTCCAGAAAAATTTTGTTTTCTAATTAGCAAATTTCTTATTTTGTGAGGCTATTTCCATGCTCTAATAATATACAATCTGTTCTCTCTCTTTATTCTCTTAAAACACCAGTGTCCACTACAAATGAGCGATAAGGCCATTTAAACAAGGTCAGCTTCATCAGCATTATCAAATTACTTGAGGACAAACTCCAATCATATTTTTTAATTTTTTTATGTTTATCTATTTTTTAGAGAGATAGAGTGTAAGGTAGGGAGGGGCAGAGAGAGAGGGAGACACAGAATCCAAAGCAGGCTCCAGGCTCTGAGCTGTCAGCACAGACCCCAGTGCGGGGCTCAAACTCACAAATGGTGAGATCATGACCCGAGCCGAAGTCGGACACTCAACTGACTGAGCCACCCAGGTGCCCCTCCAATCCTATTTTTTGAAGTTTTCTAAAACATGCTACAAATTTATCCTAAGCCCTTAAATTTTGCCTTCTGTTTTTCAATACAACATTGCCAAACCTCTAATGCTTTCAAATTATTGATTCCATAATTTTTATATTGCACACTATCCAATAAATTACATTTGCTCAAAGTTGTATCTAATTTTTAAGAAGCATTAAGCCACAAAAGAGAATGTTAGCACCTTGCACTGTGATGCATTTTATATGCTTGTGTTCAGGTGGGCAAATCCTATGATGCTATTTGACAACATCAGACAGTGGTAGTCTCCATCCTGTGGACATTCATAAACACTGTTCCCTTTGTTATTGGTATGCTTTGGTTTTGGCAGTTTTGCATTTATCAATTAAAATACAAACAAATCACATATTCTTTGTAAATAGCTGTCTTTTTGAGCCTTGATAAGATGTGGGTGGATAAAACAATATCACACTGATTCATCATTTTTTCCTCCTGTATGTGCCCGTCTCAGTGTGTGTTTAAACTGCTTTGGCAAAGGTTACGAATATTTCCAAATACTGCTAAATTTGATGGCCACTTTTCTGTTCTCGTCTTACCTCACAGCTTGTAAAGAGTTGGAGATTCTAAATACTGGTGTCCCCAGGCATCTGAACGTGGCCTTCTGCTCCTGCCTGCGTGACCTTCTTCACCTCTTTGGCTTCCAGTGTCACATAATAAATGTCTACTTGGAAACTCAATCTTGAGCACTAATCTCAAGCAATCTGCAACTTCTTACAAGATAGAGGCTGTCCCTGAATCCGCATCCCCTGTAAAATAAAGTCCCAAGTTTTTAGAGTTGGATACATGAGTTGGTGTTCATCTACTACTCTCTGAAGTGTTTCCCTCAACTTATACCCCTTTGAATTGTGCTGTGGGCCACAAAACAATTAGAGTTCCTTCGTACACAAACCTGTTTCATACCTTATTCACATATTTCCTTTTTACTGGAATTTCCTTCTTAATTCAATGGAAACTTGCTGAAGAATCAGTTCTGGGGGCACCTGGGTGGCTCAGTCAGTTAAGCGTCCGACTCTTGATTTTGGCTCAGGTCATGATCTTGTGGCTTCTCAGATCATGTAATTCAGTATTACATACAGACGTTCAGTAATTACAAAAAGTTATTTCCACTGTGGTTAATTTTAGCACTGATTTTTTTAGTCTTATAAACAGTGATATCGATATAAGCTAGAATATCCATAAAGAATTTGGTCTGGTTAAAAATGGCTTTGTGTAAGTCTAGTCTGTTACCTACACATGCCATTTGTCTTTATGGTTTCTTTTGCACCCTCCTCTTCTCTGACTCATAAACTTCCTAATCATAGTTCAAGAGTACTCATTATTACCCTAATCTTAACAACAAGCATGCAATGAATCAATCCTTATTTGTAGATCTCTGGCATATTTTCCCTCCTTCCTTAGAAGAATACATCTTCTACGAAAGATTTTTCTTCTCCAGCATCTCAAAGTTTTCCATTCTTCATAAATTTAAACAAATTCTCCCACTTTCTATTATTCTTTCTAGAGTCCCTAGGCTGCTATTTTCATGGTTCCCATTCAGAGAAAGAACCTGATAAACCTCACCTGAGCTTTAGAACCATGATTTCTTTAATTTTATATATGGATTTCCCTGGCTGAACAACTAGAGACTATGCACACCCTTGATTTACTTGAGTTTTCCTGCTCCTAACCCCTCCTTTTGTCAATTTTAGCCTTCTTCCACATGGATGAATGAGTGAGTCATGAAACAGGGCTGCAACATTTTTCACAATATGGTGAGGAGGTATATGATAAAGTCCTGTTAAACTCAAGACCAAGGGATTTCATTTGGTGGAGTTTAGAGTAGAGACCTTGTAAGGAGGAGTCACTTATCTTGATACAATTAAAGATTCAAAACTTAAGCTACTGAAATGGAGTCAAAAGATATGTATAAGGTATGAACAGATATTTTTCATCTGTTCATACAAAAAAAACCCATCCAGATGACTAACAGACACAAGAAAAGATGCTCAATATCACTCATCATCAGGGAAAATCAAAACCATGATGAGATACCACCTCACACCCATCAGAATGGCTAAAATGAACAACACAGGAAACAAGAGATATTGGTGAGGATGCAGAGAAAGGGAACTCTCTTATATTGTTGGTGGGAATACAACCTGGTGCAGCCACTCTAGAAAACAGTATGGAGGTTTCTCAGAAAGTTATAAATAGGACTACCTTATGATCCAGCAATTGCACTATTAGGTATTTACCCAAAGGGTGCAAAAATACTGATTCAAAGGGGCACATGCACCTCAATGTTTACAGCAACATTATCAACTATAGCCAAATTGTGGAGATAGTCCAAATGTCCATCAACTGATGAATGGATAAAGATATACAATGGAATATTATTCAGCTATAAAAAGGAATGAAATCTTGCAGTCTGCAACAATGTGAATGAAAGTAGAGTGTATTATGCCAAGCAAAATCAGTCAAGAAAAGGCAGAAACCATGTGATTTCACTCATATGTGGAATTTAAGAAACAAAACAGATGAACATAGGAGAAGTGGGGGGGAGAGAAACGAGAAGAAAGAAAACCATAAGAAACTCTTAACTACAGAGAAACAAACTGAGGGTTAATGGAGGGAGGTGGATGGGGGGATAGGCTAGATGGATATGAGTATTAAGGAGCAAACTTGTTGTGATGAGCACTGGGAGTTATATGTAAGTGATGAATCACTAAATTCTATACCTGAAACCAATATTACCCTATGTGTTAACTAACTGAAATTTAAATAAAAATCTGAAACAACCAAACAAAAAAAGATATGCACAATGACTATGTGTGAGCTGGAAATGTTGTTAAAATTAAAATATTCACAATACTATGTGTTACCAATATTTCCTCGACTTAACCATTGAACCTCCCTAAGAAGCATGGGCTTTCAAAAGAAATAAAAAAAACCTTCAATATCATTTGTTTTCATTTTTACTTCATTTAATCTTTTTCCTGAGTGTAAGAATATTTCAGTTCACTCTTCTAGCAAATTTCAATTACATAACAGTGTTATCAACTATAATCACCATGTTTTACATTAGTTCCTCAGAACTTATTCATCTTATAGTTGATAGTCTGTGCCCTTTTATCAACCTCTCCTTATTTCTCCCTCCCACTAGCTCCTGACAAATGATAGATATGTAGATCTGTTTCTATCAATTTGACTTCAGTTTTTTTTTTTTTATTCCACATGTAAATGATAACATACAGTATTTGTCTTTCTCTCTCTGGCTAATTTTACTTAGCATAATGCTCTTAAGGTACATCCATGTTGTCACAAAGGATAGGATTTCCTTCTTTCTCATAGTGAATATTATTTCATTGTATACATACCACATATTCTTTATCCATTCACCCTTATGCAGACACTTAAGTTGTTTCCTTATCTTGGCTATTGTGAATAATGTCGCTAAGGAACATGGGGTGGGGGGTGGTGGTGGTGCAGATATCTTTTCAATGCCCTAATTTCATTTCCTTTGGATAGATACCCAGAGTGGGACTACTGAACCAGATAGTAGTTCTGTTTTTAATGTTTGCAGAACTTCCATAATGTTTTTCATGGTGGGCAAACCAACAGTGCACAAGGGTTCCCATTTCTCTATAGTCTCCCCCACATTTGTTATCTCTTATCTTTTTGATAATAGCCACTCTAACAGGTGTGAGATTATATCTTACTATAGTTTTGATTTGTTTCAGTCTTATACTCACACCTTTAATCCTATTTGAGTTGATTTTGTGTATGGTGTGAGATAGGGGTCCAGTTTCATTCTTTTTAATGTGATTATCCAGTTTTCCCATCACCATTTATTGAAAAAACTATTCTTACCCCATTATAAATTCTTGGTTCCTCTGCTGTAAATTAATTGGCCATAAATTCATGGGTTTATTTTTGAAATATTTATTCTGTTACACTGAAGTGTGTGTCTGTTTTTATGCCAATATTATATTATTTTCATTACCATAGCTTTTTAATATAGTTGAAATCAGGAAATGTGATGTCTCTAGCTATGTTCTTCTTTTTCAAGATTGCTTTGACTATTCAGGATCTTGTACATTCTATGGGTTTGGACAAATATATAATGACATGTATGCATTATTATAGTATCATAGAGAGTATTTCTTACCCTAAAAGTCCTATGTGCTCCATTTATTCATCCCTCCCTCTCCTCCAAAATCCTTGGCAACCATTGATTTTTTTTTTTTGTCTCCATAGTTTTGCCTTTTTCAGAATGTCATCTATTTGGAATTAATCCGATTTTGGAATGGCTTCTCTCACTTAGTAATATGTTTAAGTTGCCTCCATGTTTTTTTCATGGCTTGATAGTTCATTTCTTTTTAAAACTGAGATATATTGTCTAGATTTATCACAGTTTATTTATCCATTCATTTACTGAAGAACATTGCCAACTTTTGGCAATGATGAATAAAGCTGCTATAAACATCTATGTGTAGGCTTCTGTGTGGATATAAATTTTGAAATCCTTAGGTAAATACCAAAAAGTATGATTGCTGAAGTATATGATAAGAGTTTCTTTAGTTTTGTAAGAAATTGTTAAACTGTCTTCCAAAGTGACTGAATTCTCCAACATTATTAAACTCCCTTTTATGAACAAATATTTAAGCTTTGTGGGGTGGGGAAGGGTGAAATAAAGGGGACTAGAAGTATAAACTTTCAGTTATAAAATAAGTCACACAGATGAAAAGTACAGCATAGCGAATATTGTCAATAATATTGTAAATACATTGTATGGTGACAATAATGACCACACTTATTGTGGTGGGCAATTAAGGAAGGTATACAACTGTCAAATCAATATATTATACATCTGAAACTAATATAACGTGTAAATTACACTTCAATAATTAAAAAATAGATCAAAATTTAAAATTCTTACTATAACATACTAGTAATCTAATAGGTTATAAACTAATAGTGTAAAATATATGGAATTTGAAAAGGAAATGAAGTTTTTATTATACTAAGGTTTCTTAAATTTCATAAATTAAGATACAAATGGGAACAACTCTTAGGTAATTCTTTATTTTGTGTCAAAATTTACTGTGTTATAATTTCTACTAATTTTTGCCCTCTGTAACCATACAGGATGTATGTTCCTGGTCCTTAATTATCTGAAAAATTTTTACTAATATAAAGGCTATATTTACCTTTAAACCTAATATTTCTAGTTTCCTTATAACATTTTGAGATCCTATGAACACTTCTGGTTATGATTTTCTGTAGTTTCTCATTCACTGATTGATCCATTCACTGTTTGATTAATTCACTTATTCAATCATGCCATTATTATATGCCTAGAATCTTCCAGGCACCATGGGTTATGCTGAGAAGCCACTGAAAATAGACATAAAAAACAGTCTCTGTTTTATATCTTTCCCACTTTTTATAGAATTAATAACTTTTCCTTCTATCCTTTTGTATCAGCTTTCTTGAGTCTACTGCAACCAGTAACTTTCCTGCATTTAAATGCTTACAAATCTATGCCCTCCTATTAGTCTACAGTTTTTCCAGGGCAGGGACAGTTAAGTAAGTGTTTACATAGAGTTGTAGTTCAGAGCATTTACTCTTGAGCCAAACGAGGCTCTGACCCTTACTCCTTGTAGGACCTCAAGGCAAATTACTCCCTGTTCCTATTTCCCCAGCTGGCAAATGGGGCTATTAGCAGTAGTTACTTCATAGGGTTGAGATGATTCTTGTTATTGAATTTTTCAGTCTATTTCCTTTGGTTTGTAGTTGATGAAAAGATCTCTATGATTCTGGACAGATGGATTGTGAATTCAAATATTCACTGTGTAAGATTTTCTCTTTAAGGATGGATTTTAATAAGTATTTTAGTGGAAATGTAGGAGGGATGATTTTTAGGCAATAGATACTATTTAAAACAAAGAGTCCAAATTTCTCTTAAATATTGTATTTTATAAAGAAAGCGAGAGTGTCACAGTCTCTTAAAATAATAACTGCCTTTCAAATCTGTTGAATGAATGAACTGCATTAACTATTTTCATTCAACTGATAAATTTAAGATTTATACCTTTCTAAATACATCTTTAATGTTGATATTCATAAGCATGACAGAATTAATAACTTCCTCCATATGAAGACTATTATAAGAACACATTAAAAACATCAACATTTTAAAACCACATCCCAGCCAATAAACAGATTAATATAAAATTAAAAACAAATTTAAAGTAGTTATTTTCTACTTATATACCTGACATGATTATAATTATATAATTACTATGGAGTAACAGAAGAGTTTCAGGATATAACTGACTCCGTTATAGACATGATAAATATAATGTGTATGACTATTACTGCATGATAAATAGGACCTTTTTTATTCATGAGGTTGGATGTCAGACTCAACTGAAAAATGTGTATCATATTCAATGTATTTATTCCAAGGCTTGTTAAAATTACTCTATTTTGCTGAAGATGGAAAAAATAACAACCATTTTTCTATGTTTTATGGATTAAAACAGTATGAAATGATGGCTTTAAATTTCCTATGTTTACAACTTTATTAAAACCCCACAAGTTATACACTTGATTAAAGATTTATGGAAGACACATTGAATTGCATTCTTATAGGTAACTGTCATGATTTCATGGGGGATGACTGCTCAAATATTAGAGCACCCTGACAACATCCATCACAGCTACAGAAAGTAAAGTTCCAAAGTGCAAAAAATGCATTCATAAAAAATATATCACAGGAACAAAAAAGAATAAGTCATTAGACATAGAATACATAAACCAACTATATATTTTTGATACTCTGGGTTAAATTTAAATAGCAATAGAAATTGAGCTATTAATGAAGATCTAAATCTTCTTAAGGACTTAAATATTGTAACTATTTGCAGGTTTTAAAAGAACCAGATTAGTACCCCAATGTTTACAGCAGCACTCTCAACAATAGCCAAATTATGGAAAGAGCCCAAATGTCCATCAGCTGATGAATGGATAAAGAAATTGTGGTTTATATACACAATGGAGTACTACGTGGCAATGAGAAAGAATGAAATATGGCTCTTTGTAGCAACGTGGATGGAACTGGAGAGTGTGATGCTAAGTGAAATAAGCCATACAGAGAAAGACAGATACCATATGTGTTCACTCTTATGTGGATCCTGAGAAACTTCACAGAAACCCATGGGGAAGGGGAAGAAAAAAAAAAGAGGTTAGAGTGGGAGAGAGCCAAAGCATAAGAGACTCTTAAAAACTGAGAACAGGGGCGCCTGGGTGGCGCAGTCGGTTAAGCGTCCGACTTCAGCCAGGTCACGATCTCGCGGTCCGTGAGTTCGAGCCCCGCGTCGGGCTCTGGGCTGATGGCTCAGAGCCTGGAGCCTGTTTCCGATTCTGTGTCTCCCTCTCTCTCTGCCCCTCGCCCGTTCATGCTCTGTCTCTCTCTGTCCCCCCCAAAAAAAATAAATAAACGTTGAAAAAAAAACAAACTGAGAACAAACTGAGGGTTGTTGGGGGGTGGAAGGGAGGGGAGGGTGGGTGATGGATATTGAGGAGGGCACCTGTTGGGATGAGCACTGGGTGTTGTATGGAAACCAATTTGACAATAAATTTCATATATTTTAAAAAATAAAGTAGAATAAAATAAAATGTTGGGGGGTGGAAGGGAGGGGAGGGTGGGTGATGGATATTGAGGAGGGCACCTGTTGGGATGAGCACTGGGTGTTGTATGGAAACCAATTTGACAATAAATTTCATATATTTTAAAAAATAAAGTAGAATAAAATAAAATGGCCTAGATAGCATAACACTTTCCAGTTCCATCCATGTTGCTATAAAAGGCCATATTTCATTCTTTCTCATTGCCACATAGTATTCCATTGTGTATATAAATAAGTCATAAAGAGAAAGATACCATATGTTTTCACTCTTATGTGGATCCTGAGAAACTTAACAGAAACCCATGGGGGAGGGGAAGAAAAAAAAAGAGGTTAGAGTAGGAGAGAGCCAAAGCATAAGAGACTCTTAAAAACTGAGAACAAACTGAGGGCTGATGGGGGCTGCGAGGGAGGGGAGGGTGGGTGATGGGTATTGAGGAGGGCACCTGTTGGGATGAGCACTGGGTGTTGTATGGAAACCAATTTGACAATAAATTTCATATATTAAAAAAAAAAAGACAAAAAAATAAAAGAACCAGATTAAAATATGCTTTAAATATGTCAACTAAAGAATCAGTGACCAAAGAGTGCTGTTTGCTTTCTAGCATTGTGTTACCCAATATGATGGCCAGAAGTCACATCTCACTATTTTAATTTAAATGAATTGAAATTAAATAGCATTAAAAATTCAGTTTCTCAGTCACACTAGCCATATTTCAAATGCTCAAAGCCATATGTAGCTGGTTAGTGACTAATACATTAGATAGTACAGACAGAACATCTCTATCACCATATAAAGTTCTGTTAAAGAAAAGCAGTCTAGAGTTTTAAGAAAACACTACTCTGCAGAAATAGGAATATATAACCAAATTGTTCTTATCATGTGAAGCCAGTGTTCTAGATGTTATATATAATATTTCAAAATGGAAAAATTAGCTAGTTTATCTTCATAGATGATTAGCTGAAAAATGTCCATAGATTTTAAGAGTGGACATGTTATCTGTATGTAACTATTAAACATACACATACATACATATGTATGTATGTGTATGTATATGTATATATACATAAATTATATATATACATATATATAATAAAACTAGCTTCATTGCTCATGATCACTGTTTTTTAAAAATTCCAAAATCTTTAGTAGATATATAACTCTGTCTGATAAAATTAACAGAGAAACCAAAACAGATGGTATTATTCTTTTCACAGTGTTGGCAGGAGGAGGTGAATTAGAAATACTAGGATTTTTTCAAAAATAAATATATTTTTCTTAATTTTAAAAAAGGGGCGCCTGGGTGGCTCAGTCAGTTAAGCGTCTGATTTCAGCTCAGGTCATGATCTCGCAGTGTGCAAGTTCAAGTCCTGCATCAGGCTCTGTGCTGACAGCTCGGAGCCAGGAGCTTGCTTCAGATTCTGTGTCTCCCTTTCTCTCTGCTCCTCCCCTATTCACACTCTGCCTCTCTCTCTCTCAAAAATAAAGTAAAAAATAAAATAAATTAGAAATACTAGAATTATAATCACGATAGAATTATCCCCTTAGAAGAGTAATAAAGACATGTAATAAGGTGAGAAAATTGAGAGGCAGTGAAGTTAGGGACCTAGAGGTAGTTTGCAACAGTTCACTAAGAATGGCCCAAAGGTCCCCTGCAGAGTGGGGTATGCAAGAGCATGGGCTCAGAATAAGATTCCTGAGTCACTGATCTGAGGTATATAATCTTAGTCAAGTTCCTTAAATTCTCTATTCATCAGTTTCTTCATCTATAAAAAGGTAAGAATGGCATATTCTTCATTATGATTTTTATGAAGATACTAGCTAATAGGAAACATAACAAATGTTAACTAATAGTAGTATTTGTAAAGGTAATGAGATTACTATTAACATTATTAGATCCAGAAAAACCTGTGCTTGCTTTTAAAATGCAGATTTCTAAAATTTATCCCATTTAGTGCAATCAGAATTTCTGCCTATGAAGCTTACTGATAAATGTTTCACAAACACTCCAAGTAATCCTTATGTGTACCCACATTTGAGAAACTTTGGTAGTAGAAAGACTGCATTCTTGAACATTAGTACTCAGTTTGGATTGAGACACTTCTTGGAGCTTTAGCTTCCTCATCTGTAAAATGGTAAAATAATATTTATTTCATAAACTCATTGTAAGGGTGTTATTATTAGTTAGGATCCCAACAAGATCCACTAAAATTGCAATAATTCAGAGGGCTTATTTACAAAAGATATATTTAAAAAGATAAAAGCAGCATATAAGGGTCGCACAAGTGAGTCTCCATGTGGGGCCTATAACATCAAGCTGTATCTTCATGAAGTCTAAAGACAAGAAGGAGCAGAGGTTAGCAGGAGAGGAAGTGCTGTAGAGCAGGATTCCACAAGAGGAACAATGAGACTGATAACAAATAGCCATCCTGAGAAATATCAGAAGTGAACCAGGGGAATAGATATCTTCACCTCATTCTCTATCCTTCTTCTCCCTGATTTCCTGTTGGAGTCCTAATTGGTGAAAACAGGAAGCCAGAGGCTATAGAGGTCTGTTGATGGAGTCCATGTATATCATGACTATAGCAGAAAAGGAGGACAGCAGTAGGGAATGAAGAAGTAAATAGGGGGAACCTGGGTGGCTCAGCTGGTTAAGCATCTGATTCTTGGTTTCAGCTCAGGTCATGATCTCAGAGTCATGAAACTAAGCCCCACATCCAGCTCCTCCTTGACAGTGTGCAGCCTGCTTGGAATTCTCTCTCACTCTTGCTCTCAAAAAAAAAAGAAAAAAAAAGAGATAAAAGAAAAAAATAAATGTAAATAGGAGATATATGTCCTACATATAAGGTGTCTACTATGGTGTCTCATTTTAAATGAATGATGTATTATCTTTATGGTGGACAGTGTTCTGAGCAAGTACATAAAAGTATCTAATGATATAAATCACATCTGTTCATTAACAAGATATTAAGAATAAGCTGAGGTAAATAGTTATGGACAGAAATCAGCAAAATGATCCAGTTTATTTTGATGAATGACATTGCTAAAAACTAGTTAATATTTTTGAAATGTTTGTAAATGTCTTACATTTTAACAGTGATGTTCAAAATATTAAGCAATTAAAAACACTTCAAAATAATCCTATAAGATAGATAGAAATTCATGTCCAATATATAATTACAAGAAAACTGAGATTTTAACTGGCTGATGAATACAAGAACTCAGATTCAAGTCTTTAGTGTAGTTTTAAAGTTTCTGTCCTTTGCTTGAATGATTAATCTACAGTAATCTCATCTGTGGTTTTGCTTTTCATGGTTTCAGTTACCCATGGTCAACCACAGTCCAGAATCAGATAATCCTCCTTTTCACTTATCATCAGGTCAGTAGTAGCCTAAACGCCATGTCACAAATGACTAAGGCATTCACCTCACTTCATCTCATCACATAGGCATTTTATTACCCCATATCATCACAAGAAGAATGAATAGAGTGCAATAAAATATTTTGAGAGAGACCACATTCATATTCCTCTTATTACTATATATGGTTATAACTGGTCTATTTTATTACTGTTATTGTTAATCTCTCACTGTGCCTAATTTATAAATTAAACTTTATCACAAGTATGTATGTACAGGGAAAAACATAGCATATGTATTATTCAATACTATCTGGGATTTCAGGCATCCACTGGGGGTCTTGAAATACATCCTTCACAGATAAGGGAAACTACTATACTTGTCAGCTAAAATCATCCTAGGGGAGCCTGGGTGGCTCAGTCAGTTAAGTGTCCGACTTCTGCTCAGGCCATGATCTCGTGGTTCCTGAGTTCGAGCCCCGGGTCAGGCTCTGCAGAGCCTGGAGCCTGCAGCCTGGAGCCTGCTTCAGATTCTGTGTCTCCCCCTCTCTCTGCCCCTCCCATACTCATGCTGTGTCTCTTTCTGTCTCTTGAATTTTTAAATCATTCTTATAACAATGTAAAAGTGAATACGCCAAGTAGGATATCCCTTATTTTCTTATCACTGAATACTTTAATGTTGTGATTTTCAAAGTGTGGTCTCTTAACCAAACTGATGAATCAGCATCATTTGGGAAATTGTTAGAATTGTAAACTATTGCCTCCCCCGCCCCCACCCCCCCCACCCCCGCCCCGCCAACCCCACTGAGTCAGAATTTCTGAGGGTGGAGCCCAGGAATCTGTCCCTTTACAAGCCCTGCCTGTGATCCTGGTGCAACTATAGTTTAAAAACCACTCTTTTAATGGATTATCCTTAATCAACTGCTGGCAGACAATATAGCTGAAACCTGAGTAGCTGGAAGGAAGCAAAATGGAGACTCTTCTACAGTTTTAGCCTGATTTAATGTGATGAATTTGTCACCATGTTAACCTTTCAATCATTATGTTTGTTTCCAGAAAGGTACCCAGTAGAAACATACAACATGCTAATATTATGTTCATTATGCACCACTTTTAATGTGTTTAAAAAGGATCAGGTCTCTTATTTTCTTTCTGATGCATTTTAGAAAATCCCCATGAATTCCACCATCAACACCAGAAATTATGCCTCTTAACATGAGATGAATATAGTTTTGAACCAGATTAACAAGGCCTACTTTGGTCTGATTTGTTTATGAAAATTAGTTGAGTATCACAGACATTGGTCAACATTGCTTGTGTGTGTGTGTGTGTGTCTGTGTGTGTGTAGGACCAGATAGTAAACATTTTGGGATTTTCAGACCATATGGTCTCTTTGAACTACTCTGCTATGTCATAACACAAATTAGCTGTAGACAATACATAATCAAAGGGATGTGGTTACATTCTAATAAAACTTTACCAGGAAAGGTCAAGGATTTGGTCCATGGGTTTGTCAACTCTAGTGAACTAAGGAATCTATTGATAACACTTTACACATGAAAAATAGAACTAAGGAAGATGGATTTTTTTTTTCAAATCATATATAGCTTAGTTAAGAGGTGGTTTCAGTAAATGATTCCCAATCAGGAGATAGGCTTCTTTAAATATGAGGAACTCATTAAAACTTAAGATTCAGCAGCATTCCATTACTATATAAATGTTTTTATCCATTATAGTTTATTCAAGATTATCTTAATTTTGTATGACTATCGCAAATGGAATAGTGTTTGCTTTTACTTAGATGATAGATTTGGTTTCTTGAAATTATGTTTTATGATGTTAAGGCTTTGACTTTTTTCTCCTTTATGAAAACAACATTAGAAAACCAATTACACTGTAAGACTAATGTTAAACTCTCAGTGTGAGTGGTTAGCTTGGCCTCTTTACCACAGCCAACAGTCACAATCATATGAGATTTCTGGCTTCTGCCTGGCAAATGCTTGCCAAGCACTTTAAAAGCACAGCGGTTTAGGCACACAGTCTTTTCTTCTGTTCCCTGAGGCAAGACTCATACATAGTTCTTTGGTGACATATGTAAGAATTCACTAACAGCACCTGCAAAGTTGGCCTGGTATCCTTATCTGAAATGTGCTCCTTCCCATTCCCTACTGTTTGGTCTGAGCCTCTGGATGCCAAACATCATTTGATTGACTTTCAGCTCTCTCTTAAATCAGTGTAATGCACAGATTCAGAGACTGCTTGTTTCATCTTCTAGATTTCTTGATGCTAAAGCAGATAGTCTTTGGGGATTACCCATATTAGGTATATAATTTCAAAATCAGTTTAATTAGAGCAAAATTGCAAACTCAAGATCTTCAGGGGCAATTCAGGAAACAATAATGAAAGCAAACTCCAGATATAAATTAAAAAGCACTGCAAGATTCATATTAAGTGACAAATGATAATTTGTCTTCAGTGTCAGTGAACAATAGAAAGGTGCTAGAGACTTGAGCAAACTAGAGAGGGCATATCCCATCTAAAGGAAAGACCCACTACTTCTCACCAACTGATTAATGGCCTTAGGCTATAAAAGCCTAGTAATAACCTCTTTTCCAAATTTTTTTTAAAAATAATATTTTGAAACAGATTTTCTATGTGAAGTACTTAGGTTTTAAATGCTGTCCACTAATTCCTGTTTCTTAAATATTGTGATTATTGAACACACTGCATGGGCTACTACTTTAGAAACCCTGACTTAGGTTTAATAAATTATTTAAAATCTTTGAGTTTATATCCTGATGTTCCCAAAGTTAAACGAACAAAATTTCCTCTAAGCGGCTTAATTATTGTTCAGTGAGATTTATTTAGCTGGGATCTTCAAATCACATGAAAAAGTTCACAGTGTGTAACCTTTTAATGTTTGCATCTCTGCATGTTTGCTTTGCTGCTGTGTTCACTTGCACATTTCCTATTCCTTTGTTGCCTGGGCCCACCATTGACAGATGTTAATGACAGACTTGTGGACTAACTCTACTATATAGGAGCACAACCATGATTGATCACTACTATATTCTGACGAAGACTTAGAATCAATGCAATAGCCTGCAAAGGCACACAATAACCTTCTGTTCTTGATTCCAAATACTGTATGCATAAAGGTTATCATATGCTCCTCTTCAGGCATCTAGGTGATCTTGACAAGCTTCAATTATTCGGTAATTGCCTCCGTTTTTCAACAGTTGTGCCCTTGGAATGCATTTGCTCTTCTGACTAATCAGATAACTTGAAGATGCAGTGCCACGTCTGCAATAAAACCAATATTGATAAGACTCGCCTGGTATTTTAAAGGATACATATTTCGGGAGAAAATTATACTATCAATTGTGATTTATGTGAAATTCTTGTTATTTGTAAAGCAAGTAGGCCTCTAAATTTCTACTTACGCAAAACTTACCCAAAAATATTATCTCTTATTACTGTGACCAATTCAAAGGCTAATAAAAAAAAAGTGATTCTACAGTGAGTTGCTCATATTGCATTTTCACTTAAAACTAAAATGGTAGTCTGCTGCCAAACAAAAGGAACAACGAATAACTGAAGCTTGTCAAGATCATTGAGGAGGGTGATGAAACCTGGAAATGGTTCTGTGTGAAATTGACTGTGAACTAGAATTTACAACCCATTATATTTTGCAGATATGACTTATACAGGTTACTGCCTTAAGAAATATTTAAGGAAAATAGAGAAATGTCACCAAAAACTACAAGTGCTGTCATTACAACATAGAATAAAGTTAAATATAAACAAAACTGCGTCTTTAATGTTTTATCTTATCAAACTGCCAGCATGTTCTTACAGGAAGAGTGTAAAACTGGGTATTTTAAACTACTCCAAGCAGTGTATAAAACAGCCACTGGTAAGTCATAAGTAATATTTCCTATGCAATTTTCTCTTAGCCAATGTAATGCTTCCTTTTTTATCCTGAAATGGGCAATGCTGAAAACAACTCTGACTTTTTAAGATGAAAAACAAACTTAAAACATAGCATTTTGAAACCTGTAGTTTAAGATTGTATTACTTTTCCAAGAGCAAAAATTTTCAGAAAAAAAAAATGCATGCCAGTGGAAAGGCAAGAGTGGAAACATATATTTTCTAAAAATGACTTTTTAGTTTGAGTTAAAAATTTTTTTATCATTTCTATATAATGACAAATCTCGAATAAATATAAACATATTCTGAGACTACCATTTATTACTCCATCTCCTAAATATTGATTCAATCCACATAGTTCTCATTATACAGCCCCTTTATCAATACAACATACACTTAATCAGAGCTGCTTGATACTGATGAGAACAATGAGAAGGTCATTGACTTCTAAACCATTAGAGTAACATGACATAAGTCAAATCATTCACTAAATGACAATCAACCATAAGGGCTGCCTTAGCAGTAATTAACCCAGCTTCTCTGCAGATGGTTTATGCTCTGCTACTGCCCCCTAATGCCAGGCCCACTTTCGACTTTGCCAACTGAGACTTGCCCTTTGCTGCTGCTATTATTTCACCCTCCCCATCGTATTTATTTTCAAATATTCATTTAGAACATTTAAAATGTCTGGATATGAATAAAAATAATCCAAACCCTATGGTCTATTAATCTCTTTCCATAATTACAAAGACAAAAATTTTCCAGCCTTCCTAATTACATTTCTTCTGTATTTCTCTCTTAAGCTCCTAGATTTCCGTACTTTCCATTAAGAATTCCAAATCTCTTAGCAATACTTTAAAAAGATACACATTTTTCAGATAAACAAGGTGAAATAACTGATATAGTTTCTGGCCAATAGCATGCACATCATGAAAAGTAATTCATGTGCAAGAGATGACAAGAGGTAATGGCAGGAGAGACAGATAGTGTACAAATAATGGGAAGAACCCATGATATTTAAAACATTAAATTTTATAAATAGATTTCCTTTATAGATAATTCTGGAAACTGAATGGAAGATGCATTTGTTGGGGCAAGACTAGAGGCTGGTACAGTTGGGAGACCTCTGTAGTAAACATAAAGATAAATAATGTAAGTTTCAGAGAGTTATCAATGGATAGTTAAAGAGAGTAGATGATGAAAAGTTTTAAATCAAAAGTCCACTAATGGGCTTCAGAGAATTCATTAAGTCCTCTGAAATATACAAATGCTGTGTCCTTGTGTAATATGTATGTTATCACCCACTCATCCCCCTTCTTGGAACAAAAAGGCCATAGCTATCTATAGAGTTTCAAAGAGATGTATAAATTAAAACCAAAAGCATTAAGGATCACTAGTGTGTAGTGTTACATGCAATGAATGAGGAATGAAACTCTGAGAAACACTGATATTTAAGGACTCAATAGAGAGAAAAGAGGCAAAGAGGAAAACAAGGGAAGCATAAGGGGAAAGTGGTAAATGCAGTGCTTTACAATCAAAGGAAATATAAAGGTTTAAAAAGGAGAATGAGATTAATTGTGTACAATTTAGTATGGAAGTCTTGCACAGGAAGAAATTGTATTGGTGGTTACACTTAGAATGCCACTACGGCTCTTAAAGAGAACAGTTTTGAAAGAACAGTGATTTACAGTCAGTGGAGATACTATTACACAGGAGGCATGGAAAAATACATGAAGTATTTTCTGATTGTTAGAACTACTGAAATTTAATTCACAGGATCAGATGAGGCTAAACATTTTCAAAAATGTAGAACAGACTTGAACAATGAAGAAATGAGCATGAATGCCAGAATGGGGTCAACTTGGAAGTTAATGGCAGTGCAGAAGTGAACACGATGAGAATTATTTTTTAAAGTTAAAATTAAAAAGAGGGAAAAGATATTAGACAGCAGCTAAATATTTATTCTTCCTTTTCTGAATGGGAAAGGTTTAGATATTAACTTTGAGTAAGAAGAAAAAGCCTGCCGAAAGGTGATACTGACAAACAATAAGACAAGGCTCTAGACAAGATTGGCAGATGATGTAAGAATTGGCTAAAAAAAAAAAACTAATTTGAAATTAAGTAGTACAGAGGAAACTTCATCCTATGTGACAAAGGAGCTGTCCTTAGGTTTTAGGGACAGGATAAATGAAAGAGATTCTGACATGGCCTCAGTTTTCTCCACAAAACAGAACTGAAGTTCAGTGTAGTAGATACTTATTTTTCTTCTGTTTACAGTAGCAAATCTTTTTTTTTTTAAATATCATTTCCTGTGCACAATAGACACAATGCTTTGTTTTTAAATGAGATGAAAAAGTTTTGGTTTTTTTAAAGGATTCTATCATTAGGCTTCATGATAATCATATTTTTATATAGCCAGTTTGATATATCTATGCAATCTATAAATTTTTATTTACTTTTTTGTTTGTTTTTCTGAGCACTTACTCCTATCCCACACATTACTCTGGTACATGATAAAATCTAAGGTAGGTAGATTTCCTCTTGTACCTTACATTTACATAAGTGCTAAAATCACTGTACCCTTAGATCTTTCAGTTAGAAAGAAAGCTGATCTATAGAGCTTTTAATGAAATTTATTGTATCAAAAACTTGTTTGTGAGCGTGATTTCCCTGAGCTGAAAGTTTTGCCTTCCCTAATGCTTTATCAAACAATACATGGAGTAGGAAATATTCCTGGGTGGTATTAAATAGTCCATACACCTTAACTCACCAAAATTAGACAAAGACTTGAGTATATTATGCTACGTGAAATAAGTCAGTCAGAGAAAGATAAATACCACATGATTTCACTCATCTATAGAATTCAAGAAACAAAACAGATGAACATAGGAGAAAGGAAAAAAAAAGAGGGGAAACAAACCATAAGATATAGAGAACAAACTGATGGTTGCTGGAGGGAAGGTGGGCAGGGGTATGGGCTAAATGGGTGATGGGTATTAATGAGGGGACTTGTGATGGGCCTTGGGTGTTGTATGTAAGTGATGAATCACTCCTGAAACTAATATTATACTATATGTTAACTATAATTTAAATAAAAACTTGAAACATTAAAAAATAATCATAAAAATAATGATAAAAATAAATAAGTAGAGAAAGGGACATGACAACCATCAGTCCCAGGGCTCTCTCTCTGTATCTATACTACCCACCCTTCTGCAGAATTTCTACACTTCTCTACTGCTTACACTCAGTCTGTGGGAATTATAGGAAGAAGATACTCATGAGGACAGGCAAGTAGGATTGATCTGTCAAGATATTGTAAAATAGCAGTGGGTAAACTCTAGCCAGTTTTCTGGAGGTCAAAGGCCAACGTCTATACAATGAGGGTACAAAATAGGAATAGAATGAAAACCTGCTGCCTTCTTCCTGTCTAACTGCTGTTTTGCTTTAGATTTCTATTTCTGTTTTGATGGGTAAAAATGTGACTGGTAGCCTGAAAGACTGCTGGTTAATATTCCCCGAGTGTACAATTTTGCAATTGTGTATTTCTTTGGGTATATTTACATGGATATCAATGAGAACATTTGGGAGTGTCAATAAACAGTTTTCTTAGGTTGGATTGCCCTACATGCAAACTCTGAGACAAAGTCTTTAGTGTGAATAGCTTAGTTGAGAGGGGATTCTGGGGAAGTGAGTAAGTAAAAAGGAAGGGAAGAAAGCCAAGAAAATGCTATTAATCATTAGGTTATTGCTATGAGCAACTGTGGAGACCTCTGTGAAACACTACAACATCCCTCAGGTTATCCACCCAAGAAGTGAAGAAACTAAGTAATAATCCCCAATGCCATCTGTCATTGGCCAAGGGCTGCTACCAAAGCCAATACTTTCTTGGTACACGTGACATGATCTGTGTTTGGACTAAGAAAAATCCCTCAAACAGCTATTTGAAGGTATTTCAAGTAGGACAACATCAGCACATATCAGAGGGAATACAATTAGTGTCTGCTACAGCTGTTTTTGACAAGTTGCTGTTTTACTCACACACATTTGGATGGTCATGTATCCAAAATGTTTGCTGTTGTATGTTAGGTATGATGATCTGATTCTTACACTTTGCCATTCTATCTATTCATATTCATGTCACTTTAGCTAGTTGAAAGTTGACGCTATTGTTTACTTCACGTTGCTTTCCCTACAAGATAGTCTTTTTTTTTTAAACTGTAGATATTATGCAGGTTCGGTTTTCGAAACATGAAAATATATTCCACCTGGGAACAGAGACAGTAAAAACTCACACCTTTTGCAGAGTAAGTAGTGATCCTATTTTATTACCATTATTACTATCGCATGGAGTAAATTAAGTTTTGCTTGAAACATAAATTTCAAATTGTAAACCTCAGCATTTAGCCTCAAATTGCACAGGCAAGTTCATTTGTATTTTAAACATCCTCCCAGAATATATCTTTATATATCTCTGAATATATCTGTTACTACTGACCAGAAATTATGATTTTATTTAGGTTGTAATAAACTAAACCTATACCCAGAGACTACATATGCACTATAAGAACACAAGATTATTTGAAAGAACACAAGTCTCAGGATGTAGCCTTATTCCAAAGAAGTAGTTGGTAAAGTGAACTCTTTAATACTAGTGTCCATAAACATAAGTGCCTAATCACCATATTTGTTTTATATGTAAATATGGGTTTATTTTCCATCCAAAATATAATCAATATAATTATTCTAAAGTAAACATCAATAGCACTGTAAACTTAAGTAAACATCTAGAACACCACAATGGAATAAGCAACATGAATAGTAAAAAAAAAATTCATGTCAATGAGGAAATAGGACTACTCTAAGTCAGGATACATTATGTCCATAAATTTAAGAAGGAAGAGACAAATGTTAAAGTTTCCATCAGCTATATGCTTATACCTTTTTAAAGAACTGTATTCTGAAGTCCTGTAGTTAAACATCTAATATTACAAACAAGCAAGTGGTGAAATGTATCCAGGAAAACACTGATGCATTATATTATAGATAGGTATCAATTTTTATATATTGATTTTACTTCATCAACATCTAAAGTACAAGGGTTTCTTATATTTTGGAAAGCAAAAGTATTAACTTTGTATGAATTATTGAGTTTTAAAGTCCCTTGTTTTAGCATCCACAAATTATTAAGCTCAAAAATAAGGTTACCTTAAAAGCTACTTACCACATAATTGACTTATTCTGGTTTGAAAAATATGAGAAATATATATCCAAACTTTTTGCAAAAACATGAGAAAATATACCCAAACTTTTAGCAAAGTTTCTGCATACACTTGATGTCTTATTCTCCTGACAATAAAATTTATGTGATATATTATAAAACCAATTTATTTTAATTAAGCTGATGGGTGTCATTCCTAACTCATCTACACACTTCCCACAAAGGCTTTCCTTTTCTGAAAAACTACTTACATTTTTTTCATTACACTGAACTCAGAAATGCATATGGCCTGTTGTTTTTGTAAGACACATGCTATTTTAACATTGATAAAATCATTTTAATGCATGTATTAAACAGTTTAAAGACAACAGTCAATATCATTCACATTATTTGTACTGGGCTGAAATGCCTCTTTGTACTTGTTCCACATTCAGGGATCAACCTCAAAGGTTTGAAGATTGTTACTTTTTTTTTTCTTTCCTGGAGGCCTCTCTTTCCCAAGGGAAATTTCCAGTTCCCCATGCACTTTTCTTCATAGGACATGATTTTAAGCAACTGTGGATCATATAACAGTAATTCCCTTTTGCTAAGTCTCAGGGTACTTTTTTCCCTGTATTTAGAATGTCATGTTTAGAACAAAATGTAATATTCTAAGAATCTGAGTAATGCAGAATAGGATTACTCACTTCTCCTGAATAGCATGCTGCTAAGGCTGTCCTACAGTATGGATTTATATAGACAAGACTTATGACATGTGTTGGAAACAAAATACATATTCTTTTATTTACCTCTTTTGAAACTATCCCTTTTTAAGATACAAGCCTACCTTAATTCAGTTATTCAATATAAAAGCCATCCTTTGCAGTCTGAAACATCAAAAAAGTGTGATGAACCTACTCTAAGCACCACATTCAAGCCAGTGATAGAAGCAGTGAACATATCTCTGTAGCACACCAATAAACATGTCTTTCAAAAGTGACAATTAAAACCAGGCACATTATTTCAACCAGGCACCTATCCTCCTAAATACTTTTCCCTGTGCCCTGTATTTCTCTATTATATCATGAAGTAATTGGTAAAAATCCTTACAAAGGCAAGAATGTTAAGTCTACTGTATTTTCTTGCCTAAAAAGCTAGTATGGCATGATCAGCCTTTAGAGACCTGTGCTAGCTATTTCTAATTACACATTTTTCCTATTTTAGATGTTAACAAAATATGTATTTTTTAAAATAAATTCTTTTAAGATAGCAGTCTGGACTGACAGCAAGTCAACCAGTCAGTGGTTCATAAACTCTATCCGCTAATGCTTTATAAAAATTAGCAGGCACTATATCCATCCCGGGTCCCTCAGAGTTCCTCCTAATACACATGTTTCTTTTCTTCAGCAAACACTGACAGTGGCTCAATAATCTTATCTTCAAGTTCCCTTAATACCTGGATATGTAATTTCTATGTTCTAGGGGACCCAAACTCATGTGAAATAGCTACATGTTTTTCACAATTTTACTCAATTATTTGGATCTCACGTTCATCTTACCAATCAATATTTACTGTCATTTTCTGATGACAGGCACTACCTAATAGAGTTTGAAGGATTTAAGAAAGTCTCCTTTGCAAAAATAACATTGACCTAGTATCTCAAGGATAAGCAGTTTTCAGGTAGATAAGGAGCGTGCAAAGAATATCCCAGAAAGACGATACAGGGTATGTAAAAGCTCTGAGATAAGACTGAATGTGGCACAATGTACAGTGTATGAAGAATAATGATGTTAATGAAAAACAGCAGCATGTCCACAAAGTTAGGGAGGGAAACCATGTAACAGACCTTGTCAAACATTAAGGACATTTCTTTAGTGCACTGGGAAGCTATCAAGTTGTTTCAAGCAATATTCATGATTGGAGATATATTTTTTTAATTTTTTTAATGTTTATTATTTTTGAGAGACATAGAGAGAGAGACTGCACATGAGCAGGGGAGGGGTACAGAGAGAGGGAGAGAAAGAATCCAAAGGAGGCTCCATGTTCAGTGCAGAGCCCAATGTGGGGCTCAATCTCACAAACCCATGAGATTGTGACCTGAGCTGAAATCAAGAGTTGGATGCTTAACCAACTGAGCCAGCCAGGCACCGTTTATTGTGGAGTTATAGATGTTCCTTTTATATTTTAGTTAAGAGTTCTTCATCACATGTGTCCTTTACAATATTTTTTCCCACTCTGTGGCTTTTCTTCTAATTCTGTGCAGAGCAGAAGTTTTCAATTTTAATAAAGTCCAGCTTATTATCTATTTCATAGATCATGTCTTTGGTTTCTTCTCTAAAAAGTCATCACCATACCCAATATCACCTAGGTTTTCTCCTATGTGATCTTCTAAGAATTTTATAATTATGTATTTTACATTTAGGTCTATAATCTAATTTTGAGTGTAAGGTCTGTGTCTAAATTCATTTTTTAAAATGTGGATGTCCAGTTGTACCAGCACCATTTGTTGAAGAGAATACCTTTGCTCCACTTTATTGCCTTTGCTTCTTTTTCAAAGATCAGTTGACTGTATTTGGGAAGCTCTATTTTGGGTTCTCTATTCTCTTCCATTATCTGTCTATTCTTTTGTCAGCACCACACTGTATTATTGTAGTTTCACAGTAAGTCTTGATGTCAGGTAGTATCAATCCTCCAACTTTGCTCTTCTCCATCAATATTGTGTTGGCTATTCTGAGTCTTTTGCCTCTTGAAACAAACTCTATAAAACATCTGTTGATACCCATAAAATAACTTGATGGGATTTTGATTGGGATTGCATTGAACCTACAGATCAAGTTGGGAAGAACTGACATCTTGACAATATTGAGTCTTCCAATCCATAAACATAAAATATCTCTCAATTACTTCATTCATCTTTGATGTCATTCATCAGAATTTTGTAGTTCCTCATAGAGACATTGTATGTGTTTTGTTAAATTTATACCTACACATTTCACTTCAGAGTCGTAATCTAAATGGCACTGCATTTTTAATTCAAATTCCACTTGTTCATTGTTGGTAGATAGGAAAATAACTGACTTGTATACTCACTTTGAATCCTGCAAACTTCCTATAATACTTATTAGCTCAAGCTGGGGTTTTTTTGTTGATTCTTTTAGATTTTCTATAGAAACAATTGTGTCATCTGTGAATAAGGACAGTTTTATGTCTTCCTTCCCAATCTGTATACCTTCTATTCCCTTTCTTGCCTTATTTCATTAATAAGAATTTCCAGTACAGTGTAAAAAAGAGTGATAAGAAGAGACATTCTTGTGTTGTACCTGATCTTAATGGGGAAGCTTTGAATTTCCCACCATTAAAAATAATAGTAGCTGCAGAGTTTTTGTAGATAGTTTTTATCAAAATGAGAAAGTTTCCCTCGATACCTAGTTTAGTGAGAGGTTTTTCATGAATGGTTTTTGAATTTGTCAAATGCTTTTTCTATGTCTATTGATATGATTGTGTGATTTTTGTTCTTAGGCTCTTGATGTAATGTATCACATTAACTGATTTTCAAATGCTGAACTAGCCTTGCATGCCTAGGATAAACCTCCCTTGGTTGTAGAATATCATTCTTTTTATGCGATTTTGGATTTGATATGCTAATGATTTGTTGAGGATATTGCATCTATGTTCAGGAGAGGCAATTGGTCTGCACTTGTTTTTTTTTCTTATGATGTCTTTGGTTTTGGTATGAAGGTCCTGCTAACCTCATAGAATGAGTTAGGAAGTATTCTTTCTCCTATGCCCTGAAAGAGATGACAGTCTTAGTTATAATTCTTATAATTTTTCCAACTGGGTTTGAGGTTGGAAACCATTTTATAGGTATGTCCATTTTATAGGTACAATTCAGTAATTTCTAGCACAATGATAGACTTGCGCAACCATTTCCATCCTCCTTTCCTTTTTTAAGCCCATACTCCACTCAGCACTCTCTGCAATTGCTTTGCTTCCATAACAAAATATCACAGACTGATTGGCTGAAACAACAGAAATTGATTTTCCCACAGTTCTGGAGGCTGGAAATATAAGATCAAGGTGTTGTCAGGGTTGGTTTCTCTTGATACCTCTCTCTTTGGCTTGCAAACTGGCCACCTTCTTGCTGAATCCAAATTTCCTCTTATAAAAACACCAGATTGGAATAGGGCCCACTGCCCTAGCCTCATTTTAACTTAGTCACTTCTTTAAGGGCCTTGTCTCCAAATATGGTCAAATCTGATGTGAGAAGTGTTAAGGGCTTCAACATATAAATTTGGGGGAGGACACAATTCAGTCCATAGAAACAGATAATACTTCCTTTGAGTGAAGACCATCCTATTTACTATACAGCCTCTGTGGTATAGTGTTACCTCTTTTTCCCCTTCCTAACTTACCCTTTTCCTCTCCAGCTTCTCACATCTGAGAATGAAAACTTCCTCTCACTGACCTGCTTTTGATTCTTGGAGTCAGTTTTGCATTAGTTCTTTCATTCTAGTCAGAAACTCATCTTGCCTTCAGCTTCCATATTTGGAAGTCAGCAAAGGATCCTCAAATGGAATTTGGTAATCATGTTGATGAAATAATAAAACCATTGCTTGTGTTTTCTGTGTCTCTTCCACATCTGTCTTCTCAGAGATTCCATATGCTCATTTCTCTCCTTGAGAATTATCATGTAATTTTGCCTTTATTCTACCCACAAGGCAAAACTGCTTGGCGACTACACTCAGAATATCATTGATTATTATTATCAGTAAATTAATTATTATAAATCAATACCTCAGAAAGACAAAAAAGGCCTCTAAAAGTCCTAGCTCCCTGTTTCCATAATCTCTCCCCAAACTGTTTCTATCTTGGGTGACCAGTGTCCCAAATCACCTAAACAAAAGAAAATAGTTGAAGAAATCACACGTTGCTGCTTCTTTTCTCAGCTATCCCTTACCTCATTATCTTGCTTTTAATTAACTACTTTTTAGACGGATTGTAAAAGAAGAAAATTAAAAGGTTTACAAATTTCTTTATATACGCTGCATCTTGAAGTATGGTTTTTACATGAGTTTCTACAGATTTGATTCCCATTCCTATAAAGTGTATTCCCTACTACAATGCTTTCATTCTACCACCAAGGTCTCTTATCTACAGAGTAATAAATTATTTTCCTTAAAAGAAAAATAAAGGGAGCACATGCACAAAAAATCTATTCATGTGCTAACATCTATAAAGTGACCAAAAGAAAGCTGCCTCCTAAATCATAATTATACCTTTCATAAGTGTTTCCAGATTGATTACCACAATTAAGCACAGGACTAATCGCAGCACTGTGCCCCAATAGCAAAAAAGCAAGATTTATGTCCTTTGCACCAGCCCCAATTCAAGGGTTAAGAAAAAAAATGACAAGTGCACACGTCTATGACAACGCTAATTATTTGAAACACTGGCAGAAACACTCATCTGAAGATACAAAATATCTGCATAGGCTCTTCTACTGGCTCTGAACTTTGACCTAGAGAATGTGTGGATGAGCAGCTCACACTGTAAAACTCTGCATGTTTAGACTCAAGTCTACACCCCCAGCACTTACATTTACCATCAGCTATTTAGATCTCTTACCATTAAAAATGTTCACAACATACAATCTACAAAAGGACATTCAAATGACCACACATGCACACACAGAGTCTTCACAATGGTTCTTCAGAAATTACATTTTGGATGTCTCATTATTCTTGCTTATGGAGTTGCCTAATCCCATGAGGTTAGAAATTTGCATTATGTTGCCTCAATTTCCCTAGGACAATCAATCTTAGGGATTCAGACTCTGGAGATGGCCCAAACTGAAGTAAGCAAGTTTTTTTTTTCCTCTACCTCTTCCCAGAAATGCTCTACTAAGCAGAAGGTCTTCCTTTAAATCTGCCAAATAACAGCAATATGTTTAGTAAGCTAGTATTCTCTGACTTTACAAATTACAGTATCAATGTGTCTTTTACAGAGGGAAAGAGAAAATATCTTATTTCCCATAAGTCATTGGTCATTGGACACTGCTTAATTTCACTTTGTTCTATTCCATCACAGGTTTTCTTTTCTTTTTTTCCAAAATCATGTTAGGCTGCAGCTATGATTCTTCCAGATCACCACCACAAAAAAAAAAAAAAAAAAAGAAAAAAGAAAAAAAAAAACACCTGCTATTCAAAGAACTTTTACAGAAATAATATGTTACAAGAGGGATGTGTAATAACAAAGAACTCAAATTAAACCCTAGCAATTGCCAACATTTCTGAGAGGTTTCCATGGGGTAGGTAATAGGGAAGTGCAGTGGCTGGAGGGGGATGATAAATGTAATCATTAAACCACTTACAGTGTCTTGTTAAGAAAGGGTGTGTATGTGTGTGATAATGCTGATTACATCTTTTTTCTTTACACCAAGGGTTCTTTCCCTTTCCCTATACCTGTGTCTGAGGAGGTCAAATAGCCAGTGACTAAATAATTTATTTTAGCACCCAAAAGTCTGCATATGAAAGGATAATACAAAGCTCCTACAAATGTTATCCATTTTGGAGCTAGGAGCAAATGAACAAGGACAGACAAGCTCCATAGCTATAGTAAAAAGTTAAAGGTTCTGAAACCAACAAACTAGAAATATAAGTGCTATTCATGGCAAATAGGTTGACATACATTTTTATCTTAATGCTTAGAGAACAGATTGGCTTCAAGAATTGACTTTGGAAATTAAAAAGAAATTGTCTGTAAATGGTTTATCTTTGGTCATATTTTTTTTAATTGATTAGGGCCAATATACAAATAAAAGGAAAGTCCTGGTATCCTCTTTTTAAATATTCTCTTTTCTTACCATAGAACAAACCTCTAATACTTGCTGTTTATCATTATAAAGAACAAGGTCCATAATATGGACATAAATGTTAATCTAACAAAGCATTCGCTGATTGCCCTTTATAAGCATGGCACTCGGCTTGGCACTAAGAACAAGGAGGTAAAAGGCAGTCCTTAGCTCCAAGACGCCCATTAGTCTCAGAAACAAGATGCTGTGAATTAATAGAGATTTATAGTGCAACATGATAAGCATGATAGTGTAAGTAAAGTAAGCACAAGGTCCATCCTAAGAACTAAAACAAGCGAGAAAAAAAAGTAAACACCCAGAATTCTTTCAATTGCACTCAGAGTTACTTACAACAATACGGCAAAAACAGAAAGGACAATGGGTATTCACTTTTAACACCTAGAGGAATCTTACCTCTTCATCACTGCCCTATTCCTTCCCTCTTCATGTAAGTAATTCCTAAATGTCTTAAATCTTTTCCAGATCCTCTGAGGAGCCTTTCCTTACTCTGGAGTTTTGGACAGTGACTGTCTTACTTGCTTTCAAACCACGGTGTAGTTCACTTCACAGGGTCTACTCATACTGTATTGTAGCAGTCTGCTTACTTGTCTATTTCCCAAACTAAAAGATCGTTGAAGGAAGAGTGAGCACTTAAGAAACAAGTATAACTACAGGTGTTTATAGTTCTACTGCCTAACATAGTGCATGACAAAAGGAATTTGCTCAACAAATATTTATTAAACTTACAGGGAATATAGGTGATGATTAACTGATATAACAAATAAAACACTTTCAAAGAATCAACAAACATTAGCCCTCTTAAAATCAAGTATAATATGATTTAGCATGTAACAACTTAACTGAATAAGTCACAGTAAAAAAAAAATCAAGATGAAAAAAGATTTAAGAAAAATAACCCAGTTAAAGATACATAGTTATATAAGGATACGTATCAAAAGCTTTTTCATCCATATCGGCCTATGTAGTTAGACAAAGCTGTGTTCTAACCTTTTAACTAACATGTACTAACACTGGATGGTAAGCAATCTATCTAACCCAACTGAACTCAATTTTTCTTTTTCACATGTGAAGTAAAGTTTTTGTGTCCATATCATAAATTATTAAAGAGGATTAAGTGAGATAACAGATGTGAAGCATTTAGCTCTGTGACTGGCATGCAGTACATCTTGAATTCATAATAATCTTCCTTTCTTCACTTTAAAGCCATGGCAAAATAGATCAGCAATGGGAGCCGGGGGTCATCTTGGAAAGTCACCCAGCCAAGAGGAAATACTAGATCCAATCCCACTCTGTTGGGCTGGTTCATTTATTGCCACATTCCAGTCTCATCATATGGGGGAATAAATGGCTCTTCAGTAATGGCCCTGATAATATTTTTGCTGCCACCATGTGGTTGGTGGCAGTCAATACAGGGATCATTCTGAAGGGTTTATTTAAAAAAAAAAGAAAAAAATATATATATAGACACACACACACATATACACACACACACACACATATATATATATATATATATATACATATATACACACACATATATACACACATATACACACACACACATACATATATATATATATATATATATATATATATATACACATATATATATATATACACTATAGCATACATTGGGACTTGTTTACCATGGTTCAGAAGGTGTGCTGAGTGTTTTATATTCATTATCTCATTAACTTTTAAAAAACAGAAAAGAAAAGAAAGAAGAGAAAAGAACAGAAAGAAAAGAAAAGAAAAGAAAAGAAAAGAAAAGAAAAGAAAAGAAAAGGAACAAAACAAAACCCTATGGGGTTGGTACTCTTTGTATTCCTGTGTTAGAGATGGCCATACATCACTGACATGGGAAAGACAGTACCTTGTTTGCACTCATTGCAAATGGTAAGTAGTAGAGCAATATTTGAGATCAGAGCAGTCCCATTACAGTGCCCAAACATCAAACCATAATGTTGTCCTTTCTTTCTAAATGGTGTTCTACTAAAGACTGAAATCTGAATTGTTTTAAAAAAATATTTGATACATGGGTGCCTGGGTGGTTCAGTCAGTTGAGCATCTGACTTCGCCTCAGATCATGATCTTGTGGTTCATGAGTTCGAGCCTCGCGTTGGGCTCTGTGCTGACAGCTCAGAGCCTGGAGCCTGCTTCAGATTCTGTGTCTCCCTCTCTCTCTGCCCCTTCCCCACTTGTGTGCTAGCTCTCTCTCTCTCTCTCAAAAATAAATAAACATTATATTCGATCCAAATAGACTCTTTTCAAAGCACCCAAATGAAAAATACTATTTTTTTCTCTCTTCAGTTATTTGGATATTCTGCTTCAATGTAGAAACCATTTTTCCCACAAGGAGTTCGTTGGTCCTTCAGAGTCTAGGGCTGTGCCATAGAAATCTTTATTCCCAGAATCCAGTGAAATTTATAAGGAAGACATCAAATCAATGTGTTAATGATCTTAATGTATAGTTCTGTAAGCAACTGACAGATCTCTATCATGTTCTTAGATCAGCTCAAAAGCCAAAGATAATCCTTCTTTATAACTCATCCTTGATCTTAATTGGATCTCAATTCTCCCCGGACAATCTTTCAGCTTCACTTTGTAACTTTCATCCCCCACCCTCCCAAGAGATTTTACCTGCATCTTTTGTTACAGGGCAGCAAGATGGAGAGAGGGAGCATACAGGGACTCTGGACTCAGCCCATGGAATTCTGGCTTAGCCACATACTATTGATGTAATCCTGAGGTATTGAAAAATTTCTGTTAACCTTGATTTCCTCATCTCTAAATTGGATATAAGAACTTATTATATCAGAACCTCTCCCCTTGTTGTACAATCAATAGATTACTTTCCCTTCCTTCCAGTTCCAAAACCAAATTGGATTCACATACTGTCACATAAAACCCATATTTTTCTATGCTTCATAAGCACAGTCCCAGAGTTAATCTTTTTCTCTCTGAGAATATTCCTGAAATGCTGCTTTCTTGAAAATTAAACAATAGGATTGCTTTTAGATTTAAGATTTTCCCCTTTAGTGATGAATAGGGCTTTCTTTAAAGTTTATCTTAAGCAAGAAAAAGGCTTCTAAGAGTACAGAAAAATATGCTATTTAGTCTTCTTCAGACCTGTATAATCTAAGATGGATAATGACACATTTCTTGGAGACACAAGTTAAATAAACAAACACCGAAGGAAGTAGCAGCAAGATATTCAAGCTGTTGGGTGGTGAACAAAACTGGGTATTAGCACAAGAAGAAGAAAGGTTATTCATGCATGCATGTGCACTTGCATACACACACAAACATACACATAGTTTCCAATACTGCAAGATGAATAAAAAATGTCAGTAGGCTATCCTAACAAAGATTCAGCACTGATGTTAATCTCAAATAAAGATGACATGTAACACATGGAGTAAAAAGGCTGTATCTTCAAAAGGATATATTTTATGCAGCAAATATTAATCATATGGGCAAAAAATTTAAAGAAAGTAAAAATACATACAACAGAACAGTGCAGCTAATATTAAGAGCCAACTGTCTGGGTTGACCTAGATCCATATATTGATAGGTATGCAGATAGGCAATACACTTTTCTTGTCTATGAGTTAGTGTCTTCTTCTATCAAATGGGAATAATAATAATCCTTATCACATTGCGGGGGCGCCTGAGTGGCTCAGTTGGTTAAGCATCTGACTTCAACTCAGGTCATGGTCTCACAGTTTGTGAGTTCGAGCCCTGCACTGACTGGGCTCTGCACTGACAGCATGGAGTCTGCTTGGGATTCTCAATCTCCCTCCCGCTCCACCCCTTCCCCATGCTCTCTCTTGCTCTCTCTCAAAATAAATAAACTTAAAAAAATATTTAAAAAATAATACTGTCACATTGGACTTAAGTGAGGCTTAACTGAGATAATACAAGTAAAAAGCACAGTGCCTGGCACTCAATAAGATTTCATTAAATGTTAATCCTTATGCATATTAAGACAAATGGGGTTGGGTAACTCGCTTCAGAAAAGGCATTACTTTATTTACTTAATCCATTGACTCTTGAGAAAATACATAATTGACATGAAAGAGTTCTTAGTGTGGTATACTAGTACTCACTTAATCAAGTTATTTAAAAAACCAAAGAGGTAGAATTTTTGTAGGAGACTGTCCAAAATATCATTAAAGATGATGATGGAAAATCTATATTCAAATCTTGACCCGACTAAATTCCTCTTTGCGGTTCATTTATCCCTTTGCCACCTGCTTGCTCCACAGAGACGGCTGGCATAAATTGGAACAGGTTGCTCTGTGGCTGTCATTCACACACACACATTACTCCTCTGGAATGACTGAGAAGTAACTTGTGCATGACAAGCAACCTCAGGGAACATAACTCAGATCTGAAATAAACAAATTAATATCTTCAGCCTGTTACGAGCTCTTTAAATTGCATAGTTAGATTCCATGAACACAACAGGGTAAATGTAGGGAGGCCTGGATCCACCTGATATCATCGGGGCTTGGGCCGGCGTGAGGCTCACTGGTGATTAGGTATGTGAATGAAGGGCTTGGAGGGGAAACCCTGGATTGTGAAACATTATTTCACAGTTTATAGCTTGCTCAATGGGATAAACATTAAACTTCACATTTTAAGGTCATATCTCAAGGATTAGTTTCAGTCTCTTCCAAGACTTAAAATCATTACCATAAACTATGAATGAATTGAGCATTAGGGAATAACCTGCTTAGTGTTTTAAAAGGACATGCTGCACAAATTCCAAATCCAAATTTGCTTGTATAATTCTAATGCTGAGCAAATGGTGAAGGTCCTTAATGCTTATTTATTGTGAAACAAAATCTGGTAACAAAGAAAAAAATATGAGTACGGAGTCATATTTTTGGAATCTGTGCATATTTCATCTCAAATGGCAAGGGAGCACTTTCTTCATACAATGTGCTATGATTGGTGTTATGATAAAAAATGTAATGCATGGCCCTTGAAAAGAGGGAAGAAAAAAAAGATAAGAGGTTTTAGCCTTTATATTGTTAAAAATAAAAGAATAAGCACAATGGTTCCCCTTTGTACGAGTGTGCATTTAAAGATAAGTGATATAAATATTCATTCCAATATTTTTGTTGATATTTTAAAACATGAGGAGAAAATAATAAAATATGATCAGTGCATCCCAAGGCCATGCTTGCATCATGATGCATGGGCAGAGTGGCAGAGATTTAAGAACAGCTACTGTCAAACCCACTCATCTTTTCTTGATGCCACATTTTTCTTGGTCACTAAACCGAATGAAGAACATTCCCTTGACCTTTTTTAAATGTCTGGCATAATTGCACTCCGTTCTCTTGGACCATGGGTATAAGGCAAAGGAGATTCTTTTGCAACCACCAGAAAACTTCCACCAAGATTTTGACTCAAGCGTTGCTAGTGTGAAGTTAAAGGTAACAATCTCAAACATTTCTCATAGGCATCCTACTTAATCATCCCACACCCGCCTACCCTAAAGTCACAAAACAAAACAGATCCTTCTTAAGGAGTTTGGGGTACTAGAATCCTGGGTATTTGCTTTCTCTTTTTCACTAGCAGGAGCTCTTTTATCACTGGATTAATCATCTTTGTAGTAGAATGGGCACAATACTTCCTAGACAAAAGGGGGGGAAGCCAAGCAGGGTACTGATGCTGCATAATAAAAGGCTCCATCAGAGAAGGCTTGGCACGAGCAAGTGCTCCTTCAGAAGAGGTAGTCATAGAAGTGGAACAAATATGCCTGGGCTCCCGGGACACGCCACCAGGTGTCACTGCAATTTCTGTCTCTGTGTTCTCTCTTGATATCTCCCTCTTCCATTCCTATTTTCTTCTGCCTTATTTCATCTGTTGCACTATTTTCTAACTTAGATTTGAATGAAAGAAAAAGGGAATGAAAAGCCCTGAAATGACTTCACTATTTAGTGACTTTATAGGACTTCTAGCCAGAATACTTCAAGAGTATATAAAATTTGAATTAAAAAAACAGCAAATAATATAACCTCTGTGTTTTAGGCTATATATTGAAGAAAGAAGAAGGGTTACAACTTATATGCTCTTGCAATTTCAGCTAATGTCTCTTTGTGGAAGGATTCACTTCTTGGCATTCTCTCAGTTTCTTCAATCCATCTTAAGAAGTGCATGGAAATAAAACAAAAAAGCTAAAAGGTTTATAGATAAAGTGGTAAAAGAATCAAGGAAACAAAAATGATAAGATAGTAAGAGTTATCACGAATGATGTTAAGGAGAAGAATATCAACTGACGGGACACTGTTTTAAAAATCCAAGACCACAAAGGGAGGAGCCAAGATGGCAGAACAGCAATGGAAGTTTAGTGTGTATCTCGCATCCATGAAATACAGCCAGGCCAACATAAACCATCCTGCACACCTAGAAAACTGACTGGAGGTTTAACACAACAATGTGCACAACCTGAACCACAGAATTCAGTACGTACGCGGCACGGAGAAGTGAACTTGGGGAGCGAGAAGGAGCAGGAAGGGAGGTGCTTTTGCAAGCAGAGAGAGGATGGAGACCGGGCAGGGGAGAATACGGGAAAAGCACCCCTCCCCAAAAGCAGCTGGAGAGAAAGTGGAAAATTGGAAACAGCCGCAGGGACTAAACTAAAAAGGGAGAAAGGAGAAAGGAGAGGGTTTAAATTCCATTAAGACTGTAAACAAGGGGAGTACAAAGTCTGCCACTCTGCAGCTCCATACCTGGCGGGGCTCTGGTGGGAAGGGCGAATCCCCAGGAACAGAGTGGGGTCCGGGAGAATCTCGTGCCACACGGGGAAAAGCGGTTCCACTGCTGGAAGGACATTTGGTAGAGACTGTTGAGGCCAACTGGTCCCAGCAGACCCCAGAAAACAGCCACATTCGCTGGTGCTGGAACAAGGTCGTTAGGGTGAAGCCTGGTGCCAGATGTGTCTTGTGATTTTCCATAATCCCCGAAACGCTGCTGCTACGCTATCTCGCGAACTTTTTCTGGGGCGGACTGGCACCTGGCCGCAGTCTCAGGCACCGGCAACAGCAGGATCCACAAAGTGTTCCTGGGTGCAGCCGATATTCGGCCATTGCTTGGTGAGACCCTCCCACAGAGGGGCGGAACAGGTCAAAGCCGCGGTCCTTCAGAAGTAAGGGGCCGGGGAAAACAGCCGCATCTGAGACAAAACTCTGGAGAGAGTACTGCCTGGGGCCTGGCCACGGAAAGTGAAAAAGCAGGGAGTGGAAGAAAGCTGAAGACAGAGGACAGGTGCGCGATTGTTGATCCGGGAGAACAGACTGGTGGATGGGTGGGGCCATTTACACCCCTCCCACACATACACATACACACCTACCAGCAGCTGCAACAATCCCCTCCAGTAGGATAGCAGTGCCATCTAGTGGAGAACGGAGCCATTACACTGAGCTCCGCCCAATTGGGTCAACCTCACTCTTCAAGAACACAAGTCTCACCGCCAGCTTAGTTTATGGACTATACAGCGCCACATAGACTGACTCCTGAGGGAAAACGAAGTAATTTCATTCCTACTTCCATCTGTTAGCAGGTCCCTCTATTCAATTTTCTTTCTTTCTTTTTCTTTTACACTTCTTTTTCTTGAAAAGAAAGAGAAAATATTCATTTTTATTTTCAATTTTTATTAAAAAATATTTTTATTTAATTTTTATTAGTATATTTTTTACTTTTATGTAAATTTTTTCAAATTCTATTTTACTTCCATCATTTTATTTTAGTCTACTACAGTGTATTCACTTTTTCAAATTTTCAAACGATTTCCTTTTTTCCTTCTTTTTTCTTTTTTCTCTTTTGTTTCTTTTCTTTTCTTGAATATAGAAAGAGAAAATTTTCATTTTTATTTTTAATTTTTATTAAAATATTTTTCTTCAATTTTTTTCTACTATATTCTTTACTTCTGTGTATATTTTTTCAAATTCTGTTTTACCTCCATCATCTCATTTTAGTCTACTTCAGTGTATTCATTTTTTCAAATTCTCAAAAAATTTCCTTCCCCCACCTTTTTTCTCTCTAATCTGTCAAACCACTTTCAACACCCAGACCAAAACACACCCAGGATCTACCATCATTCATTTGATTTGTGTGTGTGTGTGTGTGTGTTTAATTTTTTAATTTTAATATTTATTTAATTTAATTTTTTTATTTTAATTTTTCTACCTCATTAATTCCTTTTCTCTCTTCAAAATGACAAAATAAAGGAATTTACCCCAAAAGAAAGAGAATGAAGAAACAACAGATACAAGCAAGATGTCTGAACCAGAATTTAGTATCACAATAATAAGAATACTAGGTGGAGTTGAAAATAGATTTGAATCCCTTCTGCAGAGATAAAAGAAGTAAAAAATAGCCAGAATGAAATTAAATGTTATAACTGAGCTGCAATCACGGAAGGATGCAGCGGCGGCAAGAATGGATGAGGCAGAACAGAGAATCAGTGATATAGAGGACAAACTTATAGAGAATAATGAAGAAGAAAAAAAGAGAGAGATGAAGGCAAAAGAGCACGATTTAAGAATTAGAGAAATCAGTGACTCATAAAAAGGAACAACATCAGAATCATAGGGGTCCTAGGGGTAGAAGGGTTATGTGAGCAAATCATAGCAGAAAACTTTCCTAACCTGGGGAAAGACACAGACATCAAAATTCAGGAAGCACAGAGGACTCACATTAGATTCAACAAAAACTGACCATCAACAAGGCATATCATTGTCAAATTCACAAAATACTCACACAAGGAGAGAATCATGAATGCAGCAAGGAAAAAAAAGTCCTTAACCTACAAGGGAAGACAGATCAGGTTTGCAGCAGACCTGTCCACAGAAACTTGGCAGTCCAGAAAGGAGTGGCAGGATATATTCAGTGTGCTGAATCAGAAAAATATGCAGCCAAGAATTCTTTATCCAGCAAGGGGGTCATTCAAAATAGAAGGAGATATAAAAAGTTTCCCAGACAAACAAAAACTAAAGGAGTTTGTGACCACTAAACCAGCCCTGCAAGAAATTTTAAGGGGGAATCTCTGAGTGGAGAAAAGATGAAAAAAAAACCATATGTATATATATATATAAATATATATATATATATATTTAGAGAGAGAGAGAGAGAGAGAGAGAGAGAGAGAGAGAAAGAAATCAATACCAAAAGCAACAAAGATTAGAAAGGACCAGAGAACACCACCAGAAACTCCAACTCAACAAGCAACATAATGGCAATATATTCATATCTTTCACTACTTACTCTAAACGTCAATGGACTCAATGCTCCAATCAAAAGACATAGGGTAACAGAATGGATAAGAAAATAAGATTCACCTACATGCTGTTTACAAGAGACCCACTTTAGGCATAAAGACACCTTCAGATTGAAAATAAGGGGATGGAGAACCATCTATCATGCTAATGGTCAACAAAAGAAAGCTGAAGTAGCCATACTTATATTAGGCAACATAGACTTGAAAATAAAGACTGAATCAAGAGATGAAGAAGGGCATCATATCATAATCAAGGGGTCTATCCACCAAGAAGACCTAACAATTGTAAACATTTATGCGCCAAATGTGAGAGCACCCAAATATATAAATCACTTAATCACAAACATAGAGAAACTCATTGACAGCAATCCCATAATAGTAGGAGACTTCAACACCCAACTCACAGAAATGGACAGATCATCTAATCAAAAAATCAACAAGGAAACAATGGCTTTGAATGACACACTGGACCAGATGGACTTAACAGATATATTCAGAACATTTCATCCTAAAGCAGAAGAATACACATTCTTCTCTAGTGCACATGGAACATTCTCCAGAATAGACCATATACTGGGACACAAATCAGCCCTAAGTAAGTACAAAAAGATCGAGATCATACCATGCATATTTTCAGACCACAATGCTATGAAACTCGAAATCAACCACAAGAAAAAATTTGGAAAGGTAACAAATACTTGGAGACTGAAGAACATCCTACTAAAGAATGAATGGGCTAACCAAAAAGTTAAAGAGGAAATTAAAAAGTATATGGAACACCACACATGAGGCAGCAAAGGCGGTCATAAGGGGAAAATATATAGCAATCCAGGCCTTCCTAAAGAAGGAAGAAAGATCTCAGGTACACAACCCAACCTTACGCCTTAAAGAGCTGGAAAAAGAACAGCAAATAAAACACAAAAACAGCAGAATACAGGAAATAATAAAGATTAGAGCAAAAATTAATGCTATTGAAACCAAAAAAAAAAACAAAAAAACAAAAAAAACAGTAGAACAGATCAATGAAACCAGAAGCTGGTTCTTTGAAAGAATTAACAAAAGTAATAAACCACTAGCCAGTCTGATCAAAAAGAAAAAGGAAAGGGCCCAAATAAATAAAGTCAAGAATGAAAGAGGAAAGATCACAACCAACACAACAGAAATAAAAACAATAATAAGAGAATATTATGAGCAATTGTATGCCAATAAAATGGGCAATCTGGAAGAAATGGACAAATTCCTAGAAACATATACACTACCAAAACTGAAACAGCAAGAAATAGAAATTTGAAGACACCCGTAACAAGGAAGGAAATCATACTAGTAATCAAAAATCTGCCAAAAAACAAGAGTCCAGGGCCAGATGGCTTTCCAGGGGAATTCTACCAAACATTTAAGGAAGAGTTAACACCTATTCTCTTGAAACTGTTCCAAAAAATAGAAATGGAAGGAAAACTTCCAAACTCTTTCTATGAAGCCAGCATTACCTTGATTCCAAAACCAGAAAGAGACCGCACTAAAAAGGAGAACTACAGACCAATTTCCCTGATGAACATGGATGCAAAAATACTCAACAAGATATTAGCCAACCGGATCCAACAATACGTTTAAAAAATTATTCACCACATCCAAGAGGGATTTCTACCTGGGATGCAGGGCTGGTTCAATATCCACAAGACAATTAACGTGATTCATCTCAACAAAAGAAAGGACAAGAACCATATGATCATCTCAATAGATGCAGAAAAAGCATTTGACAAAATACAACATCCTTTCTTGATAAAAACCCTCAAGGAAGTAGGGATAGAAGGAGTATACCTCGAGATCATAAAAGCCATATATGAATGATACAACACTAATATCATCCTCAGTGGGGAAAAACTGAGATCTTTCCCCCTAAGGTCAGGAACAAGACAGGATGTCCACTCTCGCCACTGTTATTCAACACAGTATTAGGAGTCTTCACCTCTGCAATCAGACAACACAAAGAATTAAAAGGCATCCAAATCGGCCAGGAAGAGGTCAAACTTTCACTCTTCGCAGATGACATGATACTCTATATGGAAAACCCAAAAGATTCCACCAAAAAAACTGCTGGAATTGATTCATCAATACAGCAAAGTTGCAGGATGTAAAATCAACGCACAGAAATTGGTCGCATTCCTATTACACCAACAATGAAGCAACAGAAAGAGAAATCAAAGAATCGATCCTATTTACAGTTGCACCAAAACCGATAAAATACCTAGGAATAAATCTAACCAAAGAGGTGAAAAATCTACACACTGAAAACTATAGAAACCTTATGAAAGAAATTGAAGAAGACACAAAAAAAATGGAAAAAGATTCCATGCTCCTGGATAGGAAGAACAAATATTGTTAAAATGTTGATACTACCCAAAGCAATCTACATATTCAATGCAATCCCTATCAAAATAACCAGCATTCTTCACAGAGCTAGAACACATAATCCTAAAATTTGTATGGAACCACAAAAAACCCTGAATAGCTAAAGTGACCTTGAAAAAGAAAACCAAAGTAGGAGGCATCACAATCCCAGACTTCAAGCTATACTACAAAGCTGTAACCATCAAGACAGTATGGTACTGGCATAGAACAAATAAATGGAACAGAATAGAGAACCCAGAAATGGACCCACAAACAGATGGCCAACTAATCTTTGACAAAGCAGAAAGAATATCCAATGGAATCATGACAGTCTCTTCAGCAAGTAGTGCTGGGAAAACTGGACAGTGACATGCAGAAGAATGAACCTGGACCACTCTCTTAGACTATACACAAAAATAAACTCAAAATGGATGAAAGACAGGAAGCCATCAAAATCCTCAAGGAGAAAGCAGGCAAAAACTTCCTTGATCTTGGCCGCAGCAACTTCTTACTCAACATGTCTCTGGAAGCAAGGGAAACAAAAGCAAAAATGAACTACTGGGACCTCATCAAAATAGAAAGCTTCTGCACAGCGAAGGAAACAATCAGCAAAACTAAAAGGCAACCAATAGGATGGGAGAAGATATTTGCAAATGACATATCAGATAAAGGGTTAGTATCCAAAGTCTATAAAGAACTGATCAAACTCAACACCAAAAAAACAAATAGTCCAGTGAAGAAATGAGCAAAACACATGAATAGACACTTCTCCAAAGAAGACATCCAGATGGCCAACCGACACATGAAAAAATGCTCAACATCACCCATCATCAGGGAAATACAAATCAAACCACAATGAGATACCACCTGACACCTGTTAGAATGGCTAACATTAACAACTCAAGCAACAACAGATGTTGGCGAGGATGCAGAGAAAGAGGATCTCTTTTGCACTGTTGGTGGGAATGCAAGGTGGTGCAGCCACTCTGGAAAACAGTATGGAGGTTGCTCAAAAAAAACAAAAATAGAACTACCCTACGACCCAGCAATTACACTACTAGGCATTTATCCAAGGGATACAGGTGTGCTGTTTCGAAGGCACACATGCACCCCCATGTTTATAGTAGCACTATCAACAATAGCCAAAATATGGAAAGTGCCCAAATGTCCAGCAATGGATGAATGGATAAAGAAGATGTGGTATATATATACAATGGAGTATTACTCGGCATTCAAAAAGAATGAAATCTTGCCATTTGCAACTACGTGAATAGAACTGGAGGGTATCATGCTAAATGAAATTAGTCAGTCATAGAAAGACAAAAATCAGGGGCGCCTGGGTGGCTCAGTCGGTTGGGCGTCCGACTTCAGCTCAGGTCACGATCTTGCAGTCCGTGAGTTCGAGCCCCGCATCGGGCTCTGGGCTGATGGCTCAGAGCCTGGAGCCTGCTTCTGATTCTGTGTCTCCCTCTCTCTCTGCCCCTCCCCCATTCATGCTCTGTCTCTCTCTGTCTCAAAAATAAATAAACGTTAAAAAAAATTTTTTAAAAAGAAAGACAAAAATCATATGACTTCACTCATATGAGGATTTTAAGAGACAAAAAAATATCAACATAAGGGATGGAAACAAAAATAATATAAAAACCGGGGTGGGGACAAAACAGAAGAGACTCATAAATATGGAGAACAAACTGAGGGTTACTGGAGGGGGTGTGGGAAGGGGGATGGGCTAAATGGGTAAGGGGCACTAAGGAATCTACTCCTGAAATCATTGTTGCACTATATGCTAACTAATTTGGATGTAAATTTTAAAAAATAAAAAATAAAAGTAAAAAAAAAAAAAGCAAGACCACATGTCTTTATTTTGTTTAAATTTTGGTTATATAATCACACAAACCTTTGATTTTGGAGGATTAGTCATACCACAAATATACCAAAAGATGGAGACAATTGATAGTAGGATTGAACGGAGAGTGAAACCATTCAAATCATATAAGAAGTATCATGGATATTGGATTTAGGTATGGGGAAACATTGAAGGGTCTCAGGCAGGAGAACAACATTATGTAAAAATACTTACTCAAGATCCTTTATGAAGAATGCATCAGAAGGAGGAAGACTGAATTCTGCAAAACATGTCAGAGGCTATAGCAGAAATGTATGGTAGCCTAGAAGAGGAAGGGTTGGCAGTGGTCCTGGAGAAATATAAACGGATTTGAACTGTGCTTAGAAGGTAAGAATGTATAGGCTTTGGTGATTATAAAGTCAAATCAAGAGTCAAAAAATGAACTCTTGGCAGTGGATCACTTGGTTCAAAAAAAAATGATACCTAAATTTCTCTCCTTGCAACAAAGGGGATGATGTGCCATCCACTGAAATAGGAATGAAAGAGTAAGAGCAGATTCTATTAAAAAGAGAAGTAATTTGGTTTTGAACTTGCTAAGTTTGAGTGGCCTTAGGCACATTCGGGTGAAGATGTCAACTAAGTTACTGAAAACATCTGGAAATCAAAAAAGATATCAGTTAAAGATTTGGATTTTAAAGTCATTAGCAAATACATGGTTCTGAAGATCATGGCAGGAGGTAGAATTGCCAGGGACTGATTCAGAACAACATAAGGGACCTGGACCAAGACCATAATCCATATATCTTCTGCCTTGTGTACAGAAGGCCACTAGGTTTGGCTCTCTTCTCAACAATGCCCAGACTAGAAAAATGCATATCATCATCTTATTCAACTTTATCGCTAAGCTATTATTTTTCCTTTAATGTACAAATGCTATTCACATAATCTAAAACTATTTTCCTCTCACATGGTTGTTTTTAGAATGCACAGAATAAGCTATTCCCAGATGTGTCTTCTATAGTTTACAAAAATACAAGAGTTCACATAAGTCATTTGCAAGAAGAATGGAAATGGGGGGGGGTGGTAAAGTGATAGTTTCTGCATAATCTTTCCATTTTTGTGAAAATTGGAGTGCTCTATCCCACTGGTGTGTGTTGGGGGAAAAATCCCATCATAATTTCAGAGTATATAATGGGCTCACTCCTTTTCTCATATGTGTGAAATATAGTTGCAGCAATTTCTCTGTCTAGTTAGACAACATATTGTCTGGCAGCAGAATTGTGTATGTTAATTTAATGCATTTCCCCATACATTTCCCAGGTTGTAGTCAGAAACAATTCTATCCATACTAGAAAAATAAAAGGTTCTTAGTAATGCCATCGATCCAATTATATTTGATAGCTTAGGTACAGATTCACTGTGTGTAAAGATGCTTTTAATAATTTCAAACCATCTGTGATACAAACATAAAAATGATAAACATGTGAAAAATGTTTCCCAAGTTCCATTAAACTATGTGCTTTTTTGTTGTGTCTTGTACTATATATTTTTTATCAACCAAGAAGTTACATTTTAATAGTCAATTTCATAGAGAATTTTTGAAGACTACATTAAGTCTTACAATAAAACATTTTTTTTCACTAATTCAGTAGCTTTAGATTGTACTAAGGCAAGATGGAATAATGGGGATACATGAACAAATGTGGGTAATAAAGCCAACTGCATGGTTAGTGTGAAACTGTAAAATCAAAAATTATTTGAAGGCTTTAAAATTAGATCCCAACAGATAACCGAAACTATCAAAAGTTTTCCTAAACTGTTCTTTCTTAATTTGATGACAATTCAGATGAGCACTGACCACTTCAGAAATTAAACTTTCCTCATTACAACTTTACCTTAAAATATAAATTCTATTTTGGACCTAATGTGAGCATTCTATTTGAATTCCAATAAATAAGAGTACAGAAAGGGAAATACTCTCCTAAGCATTTTGTTAGATTCCATCACTGAAATCATAAAACAAAAAAACTGTTATTACTTTTTCTCCAAAAAGTTAAACTTGTAGCTTTTTATGACACCATAAAATGAATAATTTTTCCATTAGGCTAAATATAATACCTTACTCTAAAAGAAGAAAATAAAAATGATGTAAGCTAAGCCCATGGGTTATGTCTTCCAATTTCACATTACACAGGCTATCATATAAATGAAACAAAGTTACAATTGGCACAAATGATAATGAAAAATTTGTGAAGCTTCAATATTTGTTGCTTAGTTTTGGAACTCCCTTAAAGATGTCCAACTAAATGAGACACAGAACATTTCACTCTCCTTTAGTTGGCATATGTAATTAAAAATAAACTAGCAGCAGCATCAATTTCTGTCTCTAAGGATATACCTTCAGATAGGAATATAGGAAGTAAACAAAATATACTGTCAGAGTATGTACTCATGTTTTTATACAAAGTGGTATATAACTATGAGTCAAAGAATTAATACGTAAAATTCAGTAATAGCAACAGTTTATATCAACTTCACTTCATAATTTAATATTATATGCACAATATTCAATTTAATGAATACATGACAATTTATGACCATTCACAAACTTCAATTTTCAATTCCAAACATTTGAACAAGGAGGTAGAGACTGTATGTGAGAAATGTTTTATAGCTGTATTTAAATAAATAAGGATGAAATTTAGTTTGTAAATAAACATTGTAGATATTCAAGATAATATTTATGTGTAAGTTACCTTTTCTTCACTCTTATTTAATTATTAAATGTCTATATGACTTTGAACAATTTGATTATCTATGCCTCAATTTCTTTCTCTATATAGTACATATTCCACAGAGATATTAAGTGGAATAAATCAGGTAATACTATAAATCACAGATAAAATTGTTTGATACATAGTAAATAGTCAACAAATAAAAACTTTTATTATCACCAATTTAATCATTTTCCTCTTTCATTTACTTTATCTCTATTTTTATTAATTTCTTAATGTCTCCCTTTCAGGATATTATAGACCTCTTAGGGAAATAATTCCAATTATCTGTTCTATCACACAGACACAGAACCTGGCACAGAGTAAGGTGCTTCCCCACCAAAAAGAGTGTTATTAAGTGGGAAAAATCACTAGACTTAGGGATTGTACTTGTGCAAGCTTACCCTGTATGCCGATACTTGCCAAGTATATGCATATATTCTCATCCCAGATGAAACTTCATGGCATATCATTATACTCATGTTGCAGCTGAAAAATGCTGAGGACGAAGGTGTTTATGGAACTTTCCACTGTCACAGCTGAATGAAGGGGGAGCTGTGACTCACACCTAATTAGGTCTATCTGGTCCAAATTTCTATTATTTTCCCTGTATATTATACTGTCTCTTCACAGCTCTCTTTAGCTTCTCAAAAACTCTACATCTTAATATATTCTTACAGATTTCTTTCCAAAAACAGAGAAGAGACCAGAACTAAAAATTAGCAGGTTGCAAAAACCTCCATATAAATTAAAATTTCTCTTTGAGAGAACTTGACAGTAAAATAAACATTCCCCTGATCTTATCCCTCTGCTCCTCTCAGCTCTACATCCCAAATAATACCCTCTCCATTTTTTTCTCATCTGCTTTGTTTTTTCAAACAATGGCCTACTTTTCCTATATTTTTGCCAACTTTTAAATGCCTCAGTCTCTTACATTTAAAAGAAATTGTTAAGGACAATCTGACTTCAGGCTTTTATTTAAACTACCACAATTCCAAAGCTTCAGGATCCACCCCAGAACAAAGCCATATTAGGACAATTGTTTAAATCTACTATAGGACGTCTTGAGACCCAAGAAAACATCTTTTTAATTTTCACATTTATAAGTCAAATACCAAGTGACTTCCACATAGATCCAATAAATGTCTCCTGAATGAATGAACTGGAATTAATATTCAGAATTATGAAGTGGGGGCCTCATAGACTCTTTTGTAAAAGGTCAAATGATGTTCAATATACTGCACTTACTAAAAATGGATAATTAAATAATAAAATTATAACATGATGTTCAAAAATGACTTGAAAGTAATTTGAGTTAACCTTTAACTTCATTTTAATTAGAAAATTTGGTTAAGTAAAGTAACCGATTATCTGGGCATTAGAATTGAGTAAAATTTTCACTGTAATTGCTTTCTTCTTGTACTTGGGTTGTCTGGAAAGATTACAGCAGCACTGGGATTTTGGTGAAGACAGCAACACTGGGGTTTCTTTTGGAAATCTGTGCTGTCACTGCTACAAGTATGATAGGTCCCCTGAAAATTCTGTAAGAGGCAATAGGTGAGAATAGGCAAATCCTTGCTCTGAGTCTGTTCTATAGTAACTGTTTTTCCTCCATCAAGAGTGTCTTAGAAAAGAAGCTATGTAGTTCTTCTACATTCATTCATTCAGCAATTATTTATAAACCATCTAACCATGTGCTAGGCATTGTTCTATGTGATTGGGATACATGATTGATCCAGAAAGAGATGGAGACTTGACATTTTGCAGTTTACATACTAGTGTGGAGAAACCATAAAAATAACAAAGAAGTAAATCACAAAGTACGTTAGAAGGTGATACTTGCTACGGAAAAAAAAAGAAAACTAGAGAAGGGTAAATGGACTGTGATTACTTGCATAGTGACAGATGAAGGCACTTGTAGAAGCAAAGAGGTTAAGAGGCCATCAGATAAATCCAGGTAAGAGAAGATGATGGCTTAGGCCAAGGTAGTTAACAGTGGAGGTGGTGAGAGCTATTTGAGCCTTGATGTATTTTGAAGATAAGACTACCACATATTTGCCTGGCAAGTTGTTTCTCTCATATGTGGGAGAAAGAAAGGAGTCAAGGAAGAGTCCACAATTCCTGATTTGACCAAATAAAAGGATGGTATTGCCAACCAGTGAGACAGACGTGTGGGGTGAGAGGAATATCAATTGAATATGACATATCTAGACCTCCATGTAGTGAGGTCAAGTAGGTCCCTCCATATCTAAGTTTTGCAGAGAGGTCTTGGCTGGATCATTAGTTTATATGGTCTATAAAGCCATGTCACAGGTGGGATGATGAAGGAAGTGTGAATGTACATAGAGACGAGCACTGTGGATAATCCCCAGGAAACTCCAACATTAAGTTGTGTAAGAGGAGAAACCAGAAGAGGAGGCTGAGAAATGGAACCAGTTTTTAACAGGAGATAAAAATAAATTGTGGTGTTTAGAAGCCAAATGAAGACAATGTATCAAGGATACTTCAATTAAGACCATGGTTCAAGTGTGTCAAGTGAGTTTTTCAGTGATGCAAAAGGCAGAACCAGGACCAATGGCAACTTACAAGGATAAAGATGTATTTGAATGAGAAAAAAAATTCAAAAGCAACGTCTATTCATTATTAGATCCAGCTGTTTTATAATACAGTGAACTTTGTTTCTAATCACTGGAGGTATTCATAGACAGGCTGATGAGTATCAGAGATATTCTGGAAATGATTCCTAATTGGGTAGAAGATTAGACCATACGACCTATGAGATACACTCCAACTAATGAGTCTATTATTTCTGCCTCACTTAACACCAGAGGAGAAATACATCTGCTTTTCCATCTGTGGGTCTTTGCAATCTAAGCAATCTGTGTCCAGAGTTGTCTCATTGCCTCTTGACAGAAAAAGAAAATGAATCATAACTACGCTTCAATGCAAAGAGACGCTTTGGTACAAACATACCTGAATTTCAATGTTAACACTACTACTAAATCGTCTGGCTTTAGGAAAGCTCCTTAAATATTTTTAAACCTTAGTCTCTTCTTCAGAACTCTCACAGTATTCTTGAAGGAATGAAACAGTTCACTGTGCTTTGTTCAGTGTTTGATACACCCTGGGTTCTGACAAAAACCTTAATTCTTTAAGTGGGAGGTCCCAGATTTAAGGGTTATTTTGATGTTCTAAAGTTAGCTGTTCCTCTAACATTGAGTTTTAGAATACACTCTTCATTTAAGCAGTATACTTACTGATAAACCAGAAAAAGAAGTGTATGGTGTCTTCATTAAGACAGTTTTATTTGGTTTTGAAGTTCATAATAAATTTTGAGGAGCCATGTTTGGAGTCAACTTTTCTACTGTATGTTTTACGATGTCGTTTACTTACATTATCGTAATTGAAACACATATTCCAAGGAGGTAAAGACAAGAAGCTCTGAAATTAGAGTGGCTGGATATAAATCCTGAATTTGTAATTTCCTAATAATGTGATTTTGGCAAATGAGCCCCTCTGAGACTCAGTTTCCTTATCCATAAAATAGGAAGGAAGGAATTATTAGAATTTTTGTGAAAATGAAATGAGTTAATATATATGTAAACTACAAAATAAAGTGTCTGATTTATAAAAAACAATAATCCTTATTTTTTCTTATTTGTTCCTCTATTCTAGGAAAAAATTCTAAACAGCACTGTTTCTATTTTAAATTTTTCATTAGCCCAAAAATTTTTAATTTTTTTGTTAATTTTTGAGAGAGAGAGAGTGACAGAGAGACAGAGAGACAGAGAAGGAGAGAGAGAGAGAGAGAGAGAGAGAGAGAGAGAGAGAGAAAATGAGAGCACAATGGGGGAGGGGCAGAGAGAGAGGGAGACACAGAGTCAGAAGCAGGCTCCAGGCTCTGAGCTGTCAGCACCGAGCCTGATACGGGTCTTGAACCCATGAACCGTGAGATCATGACCTGAGCCGAAGTTGGAGACTTAACCTACTAAGCCACCCAGGCACCCAAACTATTTTTAACATACCTTTATTATTAGGAAGATAACATGTTAATAGTAACTAATTCAAACAGCACAAAGAGCCTACAATAAAAAAAAGAGCCTTCTTCCTTATAATCTATCATGTTATACATATACTATATATATATTTAAACTTGTATGTGTATATATATATAAACATAAATGGATTCTTTCTATACTCAAGAGGAACAAACTATAATATTTTATGCTTTCACTTAACATTACATATGTGTGTAAATATATACTTCTTAAATAAATGGTTAGATATCCAACTGTTTCCAAAAGTCTGTGCCTTTGTGATTTTCATTGACTTTGCAAAATTGCTCCCCCAAATCTCAATGCTCTGAGCAACAGGTTATGGAGTGTATTTTTCCCCATACCCTAATATTATTTTTGGTAATAATCAAACTTCTCAGTCAGTCTGATAGAAAACAGGCATTTCAAATTCATCTGACTTGATTTTTCTAATAAGTAAGGTTCAGGACTTTTTTCTATTTGCTTTAAATAGTACATGTGTCAGTATCATTAATTTCTTGTCCAATAGAAAAATTGAGCCCCTTACATATAAAGAAAATGCACTTTCTGTTATGTGTTTCAAATATTTCTCAAATAATCATACCAGTTCGGCATTTTATTGTGACTTTTAATTCTGGTAATCATCATTACATTCTTCCCTGTACAGAAGTTTTAGTTTTATGTTACAAAATATTTTAATTGTTTACTTATGGCTTTAGTATTTTCCATTTCTTTTTGAAAAGCTTTACCTCAATTAAATGTTAGGAAATAAATTTCCCATAATATATTCTACTTTTTTATTGCATTTAATCTTAGGCCAGTTGAGATTTATGTTGGTGTAAAAGATAAGTTAGGGATTTAGTCTTACTTTTCCCTTGCCCCTAAATGCCTCACTAGTTATTTTTACAACATTTATTGAGAAAGGATTTCTTCACTCTGATTACACATTATACATACATTACAGAATATATGTCTATGTTTATTTCACAAGGAATGGGAAATCTATGTTATCAAATGATTGATGCTAAAATTCAGTAAATTTTTAAAAGTATGTTTCAGTACTAAACCAGTCTTGCATCCCTGAAATAAAACACATTTGGGTGTAATTTATGTTGCTTGTAATGTGCCATTTAAATGCATTTGCTAGTATTTTTATAACATCATTTTTATTGTGATAAAATAGATATAAAATTTACTATTTTAATTATTTTTTAAGTTTATTTATTTTGAAAGACAGAGAGCAGAGGTATGCACAAGTTGGGGAGAAGCAGAGAGAGAGAGGGAGAGAGAATCCCAGCAGGTTCTGCCCTGTCAGTGTAGAGCCCGACTCACAACCTGAGTCAAAATCAAGAGTCAGAGGCTTACTCACTGAGCTACCGAGGTGACCTAGTTTAACCTATTTTTAAATGTGCAATTCAGTGACTCTAAGTACATTCATGATGTTGTGCAATCATCACCACACCCATTTCCAGAACTTTTCATCATGCTAAAGACAAATTTTATATCCATTAAACAATAACTCTCCATTTTACCTCTCCACAGCCCCTGGTAACCGCTATTTCACTTTCTGTGTCTGAATTTGCCAGTTCTGAGTACCTCATATAAGTGAAATTATACAATATTTGTCGTTTTGTGTCTGACTTATTTTACTTAACATGCTGTCAATGTTCATCCATTTGTAACATGTAGCTCAATTTCATTGCTGTTTAAGGCTGAATAATATTGTTATGTATGTAAATTTATACACACATATACATATATATATATATATACACATTTGGTTTTTGATTTATCTGTTGAGGATATTTGGGTTATTTCTACTTTCTGGCTATTGTGAATAATGCTGATATGAACACAGGTACACAACATTTGGTAATAATCTAAAGCTCTTGCATTGATATTCATAACTGAATTCTTACAACGTTTTATTTTTTCTGATATCCTTGTGAAAGCTATATATTTTTAAGAACACTTCTTATAACATGGTAGACATTTAAATGTGTTATATAAATTTACCAATCACTTAAATCTGAAAAAGCCAAAAAAAGTCACAATTTTTCTACATTGATCTAAATTTCTTTCAAAATTTGGTTATAGTCAGGTTCTAACTTAGTATTACAAGTAACAGTAATCCCTTATCTAGATGTTTGGTTGTTAATTTTTAATTCCTGTATCCTTTCCAAAGAAAGTGTGCTTTTCTGTTAATCTTAATATATACAGTGCTTGAATTTATATCAAATTCACTTGCTTCTATATGTCAATAAGTCCTTCAAGGTCAGTAATAATATAGGAATCCATTTGATTGGTAATGTACTGTCCCTTAATTTTAAGTTGTCTTTCTTCTCTAGTCTCTTAAAGATCTATTTATGTAAGAAGCCACATCTACTGCAACAACAGAAGAAATGACAGAAAAACCATCTGTATTCTAATGGGTGCAAAGAAACTTACTCAAGGCTCACTGACTTAAATAAATGAACAAATAAGCAAATTAAGAATGGCAAGATTACAGAAGGGAATATGAGGTGGATGATCTTTTCACCCTCAAGGAACCCTTGAGTTGGGATACAGGTTTGGACACATTTCAAAAGGCACTTGCATTTTAATGATCCTTTTGAAGTAGTTTTCGGTTTTCCATTTGAAGGTAAATGTGAAATAACCTGGCAGAAAGGAAACAAGAAATTAAAACAGACTTACTATTCTCTAAGAGATCTAGATATAGTAAAGAAAGATTATTTCAAGGACAAATTTTGTGAGGTTGTGCTGAGCCCATAAAAAAAGGATGTGGTGAGAAGCACATAATTCAGGATTAGGAAGACACAGGTGTTGCACAGAGACAAAAAATATTTTAAGTACTAAATAGAAAATAATATTTAAACACATGGGAAAGGGGTGCCTGGGTGGCTCAGTCGGTTAAGCATCCGACTCTTGATTCAACTCAGGTCATGATCTCACGGTCCATGAGTTCAAAACCCACATCAGGCTCCATGATGACAGTGCAGAGCCTGCCTGGGATTCTCTCTCTCCCTCTCTCTCTGCCCCTCCCCCACTTGCTCTCTCTCAAAATAAATAAATTTCGGGTTTTTTTTCAATGTTTATTTATTTTTGAGAGAGAGACAGAGACAGAGACAGAGTGTGAGAGGGGGAGGAGAAGTGAGAGAGGGAGACACAGAATCCGAAGCAAGCTCCAGGCTCTGAGCTGTCATCACAGAGCCCAATGGAGGGCATGAACTCATAGACCTGAGCCAAAGTCAGACTGAGCTTAACCGACTGAGCTATCCAGGCGCCCAAAAATACATAAACTTTAAAAAACACATACAGGGGCGCCTGGGTGGCGCAGTCGGTTAAGCATCCGACTTCAGCCAGGTCACGATCTCGCGGTCCGTGAGTTCGAGCCCCGCATCGGGCTCTGTGCTGACGGCTCGGAGCCTGGAGCCTGTCTCCGATTCTGTGTCTCCCTCTCTCTCTGCCCCTCCCCCGTTCATGCTCTGTCTCTCTCTGTCCCAAAAATAAATAAACGTTGAAAAAAAAATTAAAAAAAAAACCACATACATACATGCACAGGATAGGCATCAGTTAAAAGGTCATTGGAAAAGACAAGGACAAGACATAACATCACTGCAAATTTCTAAATTTTGCTAGAAAACAGTTATTTCACGGGCCATTCTACTAGAGAGAAGGCAGTCCATAGCATTTTGGATTTTTTTTTTCTTATAGAAAATGTGAATCTGAGTGTCATGTTATTTTCCAATTGAGATTTACATTCACAGGTGAGAGACTAGGAAACTGATATGAGTGAAATTGAAATCACAAAGCTCGATCAATCCTCTCTTCCCTTTCCTTTAGAAAAGCAAAAAGCAACACTATGCAGTAGTCTCTGTCTGGTAAAGATAAAACAGGTTTAGGATGTAAGCTTCTGAATGGCTTTTAGAAAACCACATTGCTTAGAAAAATAGAGAGGTGTTTCCAAGATCGTAGGTGGTGATACTGGCTTTGAAATACAGTCCTAGCTTCCACAGTTAGTAACCCTGGGTCTCTACTACTTATTCTTAAATGATCTGATGATTACTTATAAAGTTAGAAAGATAACACTCATCAAGAATTTGGATTTGGGTTTTTGTAGTTTGGGGTATAAAGAAAGAAACAAGTTCTGTGAAAAGACACACCAGGTTTCAGAGACTGGTTCCAGACAGGTACAAAAGCAGTCCCTCTCTCTGGGACTGAGCAGAGTAAGACGAACTAGAGGGCAAGTGTGGTGCTTCTGAACATAGGTTGGAACTTTAATTTTCTGCATTAATCTACATAAGGAATTGATTTGAAAAGCAGTACTGGGGAACGTGGCCATGTTTGATCTTAAAAGGGGCCAAATTTGGGGCCGATTTACACTCCTGGTGATCTACAGCTTTAAAAAGTTGGCAGTAGCTCAAGTTGAGAACTAAAAAGTGGGCCTTGAGGCAAATTTAATTGAAGGAAAGGTCTGATGCATTTCAGAGGATTCTGAAGGCAACATCAAAAGATATTTTTAAAAGGCGTTGAGAGGTTGGATTGCCCAGGTGGCCAAACAGGTGTAGTTGCAAAAGCAAGGAGTAGATCCCCCACAAGTGGAGGCCGCCTTCCCATCCTCTCATGTGCTCTCAATTTGTCTACGCTTGTGATAGACGGTCCTTTTGCATGTCTAGCAGTAACAAAGCAGAATACAGACTTAGCCACTTATATGTATCTTTGTTCCTTAGGTCCTGTAAGAAACCTGCTTATTGAGAACCAAGAAATCATGGCATTTTTCTCATTCTTCCAAGGATGAATACTGCCTTCGTTAATATAAAGTTTATAGCCCAAGCTATGGTTCTATTCTTTTCTTGTACATGTAATAGCTTGGCAAGTCAATACTAAATCATATTGCAATCTTCGAAGACATTTTAAGCAGCAACCAAAACTCAATCCACATTTTTTCAACACAATAAACAACTGGATATGAGAAGGCACGGTCAAGTTTATGTGTGCAATGTTCACAGACAACAGTAATGAGTTATGACCACTGCTTTCCTGATAGAGACTGTAAAACGATTCTGATTATAATATGCGTACCTGTTGGAGATGTTAAAATTTTAAAAAACAAATGCATATTGGACTATGAAATACAGTATGTGTGGATTTAAGGAGAAAGAGTTCATGTTAAGGATGGTGAGTTTTCTGCATGAATCTCTCCAGGCCTTCTGCATGAATTGCTTAAGATGACAGAGAAACACACTGCCACATAATACCTCCTTGAAGACTTGACTATCAAGAAATAATTGCACTGATTCTGAAACATCTGTAAATGCAAACAATCAATGTGCAAAGCCTATCTCTTTGCTAATCTTGTTACAAACAAAAATATTGAAAACAAATAAGAAAAGCTGTTCATTATAATAATTTGGTAATGTGACATATTTTCGCAAATTAAGTGATTAAACATAAAGCACTAGAGCTAGATAAAATCATTCTTAATGTGTTTGAACAGCATTCTTATATTTTCTATAATTCAAAATCTTAAACTTCTTTCAATCCCTTGTATTACTCAAATAAGTCACAACTTGAAACTGGAGACTAATTGAAATAAAATCTATCCAAAAAAGGTCATGTCTTAAAGTCAGGATAAGGCCATTTCCTCAAGAATTCCCATAGCTATTTAATGCCCTTTGTTGGAGAGGGCTGTGTCACCGATACACTAATTACCAGTTCAAACAGACAGCAGGCATCAAGTGGAGAGATGGCCCTGAGAGAAGTCATGAAAAATAGGTCTTTCTCCAATGTACCCCCCGAGGGATAAATCACTTTTTGTTATAAAAGATTAAACTTTAAACCCATAAATTTGACTGTGTTCTGCTCAACAGTTCATAGTACACACCACACACACCACACATTTTACAGCCCCAAATGTACATCAAATATGGCTCAAGTCTAGTGACTATAATCTCAACCCCACTGATATTTTTGTGAGAGGTAGGCAATAATCACTCAGCAGGAGAGAATCACCACTTTTGAAACAAACACAGCTTTCAAAAAGTTGGTTTTAATCTATTATAGTATAAAAACAAACAACGGCAAATGTAGGTCAACTTGATAGATGATTCTGTTCTGTTTCTCAGTACCTTTTTCTGTAAAAGGGCTCTTAAGAGTTCTCTCATTGTGATAACAGGGTGTATGAAATGCACGTCCCTTTAAAAATAATTTAAAGTGGTTTAGCATTCTATTCATCAATTAAAAATGGTAAGTTTTCTAAGGCATAAGTTGTTATTTGATAATATTCCATAAAACTACTAACTTTAGGAGCTCTCATTCTTCACATTCTCCCATTCCTTTCACATGAACAAATAATACAAAAATGTGAGCAGGGGCTCAGGTGGTGGCTCAGGTGGTTGAGCGTCCCACTGGTTCAGGTCATGATCTTAAGGTTTGTGAGTTCAAGCCCTACATAGGCTCTCTGCTGTCAGCACAGAGCCTGCTTTGGATCCTCTTCCCCCCCCCCCACCCCTCCCCTGCTCATGCTCTCTCTCTCTCTCAAAACTAAATAAACAAAACAACAACAAAAAATGTGAGCATATCAGTCAAGTTAAAAATGCAATGACTCACAAAAAGTGAAGAAACTAAAATAACAGCAACCTCTAGGTATCTCCATCTGCAACAAAGATATGTCTTTGACTGATTCATAATTTCCCAATTACCTCATCTGCAAGATAAAAGTTTTGTATAGTCTGTGATTCTGAAGATTAGTTCCGGCTTAACCATTTTGTGATTCTAAAAATTCTAGGAGATACATGAATTTGCTGGTGAGATATGGTCTGTTTCAATACAAATAAGCAGTTTTGTTATTTGATTATCTTCCTATAAATCATGAAATTAAATCACACACAAAAATTAGACACTATACAGTATTCTTGTTTCAATATTTACCATTATGCATCAAATATAGACTATTGCAATATTCAGTATAAAATCACTCATATTGGGGTTCCTGGATGGTTCAGTTGTTTAAGGGTCTGACTCTTGATTTCGGCTCAGTTCATGATCTCACAGTTCATGGGATGGAGCCCCACACCGGGCTCAGTACTGTCAGCAGGAAGCCTGCATGGGATTCTCTTCCTCTCCCTCTCTCTCTGACCCTCCCCCACTGGCTCACACATGCACGCACACACTCTGTCTCTCAAAATAAATAAATTAAAACTTAAAAAAAAAATCACTCATACTGCCATTTGAAGAACCACCACAATTTGAAAGCCTTTCACACCTTCCCAACCTGATTTGGTCAGAGATATACAGCTACGTTTTATTGAGAAGGAGATACTGAGTCTGTCACTGGCTTTCCCATATCCAGCGAACAGACAAGTGTTATTCTGAGAAACAGGATCAAGTTCTATAATAGTTAAATATATGATATAAAGAACTGATCTTGTACTTCAAAATAGGTTAATTAATCAAATTCCTTTAAAAAAGACATTCTTAATACCCATATTTCTACCATATTTCATTACTAAGTAAACATATTCGTGTACATTTTGCAACCCAATTTAATATTCATAAAAACATGATTATGAAATAAATCTAATAAAACTTAAGTGTAAAATATATATCTATTGAATGCACCTTTCCTGTAATAGAGTAAGTCTAGCTAAAACAAAAATAAAAACAAAACACAAAAACCAAGAACTGGTATGCCCAAAAACCTCACCTGAAAGTTAAATTTTGTGGTTTGGTGGGCTACAACAGTTTATTCCTGTTTGAAATAATTATAAACACAGCATTCTACTTAATTATACTTATTAAAATTTATCATATTAGAAGATAATTGGTAAACTGGAGCATTTATTTCTGTAATCTTTACTATTAGGATAATTACACGGTCATTGTTTACGATTCACTCTTCAGAAAGTAAATTACCACCTAATCTGAGTTTCCATTGTTTGATATGTAATTTATTAAAAAAGAGAAAAGAAAAGAAAAGAAACTCCTTTTACCCACTAGAATTTATGAATATAAGTGATGAAACCATGCCACTGAATGCTCTATCTTATAATCATGATTCTGGTGATACAAATGTCATATGATATGAAAATGTCTAGTGAAAAATTACTCTCAAGAGAGCAGCATCATAATTATTTTTATAAATGAACCCTTACTACAGAAGACTACAGGTTATAATCTAAGTGTCTAATAAAGACTAGATTGCTTTCCTGCATATAATAATTTCCTGTGGATTGGCTAATGCTGTATATTTAGTTTCATTAATTCTACTCTTTATTACAATAGGAATATGCACTGTAACATGAACCAAAACATAATCAAGTGAGCGTGCATATTTGGACAAATTGTTGAACCATTTACACGTTAAATGAATGATTAAAATATCTAATTATGTTTTACATATTCATAGAATAAAAGTGCTACGGTCTTTAGTTGAAAACTGTTTTCATCAGTGTACTTTCAAAGACTTCTCTTTCTTCTATATCAGTATCATATATTTGTGTATACTAATATAATGAAGCTTTAAATATTGATTTCATGAAAGGCAATGAATGAAACATCAAGTCTTATTTTTATCATTTTTACTTAATTCTATGGGAACAAAGCACATACTGTAGTACCTTTGGATATTGCTTGACAGGAATCAATACCCTTTCTGAGAGCTTTATGTTTTTGTTGCTGATGACATCAAGATATTTCTTTTCTTCATCTTCTTTTTTTCCATCAGAACCTTGAAATTTTTCAATTTCTGAAAAAAAATTCACAAGAAAAAAACAGTAAGTGAAATGAGAAGTCATAAATAATGCTGATTGTTCTTATTACTTGACTTCTTAAAAAAGATTTTGAAGAATCTTTTTTTTTTTAATTTTTTTTCAACGTTTTTTTTTATTTTTTTTTTTATTTTTGGGACAGAGAGAGACAGAGCATGAACGGGGGAGGGGCAGAGAAAGAGGGAGACACAGAATTGGAAACAGGCTCCAGGCCATCAGCCCAGAGCCTGACGCGGGGCTGGAACTCACGGACCGCGAGATCGTGACCTGGCTGAAGTCGGACGCTTAACCGACTGCGCCACCCAGGCGCCCCTGAAGAATCTTGATAGGACTAAACACCACCTTGTTAACAGCTACGTGAATGCTACCATATATTAAGATGACCTCTGTCAAATCTAACTAAAAAGTTATCATTGAAGATGTGACTGCCTGCCATGAAACAAATGATGAACTTAATTTTTAACATCTACAACCAAAGAAGAAGGAAGGGAGGAAGAATATGCCATTTAATTATTTAAAATATCTAAGCAAACATAACTTTCCTAAGGACAATAAATAGAATAAAATTTATTTTAAGGCTATATGTTTTATTTTTACTAAGAATTATTCCCATTCTCTATAATAGGATAGTAATGATAAATAGCATATTATTTTATATTCTAACAAAACTTCAAGGCAATTATAAAGGGGGTCATAGCAAAGTCTTCTAAAGGATTAAATCTGTAAATGCTATCATTCATATTCATCAACATGAAATTATCTGTCCATATGTTTAAGAGGAATTACTAATTTTGCCTTATGAGAACATTCCCAAAATGGATGTTTTTGAGCAAATGTACATTACTTACCTATTCTTTCGTTTTAAAATTAATTTATTCCACAAAGACTATTAAACCTCTATTGTGGGTACCACAGATAAAACAGAAAGCAGAGAATAAGAAAATGTCCCTGCCTTTATGGAATCTATATTCTGATGGGAAAAATGAGCAATTAGAAAGTGAATATATATGTGCATGCATATTTATGTGTGGGAGTAAAAGATAAATAAAATAAAGATATTAAGACAGCTTTTTAAAGTTTTGTCAGATGGAACAAGAAAATTTTGTTTCTGTAATTTTGGAGTAAAGGAAAGGTGATGATATTTGTTAAGTATGGAAATTCTCAATTCATATTAATTTATATTGCTTTGAAACATTTTCTAAAGATCTGACTACTTCTGGAGGTAAAAGCAATACTGTATTGCATGTAAAAGCTTTGTTCTTTGTTGTTGTTTGTAATTAGTATCTTTCCCAAAATGATTTCACATACATTACATAAAATCCCTGTAGTATTCCCAAAGATAATCTTTTAGCATATCGTTATTTGGCTCATGTGGAAATATTAAAAAATCTTTCTGAAGTAAGATCACATTGCTTACCCACATAGTGGCTGAATGAATGCTATACTGCATGGTTTGCACAGAGTCATTTACAATCACTTTTTTTCAGGTATATACTATAATTTCCCCGAAGACAATTATCTTAGAATAAACTGTACTGTTTGAAAAAAAGTTATTTGTAATACGTCTATAATTTCTATGTAGAATGAGGACATCAGATTCTCACTATTCCACTCCAGCAAGTCATTTTAACTGCCTGTCGTTTTCAACCAAAAAGCATTCTCTATTCAGGCTTTCAATCCCGTATACAATTATTACATACAGAACTCTGACAACTGCAAAGAAATAATATTCATTATATCTTCTGATCCTGACAATGAACTGTTGATCACTGCCCTTTGGGTACATGCACCTACCTAATACCATACCTAGTTTGAGGCAATTGTAATGTGGGACACAAAGACTCAATTCCCAATCTATTAAATGTATAGTTTCTCCCTTATCACTCACTCCATCACAAAATAAATTGAATTTGTCTGACATTATTTGTTCTCTACAAAACTACTACTACCCTAGGCATTTTTAAACATTTGCAATTTGATCAATTATTAATTCCAATAAATTTTCCATCAAGAAATGGAGTTGAATAAAATACCATTTCCACTGCTTTTTCTGTTCATTTCTACACTTTCCTTTTAAAAATGTTGATATGTCTTTTGCCCTTCTGATACTGTCAGGGAGTTATCTTGTCTTTCCTGACACCTCTACATGACTAACAGCTCAGTCATTGCATTTGTCAGCTGGGTAGTCATGGAAAGGTATAAGCCAAATATGCCTGTTTTAAAGCCAGGAAAAGCAACGTATACAACACCTTTCCTTTTTAAATTTTACTTTAAAATAATTCTTTGTTTATTTTATAATTAATGCATGTTCATTGTGCAACATTCAGACAATATAGGTATCCATAAAGATTTAATGGTATCCATGGTCATCTAACAATAACTAAACAGTTTTGTGTAGAGGAGTTGAATAATTTTTTATATTTGTTTGTATGGCCTCTCTTTAAATTTGCCTTCCATATTACTGGGAAAACATATTTAATATACTAGGGCAGGATTACTTTTTGTTGAAAATGTTAAATTACATAGATTTTAGTATCTTCTGTTCTCCTTTCACCATTTATCTATTAATGCCCATATTCATTCAAATGCCCAAATTCATTCAAGAATTTGCTTTAGCATTCATTGACTTATTTTTAGTGGCTCTCTCCATAGTACTAAAATTATGAGAAGATTACAACAGAGTTAACCTGTGGGCATCGGTGTATTCACCTTGTACCCAACTGGTTTTAGTCAGATGGAAGCTATAGTAAGAAATTATACTTTTTGTTAATAAAAAAACACATAACCGTACTTCCTATTTAATAATTTCAAGTGTACAGTTCAATAGTGGTAAGTCTATTCTGTTGTTGGCTGTGCATCTCTAAAATGTTTTCAGCTTGCAAAACTAAAATTCTAGAACCATGAAACACTCATTTTCCATCCCCCTCCCACAGGCCTTGGCAACCATCTTTTCACTATCTTTTCTACGCTTGACCACTTTAGGTACTTCATATGAGTAGAATAACACAGTTTTTGCTTTTTTGAGTGGAGTGTTTCATTTAACATAATGTTCTCAAGGTTTATCCATGTGGTAGCATGTGTCAAGGTTTCCTCCTCTTTAAAGTCTATATAACATTCCATTGTAGATATATACCACATTTTCTGTATCAATGGATATCCGAGTTATTTCTACCTCTTGGCTATTGTAATAATACTTCTATAAACATGGATGTGGAAGTGTCTTTGAGATCTTGCTTTGAATTGCTTTGGACATATACAATTTTTTGGACATATACAATTGTTTTGGACATATACAATTGTTTGGACATATACAATTGTTTTGGATCATATGGTAATTCCATTTTAATTTTTTTAGGAACCTCCATACTATTTTCCATAATGACTGCACCATCTTATATTCGCAAAAAGAGTGCACATGAGTTCCAATTTATCTGCATCCTTGCCAACACTTGGTATTTTCTATTCTTTTGATAGTGGTCATCCTAACAGGCATGAGGTGATATCTCATTGCGATTTTTATTTTCTCTTATGTTTAGTGATCTTGAGTATCATTTCATATGCTGTTGACCATTTGTTTATCTTCTCTGTAGTATTATCTGTTCAGGTCTTTTGCCCATTTTTAATTGGGTTATGTGTTTTATTGTTGTTGAGTTGTAGAATTTTATTATACATTCTGCACATTAACCCTTTACATATATACGATTTGCAAATATTTTCTCCCATCCCATAGGTTACCTTTTCACTCTGTTGATGGTTTCTTTTGATCCACAGAAGTTTTCTTTTAGTTTGATGTAGTTCCCTTTATTTTTTATTTTTGTTGCCTATGCTTTTGATGTCATATCCAAGAAATCATTGACAAATCCAATTCTTGAAGCTTTTCCCCTATGTTTTCTTTGGAGTTTTATAGTTTTAGATCTTACTTTTAGGTCTTTAATCCATTTTGAGTTAGGTTTATGTATGATGTGAGACAAGACTCCAACTTCATTCTTTTGCATGTAGATATCCAGTTTTACAACACGATTTGTTGAAGAGACTGTCCTTTCCCCATTGTATGTTTTTGGACCCTTGTTGAATAACATCTGACCATATACACAAGGGCTTATTTCTGGGCTCTGTATTTTGTTCCACTGCTCTGTATTTCTATCTTTATGCCAGTATCACACTGTCTGCATTACTGTTGCTTTGTTATTATATTTTTGTTGTTGTTGCTTTTGTTTTTTGGGTTTTTTTTAAGTTTTTATTTAAATTCCAGTTAGTTAACATATAGTGTAATATTAGTTTCGGTGTAGAATACAGTGATTCAACACTTTCATACAACACCTGGTGCTCATAACAAGGCACTCCTTAATACCCATCACCTATTTAACCCAAGCCTCTCCACTGGTAACCATCAGTTTGTTCTCTATAGCTAAGAGTCTTGGTTTCGGTTTCTGTTTCTCTCTCTCTCTCTCTCTCCCTCTCTCTCTCACTTTTTCCTTCTTGCACTGTTGGTGGGGATGCAAACTGGTGCAGTCACTACAGAAAACAGTATGGAGGTTCCTCAAAATTTGAAAATAGAACTATCCTACAATCTAGCAATTGCACTACTAGGTATTTACCCAAAGAATACAAAAATACTAATTCAAAAGTATACATGCACCCCAAGGTTTATAGCAGAGTTATCTCCAACAGTCACACTACAGAAACAGCCCAAATGACCATCAACTGATAAACGGATAAAGAAGATGTGGCGTATATATACAATGTATTATATTTTGAAAACAGGATTGCAAATCTTCCAAATTTGTTCTTCTCCTTCAAAATTATTTTGGCTATTTGGAGTCTTTTAAGATTCCATATACATTTTAGAATTTTTTTTATATTTCTGAAAAACAAATGCCATAGGAATTAAACAGGGATTGCACTGAATCTGTAGATTGCTTAGGGTATTATGGAAATTTAATCAATATTCAATGTTCCACTTCACAAAGGATTCCTTCCTCTCACCTGCATCCTCCTTGATATTACTGAGTTATTTTTTATAGATTTTAGGTAAGAAGATATTTCGAAGGGAACTTTTAGTTCTGCTTTTGCTTCACTTTTTCATTTGATTTGGGCATATCATTTTAATTGTGTTTTTTCTTGTTTTTTTTTTAATTTTTAAAAACTGATTCATTTGCATATTTAATTCATTTACTTTTTCCAGCCTTTAACTTTGATATTAATTTCTCTTTTTATTTGCATTGTTTGTATTTTTATTTTATTTTACTTTATTTTATATTTTTTTATTTTAGACAGGGAGAGAGCACACAAGCAGGGGAGATGGGCAGAGGGAGAGGGACAGAGCGAGAAAGAGAGAATCTTAAGTAGACTCCACACTCAGCATGGAGCCCAACATAGGGCTTGATCCCATGACCCTGGGATCCTGACCTGAACCAAAATCAAGAGTCTGATGCTCAGGCCACCCAGGCGCCCCTGTATTATTTCTGCATTTTAGAATTCAATGAAGGACTTCGTAGTGGGTAAATTTTTGGTCAGGACTTATAAGCATTACATGGAAAGGGTGTATATTCTCTGTTGTTGGGTTAAAAGTTAGCTATAAATCAGTGAGATCTTTTTTAACCTATACTGGACCCATCTTGGAGTGAAAAAGGTGTGTGAGAATTTCTTTGGAATATGCATATGAGCGTAATTTTGGTTCATAAAGTATTCACATACTTAATCTGACTAAACTCCAGTATTTTGTTCTATAAAATATACTAGGCACATTCCCACAAACAGAGCAGAAGTGTTTCTATGACTTGCATTTCCCCCCAATGGTTTAGATGAGTAACCTCACCTAATTCTCCTATAGAAACAAGTCAGAATGCCTAGTATAAAAAAAGAAAGGAAAAAAAACCCTAAACTCTTAAAATATCCCCACAATCCAGGCGATCTACAAAAACCCTATTTAAAAAGTGGGTTTCTGAAAACACTGAACATAGCAGGAATTCTGCTGGGTCCTGTGTGGGGTAGATTGTGGAAAAAGGAAAATTCAGATGGTTCCAAGAGTCCTAGAACATAGGAATTTCAAGCAAGTACTTCTCAAAAGAATAGATGACCTCTAACATAGAATTCTCAATGATCTGAACAAAAGAAAGAAAAAAAAAACATAAAACTGGACAAGACTATACAAGCTTCAAATCATGAATGATTCTGAAATAAACAATGGAGACCATACAATGTCTGAGGAAAAAGCTGAAGGTACTACGGCAGCATAAGCACTCCAGGACCTCAGAAAGCAAAAGAGAAACAACAAAAATGTCCTTCTTTAAGGGTAAGTCCCTTCCTGAGAGGGGAAAAACTGCCTCAAGCAAGATCCTAATGGAGCATAAACCAAGGACACTACCCAAGCTGAACAGTCTATTCCAACAGAAACCTCTTAAAAGCACAGGCAAAACTTAATCATTTAAACAATAGAAAGAGAAACGTATTGTGTTGAACCTCATACAAGCATACTAAATAAGAAAACAAAAAAGGAAAATGAAGTAAATAATATATTGACAGAAAATGAAAGCAGGAGAGAAAAATATGATAACAAAGCAGAAAAACAGAATATTAAAATGAGTGGAAGAAAGCATGTAATTAGAAAAGTAATAAAAGAGGAAAATGTATCAGAAATAGAAATGGGTTATATAAGAATCAATAAATTAGAGGAGCATGTAAAAACTTCAGAGGTCAGGAATGAAGTGGAAATAGTTTATATCATAAATGAAGAATAAACTAGAAATAACACAAGACTAAAGAGATAAAAGAAGAGAAATAGAAGCAAAGGAAAGAATTAATAACTACTATAAAATCAGAAAGTTGAAAAGTTTTGACAGAAAATGAAAGATGTAGAAGATAGGTAACATCTTCATCTCCAAGGGAGCTATACCTGGAGCTCTGAGAAGATGAAAACTAAAGCAATAAAACTGAAGAAACACTAAAAACAATTCAGACTAAAAACTGCTTCATAAAAAACTATATAATAATGTGACATGAACTGAGGACTGTGACCTAGGGAGAGGGAGAGGGAAAGGCAGAAGAAGGAAGAGAGGGAGAGGGAAGAAGGGTGAAAAAGAGAAGGAGATTGATATTGAGACCTGGAGGTGCAAACAATAATGCAAGGTTTAATGGACTAGAAATAATTGCTACAAAATTAGTTCCAGACAGTGGTTAAAGCTCTGGCTCTAAGAAAAAAAAAAAAAAAAAAGACAAAAAACACAATTCTGGCTTTAGAATATGACATGCTGCAAATGCCTGCCTCAGTTTCACACCTGGAAATTAGGAAAGAACTCTCGGTGTATTATGAGGATTAACTAAATTAATAAGCTAGCTGTTTAGAAAAGTGTCTGGCAAAAGCATTGTTGTTTTTATTATTATTCTCGTAATTATACATTAGCTTTAAAAGGACCAAGTGCACTAGAGCGATATGGTAAAATGTCACTGAAGAGGGAGCCAGAAACTGATCTCTAAAGCATCACAGAGAAATAGGGAAGGTGACTGGCTGGACTCACGAATCATACTATATAATTTCTACATATCAAGAATGGCTTTTCATTTTGCTGATAATTTTTAAAAATATTTTAATATCTGATGTATGTTTGTAGTTTAGTATACTCTATAGCTCCAGGCATAAACAGTGTCAAATCATTTAAAGTTCGATTAAACTCATTCTGAAAATATGAATAAAATTTCAGTCAAGAGGATTCTATTTGAATATCTGAATTTATACCTCCATATTCAAGTCACTTTCTTAATACATGTGATTTTTTTCAGCAATCATAATTCACACTTCCTAAACTGGGTGTGTTGAGTATTTAATAGCGGTCTCCATTCACTTCTACTTAGCATTTTTTCGACCTTCAGAATACAGTTGGCTTAAGAATTTAGAAATATCAAAAGCCTTGAAATTGATGTGTTTGGCTGTGTCTGTATATTAATGCTTTACACAAGTTATCATGGTTATATTTGTTTTTATAACTAGAACATTATAGAGATTCATATTTTTAAATATAAATGACATATAATTACACAATAAGAGAAATCACAATTATTTTGTTTCAAGGAAAATCAGTTATTTAATATAAATTAACTTTTCTCTTAAAACCAAATTTAAAATTTTGCATTTGCATATTTTAAGCAATCTTTGTAAGATAAATTACTAATCTCCCAGTCATTTGAAAAAGAACATACTTCGCATGATTCAGGGACTTTAAGAATGTCAGTTATTCTATCAAAGCTAATCGATGTGAGTAGTAACTTTATTCTTTCATTAACTCAATAACTACTACTGAATTATAGTCTACCTCATGTGTATAGAAGGAAATGAGTAAAAATCAGGAAATAATGAGGGAAACAGTAACTGAGGTTGAAGAGTCACTAATGGCCAAACTTCGGATAAATCCTGAAGGTAAGACATCCTCTCCTAACCATAGATAGAAAGTGAAGGGGGAGGGAAAGAAGAATAAAGGATAGTCCCTAGATAAGTGATCTTAGTGATAACATTGATCTTGTGTCTGCATGTGTGTTGTGTGTGCACACACGCTGACTTACTTCACCATGAATGACCAATCGTGTTAGAACTATATACTAAATAATAATAAATATGTTCTTAGTCAAGCAAATTACATAGAGCTGTTTATGCCTAATTTTTTCTTTTCTCTTCTCTTCTCTTCTCTTCTCTTCTCTTCTCTTCTCTTCTTGTGTGTGTGTGTGTGTGTGTGCGCTTAAATTTTTTTCATGAAGTGAAATACATGGTCTTCCAAGGACTTATAATTCTAAAATTCAAATAGCCTGTAGTTCTAAGGAAATTTTAAAAAATCAAGATACATTTAATTACCAAATAGACTTTGGAAATAATTTTCAGTGCGATATAAGAGAAAAGAACATTTATATGCAAGGTAAAATATATTGAAACAAAGAACATGGAATTAGTCTGGGAAGAAAACAAGTTATTGTCAATAAAATATAAATGACCTTTAAATATAACAACAGGGAATGATGCCAGTATTGAGTTATTTTGAAATTTATGCTTGTCTAAAACCGAAAAGTCAATAAGAGGTTGTAAAAAATTCTTTTATTTATGGACATTTTCCGAATAGACTTTATAATACAAATAATGCTCAAGTGCCTAATGATTAGAAGTCCTTATTATAAATGGAGCATGAACAACTTAGATTTACATAATATAACTAAGCAAAGGCTATCCTATATGTTCCACCTTCAAATTATACCCTTTAATTTCTAAGTAAAAATGTTTTCTGATGTTCATATTTGAATAAGAACCAAACTTTTACTAATTAATGTTAATAGAATGAAAGAGTGCAATACAGAATACTTTTCATCTTCTTTTTAGAATCCCCCATGTAAAATTTCAGACATCAGTATTCTATAATATAGTATTATTCCAGCATTTCAAATTCTAAAAATCTAAGTCTAAAATGAATGGCTAATTATGCCATAAATAACAACTGCTGCTTGTGAAACATAAACTTAACATAATAATAAAAGTATCTGACAAATGATTTAGCACAAATTTTACTTCATTGATATTGATCAGAAACATACAGACTTTCAAATGTCAGTCTCAAAGAATGGGTGAAGAAATACCAATGTTACTTTGACATATGAATTTTATTTTTAGTAGCATAACTCTGTGGGGTAACAATTATCTCCCTTTTCAAATAAATAAGCAGGAATTCAAAGAGCTAATATAACATATATTGTAAATACAAGAAGGAAAACAAGGGGGTAAAAAAGGATTTAAAAATTGGAGAAGAGCAATTCTCAGTAGAGAGAATTGCTATTTAATCAAAAATGATTTAAAAAAAAAAACCGAGCCAGACTTTGCTTGAAAATATCATTTAGCAATTTATTCTTGTATAAAATATCTTCTGGGGAGGGAGGCATGAAGGTTTATGTCTTGCCTTACCTACTTCCCAAGAAGCTCATGCTGAGTGTCTTTAAGGCAAATTTGCCTTGTTCTAACTTGCCTATGATAAGGATTTCTTGTGTAATTTTTTTTTCTTTTCACCCTCTTTACAACTTTTTGTTTATTCAATGCTGTGATAGCATTTTTAGCCTTATTTCACTCATGCTTTATTATCAGCTACCTCAAAACCATTTCATAAATAAGTAATAAATACTTTATTTTAAAATCATTTAATATTCTGTATTAATAATCAATTACTAAGCCAACAATCTCTACTAATACAAAATTTCTCTAAGTTCTGTTTGTGGCCTTTGGAGTTAACTCTGGGTGTTAAAAGCTGCTTTGTCACTTGCTAGCTACATCTTAAGCAAATTAGCCTCAATTCCTTTTCTAAAAAAAGGAAAGTAAATCTATCAAATGATGACATTATGGGAATTAGCATTTTGTGTACACTTCACTCGCAATAATTATGATGTTTTTTGATAGTAAAATGCTTCATATCTGTCTCCTTCTATATTTTAATGTCTGAGCAGATTTATTTTATTCATTTTCAAGGCCCCTGAATTTAGCCCAAAGACTAACAAAGTAGAAGAAGAACCTATGCCCTAAATCTGTGTTTCCCACCATAGAAAAATGAAATCTGTTTCTTACAAAACAGCTTAAATAATAAGAAAGGAGCCTTATGTGTGAACAATGATCTACCAATAAGAGATGTTGTAAAAAGTGGATCTCTCAAAGACTCAAAGTCAGCAGGGATAGTGGATAATGGTCTAATTCCAAAAGCCTTTAAGGGATGGAAAGTTGTTCCTAATCATTGAATGATATTTTTCTTTTATTGAAGACATGAATAACTGTTTCAGATTCACTAATGGTAAATCGTAGTCAAATTTTGCAAATAGTATTAAGTACATACAAAGTAATCATTTTGATAATTCAAACAGAAATAGAAACTGCTAAACTTGATTTAAAAATAACCCAAATACTTGTTTTCAACAAGATTAACTGTACGACAACTATTTTAATGACTACCAATTCATTTTAGTACCCCGAACCTAGACTTTAGGTAGACTGTTAATTATTGAGGGCACATCCATGACTTACATGTTTGTGTTTTCTTTACCAAAACTGTGAAAGTACTGATATCTACCTGCCCCTCTTTCCCTGGCTGCTTTCACTGTCTCAGCTCACAGGTCCTCTGCCCGGACGGAGTACAGAGTAACTCATGGGGATTTCTCTTTGTGAACTCCTACCATTCAATTCATGTATTGCATATTCAGTCAGTACTACCTACCTTTCAGTCATAACACAAGGCCACACCCTAGCTCAATAACCTTGGACGAGTCATGGTCAGCATTCTGGGCTCCATCTGTTCCCTCCTACCCACCCACCAACCCACCTTAAAATGGGAATCAAATTGTAGAAAGGGTATCCTAATATATTCTCAAACTCATAGGCTTCTTTACATAGTATATAGTATCTGTAACTTCTCAGTTGTATAACACTTGACATCAAGAAGGATGATACCTAGTGTTTTCTAAAAATTTTCTATTTGCTAGGCGGTGATCCTGTACATGGACTAGTTGAGTTCACTTTATTTACTTAAAAATTTTGTGATGCCTCAGATATCACCTCACGCCAGTCAGAGTGGCCAAAATGAACAAATCAGGAGACTATAGATGCTGGAGAGGATGTGGAGAAACGGGAACCCTCTTGCACTATTGGTGGGAATGCAAATCGGTGCAGCCACTCTGGAAAACAGTGTGGAGGTTCCTAAAAAATTAAAAATAGACCTACCCTATGACCCAGCAGTAGCACTGCCAGGAATTTACCCAAGGGATACAGGAGTACTGATGCATAGGGGCACTTGTACCCCAATGTTTACAGCAGCATTCTCAACAATAGCCAAATTATGGAAAGAGCCTAAATGTCCATCAACTGATGAATGGATAAAGAAATTGTGGTTTATATACATAATGGAATACTACGTGGCAATGAGAAAGAATGAAATATGGCCCTTTGTAGCAACGTGGATGGAACTGGAGAGTGTTATGCTGAGTGAAATAAGCCATACAGAGAAAGATAGATACCATATAGTTTCACTCTTATGTGGATCCTGAGAAACTTAACAGAAACCCATAGGGGAGGGGAAGGAAAAAAAAAAGAGGTTAGAGTGGGAGAGAGCCAAAGCATAAGAGACTCTTAAAAACTGAGAACAAACTGAGGGCTGATGGGGGGTGGGAGGGAGGGGAGGGTGGGGGATGGGTATTGAGGAGGGCACCTTTTGGGATGAGCACTGGATGTTGTATGGAAAGCAATTTGACAATAAACTTCATATATTGAAAAAAAAATTTTGTGATGCATTGTTTGCTTGTAAAACAGGTGTAATATCCTCATAAAACTGTTGGCATTTGATGGCAGGGCATAGGGTTTCACTGAAGTCTTTTCCATTATTAACAGATCATGACAGCCAATACTATCCTATTTCACATGATTACACCAAGTCTTTAGGTACTCTGTTAATTATTGAGGGCACATCCATGACTTACATGTCTGTGTTTTCTTTACCAGACTAATATCATTACGTATATGTTTGTAATATCATATGTATTGATTTAAATGAGAAATAGGACAAAATGAAAAAGAATAAGAAAAATAATCCCATAGTGATAGTAAGAACAGGGTGTGGAATTAATTTGTTGAAACCTCATCAAAAATATGTTGCAGCTTTTGGATAGTATTGTCACCTAACACTAAGCAGTGGTGCTTCACAAAACACAAGAGGTCAAGTTAATTTTTTTTCAACCTTGTAAAGTGTCAGACACAAAGTCTTAAGGTTTAAAATTAATACCTTTTAAAAGAAATAGAATATTTTATTACTACTCATTCCAAATATACCCATTCACATTCTTCCTGGTTTGGCCCTCTTCGCTGAATGCATTCAATGTTTTTATTTTAATTCTTGCTACATTACACACACACAAAGTTACACACAGCAAAGCAAATGCAGAACACATATCTCTGCTTGCTGCTTCTTAACCACAAAACCGATCATTCATCTTCTCACTCACTCACCCCTTCATTCAATAAATATTTACTGAGAGTCTATTGTGTACCAGGTGCCATTCCAGGAACTAGATACATTGTAGTGAAGCAGAGAGAGAGCATTCCTGTTCTCTTAAATCTTACAGATAAATAAGGTAGAAAGTAAGTGGATAAGTAAATTATGACATAATCTGGGTGGGCATAAATGTTTCAAAGAAACATAATGGCACAGAAAATGGTGAGAAGGGTGTGATATTTAGATAGGTGTGATTTCAAAAGGTGTCTTTGGGGTACCTGGGTGGCTCAGTTGGTTGAGCATCTGACTCTTGATTTAGGCTCAGGTCATGATCCCAGGGCCATGAGATCAAGCCATGCATCAGGCTCTGCACTGAGCACGAAGCCTGTATGAGATTCATTCTCTCTCTCTCTCTCTGCCCCTCTCCCCCACTGGTTCTCTCTCTCTCCCTAAAAAGAAAAAGAAAGAAAGAAAGAAAGAAAGAAAGAAAGAAAGAAAGAAAGAAAGAAAGAAAGAAAGAAAGAAAGAAAGAAAGAAAGAAAGAAAGAAAGAAAGAAAGAAAGAAGAAAGAAACGGAGGAAGGAAGGAAGGAAGGAAGGAAGGAAGGAAGGAAGGAAGGAAGGAAGGAAGGAAGGAAGGAGCAAGGAAGGGAGGGAGGGAAGGGAGGTCTCTTTAAGGAGGTAATACTTGATCAGAGACCTGAGTTAAGTAAGGGGGTAAACTCATGAACATCTAGGTGTAGAGTTTTCCAGGCAGAGGGAAGAGCAAGTGCAAAGCATCTGAGACTGCAAAGAATTTGACATACTTAATAAAGTGTCATAAGGGCCATGTAGAGTGGTGGAAATATGGGAGAAAATGGTAGAAGATAAGGTGAGAGAGGTAGGAGTAATATCATGAAGGCCTTGTAGTCTGTATGTAGATAGAGTAGCACAGTTTTTATGAATAAAATATGGCAGACGGAAGTGATGATGTATGACTTCTGAGATTAGGTCATACAAAATTTTGTGGTTTTTTCCCCCTTGTTCTCTTATATCATGTGTCTGGAGAAAGTAGCTGCCATGTCATGGGGACACTCAACCAGCCCTGTGTAGAGTTCCCATGTTCTGGATGCCTTTTGCTAATAGTAACATATGGGAGTAGATGCTCTTTCCCTAGTAAAACTTTCAGATGACTGCAACTTCTTCAGAGACCCTGAGGCAGAACCACCCATTCAAGCTTCTCCCAAATTCCTTACCTGCAGAAACTGTGAGATAATAAATGTTAGTCATTTTAAGCTGTTATGTTTGAGGTAATTTATTATGAAACAGTAAATAATACATCATGATATAAAACTTTTATTTTCTACTAAGTGTGATGCAAAGAGTTTGAAGAATTTTACCACCATTTTGATCTGATTGATTTGTGTTCTCATGAGACTATTCTGCAGTCCTATGTAGAAAGGTCAGAGAGGAGACAGGAAGACCAGTTGTGAGGTAGTTACCCTAGATCAGGTGGGATACTATGAAGGCTAAGTAAGGTATTAGACGTGGAGATCTAAAAACTGGTTGGATTATTCTGAAGGTAGAAGTTTGCTGTACATTGGAATACAAATTTAAGAAAAAGGGAGGAGTCAACAACAATTCTCAGGTTTTTGTCATGAGCAAGTAGGTGAAGAGCAGCATTTATAGACATGAAAATGATTGGCAGACAGCAGGCTTGGTAGGTAAAATTATGAGTTGTCTTGTATTATTGTTAGGGAACATCTAAGTGGATATGTATGATGGGAAGTTGGTGTAATTCTGGAGCCCACAGAAAAGGTTGAGGATTCACATATTGATTTTTGAGACATCAGCACATGGTTGATGCTCAAATTCATAGCTGTAGATTGGGATGGGGAAAAGAAGATTGCCAAGGACTAAGTCCAGTGAATAGAAGAAAGGAGAGCAAACGGATTAAACAGATGAAGTAAGGGGCTCCTGGGTGGCTTGGTTGGTTAAGCGTCAGACTTTGGCTCAGGTCACGATCTCACAGTCCGTGAGTTCGAGCCCCGCATCGGGCTCTGTGCTGACAGCTCAGAGCCTGGAGCCTGTTTCAGATTCTGTGTCTCCCTCTCTCTCTGCTCCTCCCCTGTTCATGCTCTGTCTCTCTCTGTCTCAAAAATAAATAAACGTTAAAAAAAAAAAAAACAGATGAAGTAAGAAGGCGAAACCAGCAAAGGATTGCAAAGGTTGTGTTAAATAACAAAACTCAACCCAGTAAATTTGAAGGTCTAATTGGCTTTATTAAATTATTCATAAACCGGGCAGCACCCCATCTAGCAAGTAAAGAGTTATTGTACTTGCTATTGCACATTCCAAGGAGTTGTACAAAATGGAAGATTTTTATAGAAGGGTAGGGGCAAGTAAGTTATTAGCAAAAGAAAAGGATTGGTCCAGGGAGGGCTTTCTAGGCGAAAAGCAAGGTGTCTTATCATGGAGATAACCTCATCTTTCTTTGAGGGTGGAGAGGATCCCTGTGGCAGCCTCACTGGTGCAGTCTGAAAAATTCCTGACTTACCTATTAAGACTATCTCTGTGGGAGAGGTTAAAACTGCAGTTAGATTTTGTAGTAAGCACCAGTTTGGGAACTCGGTCAAGTAACACCTTTGGGGATTGTATGTTTTTGTTTTGTTTTGTTGAACAGTTGCAAAACCAGGAAAATGCAAAGCACAAAATTCAAGTGCAGAAAATACCTTAAGAATGGGAAAGAAATCAGAACCCCTGCCTGGCTCAGTCTGTTAAGCATCGGATTTCAGCTCAGGTCACGATCTCATGGTTCACAAATTTGAGTCCCGCATCAGGCTCTGTGCTGATAGTTCAGAGCCTGGAGCCTGCCTCAGATTCTGTGTATCCCTCTCTCTCTGCCCATCCCCTGCTTATACTCTGTCTCTCTCTGTCTCAAAAATAAATAAAACATTAAAAAAAAAAGGCATGGGAAAGAAATCAACTGATCCCACTGAGAAGTTTCATTAATGAAAACTGCATTTTGATCACTGGACTTGGCAAGGTGAAGGATGCTGGCGATCTTTCTAAGAATGATGAAAATCACTCACTGAAGTAGATTTATGAGAGAATAAGGTGGAGAGGATGTGGATATAGTGAGTAAGAAGTCTCCCCCAACAGCTACTCTGACTCATTGCCTTCCTGAACGCTGTTCTAAGCTTTCTGAGACCTTCCTGTAATGCAGCTCCTTCCACCTGATTTCCCCTTTCTATCCTTAGAATTAAATCACTTTCTTTGAGGTGACCTGAACTAAGCACACTTCCAGATGACCTTAGCCATGGCCACGATCTGTATCTACCATCTTTCATCTTTTTCAGACGTCAAGCCCAACCTACCTCCCTGAGTTTCAAATCTCTTCTTCTCCTTCTCTTTACTTCTTACTTTATATTTCCACTCTAAAATCATATAGGTAAAACTCAGTATACCTCAAACTGGGTTCCCCTTAGCTCTAAAGCCTATTCTCTCTCCGTCTTCCCTTCCACTACAATCTTTGCAGTCACACAAGAATGAGAACACATTCTGAACCATTTAAACATTGGTTCCTCCTTGCTCCTCACCATTCTACCTGCGGTAGTCACCAAGCCCTGTTAATTGCATCTTCGGGCCTCCTCCCAAATCCAGCTTCTCCCCTCCTGGTGCTCCACCACTACTCCGATCCCTTTGCCGTCCATTCTCACCCATGGCAAGGGGCTTTCAACTAGTTCCCTTGAAGACCCACGCATAACTAACCTTTCACATCTGAGCTCTACTTTGAAAACACGGATTTGAGCATTACACATTCCCCTTTTCTACTGGAGTGTGGTGTTTGTATTGGTTATTCCCTAGCTATACTGAGCATTCAGATTCTCTAGGTTGAATGAATGAGTGTCACTACTCTAACAGGTACCTGCCTCTCACTGCCTGAAGGTTACATTCTTAATGTTTTCTGTCACTACAAATTGATAAACCATTCCTTCCTCCTCTCTTGCCACATTCTAGTCTTGGGTCTTGCCATCCTGAAGAAAACACTGCATTCTATCATCACACATACCCGAAACAAACCATGTGCTTTCAGAGTCCTTGGGCTTTCACTCACGATTTTTCCTCCTTCCTCTGCCAGTGAAGAACTGCTCTTTCATGGAGGCCCAGAATGAACACTCATTTTGCAGGATTTCCCCAATCCTGGCTTACCCTCAGTACACTTTAATAGTGCTCCTATCACTTTGTAATGTGTTATTTATGAGTGTTTTCCCCTATTAAACTGTGGCTTCCTTGAGGCCAGGACAACATCACGTTTTTTCTTCACTTCCAGCATTCATTACAATGGACAAGGGACAATGAAATATAAGCTCAAAATCAGAATACTCACCAGACTGTGTGTCAGAATAAATTGTTCTAGAACAATTTTTCTTGGTTTTAATACAAAAATTTCTTAGAGCATATGTGACTTTCAAACGCACTGACTGTTATTTACATGGGGAAACTTCTATTCATTTTCACAAAGCATAAAATATCCTTTTAAAATCCATATTTATTTCCACAAAATGTAATACAACATTTTTATATTCTGGGGTGGTTTTAATCTCATTTATATGTTTTGAAAAGCCTAAAGAAAGGGGGAGTAACATCTGAAAGAGAGGATAAAGTATTCAGCACAACTTTTTTTACAGCCTTATCATTTAGTGCTCAAGTGATATTTTAGGCATGTTACAACCAAATATGACTTCTTGTTACTTATAACATTGTTGTTTAGCTATAATTTGAGTTATATTTTAGAAAACAGGTTGAAGCTTTTGAGTTGATATGATGTGCATTATAATGTTTTTATGTAAAATATTGGAAAGTAAGGTCTCAGCATTTTTATTCAATGTATTTTATTTTTTAAAATGTATTACTAATGTTAAGTGGGAAGAGTGTAGTCATTACTAAGTTATTTCTGATTTTTTTCATATTCATATTCAACTATAGTCATTTCTACACAATGAATAGAACATCTATCCTATGTTTGTGAGGGAAAGTATGAGACTTTACTTCTGCCATAGACACTTAGAGATACACTATCTTCATAAAAAGAAAACAACACATTTAAAATCAGCAGCTCAAGTTACATTCATTTGGTTCAAATTAAGAGACTTTTTCCTGAGTCTACTTTTACTGTGTTAATTATCTAAATCAGCATTTATTCACCATTTAGACTAATTTTACAGAAATACTACACCCAGATGTGCTCGAATTTGTATTAATTTATTTTCAAGATGTTCAAAAGTCTAATTACATTAGGCATTCCTTGTGCTTGAAAATCAATTTTCCTGAATTGAATAAAGGTGAGCTATTATTCACTGGAGTTAAAAATTCCTAATATGCCAATATCAGAAGGTATTTAAATAGAACTGAATATGACCCGCCTCACATTCATCATGTTGGGACACAATTTCTTTGTCCAATACTTTTTCTCATTCAGCAAATGTTACTGAGAGTCTCTAATTATGTATGTCATTGGGAAGGAGAAAAAGAAGTAACATTCTGTCTTCAATTGCTAATTATCTAGTGACTAATAATTGCAAGTATCACGGTGAAACAATTCTTATTTTACTGCTGTTCATATCATGCCCAGTTTCTTATTAGTGTATTTCAGTAGTCAAACTATCAAAGGCAAATTTAGAAGTTTATTAAATATATATGCAGTATTTACGAATGGCATAACTATAATTCAAAGTCCTCTTCCTTAGCATCAACGCTATTGTTGAATATAATATATGCAAATAATATTCAATTATGACATTAGTATATAGAAGGAATTAAGAGATTCCATATATATAAATGTGTGTGTATTCATAAATTCCTACTTTGGTATATATAAGTTCCTACTTTGGTGGATTGCTTTAAAAATTGGAGAGGGTATAATTTATGGACTTGGTGTTTGGGGTAATTTCTATTCTCTAGAAAAAGTATGCCAACATTTTCTCTTTACCCCAATCATCTTTAACCAATTTTAAAGAGAGAAACTCATCTAATAAATCAAAGTCGAATAATCAGGGGCCACATTAGAAAACAAAGTTTCTATAGTGCTTAAAGATGATATTCTACTTTCCATTCAGTCTTGCTATTCCTCTTTTTAGTTATTCTTATGCAGATGAAATTGTAAAACAGGCCTCTTACCACCATGGTGTGGTCCTGAACAAAATGCACACTAAGGGCCTGTCTTTGGTTGCTCTTCTTTAGATGTAGTGAGAAATGTTTTATTTTCTTTGAGCCTGCCCTCCTCTGCCTCTCCTCATCAACAAAGCAATAAATCCTTGAGAAATGAATTTAAGCCGTGGTCCTAAGGAAAAGGCACCAGTGTCTTGTTGGCACTCAGTCTGAATTTAATCTCAATAGATCCATACATCTCACAAATGGCACAGGTTTTCATACGATAAACCAGAAAGTGATAGTGCGGCAAAATCCCAGTTAACAATTTTTTTTTTCATTGCTCACTCAGTAGCATGTGGGAACGGGTGGCTGATGTAGACTTGGAAATCTGGATCTTGAGATTTCTCTCCTCAACAGACACAACTGTACCAGCCACTCTGGAGGAACCCAAGAAGGTGCAACTGTCTGCTGTTTTCTTTCTACTGTGTCACATGTTTTGCACTCCCCTTGTCACCCTAGACATTTTCCTTTTTTAAATATATGAAGACCAACAAAAATTAAATAAATAAATGTATGAAGACACAAACAAGAGTTGCAAAGCTTCTCATTTCTCTTTGTTGCCTGTTACCATTTTGGCAATGTCCTAGAACACGAAGTCCGGTTTTCATTACCATTCCCGTGCCAAACACAGGTAGCCAAAATATGCCATTTTATCAAAGCCATATGATTATAAACTAGGAATTAACCATGACCATTATTACTAAGATGGCCCAGTACTTTACTACTTGACCTTGAGCAAGTCCATTTACACTTTTAGTACCAAGCTTCATTATCTACAAATGATATTTTTTTCCCTTCACAAATCTGAAGGATCTTCAAATTCTGACATGTGCTGAGTCTTTAATGCAATAATAGAATGTGATGTCTACAGGGTAGACAGGTTCAATATAATTATTTGGTCCTCTATTTAAAGAGCTAGATGTTAACTTGATTTGAGATATTTTCTCTTTATGTGACTTAATCTTTTTCCCATTTTTACTTATCAAGTTTGCTATTGCTCGGATCCTATATTATAATGGTTAAGAGTGCCCTAACAAATAGGGCCCTATTTTCTTCATCTATCACATGCAGATAATAATATTATTACTTCATGCTGTTGTCTTTGTGCTAATGGCAATAACAACTAAATTGCTTACAATATTACTTGATATACTTTTATTGCTGTCATTGTAATTCTTGATGTCCATGAATCTACCTGTAGAAGAAAACATCATGCTTACATTGTAGTCCTCAACTGGAGACTCACTGGAACTAAAGTTAAAGGAAGAGTCAACAGGATAAGAGAGAACCTATGTCACTCTATCCTGCACAGCATTTATTTATGTTAGTTATTCACAGACTTAACCTGACTGTTTAGATAGCTGAAACTTGGCGTCTTTATTTCCAAATCTCAGCTGTGGTAAAAGAGGAAGTATTCCTGTGTCAAAACAATATTTTATAAATAAAAAGTGATTTTGTGTGTGTGTGTGTGTGTGTGTGTGTGTGTGTGTGTGTGTGACAAAGTGGATGAGTTAGACAGGATTCCTTGAGTTACATTTTTTGGGAGGAGATATATCTAGGTATAGATATAGATAATTAGCTATATAGATATTAGATGTATAAATATTACATATAAAGATAGCTATCCATATATTTATAAATCTATATAAATCTATATCTATCAAGCTTGAGATTATAATTCACACACCATAAAATTGACGCTTTTAGTTTTTTTTTAATTTTTTTCTTTTTAAAAAAAGTTTATTTATTTTGAGAGTGAGAGCGGAGGAGAGGCAGAGAGATAGGAAGAGAGAGAGAATCCTAAGCAGGTTCTGCACCGTCGGCATGGAGCCCTATGCGGGGCTCTAACTCACAAACTGTAAGATCATGACCTGAGCTGAAATCAAGAGTCAGATGCTTAACTGACTGAGCTACCCAGGAACCCCAAATTGACGCTTTCAAAGTTACAATTCAGTGAGGTTTTTTAAATACATTGACAGAGTTGTGAAACCATCATCACCATCAAATTGTAAAACATTTCATTCACCAAAAAAATAAACTCCATGCCCATTAGTAGTCAAAACTTCTGCTCCCCTCACTGCAGCTGCTGGCAACCAGTAACCACTTTCTGGCTCTGTGGAGTCGCCTATTCTAAACTTTTCAGAAAAAATGGACTCCTACAACATGTAGTCTGTTGTGCCTTGCTTCTTTCACTTACTGTGTTTTCAAGATCATTCGTTTTGTAGCATGCATCAGTCCTTTTATCAGCCAAATAATATTCAATTGTATGGATATGCCTCATTTTGTTTACCGATCCATCAGTTCAAGGGCATATGGGTTGTTTCTACTATTTCAATAAAATAGATAATGCTGTTGCGAGCATCTGTGTGCAAGTTTTTGTGTGGATATACATTTTCAGTTCTCTTGGATAGATTCCGAGGAGTAGAATTATTCAAACAGTAGCTATATCCTTAACATTTGAGGAACCGCCAAACTGCTTTCCAAAGTTACTGTATCATTTTAAAATCCCACCAGCAATGTATAAGAGTTCCAACTTCTCCACATCTTCATCAACACTTGTTGCCTTTCTTTATTTTAGCCATCCTAGTGTATGTGAAGCTGTATATCATTATGAATTTGATTTCATTTAAAAATTTTTTTAAGTTTATTTATTTTGAGAGACAGAGAGAGAGACAGACAGAGAGAGAGGAGGAGGGGCAGAGAAAGAGAGAGAGACAGATTCCAAGCAGGCTCTGCACCATCAGTACAGAGCCCAATGCGGGGCTCGAACCCGCAAACCATGAAACCATGACCTGAGCCGAAATCAAGAGTCAGATGCTCAACTGACTGAGCCACCCAGGTGCCCTTGATTTGCATTTTAATAACTAATTATGTTAAGCATATTTTAATGTGATTACATGTAATTTGCATGTATTCTATGGAGGAATGTCTAAAATATTTTGCACATGTTTGATTGGATTCTTTTTATTATTGAGTTGTAAGAGTTCTTTACATTCTTGGATACATGTTCTTTATCAGACAAGTAATTTTCTCCTAATCTATATGTTTTTACTTCTTCGATGATATCATTTGCACCCAAAAATGTGAATTCTGATGTAGTCCAATTTATCCTTTTTTTTTTTGTCATCTACGTTCTGTGTCATATATAATAACCCAGTGCCTACCTAATTCATTGTTACAAAAGTTTACTCCCCATAAGAATTTTATACTTTCAGCTCTTAAATTTAGGTCTTTGTTACATGTTGAATTCATTTTTTGGCATGGTGTGAAGTAGGAGTCCAAATTTATTCTGTTGCATGATATCCAGATATCCCACTACCATTTTTTAAAAAGACTATCTGTACCACATTGAATGTTCTTGGCACCCTTGTCAAAAAGCAGTTGACTATACGTGAAGATATGTTTCTGGAATTTCAAATATATCCCATTGATCTGTATATCTTTTTATTATTATTATTTGAGGGGGGGGAAGGGCAGAAGGAAAGAGAGAATCTTAAGCAGGCTCAAGTGTGGGACTTGATCCCATGACCCTAGGATCATGACCTGAGCCTAAATCAAGAGTCAGACACTCAACCGACTTAGCCACCCAGGTGCCCTATCTGTGTAATCTTCAGTCAATATCTCACTGTCCTGATTGCTGTAGTTTTGGTTTTGAAATCATGAAGTATGAGTTCTCCAAATTTGTTCCTCTTTTTCATGATTGGTTTGACTATTTAGGTCCCTTGGATTTTCTTATGAATATGTGAACTAGTTTGCCAGTTCATGCAAGAAAGCAGCTTAATTCTGATAGGGATAGCATTATTCGTAGGTCAATAAGGGAACACTGTCATCTTAATAATATTTACTCTTTCAAATCATGAACATGGGATGCATTTACATTTATTTAGGTCTTTAACTCTTTCAACAATATTTTATAACTTTCAGTATGCAATACTCACATTTCTTTTATTAAACTTATTCTTAAGTGTTTTATTCCTTTTTATGCTATTGTAGATGGAGTTATTCTTTTCATTCATTTTTGGAACTTTCATTTCTGATATAGAAATAAGTTTACTTTTGTATAATCTTGTATTTTGCAACCTTGTTATACTTTTTTATTTATTAGTTCTAATATTTTTGTGTAGATTCCTCAGAGTTTCTGTTTCAATTACATTTTGACATATACATTCTGTTTAACAATCTACTGAACTTGTTTCCTTCATAAACTCTTTGAAAGACAGAGCATGATAACATTGTTCTTCCAAGTAAGCAAAGTTTTTAATAAAATAAATTTAAGGGAGATGCAATGCCTGAATGAGAAATTTCTTAGTCAGTATACAAATTTTCTCCTCTAGAAAAATAAACATTTGTTTTAAAGCACAGCATATTTTTTTTATTCTAGTAAAACTGAAATTAATGCTCTGAAATAATGACAGCATTCTGAGAATCTTTTCTGAGCTAAGGAATGAAAAAAAAAGTCCTTGGGTATTAGACACTCAACAAATCTTCATAGAATGAATGTAAAAATGAATGGTGTGTATAAAAATACATAAAGTGTGCACAGTCTACCTAAGAAAAATCAGTAAATTCCCATCCCTATTCGAAAGTCTCATTGCAGACACGATGGTTCCAGCACTGATTCTTGGCTTAGGCTGGACATAAGGGCACTGAGCTCTATTTCTTGTGAACAAATGGAGGGAAAAAAGAACTAATTAAATATTAAAAAATATTGTTTTTATTTACATTAAAGAAATAATTGGGAGTACTGTTTTGTAAACTGTTAAGATGCCGATGTCTAAACATATTAAAACAGAGGCAGAATAAAGCATCTGTCATGATTCTACAAAGTGACTTTCTATTCTAGGGGGGAGAAACAAACCAAATGATCTCAAAGTTGCCTGTAAGATCTATCATCCTATAAGTAAAACGAATTCAGGTCTTTAATAAAATGTAAATATTGCCCTTGGAAAAAAGAATTTGGAACCACTGTCCAGACCAACTCCTACCATTTGTAGGGCCTGGGGTGGCCACCCTACAAATAGAAGGCCCTATATCATAAGTCGAAATATTTAAAGTTATAAACCAAGTTAAAAAACTGTTCAATAAAATAAGTTCTATTCTTTTACCATTACAAAGAGACTTTCCTACTTAATGCTGGTATCATCATTCACTACTCCCTAATCAGTATGCTTCCAATTAGGTTAATTGCCTAATAGAATTTAGATGTCTAGAACTTTCTCTGCCAAGTTCTCTGCCATAACAGTACAGGAAGAGCCAGGATCACTCTCAGCTCTACCTAGTACTGAAAAAGGCCATGCCCACATTTGTGTGGCCATCCATCCCACATTACCAAATGCCATCTTTGCAAAGAACCATGTATATCTTGGAATTCTTAAGCCTCGGGTGGTCACATCTGTAGTGTAGTCTATCCTTGGAAAGATGGATATCCAGCCCACACCTCTATGTTCCAGCCATACATCACCTGTACACATTCTTTTAAAGAGGCTCATGGGGTGCCTAGGTGGCTCAGTCAGTTGAATATAGGACTCTTGACTTTGACTCAGGTCATGGGATCAAGCCCCATGTCAGGCTCTGCACTGAGCATGGAGCCTGCTTGAGATTTGATGTCTCTCCCTCTGCCATTCTCTCTCTCTCTCTCTCTCTCTCTCTCTCTCTCTCTCTCTCTCTCCCCCCCCCCACGTCTTTCTTTTTTTTTTTTTCAACGTTTATTTATTTTTGGGACAGAGAGAGACAGAGCATGAACGGGGGAGGGGCAGAGAGAGAGGGAGACACAGAATCGGAAACAGACTCCAGGCTCTGAGCCATCAGCCCAGAGCCTGACGCAGGGCTCGAAATCACGGACCGCGAGATCGTGACCTGGCTGAAGTCGGACGCTTAACCGACTGCGCCACCCAGGCGCCCCTCCCCCCACGTCTTTCAAATAAAATTAAAAAGAAAAAATTTAAAAGAGGCTCAGTGTATGCATACATGTGTTGTGGTCTGTCCACAGGAAGATGGAACACCCAGCCTATACCTCCAGCTTCAGTTATACATGCCCTGCACAGAGCCAACTCCTTGGAAACCTTCAGGCTACATTCAAACACTAGCAGTGAGATCTGCCCTCAGAAAGATGGACCTGAGGAATATATTTAAATAGGCTCTAGAAGTGGGTTTGGGCCAAACAGGCAGGAAGTTGAGGGTTTCAGAGTATGCTCTAGAGAATGGGGATAGAGGCTGTGACTCTATATGGGCACAACAAAATTTCTCCCCTGGAAAAATAAATACATTTGTTATAAAGTGCAGCTTATTTTTTTTATTATAGTAAAATTGAAATACTTTGAAATAATGACAGCACTCTGAGAATCTTCTCTGAGCTAAGAAATGAAAAAAAAAAAAAAAAAAACTCCTGGTTACTGGACACTCAATAAAGTTGTCACTGAACGAACGTAAAAAGGAATCGTGTCTAAATTTCTAGCAGAGAAATTTTGTTTGGTCTTATGAGACTCCTTGCCCCATGAGGAAGGCACAGCCAGAGGAGAACAATAAGGTGTTTCCATAAAGCAAAGAGCTCAGAGCAGGGCCCTTCTGGCCCAGGGTTAGTAAGGATGGAACCATGTTGGTCATTCTATAATCTACTTTGTCATCTTGCATTTTACCAAGCAAGATAAAAAACCAAGAACAAAAGAATTTGTACAATAATTAAAGTAACTATATAAGCTTTTAATCTTGTGGGAAAAAATCAGAACAAGGATTCAGAACATGAAATCTTCCCTCAAAAAATGGAGTATTAGATTATAATAAATAAATCTGTCATGTATAAGTAACTTCAAGGTCCCCTGGATATGTAAGCAAATTTAACAGTCTTACGTTTTCCCTAAAATCCCATCATAACCTGAGAAAAATGTGATAAAGATATTTACCATAACATCAAGTTAAAACTTGCAAACTCAATTGTAAACATAGATCAAACAGTATTTCTGAAAACCTGTATTTTACTGAGGAAAAGATGTGGTCCAATCAGATCAGCATGAATTCTAACTGGTATCATATACAATACATCACCAATCATTTACAGAAACTGTTCCTTAAGATTACTCTAAGAACACTGCTTCTAAGAATAATGGGTCCTGAAGGAGTTTACTCTTCTAGTAAGACACGTACTTGCCAATTCAAGTATTTATCACACTAAGCATTAAAAATGAGCTTTCTTGAGCCCAGTCTTTCAGACTAATAAACACAAAAGCCCTCTAGTGTGTCTAGTAGAGACAAAGTCCATGAATTTATAAATATAGATTTTAGAGTAGGGATAAGAATTCTAATGCTTATATAAACAGATGAAAGAAGCTTACATAAAAATAGAACAGAAAAGGTGTAATTAAAATATGGCAAATGTGGCAGACATTTGAAAGACATTTTGAAAGTTGTAAGAAAGCATTGTGAATTTTTAAAGATGCCTAGAACAATAGTGTGCAATTCATATTAAAATGTCCAAGATACTTTAAGACATCACATAAATGACATCTAGCTAGTATAAATAATAAAAGACAATGAGCTACCCATGGGGAAATACATGCATCTAACAAAACTAAATTAATTTATGAAACAAACTTTCAATTTTGCTTCAGAAAAATGGGTGAGAAGAGTAAAATATACTGTCCTATGACCTTAAAACATTAGTCACTGCTATAAAGTCATTTGTGCATAGTGACTTAAGCTAGTAGAGAGGAGTCTATATATAGTCTATATGATAGCTAACGTTCAGTATTATCGATGTTTACACATTTCAAACTTATGCACTTTAAAAAATAAAATTTCAAAAATTAAAGATGAAGATTTGGGGGATTTGTCATTTATCTCCTTAATTTTTTCTTGTAGATATCTAAAAAGTCATCTTTGCGGAGCCTGGGTGGCACAGTCGTTTGAGCGTCTGACTTCAGCTCAGGTCATGATCTCATAGCTTGTGAGTGAGTTCGAGCCCCACATCAGGCTCTGTGCTGACAGCTCAGAGCCTGGAGCCTGGTTCACATTCTGTCTCCCTCTCTTTCTGCCCTCCCCCATTCACACTCTGCCTCTCTCCCTCTCTCTCTCAAAAATAAACATTAAAGAAATAAACATAAATCAAAATAAAAAAAATAAAAATAAAAAGTCATCTTTAACCCTTAGGGTCAAAAATTCTTTATAGTCACTTATTGGCTAATGTAGCAAATACTTGGGGTTTTTTAAATATAGTTTCTAAGCTGTATATGAAAATAAACTTACTTGAAAGGTTTGTTTATTCTGATTATACATTTCTAACGAATATACACATTCTATTACATTAGAAATAGTATTTCACAATAAAGTTATACCATTTCCCAAACTTTATAATCAGTGAACAAATGTTCAGAAACTATGTTCTTCAAACTCCCATGCCAACTCTAATAACTGACCTCCCAACTCAACTTCATTATCTGTCAGTACCTCAAAAACATAGAAGTCCAGCAATTCCCCTGATCTCTTTATCCTTACATATTGAAGACATCACTCAAATCTTTCAGGATTTGAAAGTTTCAGGATACAGACATGTATATACGTGTATGCTTACATGATACATCCATATTCAAGTACGAAATAAGAAGCTATGCTATGCAGAGATACACAGAAATAGGTAGATGATTGATAGATGCACACCTAGATACACAGACAGAGATGGATGGATGGGTAAATGGCTAAATGGGATTTTTCCCTACTGACTTTGTGAGTATTCTTATTTCATATGTAGGCACACCGCTATTGATCTGTCTTCTCCATATTCAGCTACCAAGGCAGTACTGAGGCAGTATACATCATTTAACAAATGAAGTCTAAAATTTCCACCTAACCATATTTATCTTTCTAGCTATCTACCTACCCACCCACACATACATAAAGCATTAATAAAAATGACATTGGCTAACTGGGGTGCCTGGTGGCTCAGTCAGTTAAGTGTCTGACTTCAGCTCAGGTTATGATCTCATGGCTTGTGGGTTGAAGCCCCACGTGGGGCTCTGTGCTGCCAGCTCAGAGCCTGGAGCCTGCTTCGGACCCTGTGTCTCCGGTTCTCTCTGCCCCTCCCCCGCTCACACTCTGTCTCTCTCTGTCTCTCAAAAATAAATGTTAAAAAATGATATTGGCAGAAAAAGAATAATATACAAATAAGCAAAGAGCAGAACCAAAAATGTTTAAGGAATCCTACACTTGCGATTGTTAAACTTCAATCTATGTATCCACGTTTCAGAAATTATTTGTATATTCAACAAATATTATCTATTAGTGATAGGCATTGTTCAAAGTGACTGGGACACATCAGGAAACAAAAAAATAATTGTCTTTTAACTCTGAAAGCCATAATATAAAAATTAAAGTATCATATATGTACATATATAAACACATTAATAACATCAAAATTAATCATTTTAAACGGGACGATTTGCTATCCAGAAATGTACTCCAATATGTGTTATAAATCTCTATTTTATCCACAAACTCAAAGACTAATTTGGTTTATATGATTAGTAAGCAGCTGGATCTATCTACCAGCTTAATCTCAGACACTAAAGAAACAGCAACCTGGGTCCTCACATGACAAAACCTGGTATCTATTTAACCAGTAGAGTGAGTGGAAAAAACCCAACCAATTTATCTCCCAAATTACCTGAAGCCAAAATGAAAATCAATGGGAAAGTGGATTTTAAATTTGAATAAAACTTTGCAACAACAACAAAAAGATGTACATAGAAGCCTAAAGAAATGTAAAAGGAATCCACAAAACTCTATTCTTACCTAAACATTATTATATGACGCTAAGCTGTCTTTGACATCTGTGGCCCCACTGATTGTCATATGGTTAACCATAATGCCATCTCTACATTTGGGGGAGCGTTCATGCAAAGATTATTTTATAAGGTACTGGATTTTTTTAAAGGAGGAAGTAGTAAATGATTATTGGAAAAGGATGATATAAAAAGCAAAAAGTGCTTCTCAACATCTACCATTCTTCATCCTGGTATCTAAGAAGTGTAAGTCAAAAGGGAAGGAGATTTGAAGAGAAGAATCAAAGACAGAGTAAGACAGAGGCAGATCGTATTATTCTGTGAAAGTGGATGAGCTTCACTCTTGGTGCTTTACAGACCACTCCTCAAAGTACACACTGTATAAAGTTCTACATACCTCATATGCATATGGCTGTGTGCCCATGTACACACACACACACGCACACACACAGAAACACGCTTGCTACCATACTATCATTAGATACTGGGAAGAGTACACGATGTGCCATTTAGAATATCTCATAAGCAAGAAACATTGCAAATAATTTGGTTTGTATTTATCTGTTAAGAAAAATTATTATCACAGAATACCAGGACATCTACTTTTACTGGATAGAACAGCAGAAAAGGAAGGCGATGTTCTTAAGAATTCTCTGGTTAAATAATAACTTCCTGATAAACACTTAACACATGCTAGTCACAATGGAACAATAAAAAGCCTATTATTTTAGTCTTCTTTTTAAATTTTTTAATGTTTATTTTTTTTGGGGGGGAGAGAGAGAGAGAGAGAGAGAGAGAGAGAGAGAGAGAGAGAGAATGTGAGTGGGGGCAGGGGCAAAGGGAGAGGAAGACACAGAATCCAAAGCAGGCTCCAGGCTCTGCACTGTCAGCACAGAACCTGATGAGGGGCTTGAACTCACGAACTATGAGATCATGACCTAAGCTGAAGTTGGACCTTAAGGGACTGAGCCACTCAGGTGCCCCTTATTTTAGTATTTTTAAAGTCAGCAGCAAATAATTACCTCTTTTTTAGAAAAGTCATATTTTTTCATGTGTTTCAATTCAAGCATTATTCACAGGACAAATTATTTTATCAGAGAAACCTGAACAAGAATGGTTCAATTAACACTGATTCAGTATAACACTAAATATCACTGATTTTACTTTAATGATTTCAAAGATAAGGTTAAGAAACTCTCTGTAAAATATTCTGTAAAATAAAGATAAAAGAGAAAGCCCCAGGTATAGACCACCAAGCCAATGAATTTTTCTTAGTAACGCTCTAATGTACTACAAAGTTTCATCTGTAATGAATACTGAAAATAAATAAATAAAGCTACGCTAACCCCACCTGTTTCTTTCTCTAAATACACATATGTGCAAACACTCACACAGTTCTAAAAGATCCCCTTGTTTATCTCTTATATAAGGATATCTCTGAAAAAACAAACTTAATATCATAAATTAAGCATCTGAATTCTTGTAAACATCAGATAGTCCTTACCAAAACATAATGTGTACTCCTTTTCAAGTAGTATCATTCTGGAACATTAAATTTCTGCAACAGAAAGTACTACATAAATACGGGCACTTGGGTGGCTCAGTTGCTTAAGCGTCCGACTCTGGCTCAAGCCATGATCTAGTAGTTCGTGAGTTCGAGCCCCGCGTCAGGCTCTGTGCTGACAGTTCAGCGCCTGGAGCCTGGTTCAGATTCTGTGTCTCCTTCTCTCTGTGTCCCTTCGCCACTCACATTAAACAATTTTTTTTTAATTTTTAAAAATTTAAAAAATATTAAATTAAAAAACTACTATACAAACAAAATTCTCAAGAGAACTGACCCTTGATAGAACAGATTTCGTAGATTCAAAGGGGAAAAAAGAAGTCAGGTTGCATTCATAAGATTTCAAAGATGAAACAAGTCTGGGAAATAATATCCTTTTTTGTAATGGAAAATGAATACCTCAGACTTCCAATTCTAATATATATGTGTTTGCTTTCTCAAATAGGTTTTATGCCAAGGAACACACATGATGATAAAACACTTCGGCATTTACTTTAAGTGTAAAATATATTTAGAAGATAACTGTCAAACTCCAAGATTTTGTCCATGGCAAATTGGACAGCCTTGTCTTCTATCTTTCTCTCTGCATGCTCAAATCCCGTTTTATGCCTTTTGATGCTTCACTTGTTTACTTTTGAGATGTGATTTATATTGCAGAAAATGCATCCACGGCAAAATTCCCCGGTGCAAAATAAATAACTATTGTGACTGCTGCTCTCTTTTATTTTTTGAACTCCACTACACACATTTTATACGATTCCACCATATGCAGAAAAGGATTGTCTATCATAATAGAACCACCATGCGTGATTATATAAATGCAGGTACGGAATTTTAAGATATTATGATCTTCTTTTAGTGCTCGATAGAACTGCAACCCTGGAAAGCAGTCACAATATGAAATTTTAGAAAATAAAGCTTCCTAGATATAATAACATACATGAACTATAAACCCATTTAAAAGTTGACATGTGGTAATGGCTGAGTAAGATCTTACCAGACCGATCTTCCCTCAGATAACAAAAAATAACACCCAGTCATTATAAAGAAAATGAAGGCTTATTGAAGGCATCGAATAAGGAAAAGAAGCATGCCTAGAAATAGTTGACATCATTTTCACTCACATCCCTTTGATCAGAACTCATTCACACAACTGGAGCTTACCTGAAAGGCAGTTTTTTTTTTTTTTTTTTTCTTTAATCTGAGTACTCAGAAAGAGGAAATTGGCTGAGCAACATCTAGGACGTCTCTGCCACATAAAATGTTACCCATAGTAGCAGAATTTAATTGGACTATAGGTACGCCTCACATATATTTTCTTTCCCTCTCTAACAGATCACAATAATCAATTTCCTCTTATTTCCACGCCGTTCCACTTCTCCCAAACTTGGCTGAAAGCTTTCATCACTTTTATCAACAGCCGCCCCGCAAATACTTTTTCCTTCATGTGTTACTGACAATGTTTATTATTTCAGTTAATTCAACGAAAAAAATACACATGCAAATCAAGACATAAGTGAAAGAAAATAAATTTAAAATATACAAAAATGTGGGTAAATTCATTAAACTTGTCATTGTTCTCCTGGAAAACAAAAAGGATTCCTGTAGACAGCATCCTTTATCCCAATGGAAATTCAGCACCAGCTGAGAAATAAAAGTGAGGCACTACAGAGACCAAAATACCCATGTTCATGTTATTACCAATAAAGGAGAAATTTAAAAACATAACCTAGTTATGCAAGGAAGTGCATTTTCCAATTCTTAACCCTAGAATCAACATAACTTTCCTCCTCACCTAGTCATATGCAGCGCTAAGCCATCTCCTCACTAGGAGGGTGGGAATGCTGCCCATTTAATTATAGGACAAGGAGAAGCAGAGAAAACACACATTTCCTATGGGAAAGAGACTTTCTGCAGAAGGAAGGAGATAAAGGATGGGTATCACTCAGTGCCTTCCTCAATCATATAAGCCACTCCTCCTCCTAGACAGAACTGACCAAGGAAAAACGGAGCAGTCTGGTGTGTTAAGTCACTGAAGATTCTTACAGATGAAAAGAAATAGTAAGTACTAGAAAGCCATTCCCAAACAGAGTAAAAAGAAAATATCCTTTAAAAAAATAATACATATTAATGTTTACATTAGAAAATAAAGTCTTCTGAGGCACCTGGGTGGCTCAGCCAGTTAAACTTCCGACTTCAGCTCAGGTCATGATCTCACTGTTCATGAGTTTGAGCCCCTTGTCAGGCTCTGTGCTGACAGCTCAGAGCCTGGAGCCTGCTTTGGATTCTGTGTCTCTGTCTCTCTCTGTCCCTCCCCTGCTCATGCTCTGTCTCTCTCTGTCTGAAAAATAAATAAACATTGAAAGAAAGAAAGAAAGAAAGAAAGAAAGAGAGAGAGAGAAAGAAAGAAAGAAAGAAAGAAAGAAAGAAAGAAAGAAAGAAAGAAAGAAAGAAAGAAAAGTGAAGAAAGTCTTCTTAGCAATTTAAGCCATTCTGAGTCACAGATTTCAGCATTATCTTCCCAATCCAGTCCAATAACAATAAACATTTGATGTTTTTATAGTTTTGGTTCATCTTCCTTAAATTGGGATCCTCTTCAAACCACAAATAATATCTAAACAGTGTGAATTACTCAGCCTTTGCTTTGTAAATTAACACAGGACATTTGAAGACAAATTTTCAATTTTATGCTTATTTATATGCCATGAACTACATATATCTCCACAAGGTTTTTTATCGCATTTAGAAAAAACACTGAAAAGCAGCACCTGGGTGGCTCAGTCGGTTGAGCATCTGACTCTTGATTTCGGCTCAGGTCATGATCTCATGGTTCATGGGATCAAGCCCCACATAGGGCTCCACACTAACAGCACAGAGCCTGCTTGGGATTCTCTCTCTCTCTCTCTCTCTCTCTCTCTCTCTCTCTCTGCCCTCCCTGGCTTGTGTGAGCACCCCCCCCCAATAAATAAATAAACTTAAAACTACATAACAGTAAAAATATTTCACAATGTAGAATTTTTTTTAAACTTCAAACATTTTGGACATATTAATATCTTTATCCATGTTGAGTTGATCAAATGTTGGTTGCAGTCAACATTGTAATCTCTGTTTAATCATAAGCTATACGGGTTGTACATGAGTTACAGAAATTTTTTTTTAATTTTTTTTTACATTTATTTATTTTTGAGAGACAGAGAGACAGAGCACAAGCAGGGAGGGGCAGAGAGAGAAGGAGACAGAATCCGAAGCATAGAAATTTTTATTTAAGACTCCTTTTGTATTTTACATTTAAATCCCCAAAGGACTCAATAAAATCGATTTCCAAGTACTAGAATCACCATACATAAAAACATTTACACTGCTACATAAAATGTTCAATGACAATTTGGAATCATGTGACAAAAGTCTGACTAATATGATCAAAATTATGGTTGAGTGATAATTTCTAAATTAAACTGGTGACACACCGATTTATTCTGTGGACCTTCAAAATCTCTCAAAAAAGCTTATATAATCTGTTTTTTTTTTAAACATGGAATCTAAAAATTCTTATGAAATACACAGACGTGTTTATATGACATAAAAGCAATAAACTACTTAAAGGCTAAGGGTCTAAATGGGCTAAATAAGATACCTTAGCATTTAAAATATATTTATTTTAAAGGTCTCTGAGAGACTTTAGTTCTGTAAGATTCATTACAATTATGCATTGTAATGGTGGTGGGTTGGGAAGCAAAGCAGTCACATAACTAAGATTTGTTCCACTTTCTGCAAATAATTTGAAGATAATTTTTTTCTTTCCTTCTTTCCTTTTCTGTTTTTTTTTTCTTAATTCAGTGCTTGTAGTTTTTCTCTCAATGGAAGAAGAGCAAGTTTCAAGTAGAACAGGGTAGACTTGGGTAAAGTTAAAGCCTAGATCCCTAAACCTTGGCTGGATATTAGGAACCTGAAGCTTGCATATGGACAAATTTTCCAGACGTGTAATTTTCATTGCTGGAGAACCAAGTACTATTATTGAAATGAACTTAAGACATGCTAATAGTAGTTATAGGGTTTGGGGATCAAGGGCAAGTGGACTAACAGATTATAGAAGTTGTATGGCCTTAAGGTCTTCAGATCTTCTCAAAAAAAGATGACCTGATTAAAAACATTAGGTGTCAAAGAACAAAATTTGAGACTGTTCCTGTTATCACCAACATCTCCACTACATTTTTATTCTGAACGTTGAATCAATTCAAAGAGAATAATACATGTTCTTCAATAATGCATGCGAAATGTCTCTGTGCCCTTTTCAAAAGGAAGCTGAGTCTCTCACAAATCTGAAATCACACACACACACACACACACACACACACACACACACACACACACATTTTTAAAAAGGGGGCTTCTGGGTGGCTCAGTCCATTAAGCGTCCGACTTCAGCTCAGGTCATGATCTCATGGTTTATAGCTTTGAGCCTGTGTCGGGCTCTGTGCTGACAGATCAGAGCTTGGAGCTGGCTTTGGATTCTGTGTCTCCCTCTCTCTCTGCCCCTCTTCCACTCGTGCTCTGTCTCTCTCTGTCTCTCAAAAATAAATAAAAATGCTTAAAAATTTTTTAAATCATACACTAAACTCACACTGAGATTCTTCTTGATCAATCAACATGATATTTAAAAAAAAAAAAGGTAAAAAAAGAATGGAGCCTTTAACAACTAATTTGTGGTTTCGTATTTAAGGGGTATATATTCAATGCCATGTCATTGATTATTTTTAACTAATATTTCTGAGTATATTTAAAATGTATTTAAACATTTATTGTGGACTTACTAAATTCCAGATGCTATGGTAGGTGTTGTGGATACAAATATTAACGATATTCAATCTTTATTTTTGAAGAACTGTTTACAAATGTATAATTGGCAATACCATGTGATAAGTGTGATAAGAAGAATTAGCAAGGTACCAAGGGAGTGGAGAATGAAAAATTAGTTAGAATATCAGAGATAGGCTCATAAGTAAAATGACACTATATTTTCTAGTAGAATGACCAACTGATACCTTGATTAGAAAACTATGATTCTAAGAAAACGTCTCAAACTGTCTTAAATACATAATATGGAAGTATAATTTGCTTTTCATAATCATAAGGACTTATTTTTTAAAAGCCAAAGAAAAAATTATGGCAACATAAAGCATCAAAATGTAGAATCCTGAAAGTTCAAGTAAATGAATTTTTAAAATTAATTACTGTTGGCATTGTACACAAATTCACATCTGATTATGTCAACATAAAATAGCACAAAGTAAAGATAAAGAGAATATATTACATAGAGAAACGAAGGGAAGGGGAGCATGAGACTGACACATAAGTTCTAAATAACAGCAAGGCTAGTCAGAAGACAACTGAATAATGTCTTCAAATATGTGAAAGAAAACAACCAGAAACCTAGAATTCTATATCAAATAAAAATATTTTTAAAAAGAGAATAAAAATAAATGCCAATCAGTCAAAACCAAGCTGAGAGAATCTGCTACCAACAAACACAAGCAACTGAAATATTAAAGAGTGTTTCTCAGCAGAAGAAAAATGATCTCAGATGAAAACACAAACATGCAAAGGCAAAGCAGAGCAATAGAAATAGTATCTATATGGGGAAATCTAAATGACTTATCATCTTTATAAAATGATAACAATAACAGGATCTTGGGCATATATAAGCAAACAATACATACACACACTATACAATAGGCACACATATAGGCACACATATTTGATATAATTATACGTATAAACACATGTGCAGACACATACATGAATAAATCATATATTAAGAATATCAGGAGTAAGTGAAATAAAGTGTTCTAAGGAGAAAAGTGGAATTAGTAATTAAAATTAGACTATTATCCTCCAACATTGGACATTATATATTGTAATCTCTAGGGCAATAGATGAAAGAATAGCATAAGACTACATAATTTCACAATGTGGTATATATATGTACAATAGATTATTATTCAGTAATCAAAAAGAATGAAATCTTGCCATTTGCAACAACATAGATGGAACCAGAGAGTATTATGCTAAGCAAAATTAGTCAGAGAAAGACATATCATCTGACTTCACTCATATGTGGAATTTAAGATACAAAACAGATGAATATAAGGGAAGGGAAGCAAAAATAATATAAAAACGGGGAAAAGGACAAAACACCAGAGATTCTTAAATATAGAGAACAAACTGAGAGTTGTTGGAGGGGGTTGGGGGGGATGGGCTAAATGGGCAAGGGGCATTAAGGAAGACACTTGTTGGGATGAGCACTGAGTGTTACATGTAGGGGATGAATCACAGGATTCTACTCCTGAAATCATTATTGCATTATATGCTAACTTGGATGTAAACTTAAAAAAAATTTTTTAAAGGAGTACTTAACTTCACAGTATAGTAAAAATTGAATAACTAATATCAAATACAAGAAAAAGTATAGTGACATCAAACAAGACATACAGAAAGCATTTAGACTATGGTAAATTTAAAAGCAAATACATCAATGATTATTTTTAATGGTAATGAAATTAAAGTTCCAATTTAAGAAAAATGTTTGATTAGAAATATTTAATAATTTACTTTTTATAAAAAATCTTTAGGTTAAAGCAAAAGAACAGTGGAAATAAAAGGATATACAAAGATATACTATGCATACACTAAAAGAAAAGAAAGCTGTAATAGTCTTGTATCAAAAAGGTACACACAAAAACTAGCTTTTCTCAGGAAGATATAAAACTTCTTAATTAAACACTTAATTGTATGGCCTCAACATATATGAAGCAAAAACTCATAGCACTTTGAGAGAAAATTTAAAAATCTATCTCAGTTGGAATTAAACTTGATCCTTACAAAAATTGACAGATTGAACAGAAAAAAAAGGATATCAGTATTTTGAACAATTTGAAACTTAAACTCATGAACAGATAGACAACTACTTTTCATTAATGTTAACAGAATAGTCTATTCAATAACACCTGAAAGTTCACAAATTTACAAAATTGTGTTTTGCTTATCCAAAAACTATTTTTTGCGAATTTTAATAATTGAAATAATACACAGTCTGTAGTTTATTACATAATACAATTTAGTTAGAAACAAATTTAAAAATGATTAAATAAGTAGAATCCCTATATACTTAGAAATTAAGAAATATATTTCATAAACCATTGATCAAAGATATCACAGTGGAAATTAGAAACTGTTTTTTTTTTATTTTTTTCAATGTTTATTTATTTTTGAGAGACAGAGAGACACAGTACAAGCAGGGGAGGGGAAGAAAGAGGGGGAGACACAGGATCCAAGGCAGGCTCCAGGATCTGAGTTGTAAGCACAGAGCCCAACGCGGAGTTCGAAATCATGAACCATGAAATCATGACCTGAGCATAACTGACTGAGCCACCCAGGCACCCAGAAACTGTTTTAAATTGAGTAATAAAATGAAGGAAAATTTAAAATTGTGTGAGAGGTAACAGAAATGGATTGAGTGTACTTCTTACAACATTAGTATTTTTCACATCTTCATGGGATGCAGTGTGTACTCGTGTGTGTTCATTCTGTGTGTGTGTGTGTGTATGTGTTATGTGTCTGTGAAGGGTATGAGTACACATGTGAATGTGACTCCGTAAACATAACCTTCTCATGTGGTACTCAGAAACACTAGTTATGTAAACTTACTGACAGGTTCAATACCATTTTTCAACCTGGCACTATCCATACTATAGATTTCAATAATTACTTTGACATGTATAATTTTCTCCTTACATGCTGACTTTAGAATTTATCTGTATGTAATGCTTAAACAAGAGTCAGTCCAATCCATCTTGGAAATTTTATATGAAGTGTTTAAGAATGAAATATTTAGGAGTGAAAGCATGATTTAAGTTTCCAATGTCTTTTATATGCCACTTTGTGACTTTCTGAGTTATAGGGCCACCAAAGAAAAAGAATAAATGACTCACTGTCCAAATATCAACAGAGAGAAAAGTTGCAAGCTCAAAGATACCCACATCTGGGGCACCTGGGTGCCTCAATTGGTTAAGTGACTGACTTCAGCTCAGGTCACAATCTCACAATTCTTTAGTTCAAGCCCCGCGTCAGGATCTGTGCTAACAGCTCAGAGCCTGGAGCCTGCTTCAGATTCTGTCTCCCTCTCTCTCTGCCTCTCCCCTGTTCGCACTCTGTATCTCTCTGTCTCAAAAAATAAATAAGAATTAAAAATTAAAAAAAATACCCATATCTGATATGTTAATATAAACACACACACACACACACACACACACACACACACACACACACTTCCTGGATGGCTTACCCATCCCCTCAAACTGGGCTATTTTTGGTTTTGATACTCCTCTAATAATGGGTAATACATTAATTCTCAATTGCATGTGATTTTACCCCAAGGGGATATTTGACATTATCTGGAGATATATTTTTCCTTCAGAACTGAAGGAAACTGTTTCCTTCAGAACTTATGCTACCAGAATCTGGAGGATAGAAGCCTGTGAAGCTGTTAGACACCCTGCAATACAGAAAACAGTCCCTCATAAGAATGAGTTACCTAGCCCAAAATGTCAGTAGTGCCACACTGAGAAACCCTGGTCTAATCCAATCAACTCAGGATGGTTTTCTTACCTTTCCGAACTTTGTGTAACAGTAAACTTGTGTTGTTTTCTTTGATGTTTTCTATATTGGACAGAAACCATCCTTACAATAAGGAATTAAAAACTAATCTAAGGTATAAAGATTAGGATATATTTACCCTCATCATCTGTAAACTCAATATAATTTTAGTTAACTATTCACACTTCCATGAAAGAAACTTTTTAATCACATATTTGACAGGAGGAAGAAATATGATTAGTGTATCATTTTGGAATGTGTTCACTTAAGTAAGATTTAAATATTTAAATTATTTCCTATTTTACACACTGGCACGAGAAATACACTGATTCTCATAAAACCTGGAGATCCCCTTTATGCATATCTAGAGATGATGATTCTGAAATTGGCATGTTGGTGGAGGACAAACTCATTGTTTGCTGAAAATCTGAATGAATTATGTCCTTCAATATGCAATGTGCAGACCTGAAAGAGGCTAGTTTGCTTTATCTGCATATTTTACATTTATTTCAATACCCTTTTGTTTATTTTCCTCAAGTCTATAAATTATTAAAGCAAAAAAATGTTTCATAAAATGGCACAAGACAGGTTTTGTTTAGTTTTGGAGCAAATTTAGCAGGAAATTAAATGACAAATACAATGACAGACGGAAGAAGCCCAAGAATGAAATTTCTGCAGTATTCTACCATCATTAAGTGACTCACAGCCTCTCTAAGCTGATTAAAAAAAAAGCTATTAGAATTAATATCTAAGTAAACTATTAATAAAACTATGAGATTCAGCTGGAATTTCCAGTTTGTAATAGGATAATGATCTTTTTCCCTTATGAAAGACTGTTTTGTACAAACTATAGCAATATTACACAGTAGTGGCTATCATTGAATTTACAGCCAGACTGCTAGTTAGCAAATCCTAGCCCTGCTACTTTATAGCAAGTTAAGAGGATTTCATATGTGGAAAGTGATAGTAGTTCCCAGCACTTAGCAGGAATTTTTAATCATTATATTTCAACTATTTAAATATTATTATATTACCCAATTTACTACCTTCCAAAACCTTTTCAAAGTAAGGAGAAAGAAAAATCAAATAAAAATTTGGAGGCCAATGAAAAACCCAAACTATGATATTTCAGCTTGACTAAATCAGACAATATTGCCAGTAACAGGAATTTAACAACTACATGTGCTAAGAATCTGACTGGTTTGATTATTTTCCTCTTTCTGAATAGCTTAGGGCCCGTCAATCACCATATGATCAGCAGCTCATATAAAAATGTGTGATGACTGTGAATGACTGGGAATTGCGACAAAGCAAATGGAAAATGCTATTCTAGGTCATAGAATAGTCCTTGCCTCATATGGTCATGCCTCATAATCCAATCACTGTATAGGAGGTCCAAATTTAAGCACAAATGTAAAACATCCCCAGAAATAAACATGCCAAGAATATTCAACAATATGGAAAATAAAATCACCAACAATACTTTGCATCAAGCCTAATAAATTATGCATATCTAGGTGCAACTAATTGGCAAAAATTGTAAAATATTGGTTGTACTACATCTTAATTTCCAAAGAATACCTTTAATATCTTTCATTTTTTCTTTGTTTTAGCTTTCTGAAGAATTTGATTTCTCTGGAAGCATTACTCACAGTGTTTGAGATAAGGTGGAATAAATGGTCTACTTCGTTGTGATGGACTGCTCAAGACACCAATCTGTCTTGATTGCCTCCTGATGAATTCTTATGCAGCACTATTAAAGTATTTCTTATAAATATTAATTTATCATATTTTATACTAATGAATTAATACAGGGTTTCCTAGGTTAATATGTTTTTAAATAATTTGCCTCTCTAATGTATTCATTTTCTGTATTCCATGAGGGCAGTTACACTATTAAATCTGAGTTACACTATCATTTTTAGTCACAAAAAACAAAATTATCAGGACAAATAATTTTCTTAGAAGGCAGAGAACATTTTGATTTTTACACAAATTTCAAACTGACATGAACATTACAGATGCCAGAACAGTGCAATATGCTAAAGTAATTCCAAAACAGGAAAAAGTACCAGTCACTTTCCCAATGAAACAAAACACATACCTGAAACACACATATGCACCCATGAATCTGATACTTACACAAAGTTATCCGAAACACACACACTGAAACTCAATGACTGTACTGTGTCTAATACTTTATTTAAACATACCTTCATAGAGCCAGGTAAATAGATTCCTATCTTCTTTCGCTCATTGTTTTCTATTCTGAAACTTTCTCTCTCAAAATGTTTTACAAGAATCAGTTAGAGGTTGGTTTTAGCTGCTAAGAACAGAAAACAAACTCAAATGGGTATAATAAGGAAAGTGATTATTTGGCATACTAGAATTAAAGCACACCTACCAGAGAACTAGAGTCCATGAACAAAGTAAAACTGGGTCACAGAGAACTTGATTTTCCCTGCTCTGCCACCCCACCAAAGAGAAGTCATGGTTCCTTATCACATCTTCCATGAAGAAAGACCATTCTTGGAACCATGACCATAGTCCTTCCTTTCAGTCTTACTGGACTATATTAGGTGACCCACAGTTGCTAAGAAAATGTCATATGATGACTGCTTTAGATTAATTGGGACCTACTCTTGACACTGTGGCAGGGGTAGCGTCCTCAGCACAGAGCTGGATGAAGGAGGCTCAGACACCAGAGCATTATCTGGCTTCCAATGGAAAGGTAGAAAGAATAACTAGTAAGGAGTCATTATACACATCGAACAGTCTCCTTCTCAGTCCCTTCACCCCACTCCCATCTCAATATTCCTAGCCTCTTGAAAGTATGAAATGGAAATTCAATACTTTTCTCCAAAAGCTATCAATATCACAAAACTGAAGATTCAATTTTCATACTCTACCAATAAAGTTAATTGCTGAGCTTTTAACATTTAAATTTTTTTAATGTTTATTAATTTTTGAGAGAGACAGAGACAGAATGCGAGTGGGTTGGGGCAGAGAGAGAGGGAGGCAAAGAATCTGAAGCAGGCTCCAGGCTCCGAGCTGTCAGCACAGAGCCTGACGCAGGGCTCAAACTCACAACCTGTGAGATCATGACCTGAGCCAAAGTCGGACGCTCAACTGACTGAGCCACCCAGGTGCCCCAAGTTTTTAACATTTAAAAGAAATTTAATATATGGATCTTTAAGAATAGCACAGTTTTCAAACATCTTGATTTTTTATTTTTTTAAATGTTTATATATTTTTAAGGGGGGTAGGGGCACAGACAGAGGGAGAGACAGAATCCAAAGCAGGTTCTAAGCTCTGAGCTATCAACACAGATCCCAACACAGGGGCTGAACCCACAAACCATGAGATCATGACTTGAGCCTCAGTCACATGCTCAACTGACTAAGCCACCCAAGTGCCCCTCAAAAATCTTTCAATGAAAGTGAGATATAATCAGAAAACTAGGTTTCACTTTGATAGCTGCCTACAATAATCATGAAGTCAAGTCCTGTTGGGATCTCTATGGGATCCTCAAAAAATAGCACCTTTCTCCCATGCTCAGTTAAGATCAAGATGAGAGCTAAAATAAAGGCTGTGTGAAGCTCAAAATATTGCCTTCATTGATGATAGGGGCCAGGTTGGATAATGCAATTTTAGTCTGTACGCTAAATGTGTTCATTAACCCACATGGAGCCTCACAAAGATCTGCCCCCTGTGGAAATAGATCTGGATGTGTGCTCTTTCCTAATGTTCTTGTCTTTCAGGATGAAGCAGGTGGGGCTGAAATGAGTATTCACAAATTTATTAATCAGTTATGTCAGTCCATTTCCAAGGGTAGAGTTCACAAGTGGTCCAGGCTTATAGCAATAGACTACCATGACAAGAAGCAAACTACTGGAGTGGGAAAAACTGTTCTTTACTGTCAGTATATACTGTTATGCACAAATCATCAGGATAAAAAGTTAAGTTAGAGATAAACGTCTTATATATAAGAAAGTAACTAAACATAGGATTTTATCAAAACTCACACTATATACATTTCAGTACTGTAGATTAATTAAATGGGTTTTGTGTTATAGAATTATATAATTTTGGAGACAGATTTTTAAAGAAATTACGTATGTATTCCAAATTTCCAATTTTATGAATATGAAATAATGCACAAATGCAGTTAAGTCAACATGCACTGCTCAGAACAGTCTGACTGATAAAAAGCAACATTAAGCCTGGAGCCCCAGGCCACCAAGTTCCTAAACTAGCCCCTATGGTTTGGAGAAAAAACAGTACCAGACACAGACTGGGTTTCAGTCTCAGTTTGCTACTATCAGTTGGGCAACCTTAAGTAAATCATCTGAGCTCCCCCAAACCCTGTCTCTCCTGTGTGAAATGAAGGTCTATTACTAACTACAACACCCTTTTCTGTGAAGATTAAGCAACTTGCATATGTAAGAATCAATGCAATTTAGTCAAACGATTTATTAACTCAGTGAAAAAATATTTACTGAGTACTTTTTATTTCCCAGGTACTGGGGACACCATGAAAAGGACAAGCTTCATTACATTATATTTGATGTTCCTCTCATGTCTCAATCGGAAACTTAAACACAGTATTTTTAAAAGCGTATCTTATTTTTTAAGTGAAAAGTATTAGTTTGGAAACTCTAACTCAACAACCACAAAGTAATGAGAACAAGTTTGATAGAATAGCCATTAATGTCATCAAATTCCTTAATGTTCCTTTGGTGCTGAGTGCCTCATTCCCTGATGCGGGCATTGAGTGGCAACCAGTTCACGGAATCGTTTCAGAATAAATCCTCCAGCAGAGCTCCTAGCACCACTACAAAATCATGATCTATTACCATCTCTAATGGCTAAAATAGATTTGACAAAGATTAAAGCTGAGTTTTTGGGTCAGGTGTATACCTCCATTTCTCCTTCTGCACCAAAACCCAACTAAATAAAAATTTCAACTATAAAATGATTACTTTTAAAATGTTAGAATACTTCATTTGTAAGTGGTCTGATTGGTAATAATGAACACCTAATAAAAGATTTAACACAGAGTATAGAGTGGTTATTGTGTTACAAATTAAGGATGTTTCCATTTATGTTAGTTTTTGGGGGGCCAGCTCAACACAACAAATCAATGGACTAATGCTCATGTGATCTGTTTCTATTTTAAGGTCTCCATTTAAAGATGACTCTATACTTAATTCACTGGTGGTAAATTATTAAAGAAATACAGCCTTTTTCCTACTTTCCAATTCACACTTCCCTTTTATCTCTGTCTTATATGTATCTCCAATTGCTTCTTGATATTCTTATATTGTTAGGATCGTAATGTTGAATCAACTGGTACCACAACCTGCCCCTTGTCCCTAACTCACCTATTTACCAGCTTGCATTCAGCCTCCATTATACCAATCTTGAAAGTGGAAGTCACATTATCTTCTCATATCCTTCTGAGGATAATTAGCACAGAGAATTAGGATAATTATCACAGAGAATTTTGTTTATTTTTAAATTTTATCTTCTGGCCCCAGAACTGCATTTATTTCCTCTGGGACCAGATATTATGTGTGCTTTTCTTGTGTTTTCTTACTGAATAGTCCCAAAGACTTTGCCAGGAAGACATTGGAAATGCAAAATTACCCCAGAGAACTTGATGGAATAATGCAACATTTTCAGTGATACTCATTTGAAAGATTAAAATAGAAAAGCATTCTTAACCCATTTAAAACTTAACCAAAAAGATGGGGGGCCTGGGTGGTTCAGTAGGTTAAGTGTCCTACTTCGGCTCAGGTTATTATCTCACAGCTAGTTGAGTTTGAGCCCCGCATTGGGTTTTGGGTTTTGTGCTGACAGCTCAGAGCCTGGAACCTGCTTAGGATTCTGTGTCTCCATCTCCTCTCTGCTCCTCCCCCACTAACATCTCTCTCTCTCTCTCTCTCTCTCCCTCCCTCCCTCCCTCAAAAATAAACATTAGAAACAAATTTTTTAAATAAAACTTAACCAAAAAGAATGGCAAGATCAGTGAAGTAGTTCTTTCATCAACATCTACCTCCCGAAACAAGCAACATGCCACAACTCTTCTATGGTGTATCTCAGAGCTTTATAAAATGTGAAAACCTATTACTTACTTTGAAACTCATTTGTAAACCTACAGAAAACCTGTTACTTACTTTGAAACTCATTTGTGAACCTACAGAAATAACGGATCAAACATTGTGGTTTCCCCAGAATTTTTAATGTTTATTTTTGCCAGAGAGAGAGAGAGAAAGAGAGAGAGAGAGAGAGAGAGAGAGAGAGAGAGAGAGGCAGAGAGAGACAGAGGCACAGAATCCAAAGCAGGCTCCAGGCTCTGAGCTGTCGGCACAGAACCCGATGCGGGACTCGAACCCATGAACTGTGAGATCATGACCTGAGCTGAAGGGCATTTAACTGACTGAGCCACCCAGGAGCCCGCCCCAGCATTTTTTAAACTAACATAATCTCGACTAAGTCACATACCTATCTGGACTTTCATTTTTCATTCCAGAGGAAGAATATTAGATCATTTTTAAGGCCTTACCATAGTCTCTTTGTTTATAGAATTGTCTTAATGTAAGTAATCATCAAAATTGTTCCCTGTCTTGGCACAGGCAACTAACTCATTTTCAAAAGAAATCTCTATTACTAATTATTTTTGACAACCCCTAATATGTGTGTGTGCGTGTCTGTGTGTGTATTAGAGTTCCTTATAAATTAGTTATTGGATAGCACTCTCTATACCTCCACAATGAAGGAGAAGATCATAAAAATATTTCACTCATAATATGCACAGAACAATGAAAGGGGCAAAAAATATAAGAAAACATCAATCTTTGGCACTAGTGGGAAACATTCCATCAGTGCTCCATCTAGTAACAAGAAAAATGTTAGGGTAGTATCTTGTTAAAATCTAAATCAGAACTTCACAAAAACCAAAAACATAAATAGGAACGATACTAAAAAGAAAAAAAAACTTGGAGGTTTCTACAAACTTGGTGTGTGAATATGTTAGCCATGAAAATCTATGAGGAATAAAAGAAAACTGTGAAAGTAGAATCTGAAGAGAAATATTTAAATGTTTCTTCACTGTTAAAAAGCTCAAATATTACCTGAGATTGGAAAATTAGAGACAGAAGCAAAGGCTGTATATACATCTTGGCTAAAATTTTGCAATACCAATCTACTATTTTGCTCAACACTTTTTTTCCCCCTGATTGATCAATCGATAGATAGATAAAATAGTTGATACTTTCCACTATCACACCTCTGAGACTTTAGGCTAATGAACATATCTTTATGTAAACAAGCTTTATGTATGAATATATCTTTATTTCACCTTTATGAGAACCCATGTCTTTAAAATATCAAAGAGACCCAAGTACCAGCCTAATCTTATGTAATGAATAGTCATAGGTGCCAAGATAAGTAAGTTCTGTCTTTGTCCTAACAATATCCAACTGCATGGTCTTGGACAAATCATTAATACTCTACAAAACTCAATTTTATAATGACTAAAATTTAAGGGTGTGATTAAAGAAGCTAATGTTCTTGTCAAAAAATAGAGGTCTAACATTATGCATTTCCAATAAAATAGCCTTTTGTAAGAGAGTGGCACACTCTTCAGAAGGAAGAGACACAAAGGAGAGCCACAGATATCTTCAGTTCCATCAAAACTGACTTAATATATATGAATAGACAATTTTTTTTTATTTTGGATTTGTTCTACAGATACTAATAAAAGTCACTCGTCACTACTAACAAATATTTATGTAGTTTCAAAATGCTTGGGACTTCTACAATATATATAAATACTGGTCTTATTAAATTTCCCAGGGATACTCAAATACATAAAAAGTGCATCTATATATATCTATATTTATATCTATATATCTATACAGATATAGATATATTAGTGCTTACATTTTCAAATAGTACATAATCTAAGTACTGAGCTCAACTACATTAGAGAAAAAGTTTTCCTTTGTTAAAAAAAAATACAGTTAGGTTCTTCAACTAGACCATTCTATGAACTTACTGGTGCAATCAACCCTTGCAAGTATTAAATGGAAATACTCATTGTTCCAACACAGTTTCAAGACATTATTATTTATATACATTGAACTCTGCAAGGAAGTGCCAAATTTTTTCCTGTTAAAGCAAAACAAACAAACGAACAAATCCAAAGTACTAAATTTACTCTCAAAACCTAGGAAGTATTGTACACCAATCATAAATTGATAAAAGCATTAATAATCATGCCTTCTATACACACTCACCATTACTGCTTAAATTTGAGAAAATAACAAACTCAAGACACAATGAGTTAGACAAAGAGCCAGCATATAAAATGAAAATATCATTAAAATTTATCTAAATTTCTTAAAAGTGACTTTCATACAGTAATTTGTATGCTGGTAATTCTGGTATACGTCATTTTGCATACTAATTCAGCAATACCCATGAATGAAAAATATGCCCCTTTATGCTCCAGGATATCATTCAGTACTGCTACGTGCTCATTCTGTTAGAGGCCTTAAGTGCACAGACAGACTGACCCAACTCACATCTCATACATCAGTTCACTCTGGATCCGTTCATCATACTGTTTAAATCTGTGTTAGTTTGGCTATTGTTTTTCCCTATCCTACCCACTGTGGGGACATTTAAATTTGCACTTATGAAGAATTGCCACTGTTCTTTTGTGCAATAATCCCCAAAGTAAATCTGTCTTTAGAAATAAGACAAAATGAAAAGATGAAGTGCAGCAAATGAAAATATCTTCAGGCTGAACCTGTTTGTATATGAAGTTAGCAAAGGTAAGAAAGTATAACCAAAACAAGCATTAATATTTCCCATGAAGGCACATATTTAAATCAAATATGACTCTGTTTCCAGGCAACTCACCTCTTTCTTCTACCTCTCTCTAACATGGCATCTAAAGTAAAATTTCATCTAGAAATGTTAGCATTGCCTATCGTCAGAATGTTATCTTTCTACTTTTCATTTCACTTTATCTTTTTATGGGCATTTCTCACTTTTAAAAAAGTTATGGGTTTGTCTTTAGAAAAAAGGGAATAAATCCTTTTTGGTTATAAGTCCCAAATAAGTATGTCAGTAGAATTATTTTCAACCTTCTCCGAAAAAAAAGTGAGTCATTTATTTGGCCTTAATTTTAGTTCTGACACATTTTCTCAGAAAATACGGTTTCATTTTATAAAAAGAAAAGCATTTTATTAAACATAGTATTTTTACGTCATCACCTCAGAAAGGAACAAAATGAGTAAGGTGCTTAAATCACACACACATTAAAAAAAAACCTTATATGAAGAAGTTTGTTAGTTACTTCTAAAGTTAAAAATACACTTATAATACAACACAGCCATCACACTTCACGGAACTTACCCAAGTGAAATGAAACTTACATTTACACAAACACCTATTGGAAAATACCTAGAGTGATTTATTCATAATTACCAAAAAACCAAAACAACCTAGGTGAATGAATAAACAAGCTAGGGTACACCCGTATCATGAAACACAACTCAGCAATAAAAAAGGAACAAACTAACAATTCATGCAGAACACGGATGGAACTTAAACACATTTTCCTACATGAAAGAAACCAGAACCAAAAGTATTATGTTGTATGGCTGAATTTAGATGATAGTCTGGAAAATACGAACTACAGGAATCAGTGTTTTACATGGTTTAAAATAAATTAAAAATAAAAATTCTAAAACCACATACAAAGGGAAACTAATATGACTCATTATGTATCAGATTAATAACATCAACGTAACCACACATACATGGTAATTCTAACTACTGTAAATACAGTACTCTGATCATACTACTTTATTAGACATTCTGTAGGAATAAAAAGAAATGCCAAGCAATCCTAACTTTAATTAGTAGAGCTTTTCAAATTAGTAGATAGTGACATCAGTGTAGAAATTCAGTAACTGGTTCATACATAACTAAGCATAGAGCAAATGAGGAAATACACCGATGTTTAGGGAACTGGAATTTTCACTATGGGAGAAGGCATATACAGATTGAATACAGGAAGGTGGGAAAGAACTCCCAATTGCTGGATTTGAATTACAAGTATGAAAATGACTTCCTGATTATTTAAATGCACACACACACACGCGCATGCCTACATAAATAGGTACATGCATGCATATACACACACGTAGTTTAGTTTTGTTCCAACGTCCTTTGTTTCATGATCCCATCCAGAATAATACATTTAGTTGCTAATCTCCTTTAGGCTTCTCTTGGCTATGATATTTTCTCAAATTTCTTTGTTTTTAATGACTTTGACAGCTGTGAGGGCTGTCAGGTACTTTGTGGAGTATCTGTCAATGGGCATTTGCCTGGTGTTTTTCTCCTGCATAGACGGGGTTAATATGTTTTGGGGATAAATACCAGAGAATTAAAATGACATTCTTACTACATTATAACAAGAACACATATTATTAACATGACACCACAACTGATGTTCACCTTGACTACCTAGCTGGGTAGCATCTGTCAGGTACCTTTACTGTAAGGTTACTTTCCTTCCTTACTTTACTATTCTCTTTGGAAGAAAGTGATTCTCCACAGCCCACACTTAAGAAGACAGGAGTTATGATTCACCTCCTTCCACCTTGAGGGCAAAGTATCTACATAAATTATTTGTAATTCTCTTGCATAGGATATCCGTGTGCTTTCTCTATCTATCTATCTATCTATCTATCTATCTATCTATCATTTATATCAGTGTGGATTCATGGCTATTTATTTTACATTTTGGGTTAAAATCTAATACCAGTTTATTTATTTATTTAATTCAAATTGCTCCAGATTTGCCATTGGGAGTTTTTTCAGTGGGCTCTTGTGCCCTTTTGACATATTTCCATCATTGTGGGCTTTTTTTTTTTTAAAGAACCTCCTTACTTTCTAACACTACAAGATGCTTAGGCTCATCTTGTATATATCCTGCTCTCCGGTTCCACAATCAATGATTTCTCCAAAGACCCTGGTTTCTTTTAAAATAAGTACAAGTTTATTAAAAAAGCAAGATCTGGGGCACCTGGGTAGCACAGTTGGCTAAGCGTTAGACTTCGGCTCAGGTCATAATCACACAGCTCATGGGTTCAATCTCCATGTCGGGCTCTGTGCTGACAGCCCAGAGCATGGAACCTGCTCCAGATTCTATATCTCCATCTCTCTCTGTCTCTCCCCCATTCACGTTCTCTCCCTCCCTCCCTCCCTCTCTCTCTCTCTCTCTCTCTCTCAAAAATAAACATTAAAAAAATAAAAATTTGTAAAAATTCAAAAAAAAAGCAAGATCTGGTTTCCAAGTATGCCTATTGCTTGTAGAGTGTCATTGCTTCTAGGCTCTCTCAGAGGACAGAACAAGGAAATACATGTGTGTATATTAATCATGAATATATAATATACAGTGTCTATAACCTATATATAATATAATACATGAGTTCATATTGATGTCTTCAACCTGAATCCTTGCTACAGGGATCATTCTAGTCTTCTTCCCTTGCTCAAATGCAGCCACTCATTCCAGCAATGAGAAAAGTGGCACCTACCATCCACCATACATTTACCTCATTGTTCAACTCCAGTATACATATACATAGTAGTATTAGAACTATTAACCCTTATCTCCTTTATCGACATAATTTTATTGATAAAATACAATGCTTATGTGCTGTTCCTTTTGCCTTTGATGAGATAGAATGCACTCATTCCCAAAGTTACTTAGATCAACATTTTTTTTCTCCTACATGGGTATTTTACTTGTGTCTTTTCCACTGGTTTGAAGTATTTTAAAATGAAAAAAAAATATTGAAAAAACAAAGTAAAATTGTCCTATTTTGGCAAATTTATACCATCATAATAAACCATGGGAACACATTGCTAGGAGCCTTTCCACTGCCTTTGAAGAGAACATATAAAAGACAGATCCTGAAGCTTAAGGTTGATTAACTTCTTGGTATCTTCATGGTAACCTTGTGAGGAAAAAGTAAAGACTATGAGACCAGACATCATAAGAGGATGCAGAGGCAAACACTCATCAAGAATTAATAGAAAACCCCCAAACTATCTTTTTTTCCTTCTTTTTTATCTATGACAAAAGATACAAGGTATATAATTGAAATTGGATAAACTTTAGGAAAGCGCTGAAGGCACTAAACAGTTCATCTGAAAATACAAAGACAAAATAAATTAATCACTAAGTAAGTCAGCTGAGGTTGGCAAATACATTTACACCTGTACTACTCCACACAGTTCTGTGTGATTTTTTTTTCCCGACAGTGTTCAGCTATCCTTAATAAGAGTGCTGAAGACAAGTATTTGCAAGGAGCCAGAAAGGCAGCATGCCATTATGGGAACCACGTGGTTTGAATATCAGTTCCACCATCAACTATGAGTGTTACTTTAGATAAATCACTAAAATACTATATGCATTAATTTTTATTTGCAAATGGGGATGATAAAATGCTGTTATAGTGCCTGGTACATAGTTATTGCTAAAAAAATGTTAGCAATCATTATTATGATTATGCAAAGTCTCAGGTTTGTGAGCCCACCATAGTAGAAGAAAAAATGGGTGTTTATATATATGATACACTGAAAATACTGCCTTGCTGTATTGGTCTTCTATTCTCTAGGAGAGGAGTTATTTTGTTGGAAGAGTTCCAAGGATCTCCCAAATGTCAGTTTGTAGCATTTCAATATCAGGAAGTTTAGACTATACTAACTTACAGATTTTGGCATGACAATTGAAAACTTCTGTTTTGTAGCCTTTATTAAATGAACTTACACTATTTTTCATCTCAAATAACAAAACATATATTTAACATTCCATTACTAATATTTAGGTAGAAACTGGTAATCCAAGAGAAAAGTTGTCTTGGACAGAGAGAATGAGAGAAAATATTAATTGACTTGAACCAATATGAATGTTACCAGCCATTCTCCACCAGTTGCACAAGATTGAACTTTCTGAATGTTTTAGCCACATCTGCATAAAAGACTCCTATCAAAATCTTAGAAGTTAGGGTACCTATTTCCCTTGATGATCTCTTTTCTTTTTTTTTTTTTATATATGAAATTTATTGACAAATTGGTTTCCATACAACACCCAGTGCTCATCCCAAAAGGTGCCCTCCTCAATACCCATCACCCACTCTCTCCTCCCTCCCAACCCCATCAACCCTCAGTTTGTTCTCAGTTTTTAACAGTCTCTTATGCTTTGGCTCTCTCCCACTCTAACCTCTTTTTTTTTCCTTCCCCTCCCCCATGGGTTCCTGTTACGTTTCTCAGGATCCACATAAGAGTGAAACCATATGGTATCTGTCTTTCTCTGTATGGCTTATTTCACTTAGCATCACACTCTCCAGTTCCATCCACGTTGCTACAAAAGGCCATATTTCATTTTTTCTCATTGCCACGTCGTATTCCATTGTGTATATAAACCACAATTTCTTTATCCATTCATCAGTTGATGGACATTTAGGCTCCTTCCATAATTTGGCTATTGTTGAGAGTGCTGCTATGAACATTGGGGTACAAGTGGCCCTATGCATCAGTACTCCTGTATCCCTTGGATAAATTCCTAGCAGTGCTATCTCTTTTCTTACACTTACTGAAAATAAAAATAAGAATGCATTTTTGAGCAGGGTTTCTCAACTACAGACATTTTGGAACACGTAATTCTTCCTTGTGGCGGTTTTCCTGTCCATTGCAAGATATTGAGAAGCACCCGTGGCCTCTACCCACTAGATTCCAGCAGCATTCACTCCATTATGACAAGCAAAAAGTCTCTCCAGACATTGCCAATGTGCCTTGGAGAGATTATCACCCTGGTTGAAAACCAAAACTTTAGAGGAATGGTATTTACTAAATTTAAATAGGAGAACTTTTGATAATACAGCAAATTAAAGTCTTAGTTTAAAAAAGCTTTTTTCCTGAAAGTTAATAGACTAAAATTTTACTCCAAAACAGAGTCAAAGTCAGTAGCACTGTAGAAAAAAAGAAAAATACATCTGTTTTATAAATTGCATCCTTACAAGTAGAGTACTGAACAATGTACTTTCTCTCAGAACCAAGGCTTTTCTTGTTTCTTTAAAGACATCTGTCTGCCCTTATGGCACCAACACAATTTAAAATCCAATCCAAAGCTGGGCTGCATGTTACACCTGCAGGACATGACTCTTTGCTTTTATAGACTTTGCAGGTGCCACAATCATGACTCTCATTGAATGACAAAAGGTATGGAAGAAACAGTGTATGTATATACTCAGATCATTTTAGAAATGCCTTCCCATCCTGTGAGCTTTGCATCACTATAGCCTCTGAGTATGAAATTAAAGGAAAGTGACACAGTGGACGAAATAAAAGATGCAATGCTACCTGTCTGGGCATGGTATAAGTTGCTCTAGTAATACATATGTATACACACCTTAATAGGATATTTGTTGTGAAAATTTTAGTGTTTTATCAGGCAAGAAACATTCAGTTTCTATGTGCTCCCACAATGGTCGGGGAGTCTCTTAATAAAGATTGACATGACGTAGTTACACGTTTTTGTGGGTAAATTTCAAATTTATAATGTAAAAAATTACTCCAATATAGTAGATACACTAAGATTCAGTGGCCTCAACATAGAAACCTAAAGTGAAAACAATCATACTGCTATTCAGGTTTGTAAACTAACTGAAGACATGTAAAGGAATTATATTGACATGTCTACCCTCTAGGGTGATTTTCTTATACTTTACTTTTACTTTGAAGTACAGAGAAAAAGCACAATATTGAGAAGACATAAAAATAAGACATAAGGGGCACCTGACAGGTTCATTCAGTAGAGCATGTGACTCTTGATCTCAGGATCATGAGTTCGAGCCCCACTTTGGATGTAAAAAAAAAAAAAAAAAAAAAAAAAAAAAAAAAAAAAGACATACTACCTGAAAAATAAAAGTAAAAAACCAAAACCAAAAACACCTCATTGTTATGATATAGAAAAAAATTTAACTACAAGGATGCAGAAGTGCTGTACAAGGGGCTAATGGAAAACTAACGGAAAAGTCTGATTTGGAGTCAGACTGTGGGTTCAAATCCTGTATCTCATAATCGTTTGGGTCTTTGTATATAAAGATAACACTGTTGACCTTGACTAACTTCTGAAAAGATGAGTTAGGTATGTAAAATGCCGAGCCAAGAGCCGGACACAACAGACCCTCACTGTTGTGAAGTGGTAGATATAATTCTTTAACGGATAAAATGTCCTACAGACAGTATATTAAGGATCTATTAGAATTTTTTAAATGCTTTTTTCATAGTTTTCAAGAGCATCTCATGCCTTCTTTTCCCTTTTATCAATTAATGTGATAAATTATATGAATCACATTTCCAATTATTGAATCATGCTGTCACTCCTGGAACAAAACATTAATGTCCCTGTCATCTTTTTTTTTTTTTAATGTTTATTTATTTTGAGAGACAAAGCCAGTAGGGGAGGGGCAGAGAGAGATGGAGACAAGGAACTTCAAGCAGGCTCTACAGTGACAGCACAGAGCCTGTCAGGGGCTTGAACACATGAACCATGAGTTCATGACTTGAGCCAAAATCAAGAGTCGGATGACCAACTGACTGAGCCATCCAGACATCCCCGTTCCTGTCATCTTTTAAAAAGATTGCTCAGTTTGCTAACAATTTATTTAGGGTACACATAATTATTCTCTTTTACTTTTGTTTGTTTTATCAGTTTCTTTTTTTTTTTTAATGTTTATGTATTTTGGAGAAAGAGACAGAGTGCAAGTGCGGGAGGGGCAGAGAGAGGAGGGAGACACAGAATCTGAATCAGGCTCCAGGCTCTGTCAGCACAGAGCCCAACACGGGTTTCAAACTCAACGACCATGAAATCATGACCTGAGCCGAAGTCGGATGCTTAACCAACTGAGCCACCCAGGCGCCCCTTGCTTTAGCAGTTTCTTGTGTTGGGTTTTGCTGGCTATCATAAACACAAGTTGAAATATTTCCACATTCTTCTATGTTAGGGAAGTCTTTATATATCATAAAGAGCTTAAGGTTAAGGAAAGCTGGATAGGATTTGCCTATTTTTTAAATAGCTTCTTCTATTGTCAGGCAACTGTAGTTTAAAAAAAAATTTAAAGCATGTTGAACTGCATCTGTCTATAATGTCTCCTCATGGTCTCAAGCTGCTTGAAAAAACAAAGAAGATAGAGAAAGAAGAGAAGGGTAACAAGTGTCAACATTATAGGTAATAAAGGAGGTACGTAGGCATTGTCAAGTGTAATTAAAAGACTATTGTGAGAATAAATTAAAGACAATGGGCTGGACCTCAGGGAAGCATAAAGCTTAGGTATAAAGAAGAAATGCATTTTTTCTGACATCCAACATTCTTATCTATGTAGGTAGATGAATGGAGTCACCATGGTATCAATCCAGTGTCCCACCATAAATTGATACGTAGAAATAGATTAAACAATACATCTGTTTCTAAAGATCTCCATTACAGTTCTCTGTAAGCCTATTTGCGTCCAAAACTCATGTCTTTAGAAGATCTCTACCGAACACAGCAGTTTGCATCTGCCTTGCCATGCTTCAGCACGTGCATCTGGAACAGCCAGTGACTATTAAGTGGATTACTGGGCAGAGCCAGCCAGGTAAGTATCTGCTCCCCACACCTCAGGGCTGTGGTCCTCTGAGCAACACGGTAGCAGCTTCAACCCTCGCTGGCACCAAGAAAGGTCACTCTCTGCCCAGGAGGAGAGGAAGATTATGGCATTTTACAAGTTCTATAGCTTCTTCCCAAGATCCTCATATACCAGAACACTAAAAACACAGCTAACATATTCACACAGCTGGGAGGGTTTCTGAAGTCTGATTAGTAAACATCTGAACACGAGGTAGAAAGTGCAATTCAAAAAAGCTCTTCATCTTGTTACTGCATACAAGAAGGTATAGTGCATTCTCTTTGTTTTTGGTATTCTTTGTTACTTTTAAACACATTTTCCGGTTGCTTTCCTACCATTTTAATCTCATTAATATATCATTTCTGTAGCCCAGATATCTTAAAAAGGAAATTATAATTGAATGTTTTAACCTTGTGCATATTACACAAAGAAAATCTTAGGGTCGCTACTCTAAAAGAGACTTTGTTGAATATTGTTTTAACCGTAGTTCCTCTAACTTCAAAACTGTGGCTAAAATCTTTTGAAAATTCAACATCAAATAATTACTTTGGCTTTTATTTGTTTCTACTTTAAGCACTTTCAGCTGAAAGCAAAGCTCTAACCTAACTGTATGTGATTGTTGAAAGAGCTATTGGCAAGAATCAGTGCAAACAACGTTTATTTACATCTTTAAAAGGGTCTGTCTATATTTTAAACACAAAATAGAGAGAAATGATGTGCCAATATGTGCCTGTTGAGAATTTCTATAACTTGACAGTCATGTCACACACACATATATACACATATGTGGACTCATGCCAAACAATGTGTTCCAAATGGACAATTTACAAATCTTAATGTAATTATTTGGTATATGAAAATCACCCCTCCTATAAATCACCCCTCCTATAAGCTAATATTAACCTTATTCAATGTATGGGAGAATTTCATCAAAGTGTATTAAAATAAGGGGTTCTTATTATAGTGACCTTATTATAGTGACCTGTCTCTAAATGAGTAAAAGGGAGAATGTACAGCCAGAGAACCAAGATAAAGAATCACAGCCAGGCTGAAAAGTTCCATGAAATGAACAAGATCTTTTTTGATTATTCAGCAAGTTATATAAGCCAGCTGGAGTTACACAATTTTGCACCTTAGAAAACATACTTTCTCAGCTAAGATACACCTGAGAGACCTAAGAAAAACCTCCACTCCCCTCTCTTGTCTACTGCTAACAATTCATTTTTCAAGTGCAGTTTCCCAGATTTTCTTATCAGCTGAACTGGGAGGATATATAACAGGAATTCTGTTCTTGTTCTTTGCAATCGACAGCATACAACTTTAAATATCCTGCTTTTCAAAATAAAAGAAGAAACTTTCAGTGCAGAGTATATAGGGCATTTAATCAAAGTCAGCTTTCAGAAGAAAGATATAGAGCCATTTTCAAATGCTGACAAAGTAGGAAAAGAAAAATGAACCCTCATGTATCTTTAATGAAGCTTTCAGGAAAATATATCTATACATATCTTAGTGATTTCTGATTTTTAAAATATTTTCCCCAATTTGGTAAAGCAAAATATTATACTGCCATGCCCCCTTTGATTGAGTTCAATTTCAAATAAAAGTATGAATCAAACAGAAAGCATTTTTTTAAATAAAAGAAACTGAATTTATCAGTCACAACATGAAAAGTGGTAACACTGAATAATTACCTGACAGTGAATTTTTTAGGTTTTTCTGAGGAAATCTGTAGATCACTGAGTGCTAGGCCGGTTGAAATAATGTTATCAACACCTCCTTATAAAGATGAAGGCCGTCTGATCAATCCTAAATACACTCATACACACAAACTGTCTCCTGAGAGAGAAAGGAGAGAAACTTCCTCTAAAAGCTTAAGAAAACAGCAACTCTTTCTGTCCTGACTCCTCTGGTAAACAGTACTATTATGGTTAACATTTCTGGTACATTTTAAAATACACCCACTAGGACCATGATTCCACATGAAATTTAGGTTCTACTTCCTTGGAAACTGTAGTACAGATGACACCAAAAGAACATATGCTTAGATGTGAATTCATTTAACACGTATAAGGAATTTCTAGCTTTGCAAGAAAAAAGAGATTTTGCAGAATTATACTAATATGGACTATCTTAATTTGGGAAAGAAACTATGTGACAAATACAGTAAAACCTTGGATTGCAAGTAACTTGTTCTGTGAGTGTTCCACAAGACGAGCAAACTTTTCTAATAAATTTTACTTGAAAAAGAGCAGTGGTTTGCATATGAGTAGTACATGACACTAAATGTCACACGATCACAACTGAGCCAATGAGCCAATGGTTCTTTTCTCTCTTTCTCTCTCTTTCTCCTCTCTCTCTCCCTCTCCCTCTCGCTCGCTCGCTGAGGGATTGTGGGTGATTGTTTCCCATGCTCAGATGTTCAGTTTCAGGTGCCGCGGTGTTTGGAAGAAATCAGTGATTTTTCAGAACGTCAGAAGGTGTCCACAACTGGCACTAGTATATTTTTTGTCACTTCAAAGCACCTATGGAAGTCATCTGCTTTTCCATACAAGACTAAGCTTAGGAGTGCTTTGCTTCATTCTAGGTCATTGGATAGGTTCCTTGTTAACACTCCACGAAAAGAAAAAGATTCCATTGTGCCATCAGATAGCAGTGATTCTGTTAGTGATAGTGAAAATCATCCTACATGATAACCCTCCTCTCTCGTCTCCCTCACACCAGTTGTGAAGGTTTTCAAAGGTAAGTGCACGTTAATTTGTTTATTTTTCTTTGTATTTGGTATTTTTAAAATTATTTTGTGTTATATTACAGTATTATAATCATTTTTATATGAATATTTTTGGGTTGTAGAACGAATCATCTGAGTTTCCCTTATTTCTTATGGGAAATTCACTTTGATATACAAGTGCTTTGGACTACAAACATGTTTCTGGAATGAATTATGCTTGCACACCAAGGTTTTACTGTATTATCATGCATGACAAAGGTATTTAGAAGGTAGGTTCTTTGGAGTCTGGCAAACCTGGATTCTAGACCTTTCTGTTTCACTGACTGACTCTTTTCCTTACATTCTCTAAGCCTCAGATCTTCATTCGTCAAAGGAAGTAGAGGATAACTCCTGCTTCACTACTATGAAAAGAGACAAAAGGTTTAAATAGGAACTGATGCAAAAAGAGCTTAAAATTTTTCAGCTACTACTACTAAATAATTGTAGGCAATCAGAATATCATCATTCCTCTTGTCAATAAAGAGGCTATAGATATTAATTTCTTGTTATGGTGTCTATAAAAATAGCTCTATTTTTCAAATCCAATAAAGTTTCAGTGGGAATGAAGAAGAGTTTTCCTATAGTATTAGCAAATGGTCTTCCTTGACATTTACATACATAGCATTTACATTTACATAGCATTACACATAAATTGATAATTCTCACTTATTGGCCTACATTAGACCTGTTAATCTACTTTATAGATGGTTTGTATACATGGTTTGTAGTCACATGATAAATTTAATCAAATTACCATAAATCATTGTTATGCCTGTGCTAGCTTCCATTATTTCTAGGATTCAAAAAAAAAAAATCCAAAAAACAAAAAAACAAAAACAAAAAAAAAAAACAAAAAAAAAAAAAAAAAAAAAAACAGAAAACCCCAAACCAAACAAACAAACAAAAAAGAGGTAGTTACATAAAAGCATGAGTAATTAATAGAATTAGATACAATTACTAATACAAAGAAGGGAATTTTTTAACTTGGATCCAGCAAGATGTTTGATCCAGTCTCATTTTTATTGATGGCATTATGTCTTCAACTTCAAAAGACTGGTGCAGAGCTCCTTTGAATTGTTTGATTTTAGGGGAAAACCCCAAAAGGCAAAAGACTTATTAGAAAATAATTGCAAAGTAAGCATGCTGTAGCAATGCAACTGCAAATGGGAAAACACCACAGAGGAATTGAAATCCACTAAAATACATGATAAAGACTATGTCCAAAAGAGAATGGGGACATGTAGGGACTGGGATACAAAGAGAAGACAGAACAAGACTAACTTAAATGCTATCATTCTTTATAAATGTAACATTTTTGAATAATCCTTTACGTTTTGACCTTGTACATTTAGCAAAAATGTCTGCGGAAGTCTCATCAATCTTTTATAACTCAGTGCTGAAAAAAATCTGCTTAAAAATCTATTTAAAAGATGTGTTAAACATGTTCATTCATCCATTTCTATAAAAATTTTCTGAAGTAATTGATAGGCTAAATGTGTAAAATTTCTCAAAGTATTCCACTGTTGCTTAACTACCATAATTATTTATATACGTATGTGACATTACACATTTATTTACAGTCCCAATGAGCAAAAATACAGGAAATCCATATATCCTTAAGGAAGATCACAACCTGTATGTCTTCTTCAGTAGATTTTCTATACCGGAAAGTACATTTTCAGAAGTACTGAGAGCTTACCTTAACCTGAAAGTTATTTTTAAGCATCAATTTCTAAGGTAATGTATTAAACATGATAAGGTATTTGTCATGAATAAACATATCTGTGTACCAAAACCTCATTTAGATAATTATATAGTTAATGGTTACTCTAATTTTTCAAACGAAACCATGCGATGTTAAGAAAACATTAATTTGTCTAGTTTTCTCTTCCCTCAATTTGTAACTCTTTTATAGAATAAGAGTATATGACGACTACTAATAGGAGTAATACATACTAAAATAAACTAAAATAATGGGGCGCCTGGGTGGCTCAGTCAGTTGATTTCAGCTCAGGTCATGTTCTCACAGTCTGTGGGTCTGAGCCCTGCATCAGACACTGCTCTGATAGCAGATCCTCCAAAGTTAATAGCTTAGGATTCTCTCTCTCTGCCCCTCCCCTGCTTGTGTGCTCTCTCTCGCTCTCTCTCTCTCTCTCTCTCTCTCCCTCAAAAATAAACATTTTAAGAAATAATAAACTCAAAGTAAAAAACAAAAAAATTAATTTTCATTTCACCACCCCTATAATTTGTGAAATACAAGCTTCCATTTAACCCACACTGAAAACTGCCAGGTTGCTGCTTGTGTGTGAACCAATAACATTACATACGTTCAATTTCTCTATAAAGGGCTTATTTTCCATGTGGAATATTCAGAAAAATGGCTTTCATGTTTATGAAAAGTACACATTCTTCTACTGTCTACTAATGACTAAGTCCATGCTGCACATTTCCATAAAAAAGCCTTCCCTCAGACAACTAATATGATAAATTTATTTAATTAAAGTTCACATTTAAAGCTTCCTCATATGTTCAGAAGTTCCACTGAGGCACCTATTTTACCCACATATTGTCTCTTAATTATCTTTTCATTAACTGTAGTGCTCTGTTCTTTCACTGATGACTAGATTTAAATTAGAAGAAAATAACTTTTGTTATCACTTAACATGATAAATGGAAATAGTTCCAGGGGAAATAGTGTGCTATCCAGAGAGCCTTCAGAAGTCAACCCCAGGGAATATAGAATGCACACTGACTCCCCTGTGAGAAGAAAAAAGGCTTAGTTACAAAAGTAAACACAGAACTTCCTCTAGATCAGCTACTGTTGATAGTATACTAGAATTATAAATCATGTTTAGACTTGTTTGTACATGTACATAATATCCTTTCTTATTGATTTTTCCCTGTAAATAATACCATAAAATACAAACCTCAGAATACAACTAGCTTTGATCTGTGTGCATGTAATTAGACAAGTGTCTTAGACCTGTTTTTAAATAGATAACTTCTAATGAGAATTTCTATAACCTAATTTAGGAAATATATATAGATTTTGATTTCAAATGTGGAAAAACACAGTTCATACGAAAAGGAAGGCAAGAAAAAAAGAAAGGAAAGGAGGGAGAAAGGGAGGGATCAAGGAAGGAAGCAAGCAAGGAATGGAAAAAGAGGGTTCTAGCTTTTAGTAGAATGCTGAAAGCTGGGTGGTAATGTGCAGAGAGTGCCAGAGTAGGAAAATGATCATTTCTTAATCATCATGGTAGAAACTGTATCAGGCATCAATTATCAATGGATGTTAATTCTAGAGGGATCTTGAAACATCTCACCATACATTGCTTATTGCTTGCAAGGGGAAAAATTATACAATAAATACAGGAGGTTCTATTTTAAAAGTGGGGAGGGCTCAGTCCGTTGAGCGTCCAACTCTTGGTTTCGACTCCAGTCATGATTTCAAGGTTCATGGGTTGGAGCCTCACATCAGGCTCTGCCATGGCAGTGCAAAGCCTGCTTGGGATTCTCTCTCTCTCTTTCTCTTTCTCTTTCTCTTTCTCTTTCTCTTTCTCTCTGTCTCTCTGTCTCTGTCTCTGTCTCTCTCTCTCTCTCTCTCTCTCTCTCTCTCTGCTCTCCCCCACGCTCTCTCTCTCACACAATAAATAAATACATTAAATAAATCAGTAATAAAGGGGGGGGGATGGTGGTACTGTATTCATCAAACATGTCAGTCATCAAAAATAAAGATAGGCTATGAAAATGTTCTAGATAAAAGAGGTTATAGAGACCTAACTCTTCAATGGAATGCCTTATCCTAAGTTGCATCCTGCACTGGAGAAGTAAATGCTTTAGGACATTATTGTGTCAGCTGATACAACTGTATTAAGAATGATAGATTACATAAAAGTATTGCATCAAAGTTCAACTACTGAAGTCAACAACTGAACTGTAAATATGGACTAGGATATTTCTATTCGTAGATAATACCTCAACTAAACTACTTAGGAGTAAAGACACATGATGTATGTTAAAACATGTGAATCTGGATAAAGGGTATACTGGTATTCTTTGTACTATTTTCATTTTTACAACTTTTCCCTGTACGTTTGGAATTATTTAAAAATAAAATGTTAAAAGAATGTGTGGCAAGTGGACTAGTACTTTTAGTACCCTTTGTGCATCTTTTTTATTCATTTAACACTCAAAACATTTACCATGTGCTGTATGAATAACTTTATAACTAACCACTATTTAATTGTTAAGACTCACCTTTGAGATATGCACACTCTTTTTACAAGTAAGGAAACAGAGACAAAGAGAGATTTACATTTGGGTCCAAATCACAGATTGTATATTGACAGAGCCAAGATTCAAACCTAGAGAGTCTGAATTCAAAGTGCCTACTCTTATGACAAGTTTTCAAAGTTTCATTAAATAAATAGAGTATCAAGTTGGCGGAAATAGCCAAGGATGCTCAGAGATTTTAATAAATGAAGATGACAATGAAGTTGTACAATTATGCCCACAGATGGGTTAGAGGATACCTACTTTACAACAACTCTGGGACCTAAAACTCTACATATATACTTAACACTTTACTTTTCATGTAATCACATATTGTGGAAATAATGTTCAAAACCAACAAAAACTAGATGACGTTTCTTGCACCCACACATGGCATCATCTTTTTACTTCAAATTCACAATTTTTAAGAAAGAAGACGGTAAATGTAGTTTTAGGGATAAGAAAATAAACAATATTTAAAGTTGGAAGAAGAGTATGAATTCCATGAAAGATTAAATGCTGAAAGTAATTTAAAATCCAATTCCATTACCATTTACAATATCTCAAAGTGGGACATCTGTGAACACGAATGAGTAGCTTACCTATTACCAAAGGAGGAGAGCATTCTTGCCATAGGACTTCACATAGTAATATTTATTGGCTGAATTTATAAGAGAAGGGGTATAATATATTTCTTAGAGATGTGTTCTTTCCCTCAGGTTTTGATATTTTTAATAGACTTTGACCATAAAGATAACATTCATTGCTTGATGATACCACTCATCATTATGAGTGCTAGATTTACTCTAGGAGAACATTTCACGGTCGATGGGTTTGCAGCAATGCTTTGTACCTGTGTACTTCCATTCCACCATCATGCCAGCCAGAATAACATGACTGCTCCTCTCTATTCATCCCTTAAAAACAATCTTACCTCACATCTTTGCTAAAACTTTTCCTGACTATTTCAGACTCAAATGTTTTTATTCATTTAGCCATAAATACCAACTTTAGTATGCCTTCTCATTACTTTGAACAGCTTACTGAAATCTTATTGTAGAAGCTAGATTTTTTTTTACTAATGAATTATCATTTCCAACCAAACTTATTATAATCTCCTTGAAACCAGAGACTATGTAAAATGTTGCTGTATTAATCATAATGTTTAATAGCCTCTGAATGAATCAGTTCAATATGTATTTACTGATTTTATTTTTGATTTTTCTGAAACTTTCATAAAGTTAAAGTGTCTTTAAACCTTGTTTGACAGTACTTGTGACTACTTAAGAGAAAGCAAATAGCATCAATACTCTACCTGTTCTCTCTAGTTAAAATATTCAATTTCTTAAAAATCCAGTTTGAAGGAAAACTTCATAAAATTTTCAAGTTGTCTCGTGTCTTCTCCTGGTTAATCTGTTCACAGCTTGAATTTGAATCACAGATTTATACTTAAAATGTTAAGTAATAACAAACCAAAAACCCTGTATAAAATATAATAATGAGGGGCACCTAGTGGCTCAGTCGGTTGAGCATCCAACTTCAGCTCAGGTCACGATCTCATGGTTCCTATGTTCCAGCCCCGCATCAGGCTCTGTGTTGGCAGCTCGGAGCCTGGAGCCTGTTTTAGATTCTGTCTGCCCCTCCCCTGCTCGGTTTCTCTCTCTCTCTCTCTCTCTCTCAAAAATAAAATTTAAAAACAAATTAAAAAAAAATTTAAAAATATGATCATGACTTGGAAAAAAGTAAATTATAATATAAAACAACTAGAATGGCATACATAAACACATTATCAATAACAGCCTCAGAATGGAATGCTGGGTGTTTTTTCTCTTGTTAATCCTCCATGGTCTCCTCTCCCTCACCCCAATACGTGCATATATATACCATAAAGAGCATATAAACACCATTTTGACTTTAAAATTGTTGTTTGGGGCACCTGGGTGGTTCAGTCAGTTAAGCGTCCGACTTTTGATTTCAGCTCAGGTCATTCATGATCTCACAATTTGTGAGATCAAGCCCAGCAATGGGCTCTGTGCTGACAGGAAAGAGCACGGTTGGGATTCTCGCTCTCTCTCTCTCTCTCTCTCTCACCCTCTCGATCCACCCCCCCCCACACCCACCCCGCTCACACTCTCTCTCAAAAATAAATAAATAAAACATTTAAAAAACTATATTGTTTGTTTTATGTGTTCCAAATTTCATTACAAGATTTTTGAGGCCAGTGAGTACTCTCTACTTTTATTTCCCTGATGGCATTTCTAGCATTGTGTTTGGATCACAGGACTGCTTTCAAGTATCAAGACTGTCTCACATTATAAGCAGAGGAGATTTTTCTGGCTTATGTATGTTTACATATGAATTATACATAATTTATGCACATTCACACAAAATTATGGACACCCATGGGACATTTACCTTCTTTTCCTCTCTCTCCTGACCTGGAAAAGAGTTGGCTTAACCAAAGCTGGGTCTACAAGACTCTTCCCTGGGGTTTTTTTTGTTTTTTTTTTTTTTAGTTCTGATGATCAGAAAAGTCCTTAAGGTAATCTTTCTTTTTTCCTCCCACCCTCCCTCTCACCTCCTCTCTCTCGCCATTCCTTTCTTTGTCTCTAATAAAATTGCAAGATGTACAACTTGAAAGCTGTTTGACATTCAGGTTTCATTTTCTCTAAAAATATATCTATAATATAAAAAAATAAAGTTGACACACAGAAGAAGGACAAGGAAGAAAATAAAGAAGAGGAAGAGAAAAATAATCCTATTATCACTGTAATACATTTATAGTGATTCTTATAAATAAACATATCTTGTAATCATTTGTACCTACTGTAATAATTACTATGACAGCAATTCAGGTGGCTGGAGTCCATATTTTCACCTGATCCTGATACCCAAATGCCTTTCTACTTCTTGAGAAATTTTAAATGACTTGAATGTTGGACTTAGAAACTCCCGCAATTGACATTATAGTTCTGAAATACTAAAATTTTGCTGTTTCTGGTGTAACTGTGGGAATATTTTTCTCCTCCACACACATAGCCTTGGCAACCATATGCCAGAGCTCTTTTATTTGGGGAATTCTCCCTTTAGTTAGTAGCCATGCAGAATAACACAGGCAAGAATCTAACTTTTAAGAGAGATGGAAATGACTGGCCCAGAACATCACTGTTGACAGAAATTCATGCACATGGGAAGTAGAAATGCAATAGGAAGTAAAACGTGGCATTTCTTCCTTGCAAAAAGGTTGACAAAATAAAGCAAATGTCAGAAAACTATTACATCATAACTTTTATGGTTTTGTTTCATTGCTGCTCATGCATTTTATATGTCCTACTGCCTTAGAGAGCAATAGGTTTCCATTCAAATATACTGAATTCTGTCACTTCACTAGCTCCAAGATGATGGACACATTTTGTAACCTTTCCAAACTGCAGCCATTCATTCAACAAATATTTGAATGCTTAATATATGCCAAGTCCTTTCCTAGGTATAGTGAATCAGAGAGACAAAAGATTCTGCAGTCATGGAATTTAGAGACAGGCAATGCACATAAGTTAATAAAATTAAGTTAGTGACAAATGTTTTCAGTAAAAGAAAAGATGATAATGGGACAGAGGAGGGTGAGAAAGGAGACCACTTGATTTAAACCAGCCATGGGAGACAACTCTGAGCTGAGGCAAGAATGGTGAAATGGAATTCGCCATGCGAAATTCTGGGGGTGATGCTTTCCCAGAAAGGTAAACAGTCAGTACAAAGGGCCTAACACAGGATATGATCAACAACTGGTCAAGAAAAATAAAGGAAACCAGCACTGCTGGAACAAAATTAGTAGTGGAATCTAAGTGGTATGAAATTAGATGGGAAAGGTAGACAAGACGAGATAAGGAGGAACAGAGTAGACCATGATTTATACACTGTATTTCATTCCAATTGCAATGGGCACTTAGGGTTTGGAGAAGGTTGACAACAGGCTCTATCTAATGTCTCCTAAAACAGGTGAAGGAATAGATTATGGTTATAATAGGATAATAATAGCTTATAGCAGCATTATTAACAAAGCCAAATTATGAAAAGAGCCCAAATGTCCATCCACTGATGAATGGATAAAGAAGCCATGGTAGGAGGAATTCAGATGGAGTAGGAGGACCCTATGCTTGCCTAGTCTCAAACATAGTTAGACAAATATCAAATCATTCTGAACATCTAGAAAATTTATCTGAGAACTGAAAGAACAAACCGCATAACTGCACACATTATAGAAGGTAGGAGGTGCAGATATGTGATTTGGAGGAGAAAAGAGTTGCTGGTGCTATGAATGGGAGGGAGCACTGATCAGGGAAGGAGGAAAGACAGAGAGAGAGATAGAGACAGAGAGAGAGAGAATAGAGTGCAGGGCATTGCACAAGAAAAACACTTCCCCAAAACCACAGATGGGGAAAAGAAGAGGGACTGATTATTTCAAGTTTTAACAAGCAGCAGAGCCCAAAGTCTGAAGTCTGAAGTCCCGCCATTGCCAGGTGGAGCCTGGTGGGCACAGAGGTGCTGCTGTGAAGAAGGAAGGCAGAGGCCTGGAAGTCTCACTGGGAGAGACGGTTCTGCTTCTTGGAGTGCATTTGGGACAGGAGGCACTGCTTCTCTGGGGACAAAAGAGCCTAGTGGGAGAAACTGAGATGCTCTGTTTATTAGCATACAAACAGACAGACACCTGCTGAGGGCAGCTAACCTGCACACCTGGTTTTTGCTGTACTTTGCCATAAACTCCAAGCCCCTGAAGGTTAGTTAGGGCAAATGCCCTTCTTGGACAAACTGGCACCAGCACAAGGCAATGAGACCCTTTCCCAGATGATCGGTGTGGGTCCATGCTGTCCCAGATCCCTAAAATTTGGAGTTTTGAAACCTAAAACACAAGAGCACGGTGTCGCCAAGTGGGCAGAGGGCTCGGACATAGAGTGAATGCAGGGACCTGAAGGATGCTTGGAACAAATGAGAGGAGATTGTTTGCTCTTCTTGAGGGCTTCCTGAACAGTGGCAGGCATGGACTCTCTTCTCCAGGAATGACACAGTGAGCTGATGCCATTTTTACCTGTGTCCATCAGCCCGGACAGACTTCAGTGAGAAGCACAGTACCCACAGTGGAGGACTGAGCTGCTTAAACGAAGCCCTGTCCCTCTGCGTTTTGCAGGTGCTTCAGAAGTAGGTCAAGTGTGCCTGAGAGCCAGAGCAGCAGTGGACCTCTCCTGCAGAAGACCAGCATAAACCCTCCACTCACACCAAGTCTACTGACCATAGAGTGTTACAAAGCTTCAGCTCCAGGGTAAATAGGATCTAGCCTCTTTTAACATGCAAACCAAAACACACCTAGTTAAAACTCACCACACAGTGGACAAGGTCCAAACACCCCTCACTGCAGACAAGGAGATGCTCTGCAGAGGACTGATCTGAGGGAAAGAGTAGCCAAAACACAACAGCATGCACCAGAAACACTTCCTGAAGCACCAGGCCCTGGACAGTCTATGACTTCTTCTTAACATAGCCATTACTCTCAGGAGCACAAACCATAACAGGCTTTCCTAACACAGAGAAGATAGAGACCTAGACAAAATGGCAGAAGAGAAATTCATCTGAAAAGAAAGAAGAGGAAGAGGTCACAGCCAGGGATCTAATCCAAACAGATGTAAGTAATATGCCCGAACCAGTATTTAAAACAACAATCAGGGGCGCCTGGGTGGCGCAGTCAGTTAAGCGTCCGACTTCAGCCAGGTCAGGATCTCGTGGTCCGTGAGTTCGAGCCCCACGTCGGGCTCTGGGCTGATGGCTCAGAGCCTGGAGCCTGTTTCCGATTCTGTGTCTCCCTCTCTCTCTGCCCCTCCCCCGTTCATGCTCTGTCTCTCTCTGTCCCAAAAATAAATAAACGTTGAAAAAAAAAAACAATCATAAGGATAATAGCTGGGCTTGAGAAAAGAATAGAAGACACCAGGGAGTTCCTTACCACAGAGATAAAAGACCTAAAAACTAGTCAGGCCAAAATGAAAATGATATAACCAAGATGCAAAAGTGAGTGGCTATAATAACTACAAGAATGGAAGAAACAGAGGAATGAATAAGTGATATAGAAGAAACATTATGTAAAATAATGCAGCTCAAAAGAAGAGGGAAAGCAATATATCGGATCATAAATGTAGACTTAGGGAACTCACTGACTCCATAAAGCATAATAACATTGGAATCCTAGGAGTCCCAGAAGAAGAAGAAAGGGGGAATGGGGGCAGAAGATTTGAGCAAATTGAAGCTGAAAACTCCCTTAAGCTGGGAAGGAAACAGACATCCAAATACAGGTAGCACAGAGAATTCCCCCTCAAAATCAACAAAAGCAGGCCAACACCAAGAAATATTGAAATAAACTTTGGAAAATATAGAGATAAGGAAAGAATCCTGAAAGTAGCAAGGGAAAATAAATCCCTAACCTACAAAGGAAGATAAAAAAAGGTTTGCAGCAGCTCTGTCCACAGTAACTTGGCAGGCCACATGATACACTCAATGTGCTAAATGGGAAAAACATGCAGTCAAGAATACTTTATCCAGCAAGGCTGTATTCAGAATAGAAGGAAAGGTAAAGAATTTCCCAGACAAACAAAAACTAACAGAATCTGTGACTACTAAAACAAGTCTTGCAAGAAAAATTAAAGGGGACTCTTTGAGCGAGAAAGACCAAAAGTAACAAAGACCAGAAAGAAACAGAGAAAATCTCCAGAAACACCAACTTTATAGGTAATACAATGGTAACAAATTCGTACCTATCAATAATCACTCTGAATGTAAATGGACTAAATGTTTCAATCAAAAGACACAGGGTATCAGAATGGATAGAAAAACAAGACCCAACTATACGCTGGCTACAAGACACTCATTTAGACCTAAAGACACCTGCAGATTGAAAGTGAGGGGATGGAGAATGAGTTATCACACTAATATATGTCCAAAGAAAGCCAGAGTAGCCATATTGATATCAAACAAAAGAGACTTTAAACCAAAGACTATAACAAGGGATGAAGAAGGGCATTATATCATAAAAAAGGGGTCCATCCACCAACAAGATCTAACAATTGTAATTATTTATGCCTCCAACTTGGAACACCCAAATATATAAATCAATTAATAGTAAACATAAAGAAATTCATTAATAACAATACAATAATTGTAGGAGACTTTAACAACCCACTTACATCAAGGGAAAGATCATCTAAGCAGAAAATCAAAAAGGAAACCATGGCTTTGAATGACACATTGGACCAGATGGACTTAACAGATATATTCAGAACATTTCATCCTAAAGCAGTGGAAAACACATACTTCTCGAGTGCACATGGAACACTCTCCAGAATACATCATGTACTGGGTCACAAATCAGGTCTCAACAAGTACGAAAAGCCTGAGATCATACCATGCATATTTTCAGACCACAACAACCACAAGAAACTTGAAGTCAACCACAAGAAAAAATTTGGAAAGACAACAAATACCTGGAGGTTTAAGAACATCCTACTAAAGAATGAATGGGTTAACCAGGAAATTAAAGATGAAAGTAGAAGATACATAGAAGGAAATGAAAATGAAAATGAAAATGCAACAGTCCAAAACTTTTGGGATGCAGCAAAAGAAGTCATAAGAGGAAAGTACATAGCACCAAGAAGCAAAAAAAAAGTCTAATCAAAAAGCAAAGCTTCCATCAAGAAGCAAGAAAAGTCTCAAATATACAACATAACCTTACACCTAAAGGAGTTGGAAAAGGAACAGAAAATAAAGTCAAAAGCCAGGGGTCTCTAGGTGGCTCCAACTCTTTTCCAACTCTTGCTGTCAATTCAGGTCATGATCTCATGATTCATCAGTTCCAGTCCCACATGGGGCTCTGAACTGACAATGCAGAGTCTACTTGGGATTCTCCTTCTCCCTCTAACTCTCCTTCTCTTTAAGCAAACAAACAAACTTAAAAGGAAAAAAGCCAAAAGCCAGCAGAAGAAGGGAAATAATAAAGATTAGAGCAGAAATAAATGATATACAAACAAAAACAAAACAGTAGAAGAGATCAATCAAACTGGGAGCTAGTTCTTTGAAAGAATTAATAAAATTGATAATCCCCCAGCCAGATTTATCAAAATGAAAAGAAGGACTCAAATTAAAAAAAATAACAAATAAAGAGGAGATATCACAACCAACACCACAAAAATACAAACAACCATGAGTATTAGGAAAAATTATATGCCAACAAATTGGGCAATCTGGAAGAAATGGATAGATTCCTATAAACATATAAAATACGAAACTGAAACAGGAAGAAATAGAAAATTTGAACAGACCCATAACCAGCGAAGAAATCAAATCAGTAATCAAAAATGTCCCAACAAACAAAAGTCTAGGACCAGATAGCTTCCCAGAGGAATTCTACCACACATTTAAAGAAGAGTTAGGGGTGCCTGGGTGGCTCAGTCGGTTGAGCATCCGACTTTGGCTCAGGTCATGATCTCCACGTTTGTGAGTGCTGACAGCTTGGAGCCTGCGGCCTGCTTCAAATTCTGTGTCTCCCTCTCTCTCTCTGCCCCTCCCCTGCTTATACTCTGCCTCCCTCTGTCTCTCAAAAATAAATAAATGTTAAAAAAAATTTTTTTAAAAGAAGAGTTAATATCTATTCTTCTGAAACTGTTCCAAAAAATAGAAATGGTAGGAAAATTTCCAAACTCATTCTGTAAGGCCAGTATTACCTAAATTCCAAAACCAGACAAAGACCCCCCTAAAAAGGAGAATTACAGGCCAATATCCCTGTAATCTCAACAAGATTCTAGCAAATCAAATCCAACAGTACATTAAAAAAGTATCTACACGTTCAAGTGGGATTTATTCCTGGGCTACAGAGAGAGTTCAATATTCACAAATCAATCAACATAATACATCACATTAATAAAAGAAAGGATAACAATCGTATGATCCTCTGAATAGATGCAGAAAAAGCATTTGACAAAATACAGTGTCCTTTCTTGATAAAAAACCTCCAAAAAGTAGGGATAGAGGGAACATACCTCAACATCATGAAGGCCATATACAAAAGACCCACAGCTAATATTCTCAATAGAGAAAAACTGACCTTTTCCTCTAAGGTCAGGAACAAGACAGGGATGTCCACTCTCACCATTGTTATTTAACACAGTACTGGAATTGCTAGCCTCAGAAATCAGACAAGCAAAACAATTATAAGGCATCCAAATTGGCAAGAAAAATTCACACTTTCACTATTTGCACATGCCATGATACTCTATGCAGAAAACCCAAAAGACCACCAAAAAATTGCTATAACTGATACAGGAATTCAGCAATGTCACAGGACATAAACTCAATATACAGAAATCTGTTGCATTTCTATACACCATTAATGAAGCCACAAGAGGAGAAATTAAGGAATTGATCCCATTTACAATTGCACCAAAAACCATAATATACCTAGGAATAAACCTAACCAAAAAGGGAAAAGATCTGTACTCTGAAAACTATAGAACACTTATGAAAGACATTGAAGAGGACACAAAGAAATGGAAAAATATTCCATGCTCATGGATTGGAAAAACAAATATTGTTAAAATGTCTATACTACCCAAAGAAATCTATACATTTAATGAAATTCCTATCAAAATACCACCAGCATTTTTCACAGAGCTAGAACACACAATCCTAAAATTTGTATGGAACCACAAAAGACCCCTAATATCCAAAGCAATTTTGATAAAAGAAAGCAAAGCTGGAGGCATCACAATTCCAGGCTGCAAGCTATATTACAAAGCTGTAGTCACCAAGGCAGTATGGTACTGGCACAAAAACAGACACATAGATCAATGAAACAGAATAGACAACCCAGAAATGGACCCACAACTATGAGGTCTACTAATCTCCACTGGGAAATATCCAGAATATCCACTGAATATCCACAGAATATCCACTGGGAAAAAGATAAAAAGTTTCTGCACAGCAAAGGAAACAATCAACAAAACTAAAAGTCAACATACAGAATGGGAGAAGATAATTGCAAATGATATATCGATAAAAGGATAGTATCCACAATATATAAAGACCTTATGAAATTTAACACCCAAGAAACAAGTAATACGGTTAAGAAATGGGCAGAAGACATGAATAGACATTTTTCCAAAGAAGACATCAAGATGGCCAACATACCCATGAAAAGATGCTCAACATCACTCATCATCAGGGAAATACAAATCAAAACCACAATGAGATACCACCTCACACCTGTCAGAATAGCTAAAATGAATAACTCAGTAAACAACAGATGTTGTCAAGGATGTGGAGAAAGGGGAACCCACTTACACTGTTGATGGAAATGCAAACTTGTGCAGTCACTCTGGAAAACATTATGAAGGTTGCTCAAAAAGTTAAAAATAGAACTACCCTACAAACTAGCAATCTCACTACTAGGTGTTTACCCAAAGGATACAAAAATACTGATTCAAAGGGCGACACGCACCCTGATGTTTAAAGCAGCGTTATCAACAATAGCCCATCATGGAAAGAGCCCAAATGTTCATCCACTGATGAATGTATAGAGAAGATGTGGTATATATACATATATACACACACACAATGGAATACTAGTCAGCCATCAAAAATGAAATCTTGCCATTTGCAAGGACATGGATGGAGCTAGAGTGTATTATGTTAAGTGGAATGAGTTAGTCTGAGAAAGACAAATACCATAAGATTTTACTTATTTGTGTAATTTAAGAAACAAAACAGATGACTGTAGGGGAACGGAAAAGAAAAAAAAATAGAGAGAGGGAGGCAAATCATAAAGCCAACTTTATCTACAGAGAACAAAATGATGGTTACCAGAGGGGAGGTGTGATGGGGGTATGGAGGGAGTTAAATGGGTGATGGATATTAAGGAGGGCACTTGTTGTGAAGAGCACTGGGTGTTTTATGTAAGTAATAAATCACTAAATTCTACTCCTGAAAGTAATATTACACTATCTGTTAACTAACTGGAACTTAAATAATAACTTGAAACAAAGAAAAAGTACTGGAACAAAAACAAGAAAAAATAATAAAAGGATAATAATAATACTATAATAGTTATTTTTGATTTGATAATGTATGCAAAGTGTTAATAAAGTACATAGCATATTGTAAGTCCTAAATAAATGTTAGTGATAATAATTTACTATTGTTTTTTCCCCATGACTCTTAAAATCTGGGTAGTAAGTCAAAACCAAATCCTGAGACTCAAATGAAGGTAAACTTCAATTAAGGCCATGCACATGTAATCACTGCACATGGTGGCAGTTTATAAAATGAGAAGAATAGGCAGTTTCCAGTTGACAAGTAGATCATCTAAAAGTTCTCTCATATCTCCCTAAATGGAAATGCAGGGCACATGTTTCTCAGAAGAAAATGAATGCCAGTTATTTTCCCAAAGTAGCCAAGAGAGTTCTTTGTAACCTATAATGTGTTAACAATATTAGTCTACAGTGTGGTGTAAACATCAGAGGTCCATGTTGTATATAAGAGAAAATATAAACAACTGCTACCATTGGCTGGATGCTAAAATGAGTACCAACATAATTCTAAGCCTGTTGCAACATCATAAAGTAGATACTATTGGTGTCTCCATCTTACAAATGAAACACTGAGAACCCCCAGTTAACAACCAGTCCAGGCTGTCAGTTGTTTGCAGAGCAGGAAGTCAAATCCTGGAGGTTCAAACCAAGCTTGCTTTCTTTTAAACCCTCTTAACAACCAAACAATACTGTATTTACTCTCATTCCTCATGCTTAAAAAAAAAATCGTATAGAAATTGTAATGTGAATTCTGTGAATTTGCCTGTGAATCCTGATGAAGCTCTTTTTGGAACTTATTAGTAAGTACCTCCTGGTGCTTCATCTCATAATACAGGGTATCCTACCATCATATCCCAGGTAAAACCATCCTACACACTTTCACAGGACTTGGTAAGTTGGAAACTGAATCTTTAATAAAATTCTGCATTGAAAAGAATTGAAAAACAAACCCAAACAAAAACCTTCAACTCAGGGCCACAGAAGAATTTTAGGTAGTAGCTACAAGGGTCACCTCCACCCAGATACCTGACTCCAGGCTGGGTAATCCCAGGGAAACTTGTCATCTGTTACTGTTTGGCCCAGTACCTGCATCTACTTACCTGCATCTACTTTTGAAGAATTGAAGTAATTTTTTTTCTCAAAAACTGCCAGTGGGGCAGCAGTGATAATCAAGTAATCATGGTCAGGGGACCAAAGGAGTCCTTTCTGTGCATTCAGGATGCAAAACAGGAGAAACCAACATGGAACAGAGAAACAGAAGATCTTGGATTTATATAAACTGTCTGACTTGGGGCGAGTTTTTGATGCTTTTTCATCTTCGGTTTCCACAAATGAAGCTGAAAAAGTATCTACCTGATAAGGTTGTTGTGCAGATGAATAATAAGAAGGTAGTGGGGGAGAGGAAGCTGCAATAGCTATTTCACTAAGTGCCTCCTGTATGTCATGAACTTTATCAGTGCACCATATGGATTTACTGTTAAAACTACCATAAAGGGTTAGGTTAAATACCATTTCCATCTTACAGAAGAGAAAAGGAAGTATGTGGAAGAGAACTTTTTCAAAGGCAACACACAGTGGAAGTGCTGTCACTGGGATTTGAACACTGGCAGACTTTGGGGCGCCTGGGTGGTGCAGTCGGTTAAGCGTCCGACTTCAGCCAGGTCACGATCTCGCGGTCCGTGAGTTCGAGCCCCGCGTCGGGCACTGGGCTGATGGCTCAGAGCCTGGAGCCTGTTTCCGATTCTGTGTCTCCCTCTCTCTCTGCCCCTCCCCCGTTCATGCTCTGTCTCTCTCTGTCCCAAAAATAAATAAAGGTTGAACACTGGCAGACTAGATCCTCAATCTCAATCTTAATCACAAAGTTCAGCATTCTCCTGGATATACGGTAAGCAATAAAATGTCACTGCTATGATTACTACGGCCATTTCAATTATCAAGTCTATTATTGAGTTGTTAGATGGATTTAAGGAAATGTAAAGCACCAGGACCCTGACTGGCATATCACCAATGTTTCATAACCAATGCTAATTGCCTTCTCCATTCAACAAGGGTGTATTATCTGTTTGGATTTATTAAAACTATCAAAGATGAGAATATATGAAATAACTATAAAAGTGGATTAATTTTACAATATTGTGAGGCAATTAACCCTCCTACAATAGACACTGGAATCATTTATTACTACTTATTTGTCCTTTAATAACTCAGAGTTATTTTGAAAACCCACTGTGACTATTAAGTTAGTGTCACAAAACCTTTAGGCAGTTTACCTTCTCCTATCCTTGGATTATTTTCCTCCACGGAATAAGAGAAGGTCCCCATTTTGCTTGTTTAGGATTTGAACAGGTAACTTCAGCCATCTATGCTTATTTCCCTCTTTTCCTGATGCACTTCAAGAGTTTATAACTCTCACTTCAAGAGTTTATAACTCTCACTTCAAGAGTTTATAACTCTCACTTCAAGAGTTTATAACTCTCACTTCAAGAGTTTATAATCTCTCACTCACCTTGTCTCTAACAAGTTTTTTGGTTTGGTTTGGTTTGGTTTTTTTTAAACACAAAAACCATGGAGCAAGCACCTTGCTTTTATCCCAGAAGCATAAACTCACACCATCTCCTAGTCTTTTACCTAATCACAAGAAACATGTTTGCCCTGCAATCCCAGGGATGACCTGAGTTGGCCTCAAGCCCGAAGCGGGTTTAACTAGTTAGCAACTCATGGAAATGGGTAGTGTTCCCACTGGTGCTCCCTGGCAGGTAGTTCCAGTTCTGTCCATGTTTCCATCAGGGTGACCTCTCAGATAAGACAGCACTCTGAAGCGTGCCCAGTGTTAGTGAAGAAGTGTTACGTGCAGAGCCTTCATCGTACAGAGGAGAAAATGAGGAATGAGAAAATGGATCCCTTCTCAAGGTCCCAGTTAACCCAAGTACAAGGTCCCAGTTAACCCAGGAGCGAAAACAATCTTGTGCTCTAACAGATGAAGATGGGAAAATGGATACCTTTCAACAGACAAAGAATGGTGCCTGTTAAAAGCATCAACCCAAAGCATGATAGAGTTTCTAAGAATACTTTTCTGATTCTAAAAAAAATAAATGCCATTGTAGAAAATCTGGGATTTACTAAAAATATAATGAAAATAATCATAGGTAATTCCAGAATTCAGAGAGAACATATTCCAATATTTATGTCAGGATCATATTGATAATGAAGTCTAATTTTCAAAGTAGCTCTAAGTGGCCAATATTATACAGAGTATAATTTGTTACTTGTCTGTGTGGGTACTGCTCAGCTGCTGTCCGAAAGGCCCCGCGGTGCTGTGCACGGAACCTAGGCTTCACTGTCAGTAAGGTCGAGGTTCAAGCCGAGCTTGGCTACACTCTAGCTGCATGGACCTTGGCTCCATTATCAGCAAGATGCAAATACTATGTACTCAATAAAGTTCTTTGAGGCTCAAATGAAGTAAAAACGAGCCGTAATCTTATAAACTTTCAGACCTAACATACAATGTGCTCACAGATCAAAGGAAGGAATGACCTCATCAAATACAATTCTTGGTCCCTTTAACAAAATCTAATTACCAGAGAAGTGTGAGTTAAGCTTTGTGTTTTAGATTGAATGGAACACAGTGGCAGCCGTCTTTGACTCTTCCTAAACCACACGACTTGTGTGTCACCCCCTCAGTGCTTCGAAGAAAATAAAAATTCCACATTATTCTCAAGCAGTTAACCACACAGTTGATTTCTGCTTCTCTTTTCCTGTCCAAAGAAAAGCCATCTGGCTTTTTTATCTGAAATTCCCAGTGACCTCATTTAAGACTAGATACTTGCAGATAAATGTATCAGCCTTTGAAGTGGTGGGTTTAACCAAAACCGATTATGGAAACAGTTCTCCTCAAGTTTTAGGTCTAACCATTTTCATTTCTATTGCTTCATCACCTTTATTTTAATTATAATGAGTAAACATAATACCTAAGTAAATTTTTAAGAACCAGGCAAAACTAAGAAATGTTTTTTATTAAAAAAAGTAATTAATAACACCTAGTAACAGTAATTCATAACAGCTAGTGCAGTCTTTGTTTTCCAGTATCCCATTTCAAGGAATTTATTTACTTTTCTCTTCCTGAAATGTAGTCACCAGCAATACATCTAATTCTAGACTACTAAATATACCTACTTGCTTTTGTTAATCCATAATAGTAGCTTTTAGTGTGAAAAATAGGAGGGATTCTAAATGAATGTGCTAAAATTATTTAAGTAGCAGTGTTTAAATAGATTTGAGCAAATACAATACTTTTACTCTTTACTTAGGATCTAGAATTCCTCCTTTTTTACCAAAAGGATAAATATTCAACTCATTAGGGCATCACTTTCTTTATGATTTTGCCCTAGTAAGTTTTTCTAGTCTCAACTGTTCCATGTGTGCCCACATGCTTCAACTCCATGGAACTACTAACCAGTGTTGAGCTAGAAGATCAGAATTAGTAGCAGCATCAGTAGTGTTTTTCATACTGACAGAAATCCACCAGTCTCAATGAGTTGAGGTAACTCCCATTTTATAGTATAAAAATATGTATTATTATTTTGCTAAATATAATATATATTATAATTATATTATATAATTATATAATAATTTTTATATAATTATATAATATAATTTGCTAAAATTATACCAAAACTCATTATACGCAACGACTTAAAACTAAAGAGATGTATGTATGTTCTTCACAATCCTACCAATATAGTATAAAAATAAGGAGACCTCTGAACAGGAGACAAATGAACCATTTTCCATGATGACAGAGTTAGCCGGCAAGCATTCTTTTTTTTTTTTTAATTTTTTTTTTAACGCTTATTTATTTTTGCGACAGAGAGAGAGCATGAACGGGGGAGGGGCAGAGAGAGAGGGAGACACAGAATCGGAAGCAGGCTCCAGGCTCTGAGCCATCAGCCCAGAGCCCGACGCGGGGCTCGAACTCATGGACCACGAGATCGTGACCTGAGCTGAAGTCGGACGCTTAACCAACTGAGCCACCCAGGCGCCCCAGCCAGCAAGCATTCTTAAAGCAGAAAGCAAGCAATGTTTTTCATTACCGCTCAAAGTAAATCAAATTAAATGCTAAGAAATGACTTTTAAAATCATGTATTATCCATCTGGTCCACAGGCAATCAGCTGAAAATATATTAATTTTTGGAATTTGTTTATTTTAATCCAATAAATATTAATTCTAAGCTCATGACCATTATCTCGTATTTGGGGGTACTATATAGCCCTTTGGATATTGGGTGATATTCTGAAAACACTTACCTAGCAAAGACATTCTTCTCTATCCCAAGTCCACATAAATAGCTATTGAAAGCCATAGGCACATACTAGGTGTTTTTCAACTGAAACTTTGATATATTTATTCAAAAACTGGAAAAATTAAACTTCTCTACATTTATTTTGTTTATTCTATGAAGAAGTGGCATGAGGCATACCCAGTATTTAGACACAAATATCTGAATAGCTCTGGAAATACAATACACCTTTAGTACAAGACACCAGATATGAGGACTCAGGGGTCCACTGTGCATTTCTAGCACTTAACCTTTATCAATTACATCATAAAAGTAATTCTAGTTTTGTTATAACCAGGTAAATTAACTTTCAGTGAAATTACATTAAAACATGTCTGTCAGTCATACCATTTGAAGTTATGTCACAGTGTTAATCTATCACTATCAGCAAAATCAAACATATATTAACTTATTTACATATTTAAACAATGAAAGTAGAAATAAAGTTAAAAACTAAATTCTTAATATACAGCTTTTTACAAAATTCACTGAAATTCACTAAACCTCATTTGGAATCTAACCTGATACACTATGTGAAATTCTGAAATGCTAATTCCATGGGGGTCGAGAAGCTTATTTTTAGCCAGGATTGTTTTATCACCTTTGTGTATTAGCATCTAGCGCAGTACTTGAATCAAGCTATACTCAATAAATATCTGCTAAGTTAAATTATTAGAATATGTTTAATGCACAAGAGTGCATATATATATATATATATATATATATATATATATATATATATGCACACCCCTGTTAAAATGAACAAACCGTAGTAGGGAAAAAAGCCACAAATATATAGAAAATATATTTAGAATATTCTCTAGAAAGAAAATGTTCTCTAAAATCAAACATACATAAAACTGGTGCCTTACTCAGCTTTACTGTGTCACACTGACATTCTATCATGCCTGCCTTTAAAACATTCAGGCAAGCAAACAAAAAGCAAGAGATCAAAGTTTGACTATGAGTATAAACACAAAAATTATATGAAACACACCTGATATTCAGACACTGCCATGCACTATATCTGCCAAGAAAATTCAGAGAAAGAGCTCATTAATAACTTAGAATTTTATATTTGCATTTTCTACATCAATTGTAGTAAGTATATTTTGTTCAACCTAATTTTCAAAAGCACATCCAGTGGTACAAAATTTCCATAGTAAAACTATTGCTTTTACTTTCTAGAGTAATTTTATAAATTATTCTTATAAATGTATAATTCAACATAAGATATGGAAGGTTTTTCATGCTTAAAGACCCAGCTTCTTTTTCAGGTATTTTGAGGATCCAGGAGGATCCTCAGTTGTAATAGCAACTCATTTTTTTCCATTACAAAAATTATCAACTATATTATTTTTTTAAGTTTATTTATTTTGAGACAGAGAGAGAGAGAGAGAGAGAGAGTATGCACAAGCAGGGGAGGGGTAGAGGGAGAGGGAGAGAGAGAATTCCAAGCAGGCTCCACTCTATCAGTGCAGAGCTTGGGGCAGGGCTCAATCTTATGAACCATGAGATCATGACCTGAGCCAAAATCAAGAGTCAGATGCTTAACTGACTGAGCCACCTATGCACTCCTCAACTATACTATTTTCAATTTTGTTTTATTTAGAGAGAAAGAGAGTATGCAAGTGGGGAAGGGGTAGAGAGAAAGGGACAGAGAGAGAATCCCAAGTAGGTCCCCCACTGCCAGTGCATAGCCCAATACAGGGCTGGAATTCATGAACCATGAGATCATGACCTGAGCCAAAGTCGGATGCCTAACCTACTGAGCCACCCAGGCACCCCTAAATATTTTTTTAAAATAAGAGTTGCTACATATTGTCTCAACCAAATATTATCCACACGCGATTAAAGTCCACTGCAATGAAAACAACACAAGATTTCTGTTTAGCAGTGATTCTTAATTCCATCTGGAATATTATACCAATTGTTTTCATATTTTACTATTTTAAAACATTACTGGATCATTCATACCACTGCAAACACACACATATTTTTCTCAACCACACTCTATAACACAAAAATTTAAGAATCTCTTTACAAGTTATGTAACTAATGTTTCTTTTACTTATGAAATAGGACTTCTTTAAATAATAACATTTAGCTATTAGGTTCTCTTGATTACTACTTCATATTCAATAATTTACAAAAATGTGCACCAAGCCTTAGGTCAAAGACCTCTATTCATTGGTTTTATACCAATGCCTACAGAGTAATATTTACAATTAATTCATGCACTAAGTTGAGTTGCTCACAATTGTACAAGTTGGAAATTGCTTTAATTTCAGAAATAAGATCTGAGCCCTCAGGATGAAAACCATAGGACATCACTGTCCTTCCTATTAGCAAATAAAAGAACCACGGGAAGATTTTTTCTCAAAAAGTACAGTAAAGTACATACCTATATAATGCAATCAGAAAACAACAACAATATACTATTTCTCATTTAAAGTAAATCTGACTTAATATGACAACTTAATTGAGTATCCAGCCAAAGAAATAAAAAGATATTGGGGCACCTAGGTGGCTCAGTCGGTTAGGCTTCCGACTTCGGCTCAGGGCATAATCTCACAGCTTGTGAGTTCGGGCCCACATGAGGCTCTGTGCTGACAGCTCAGAGCCTGCAGCCTGCTTCAGATTCTGTGTCTCCCTCTCTCTCTGCCTCTCCCTGCTTGCACTCTGCTCTCAAAAATAAATACACATTAATTTAAAAAAAAGAGAGAAATGAAAAGATATTAACAATACATACTCTATTAATCAGGTAGTAAAAGAAAATCATTGAATATAAGAAGTGATTAAGTCATCGTGCTTTTGAAAAAATATTAGCTGGAACCTGACTATATTTCCTTCATGTCCCATATTTTAATGTCAGTATTAGAAATGATAACTAACGTGTTTCAGGGACCTGCTCTCTTTGTAGGGACATGTCATGCCAAAAATCCTTATTACTCATTCCCATCAACAAAAATGCTAAGATCGAAAGAAATATCTCCCTATTTCTTTGACTCCATGCACTCTAATATGGTTGTTATGTTAATTTCAGAAGAAAAGACAATTTATTTGTTCACATAGTAATCCTCAAATTCAACTTGGTGGCTCTTTGAAGCTACACTTAAGGTGTGACATCAGGAAAGATCACAGGTTGGCTGCTCCCTTTTCCTTTGCTGTCATCTTCATCCTTTCATACGACTACAAAACTTTTTGCAAGGACTCAGAGAACTGTGAACAGTTTCAAGTGATCTTACTCTCACTGTGAAACGTGAGAATAGATTGGCTTTTCAATGACTGAGATTATTATAGTAGAAGTTTGTAGCCACATACTTCTGACCTCACTGATTGGCCATCTTGCCTTTTCCTTTCTTTTTTTTTATATACATTTTTAGTTCATTATTTCCTTTATCATCTAATTTACTGGACCTATCTTTTCCTATTCCTTATTAGAAAAACTGAATCTCTAAGCTGAAAAGGAGCTCAAAGATTAAGTGGCATTCAAGGTTGTGCTGTCCTTCCAGAAATCCCACAACGACAATTTCTCATGACCGACAACTAAAGAGCGAGTGTTTCAGGTCCCTGCTCCTACCCACGAATCAGGCAATTCCAACTACCTAAACACAATGGATCCAGAGTAATAATAATAGGTAATTTGTACCTTGGCTAATATCAGTAAGGAGAAGGATATATATATATATATATATATATATATATATATATATATATAAACATATATATATATTTTTTTTTTTTTTTGAGAGAGAGAGAGAGAGAGAGCATGCACGCACATACGAGCACGGACATGCAGAGGGAGACAGAGAATCTTTTAAGCAGTCTCCACGCCCAGCGTGGAGCCCAATCTACAGCTGTGAGATCATGGAGATCATGACCTGAGCCAAAATCAAGGGTCACACAGACACTCAACCGACTAGCCCCCCAGGCACCCCACGAGGAGGATATTTTTAAATGAGCTCGGGTTCACAAACTAGTAGAGAACTAGTAAGCCGCAAGTTTTACCTGAAACATTGTTAAGTCAACTAAGAGAGAAAACAGGCATACCTGGAAGCATTTGTAGCACAATACATACTAAAACATTATTTAGACAGAAAACGAACTTAATTGATCTTGCTCATACAACAGGTCATCAAATGATGCATAAGGAAAAAAGGAACCGCTGAAAAAGCTGTCTCCTGCATGCCACCCGAGCTGAATGAACAGTTGTCTCCTCCCAGCTACAAGCCAATTTAAGCTTCCACCTTGATGGCCACAAATGCCAGGACTAGGGTAATGTGTGTGTGCAAGTGTGTGTATGTGCATACCTCCCCTCACATCATCCGTGCATGTACATACATGTGTTTATGTGTGTGTAGTTTTTGACACATATCATTAGCAGTTAAATTAAATAGACTCCTCTAGATTTAATGTGTTGAAAAGGATCCAAAAGTATGGGATTTTTTTAACAAGAAAGTTAATTGAGGGGGGATTGAGAAAATAAATTAAATGCTGTATTTTCAATTACATTTAGTTTAACCAACCTGAAAGTCTATAAATATTACAATAGTCAAACGAGAGACCTTATGACTGCTCACAAAAATTCTTTTCTTATTTTCTTTCTCAATTAGGAGTATCTTCTATTCACCTGTTCACTGCAGGCTTTCAGCTCCAGCAGCAAATGGAAAGGCAAAGCATGGCAATGGGCCTTTTGAAACCAAAAGAAAAGACTGTCACTCCCAAACTACCAGCTATTTCCCTTTTGAATACAAACATACTATTTGAAGTAATTCATTTAGCTTTTTCTAAAGGCACCTTGTATAACCTTGCAAGTGGTGATTTGTAATGTGGCAGGCTGTTATCAGGCAGCTACAATATTTTGCCTCAGTTCAATAAAGAGCAGCATTATTCTAAAGTTCATTCATATAGAAACATTACAGAAGAGGTACTCTCCAAACCTAGTTCATGTTTATCAATGTGTTGTTTGCAGGGGCAGGAGGAGTTTGGGTAGACAACCATCTTCCTCCTTATTTAGTTGATTCTTTTCTAACTCACAAGGGATTGTTTCATGTTTTGTCTCTCCAACATAGACAAAAAAAATGGATTAAATAACAATCCATTGCATTATAGAATCCGATGCATTGCAGTGTCCATGCTTACCTAGCTCCCCTCATCCTTTCAACTTCAAGGCACACCTGCCGATCTTCCAGCAGCCAGCACCTATACATTTCCTGCCTAAGGGCTCTCCCTGGCTGTCAGAGCCTGCTTTTTGCCCCCAAGGGACAAGCATGACCTGTCAGGAAATTAATGCTCTCTAGGAGCTGCTTTCAACCAATAGCTAATAGGATTTGGTGTAAATACTCTAGCTCCCTCATCCTTAGCTTGTATATGTTTTACGCTGGCTCCCAAAATTTCCCAGTATGATTAAGCATCACTTGTCTGAACTAGTAATTTAATTGAAATAGATCATTTTTTGGCTGCCTTTCCTTCATGTCTAACTTCCCCATTTCTTGAGATCACCTCCAATTCTTGAGATCACCTCCAATTCTTGAGATCACCTCCAAAATAAGTAACTTGGACTCCAATATTTGTTTCAAGGTCTATTTCTGGAGAAAACTGTAAGTCATTATGCACACAACTATTGATAAGTAAGTTTGGACTTAACTTTACCCCAAATGAATAGAAGGTAAATCTGAAATACATATTTACCCTAACATACCATCGACAGTGCAGATGTCGATACAGAGCAGGATTAAGTGATAACTGTATCCTCGCTCATTTATTTCCATTTCTTATGAGTAATAGGGTTTGAAAAGAAACATTTTAAATAATGGTATGCATTATATAGGCCTTTTTTAACTTACATATAATTATATTAGACTCACCAGCATTCAAACAAACAAAGAAAAATGCTAACTCTTTAGAGACTAATAAAGTTGCTTTGGCATTTTAGTTCATTTCAGGGCTGACAATTAGTGCTACTAAGAGTAAGTTTCTACACTCAAATCTTCATCTCGGAGTCTGCTTTATGAGAACCCAAACTAAAATATTACAAGAGATTCCTATTACCCTGGGACATGTTCTGTTTTTCCTTAGTCAAAGTTATTTTAATTGCAATTGGAGCTATCTTAAATAATTATCAGAAAGTGCATATCTTGGAAAAATTCTGAGGTCTCTCAAGGAACCAAAGTCAGCTGGGCTTCTTCGACTTTCTCAAAAGGAAACTCACGCCTCACTCTATAATCTGTTTTGTTCTGTCTGAAGATTAAACCTAGATTTCCTCTATTCTAGGACAGGAACCAGTCCAAACTGGTTGGCTTCCTCCAGTTTTAATGTCAATTTCTCACCAGAATTAGGTAACCACTCTTATCCATTCTATTGCAGTCAGGTGAACAAGGGTCTGTAACAGAGCTCTGAAGGGATTGTGGTTCTAAGATAATAGGGATCAAAACAGACTTAAAGAAGCCCATAAAACATCAATATAATATCAGTTATTAGGGACTAGAAAGCAAATTGCATTCAAGAAAGTTGTATTTATTTTTTCAATTCTAATTGGGAATGATCAAAAAGAGTTACTAATGCTAAACATTAAATGCATCAGAGACTTTATTCCCTCTTATTCACCCATTGTGAATCTTTTATTTTTTTTTCATGTTTATTTATTTTTTAGACACAGAGAGAGTGCACACATGGGTGCTCACACACGTACACAGGGAAGGAGGTGGTAAGGCAGAGAGAGGGAGACAAAGGATCCAAAGTGGGATCCTCGCTAACATCAGAGAGCCAGATGTGGGGCTCGAACTCACGAACCACGAGATCATGACCTGAGCCAAAGTTGGGTGCTTAACCAACTGAGCCACCTAGGCAACCCTCAGCCAATGCAAATCTTAAACTGACTATTGTTGTAAAAGTTTGAGACGTGTATAAAAAGACAGTTTATTTCATAGATTTAAATATCTCTATGGACTACTATTTAATATAAGTCATACATTCTTTGTGTTTTTTTAAGTTTATTTATATTTGAGAGAGAGAGAGATGGACCAAGTGTGAGCGGGGGAGGAGCAGAGAGAGAGGGTGACACAGAATTTGAAGCAGGCTCCAGGTTCTGAGCTGTCAGCACAGAGCCCAGCGTGGGATTTGAACTCATAAACTGTGAGATCATGACCTGAGCTGGAGTTGGATGCTCAACTGACTGAGCATTCAGGCACCCCAGTATAAGTCATACATTGTAACATATTGGTCAGATAAATTTCAAAAGCCATTTTCTTTTATAGTAACATAAAGAATTATTGTCTGATACTATGAAAATTTTAAAATACAAGATAAAATGAATATCCATAGGTCATCTCATCAAAACCTCTATTTCCAAGGATATAGCAATATATATCCTTTGGGAAAAACAAAATAGTTATTTTTTTTCCTTTTCTCATAATTTTCTATAGGGGGTTCTAAATACCCCCATGGGAACACATTTCAGTACTTCACAATGCTGTATCACCTGATGGCATCTCAATCCATTTTTATTCCCGTCCAAATGCAAAAAGAAATTGTCCACTGCATCCCTACACCCCACAACACGATCATTTTCCTTCAGGGAGTTGCCTTCCTGCCTGTATAAACACTCCCCCAAGAATTACCTTGTCAGATGTCAGGACTGATGTATTCTGTCAGTCTGGATCATTGTTAAATCTTCTTTTTGGTTATTAGTGTTGACATGATGAGTACCTACATGTTTACTAAATGATAGTGGTTTGGTACCTGCTTTAGGGATTAATGTAAAGTCACCAGTCATTTATGCCCTTGGGCAATTTCAACAACTTTATGTTGCATTTTCAGTGTGATAGCGATGCTGGCAGTTAATATGACATTGAAGATCAAGGGATAATAAATGGGCTATCATTGTACATGTAGACGTAGGTCTCCACTGTCCGTTCACATGTGTATCTTTTTACCCAGGGTAAGGTTGTCAATTCTGTACAATATATTGTTTCAGTACAATACGCTTTTTTCTTATAAAAATAGAAAGAGCATATAATCTATTATCTAAAATTATATGGCCTTTTAAAATAAATATTTGCTGTGTACACTATTCCCTACTATTTTGGGATACCAGAACCTGCTGTGCAATTCAGGACAGTGCAAATGTTCATGTTTTAATAGCTATCACTAGTGTTCATGACCACAAATACCTTCCTTCTTTATTGGTAGAATGCTACACCTGTCAGGTTCAGTAAATGCCAAGGCCTCTAAGATGGCTAGTCTTCTCCTCAATTATAATAAGAAAAGTGTATTCATGTTTTCTTCAAAGATTCTGTTTTAAATTATGAGGAAAAGGCAAAAGTTTCATTAAGTTACATGTAATTTTAAAGCACATATAGACACATGTCATGCTTAATCATCCTAAGGCAGTCATTATTTCCTTTTATATTGAAATAAACACATGGAGGGTCAATACTGTAAGGTAGTTCACATATACTTAAACATTATGATCTTTATTTTTCTATATTTCATGTGTTTAAACACTACACATCCATCGTATTTACACTATTAGCTTCAAACATTTAAACACAACAATGAGCAAAGGAAAATCTTTTCAGTAAATGAAACTAAAACAACTGGATATTCAAATCCTAAAAAAAAAGGAAGCATTTTGACCCTATCTTGACACCATATACAAAAATTACTGCTAATTATACTTAAAGGCTAAACCCATAAAGTCTCTGGAAGAAAATGTTGAGAAGAACTTTGGGACCTTAGGTAGGCAAAGATTTTTTAGAGGGGACAAAAACAACACTAAGCATAAGGGAAAAAAATGATAAATGATAAATCAGACTTTACAAAAAGTAACTTCTCTTCAAAAGACACGTAAGAAAATTAAAAGCTAAGCCACATATTGGGAGAAGGTGTTTGCAGTAGGATGCAGACCCAGCACATACAAATAACTTCTACAACAACAAAATGAACAATCCAATTAAAAGTTTGTCAACATTCTAACCAATCACATATAATAAGAGAATATAAACAAATGGCCAAAAAGCACATGAAAACATCCTCAACATCATTAATCATCAAGGAAATGCAAACTAAAGCCTCAGTAAATTAGCACTTGAAACCACTAAAATAACTGTTGTTAAAGACTAAGAACTTCAAATGTTGGCAAGGAAGCGGAACAACCAGAGTTTTCGTACAACACTGGTAGAAGAGTGAAACAGTGCAATCACTTTAGAACACTATTTGGCAATGCCATGTAAAAAGGCTAACTACATACATACATTCTAAGACCCTGCAATTCCACCCCAAGTAAAGAGAACATATGTTCGCAAAAATATTGCACAGGTACATTCATAGCAGCTTATTCATAATACGCTAGCACTGAAAACAGCCCAAATATCCATCTTCAAGAGATTGGATAAACAAATTGTGACATATTTATATAATGGAACACTACTCAGCAAGAAAAATATTAATTATTGGTAAGTACAACAATATCGATGACTTTCAAAAAATATCCTGAACTTAAGAAGTGTACATAGTCTATAATTCTATTTATACAACTTGAAGAACAATCAAAGTAATCCATAACAGTAGAAATCAGAATAGTAGCTGGCAAAGGAAATGAAGATTAATGGGAAGGGAATATCAGGAAAGCATCTGGGCCGATGGAAATGTTATCTATCATGCCAAGAGTACTGCTTATACAAGATTACAGAATTATCAAAAGTCATTAAATTGTATACCTAAAAACTGCATTTCACTGTTCATAAAATATGCCTCAATTTTTTTATAGTAAGCAAACCAAGCAAAGTGGGGTAAGAAAAGAATCTTTACTGATTCCTGCCATTAGATACACACTGCACATACCCTTGCATAGGATTCATGAGGTGATTGGTTCATCTATGACATAATCGACAAGAGCCTGCTTATTTGATAAATGAGGAAATACAGGTTCAGAGAGATTTAGAAATTTGCCCACAGTTACAAAGTAACCAAACAGAAGATCTGGGACTCAATCACTAGTATTTTGACTTCACTTGATGTGTCCTTTCTACTATAATAGTAGCTCTCTAACATGTTTTACCACATTCCAGAGCAAGAAATATCATATAAACACACACATGATAAATGTTTCAAAAGGAATGTTGACCCTCAAAATTGATCATTCAAATTTTGCATAAGCACGTGTACTCTTTCAGGTCCAACATAGCCAATATTTCCTTCAGTCTGAAACAAACCTATCAAAAATAATCCATGTATCTTTTCACATTATAATGCTACTCAGCATAGAGAAATGCTCATAGTACAAGCTTTAAGGATATAAGAGTACAGAGACACCCATCTCATGCTCACTGTGGATTATACCTCCACTGATTAGAACAAAAGTGATAAATTCTTATATTGATGGTAGAATCACAAATTCAAGGGGAAAGTATATCAAGAAAGTGGCAATGGTCAACAAAGTCATATTGCCAACAAGTCAATAAGAACCGTCAAGGAAAAAAACAGGTGCATGCAATGGATCTGGGATAAGGAAAGACTCAAGTTGAAAGACAGTCTTAGAAAAGAAGTAGGGATTAATTTGACAGTTTTTGATTTGAGATGTAGTTTTGTATAAGGATGCTCCATGTAACACTAAGAAAGGGAGCAAGGTGGAAGCTGAGGGAAGGGAGGGCAGTCTACGAATCACTATGTAATTTCAAGTGAGCAAAAGAAGTAATAATGTTTGGCTGTCATTTTCTTGTTAGTTTAGAAACCATTAGGGTCTTCATTTCACACATGTGGAAAAGAGGCATATGGAGGTTAAACCAACTCACCCAAAATAATACAGATCTTTAATTATAGATACAAAATAGAACCCAGGGAGTCTAGTTCCGGTACCTATGCTTTTAACCACTACACTTAAACATCTCTCTTATATACGTTAAACCATATAAACTTGCTGGGTTTTAGGTCATTATGATTCAATATTATTGATTTCATGTGGTTCAACAAATTCATTACTCCTACCTCTCCTCCTCAATGAAGTTGAAGTTTTTTGAAGAGTTTTCCAGCCTCATTCTCTCACAGTCTCACTCTTCACTCTCAACCTAAAGAAATTTGGGATTTTCTCCAACACCTCTCTCAATTTGTTCCTTGTTGCCAAATCCATTAGAAATGTTTAATCTTTGCTTCAATTGGCCTATCTACAGCACTTGAAAATATTAACCAAATCCTTCATCATTCCAATACTCTACTAACCTGACACTGAACTTACTTGATCTTTCCTACCTATGTTCCAGGACACTCCTTTTAGTCAACTTCAAAGACTACTTTTGTCTGTCTCTCCTTAAGTGCTGACATTCCTCAGGGTTTTATCCTCAGTCTCCTTCCTGTTGTATTCTATATGTTCTCCCCCTCAATGAGCTCTTCTACTATCTAGGTCAATTTATCACCTAACTGCTAATGAAACCTTTACAGGTAGCACAGATCTTTCTCCAAACTCAACTCTCCAAGTGCATTTTCATGCCTTTTGATGTATATCCAACCAAACTCAGCATTAACCTCCTTTTAATTCCTATCTCAGTAACCAATACCACCGTTAAGCCATTACTCAACTGACAGCACCATTACTAAGGAGCAACTCAGACAACAGTCTTGACCACCCTTTATTTTTCATCCCCTCTGTGCAATCCAATCCTTTTTATTTTACTTGCTAAATTTCTATGATATCTGTCTACTTCTTCATGTCTGCACTCTCATTACCTGAACTCAGGTCACCATAACTTCTCTCTCTGATTGCTGCGCTGATGGCTTGCCCATGTCTTATAGCCATTGAATTCATTCTCCAATAGTGCAGCCACATTATGCTTTACATGAAACTCTGACATCACACTGGCCCTTTTTAAGAGTTTTAAATGATTTAGAAGATTCATTCAAAAATCTTTAAATGAAAAGATTTAAATGATTCATTACTTTTCACATAAATCTAAACTTCTTAACAGTTTCCAAGAATAAGCCTCTACTTATGTGTAATAAGCCTCTACTATTCTCTTTAGACCCACTTTTCTTGATGCTTTCTCTTTTACTGTATTTTCCGAACATACTTAATCTTTTGGATTTCCAGGCCCAATTCCAAAGTTGGACGGTGGAGGTGGGAGTTCCTTTCCACATAACACAAACAATTCTGACAGTATAACCAGAGATATCAGATTTCACAGGCTAGGGGTTCAGTCCTATAAGATTGTCCCCTCCCCACTTCAGACACCAAGTCCAGGTTGTTACCTGTACTTCTGATTGGCCAGTTATAGATTGGGGATTCCAATCATCCCTTCCTTGGACTTTAGATGTCAGTCACAAATCTAGGTTGCTACTTGTACATCTAACCCTCTGGCTGTAACCAGCGGTTCTCATGGCCTCCTTGAGTTCGATTAATTTGCTAGAGCAACTCACAGAACTCACAAATCATCACTTTTATTAGATTACCAGTTTATTACAAAGGATATAACTAGGACAGTTAGATGGAAGATATGCATAGGGCAAGGCATAGGGAAAAGGCACAGAGCTTTTCCATGCTCTCCCTGAGTTTAGTGCTCTCCCTAAATCTCCATGTGTTCACCAACCAGGAAGCTCCCCAACCCACTCCTTATGGATTTTTATGGAGGCTCCATTACATGATTAAATCATTGCACTGGCAATTGATTTGACCTCCTCCCTTTCCCCTTCTGGGAGGTGGAGAGGTGGGGGTAGAACTGAAAGTGACAAACTTCTAATTATGTAATTAGTTCTCCTGACAACCAGCCCCATTCTTTAGGTGGGGTTGAAAAGTCACTTCATTAACATAACAATAGACACCTTTATGGCTATGCACACTTAAGAAATTCCAAAAGTTTTAGGATCTCTGTTCAAGACAGGGAATAAGACCAAATATATATTTCTTATTATAAAACACAATATTACACTTAATTTATACCTATTCAAATAAATGTTCTTTCTTTTCAGGCTTTGGAGATATTGTTTGCTGTATCCATGTATAAGTCTTCTAGATCCTTCTTCACTGAATCCTGGTCATTTATTTAATTGTCTGTAACTCTTGTTCCCTCCTCAACCTAAATGTAAGTCTCAGATGGTAATACAGAGCACATATAATTTAAAAAAAAAACAAAAAGCTGAACCAAGTCTGTACTGTTTTGCACTGATTAACCATGTGTAGTATATGCTTAACACACACACACACACACACACACACACACACACACACACACACACTCCACTCATTTTACTCAAAGAGAAACCATTTAGCTTATTACAACTTACTCCAAACACTTACCACTTCCATCTAATTCCATTAAGTGGCTTTTAATTTTCATAATGCTTTATTCTACCAGATTTTCCTTATGTGGATAGGACACAATTTCCAATCTTTCACTAATTTCAGAATACTAGCTTAATGCATAGCCATCTATCGTTCCAAAGTCCATTCCAAAACAATATCATATAATAAAATGCCATCTGCCTCAGCACACCAAATGTTCTTTCATCTTCACATAATTCCTTAAAGGCCCTCTCTTCCACCAGATCTTGGATGGACAAAAAGGCAGCTTCTAGTTTTTGCCTCCCAGAAAGAAAACCTTAGGCTCTCTGGAGACATGGATGGTACTTAATTTAACACTTGCTTAAATTTCTGATTTAAATAACATTTACGTGCCTAAAAACATATAAGAAATGTATTCTATTATGTATTCATTCATCTACTGCTTGCATTTTATAGTTTTATTTTATACAATGAGTGTATTGTTGCATGTAAAGCAAATTTCTAACCAATCAAATTCATTAAAGTTATTTTAGAGGAAACAATAAATATTACAGTAACAGGTATTTAACTCTTCAAAAACGGTTTTCAAACCATGTGCTTGGTATTCCCTTAAACAAGTAATATTCTTCAATATTCTTCAATGTTTGATGGTTCCTTTTGCCACTCTTTTGTACTACAAGTAAACGTTTACCTAACCTCTGACTTATTGCTTAAAAATCCCAAATTGGAGTATGCTACCCTCTAATCGGCTTCTTAATCTCCCCCCCGCCCCCCGCAAATAGGTACAATATTACCTGCCTTTGGGATATAATATTAGGAACTGAGCCAGGGTGTATGTTCAATAAAAGTATTACTTCAGTCATCCCTTTCTTCTCAAATTAACAAATTCCTTCTCCTTCAGCCTCTTTACTGAGTTTCTGTCACAGAGGCTCCCTCTTCTGAGTTGTAGCCAGGGCCCATCATTTTCTGACATACAATTCCATGAACCTACTAAAAATATCTACACTCTAGAGAAAACACATTCATTCTGCTTTTCTATTAGAAGAGTAAAATCTAATCTTTAATATTTTAAAGGAAATGGGCATCAATTGTGCCATTTCTGATAACAGTGTAATAATACCAGCCAATCTGTTTCAAAGTTATTAAATTCTAAAACCTCGGAACCTATAGATAACATTTTAATCAAGCCATGCTGCTGAGTTATCTGTTTCTGACCACATGTGAAATCTGCTCACTTCCAAATTTTAAACAAAACCAATACCGCCTCAAGACACCAAGAGAGGACCTATAGTTGTTCTTTCTCCCTAGAAAAATTCGGCATACATAAGCAGTTCCCTAAAAGACACAGAAAGAAAAAATGCCTCAGCAAATCACACAAAGTTCTCCAATCACTTTTTGGATTCAAAAGGCAGTGGGGGGGGCGGGGGGGGAGGTTGAAAATGTTCTACTGTTCCTTGCCACCTCATCACCAAACTCCCTCAGAAACCACAGTCAAAATAAGACATTCAGAAACATTCAGCTATATCAATCTTTGACCCAATTCTGTACTTAGGAAAATTTCCCCATTTATGAACTTACTAACCTTTCATATACTATCCTTATTGAAGAAGTTTGTGAATAATTCATTCAATACTTGCATTCAGGAACATATTTCAGAAGTTAATGGCAACAACCATGCTGATCTCCTAAACACACTTTGCGTATTAAAATCTGCCCTTCCATCAAAGCCTAATGAAAGTTGTGTCTCTTTCAAAATGGGCAACGTGGTGTAATGGTTACACACGATCTCTGAGCAAGAAAGCCTGGGGTTCAGATTTACAAACTGACTTCTCTAATTCTTAATTCTTCTCATTTGTAAAGCAAGGATAATGGTAATAACTATGACATAGGATTGCTGGATGAATTGATTGTGGTAATGCGTGCAAAACATCTAGCATAGTGCCTGACAAAGGAGTAATCTCCCAATAAATGTTGACAGCAATGACAAAGATGATGAAGAAAAAGAACCAATGATAACCATGACCAACAAGAGTCATGATCTTCTTTGAATTCCCACGATATCATTGGTTTGTAAAACCTAGCAGACCTTCCCATAGACTGTTATTTATATCTTATGTATATGTTGAATCCCCCACAGATTATTTAAAAACCAATGAATTAAATATCTAATACCCCTTCAAATACCAAATGCATACGTTGCAGACAAGTGTTACCAGCATACAGTGAAGGGCACGTGTGATTATATAGTTAAATGTAGTAGAGCTCTAACCCAATGGGATTCATCCCACACACTAGCTAAAGTATAAAGGTATCTATAGTACATGGCCTAAAAATGTGTTATTCTGGTGTTCTCGAATGTTTATTATCTCTCTCTATTGCAGAATCTTTTTGGAAGTAGTGTTCAAGAGACAAAGATAAGCAATGGAGGATATGCTACAAATGACTTGTTTCCCAAAATCATTAATAATGATTGGGCAACAAGATGTTTGGCTATGACTTCTCAAGTTTTTAACAAATAAAACATTCAATCACGTTTATTAACAAAAGATACAACATTGAGAAAATGAAGAAGTCACATAGCACAGGTAATTGCTAACAGTAATTTGGGAGATCAGTTATTAACCAGTACTCTGTTATTTTTAATAAATATATTTGCATATCACACTTATTGTATTGAAATTAACTATTTTTGTGACAAAAGGGATCATTTTTCATTCTCTGAAAGTGTTAAACCTTACACTGTTTATAGCTTTAAAAAACAAACCGGTGCCAGAATATAATTCCAATTAAAATACACTTCTTATATATTCAGACAAAAAAAAAAGATCAAATCGGATGACAAACAAATAAGGGCATAAGAAAAGCAGGCACTACTACAGAGTTCTTTCCAAGGGTTTCCAAAAACTACCTCTAAAACTTTTTTCCCTTCTATAGCTGCTATGGGAACAAGGAGTTTCAATCTAGATTGTATACTCAAACAGAAACTAAGAATAATGGGGGCACCTGGTTGTCTCAGTTGGTTAAGTGTCTGATTTCGGCTCAGGTCATGATCTCACAGTTCCTGAGTTCGAGTCCCACGTCTTCAGGCTCTGTGCTGACAGCTCAGAGCCTGGAGCCTTCAGATTCTGTGTCTCCCTCTCTCTCTGCCCCTCCCCTGCTCACACTCTATCTCTTTCTCTCTCTCTCTCAAAAATAAGTAAACATTATTTTACTTATTTAAAAAATAAGTAAAACATAAAAAACATTAAAAAAAAAAAACTAAGGATGATGATCAGACCTCATTTTATTCCCAGTTTCATGTATCCTGTTACCAAGTCACTTTGAAATAAGGCAAAGAAAAATATTGTCCCCATTATCCAGAAGGTTTATCCTGGTCATGCTCATTCTTATAAATGTAATTAATGAAAATGTACATTATGTACATGCATTGTACATGTATGAATGTACAATGCATTCATAAGAAAATTTTATAAAGAAATAAATTAAAATTCACAAATGCATGGGGACTGAGTATCATATATAAACATAGAATACTTTGTGAAAGTGAGCTTAGGTATACGCTTCTTTATTCATGTAAACTTTCTCTGGGTTTTTCCTCCATTATAACCCCACACACTGCATATAGGTATATTCGTCCGCAGCCTTGCAAGAATTATTAACCTTGTTCTTTGTTACGTTTTCCAGTACTACCTACAAGAACCAGGGAGGGAGGATACTTGATAATGCTTGTTTTGCAGACACAAGTGTAACACACCAGGGCCCCTGGATAGAGTCCAAATGTCCAAAACAGCACACAATCCCAGAAATTTTGAGCCTCCCCTTGTCAAGAAGCTCCAAGGCCCATCCAGTTCCTGCCCTATCCCACACATACCTTGCTAGTCCCCGTAGTCCCTAGGATCAGCAAAGACAGGGCAGATTTGGAACCGACCCCCTGCCTTCTCTGAGAAAAACTTTGTCTAATTTAACCAGGTGACTCAGAGGTTGTTTTACTGAGATCAGACACACAAATCTGACTTCAGGGATCAGTAACAAAAGGAGGAAAAAAAGAAAGTAGGCTGTCTAGGTACCACAAGACCGAGGGATAAGATAGGAGTAGTTTCTGTAGGGTTTTTTTGTGCCTTATATGCACCAAAGTAGATACTAGAGAAGCTGGCAAACTAGAAAAGTCAATAGGAGCAGACAAAAAGAAAAAAAAAAAAACCCTCAAGAAAAGCCTGCTAGCCAAAGGACTAGAAAGAGAGCAACTAGCAGGAAAGAAAACTTTTAGACAAACATCTTTCTCTAGCCAAAAAATACAGAAAGAAAACAAACAAACAGTGTCTCATGTTCACCTCTGTCAGGAAAGTTTAAACAGGAAGCCTAGACCCAGCCTCATCCAGCTGTAAAGAGATATGTTTTCGGGTGCCTGGGTGGCTCAGTCAGTTAAGCGTCCGACTTCAGCTCAGGTCATGATCTCACCGTCTGTGAGTTCGAGCCCTGCATCGGGCTCTGTGCTGACAGCTCAGAGCCTAGAGCCTGCTTCAGATTCTGTGTCTCCCTCTCTCTCTGCCCCTCCCCTGCTCATGCTCTTTCTCTGTCTCAAAAAATAAATTTAAAAATTTTAAAAAAATTAAAAAAAAAGGGATATGTTTTCCCCTGTGGCTGGAATCAGAAAAGACTAGATGGGGACTAGGGACTTCATTTCCACCCACGGTAAGGATGCCTCCTGCAGTGGCAACAGAGGCCACAGGGAAATCCTGAACTTACTCACTCATGAACAGTTAACAAGGCCCTTCTCCCTCCACCAGGGTGGTATGAGAGGTCTCATTCTGCTGGAATTTTCATCATGCTCCTGCAGGAATGAAGCCTTCCCCCTACTACTGGTGTCCCTGGAGACCACAAAAGAAGCAGGGACAAGATGTTCCTCCCTTTCCTGGCCAGATGGTATCAATGAATGCCTAGTGGGGAGCCTGGACTTTCACCTCTGCCTCCAAGTATAAAGATGATGCCCCCTCTCCCTCTGCTGGCATGGCGTTAGAGGAAGCCTGGTAAAAGAGAATATAATTAAAAAGTGTGACACGGTCAAACTTTGATTTTGAGTGAATCACTCTGGCAGCACAGCTGGGAAGGGGAGAAAAGGGATAAAGGACGCTGAGCTAACAGAAGAGTAAAACCAACAGTACTATAGTGCGTGGAAGCTAAGGCAAACACCAAGAAGTTGGAAAAAGACCAGCAGTGGAAACAGCCAAGAGACCTTATAAGAAGTCAGAAAACTTTTATTGGATTTGGCAATTAGGAGATGATTCTGTCTCCAGGGTCACTGGTTTTAGGACAATGATGAATGAGGACAGAAGCCAGAATGAAGGGTTTTGAAGAGGTAAACTGAAACTATTTTTTTTTTAAGTTATTCAGATTGGATCATGCCTACAGGCTGCTACAATACAAGAGTGGATAGGGAGGAAGAAAGTGGAGATACTGAAGAAGGGATATAACTGTAGAACAAGTCTTGAAGACATGATGAGCCTTAGGACTAAGGATACTGGTGTACATGAGTCACCCTAGAACAAAAAAGAAACATTTCACCTTCTGGGAATGGAAGACAGTAAGGAGGATTATAGAAATTTTTAGGTGATAGGAGGTTGAAAAACATCAGAAGAGATACATCCATTTCCTACTAAAACAGAGGACGAAATCAGCTGCCAAGAGTGAAGGATGTGTGGGTTTATGGCAAGGCCTGGGAAGGTTTGGAATTACCCTAGAAACACACAGGACAAGGGCTAATCAAGCTCAAGTAAAGCAATGAATAAGTGACCAGTGACTGAAGGAACATGATATTTTAAAAACCCTCACTGGAATAATTTTTCATAAGATAATTTGTTTTATAATTTGGTCTCCGAGTTCAAATTTCACTTAGCAGTGATTCAGAGAGTAAAGGCAGTGCTTATTTTCTTACAAAGTCAAGCTTCAAGTTGAGGTCAAGTCTGCAATGCCATTAAAATGTTAAGGAAAATCTTAAAAGTATCATCTCATATTTGTATAATTTCTGTTTCTGTTATTTTTGTATAAAAAGTTCTATTTACGTTTGTATAAAATATGGTTTATATTATTACAAACAGAATTGTTTTAACCTTAAAACACTCATGGGTGGTAGATATTACTTTTTCTGTTTTACAGATGAAGAAACTGAGACTCAGAAAGGAGGTAAATGACATACCTTACATTTCACCATAGACAAAAGTGTCAACACTTTGTCCCAAGGGTTTTGCCTGTTAAAGCAGAATTTTTCCACAATCTCATAAATGTGTTTTAATTGAAAATCAAAACTATCTTGTCATTTTTTTTGCCAATTTTTGTTTTTTATTTAACAAACATAAGCCAGATTATCCCAAATGTATTAGGAGAAAAAAGGGGTTACATTAATCAAAAGGAAAGTCACATGAATATTTTTTTTAACAGAAGCTAGTTTTAGACATTACATCAATACCTTTCCTGAATTTAAGAACTCTCCATGATCTGTGGAAAATATTTTGAGGAATACAATTTAAATTAAATAATGATCCTTACTGAGAATGTACGTGTAGTTAAGTCACTGCAAGTTAGCATTTGTGATAAATATTCCCAGTTTCTCTCATGGTTTTAAAGGTTCATTCCATATCTACAAACATGAAAGCCAATCCTAGATGGAAGGTCAAGCTTTTCACCCAAATTTAAAAATACCACCTAGTGTTCTTAAAAAAAAAAAAAAAACATTTTAACTGTTGGGATATTTGGCAATATTTGACTTCCTCATTTGATGAGTCAACCAAAACAATGATGAATCTACCAATATCTGTGAAAAATACAGGTTAGGAAATCTTGCAAACCAGAGAACTTTGTAATTCTAATGAAGTCTGTGACTACAAAGAAACCTATACATCATCTAGTCCAATTCCTTAATTTCAGAGACAAAGAAATTGGGCCTGGAGGAAGGGAAGTTTATCAACATTCAGTTTAGGCAAAAGTGGAATTAAAATCCAGGTATCTGGATTCACAGTTTAGTGCACTTTCCAGAAGCAGGTTAGATAGAAATAACCTCATCTAATTTCATGTGGCAAGCAAATTCAGAGGCTGAGTGGAACTTTAAGGATCATGCTGAGTTTGCTGTTTTATCATATTCGAAAGCACCTTCCATAACAAATGGATAATTAAACAATATTATAATCACAGAAGGAAAGTTATATTAATTAGTCAAACATATTATAAGCACTCTTCAAACCATATTATTCAAGATCTTTTCTAAGTAACAATCAAATACATAAAACGTATGGGCTCTTCCATTAGCTTTCTACTGAAAACACATAGCAGAAACAAGTGAAATAAAATGAACTACAATCAAAATAATTAAAATAATTAACAAACTACTACTTTTAACCCCATGGCCTTATGAAGTAGTTGCAAATGAGCACTGATTTGCATTTATCACCAATCAAAAATGAAAAATAAATCACTGTGAAAGCTCATTGGTTTACATCACTGACCTTATATATATTAGCTTCCAGAAAATCATTCCGAAGAACTGAATCATCTGGATCATTTTTATTGCTCACTCAGTCTTGAGACTGTCTGCACAGTACTGACTGAAATGTACTTCAGTGTGCACCTTCTCTCCAAATGAATATCTATGTCAGGTTTATTTATAGCCACTGCCTTCAATCAGTGCATTTCCAGGTAAGAGAAATAAAATCATCTCAACATATTCTCCTATAGAGATCTGAAACAAAACCTGGAAATCTTGGCAAATGGCCCTGGATAAAACAATAAAGGATCCATAATGTAAAGTGTACATTAAGATTTATTAGAGATTCCAAAGGACACTCACCTTTTACTCTTCAATAAGTACATTTAAAAAACTTGAGGTACAAATAAAGAATTAATATAAACCTTATGCATCTTTTTTGCATAGCTCTTTATATACTCCGAGATTATAATCATCACTTCCTCCATTCTCTTTTCCTCATTGTGATTTCTCTGAAATTTGAACACCTCCCTTTGTTTCTTACTTAGATATTTTTCTATTTAAGAGCTTTTTCCTCCTAATTCTTTACAAAAGCAGGACATGCTTCCCCCTGCTGGGAAAAAATTAAATTACAAGGACGCTGGAACATGTTTCTAAATATCAAGAAATCAAGTTCCTGGGAAAGATAAAATGCTAAGGAATCAAGGGCATAGCCTTTTCTGACTGTTTCACCAGCCACAGAAACACTCATGCACTCTACTAAGAGTTTCTTATATGCATTTTTTTAGTTTGGCAGTTTTGAGATGTACACTAACTCCACTAACTCTCATCAATGACTTATGAATTAATCATTGAGCCTGCTGTCCCAAAGAGAACTCCAATTAGCAGGTCAGAGAAAATGATCAATTCCAAACTTTTTTTTCCATTTTAAAGACGTTATCAGCTTAATAAAGACATTTCTGGAAGATATACCGAAATACATGATTTGAGAAGGCTTAATTGCATTTTTAATCATTTTGAACAATCTTAACTTAAGCATTTATTAACTCATTAATTTTCAATATTCTTATCATTTTTATGCAGTCATCTTTATTTTTAATAAAGTAGAGTGAGAGTTTAATTTTTAAATTGACTTAACTTTTCATCTGAATTTCTAGTTTTTTCATTCAGTAACCAAGTATCATTGCTTTTTACCTTTCCAAATCCTCTAAAAAACTAACTTGTTCCTTGAGAAGCAGTTTAGCTATTTCACATGTTCAAGATTTTGATAGCAAATCTTCCTTAATTGTTTAGTATGCAAAAAGGAAAAAATACCTTGAACTTTACTGTTGTTATAAATAATACTCCATCAATAAAATATTTAAACAAACCTAATGGCTATTTGAATCATACATGGAGGATTACAATTTTTCCTTCCATGTACAACTAAGTCTCAAAAAAGAAAACATTTCATTTAATGAAGAAGGGAAAGGAAGAGGAAGTTGTCACTTTTAGTTTTGCTATAGGTAAGTCCATAACAACCTAAGCTACAAAACTGCATTGTAGTCAATTTGATGATGAAGCAATTCATTATTAATGAAGCATTCATCAAAAAATAAAAAAAAAACGAGTTGTTTTTAAAAAGGCATGTATAGATTGTTACAGATATTGTATCTTTAGCAGATAGATGGCATTCTCTCAAGATGAATGGAGTAATTGGGCTAATATTTCTGTCATACATAAGTTTGTGTGTGTGTGTGTGTGTGTGTGTGTGTGTGTGTGTGTGTGTGTGTCTGTTTAAACAACCTTTCAAAGCAACACAAAAGACAAGACATACATGTGCCTCTGGGAATGAAATCTCCTTTAACATTACAGGTACACAAAAGAAAATGCACACTTGGTAAAACAGTTGATCAATTGTGGAGTGTTCCCAGGGGCCAGTATCTCACAGAGTACCCAATCATCACACTTCAAATAAATTGAAAAGCACTTTAGCCTTTGCCACATTCACTAACATTGACGAACATGCATAGTTTCATCTAGGTTAATTCTAAGTCTTTCCATAGGAAAGGCTGTAATTAGATAAAGGGTATCAAAATCATTTCCCAAATGCAGCAAAAAATAAAATATAAAATAAAATAAAAAAATAAATGCTGATTTGTAGCGAAGAAGCTTTTAGAACACTACACTCATCACCATTTACTTCCAAACTGATTTCCTTTTCCTCTGCAAAGTGAAAATATCCCTGTTGACCGCGCTACACTTTACGGTTTCTCCATCAATGATCCTAACAGGTCACATCACCACTGCCATTATATCTCGTAGGTTTGGTCTTCCCCAAATTAAGACGTAGAGAAGGAGCACTGCTGCCCGCCCCAAGAATGGGCTCCGTCCGCCCGAGCTCCGAAGCGAGCATCTTCAGGGGGACAGTTTCGGCGAAGGAGACAGGCGTCCCTCCCCAACTTCACTCCCCTAACCAAGCCGCGGGTGAGATAGGCGGCCAGTGATTTGTGCCCATCTGTGAGAGCAAGTCCTACCTTCCGCCAAAAGGCGCGATGCATGCACAAAAGATGGATCCAGGCTATCTTTCTCTGCCATCAGCTCAGGCAAATATTTCTCCTCTTCCATAGCGCGGACTTCGGACCGTCCCCGGGCGAAGCGCAAGGTTCCGCTCGCTCGGACGCAGGGTCGCCGGGCAGCGCCTTGCTCCCGCGCTGCTCCGCCTTCGCCGCGGCGCGGGGATCTCCGCGCGTCCTCACTGGCCCATGCACCGAGTGGCTGCGACTCCCGCCGTCGGGCTGAGCGGCCCCGCGCCCACACCTGCCCGTCCCTTCCGTCGTCCCTGGCTCGCGCCGAGCCCCGGCTCACACCAGCGGCCTTAACTGGAGAGGCGGGAACAGGGAGCGCCCCACCTCCTCCAACCATTCATTGGTGGCGGCGCATCGAGAGGCCGGGCCCCCGCGAAAGCTGCGAACTCTCATTGGGCCGCGCAGCACGTCGGATCGCCTGACTGGCAGGAGGCAGCTGCAGAGGGGAGGGGAGCGCAGAAGGTGCAAAAGCTTTCTTGCAGCCCAAGCTTTCCCTGGTTATTAGGCATGCCCAGTTGTGTGGAGCACTCCGTCTTCGGCTGAGGTGCGGTGAAAGGAGAGAGCGGGAAAAACACCCGTTAGCAGAGAAGCTCGGGTCCAAGACAGCAAGGGAGATGGAGATGAAGACTGAGCGGCTGAGAGAATGAGAAAGCACCAGGGAAAGTATCAGGTAGACGGGACTTCACCTGCGTCCCTAAGGTACAGGTGTCCCCCTCTCCATCGTGCAGCTCAGACGCACTCCAGTGTGCAAGAATCAGCAGCGCACCGGGTCTGGAAATATCATGAAGACTGCTTGTGATCGGCGGCTGATATTTCCAATGAGCCTGACCTACATCTCGGAGACGCAGCAGGATGTTCATTGATAAACAAAGCGGCTCTGGGGCGATATTGTACAGCAACATGCTTCCAGTGTACAATCATTAGCGTATTGACTTAGTCCTGGTTTCCTTCCCATCCATCCCGCCTCCCCTAATCCCTATCTATAGGAAAGGTTCTGGGAGGGTCCTGAATTTTAAAACTAAAAAGCGATATAATCAGTTAACTAGAGTTTGTGAAAGAATTGGGAAAACAGTGGAAGAAGGAAGAGCCCAGAAAATAGGTAACCACGGTTGCTCTAATTTCCCCCTTTCTCCTTATTTTAGATGTGACAGCGCGTTTCACCAGGTGCTGTGGCTGAGCTACTTTGTATCTATCCCACCTCTATTTAAAGGAGACTTAAACCCTGCAGGTATCACCAACACTGGAAGCAGTGCCCATCCTTAATAATGGAGCCTGAAAATGCAGCTTGCATGCTTCAAGTGTTACAAAACAATCTTTCCACCGTCTTTTTTCAGACACATTCGTTTTTCAATTTGCCTCTCCTCCACTGTTTTCAGTGTAGAAGAATGGGGGCTAATTTCCCTACAAATAAAGCATGCTAAAACTTTTCCAAGTTCTCCTATTGTATTCAAATCTTTTCATTATTTTTCAAGATAAGGTTGGGAGAATATCTTTCACTTATATAATTTTTAAAATATCAATGTGACTTCACATCCATTATCTCACTTTGCCTTCACAGAAGCACTCTGGAAAACATGGTATGAGTATTGGTTTCTCTCTTTGTAGGTATGGAAATGAAGGCGGAGACGGAGAAGTTCAGTGACCCAGAAGTAACAAATACAATCTCCTTGGCGCCATCCATGTTCATCCCACCCAGAGACTGAGTGTATGTTACCATGGGGCCATGGTAAGGGAATATGTGTCTAACAAATGTGATAGGACTGTTAAAAGTTCATGACATAAGCTGTGATGACTTTGTGATATCAAATTTCATGACGCTGATAATTTTGTTTTCTGACAGTAGGAAAAAAACATCACATTTCTTTAGGAATTTTTTTAATCAAGAGCTTTCCTATGTAAAAACCTAACACCTTAAAAGAGTCTGTGTCCCAATAATGTTTTTTCTCTAGGTGTATAAATTATCTTCTGATAGAGGGATGGGTGAGATGCATGAAGGTAGTCAAAAGGTACAAACTTGCAATGATAAAATAAGTAAGTCCTGGGATGTAACGTACAGCCTGATACTGTAGTTAATAATGCTATATTATATATTTAAAAGTTACTAAGGGATAGATCTTAAAAATTCTCATTGCAAGAAAAAAAATGTTCAAAGCTTATAACTAGTTCATGCTAAAGTTGAGATTAAAATTAGAGTCCACTCAGCACCATTTAGATCCAGATTGCACTGCTATAGCCTACCTTTTTGTACATTAAATATTTAGTTTATTTATGTATATATGCATTCAATAAGTGTTTATTGAATATCAAAAAGAGCTAGCCTATCAGAAAGATTATTTTCTAAGGGGAAAGAAAAATAAAACTAAATGCACAAGAGAACTGGTAATTGCTAATTGCTGACTGCAGTAAAGCCCAAGAGGGGACCAAGCAAGGAGTTAAAAAATATAATGCAAGGAAAGACCTTTTTTTTTTTTTTTTTTGCAAGGTAGACTTGCAGTCTTGCTAAGGAGTTGACATTTAACAAAAAACCTAATGGAAAAGAAGAATCTATCTGTGTAAAATGAACAGAGAAAAGCATTCCAGGCAGATGAATTTGCCCATGCAAAAGCCATGTGACTAAAAACAATTTGCCTGTCCTCAGAACTGACTGGAGTCTATGTGACTGCAATGTTCTGGGTGAGAAAAGAAAAATATTAAAGGTGAGGGATGGAAGGGGACAAAATACCTAAGATTTGATGGTTGGAAAATAACTCAGATTTAATTTTAAGTGTTAGGGGGACCACAAAGGATTGTCATCACTCTGTATGTATGTGCTTCTCAAATGATCTCTTCTGGTTCATATTTTCAAAGAAGTTAAAATTTAGAATTAAGGATATGTGTAGAGGGTACTTGTCATTTTAGATGAGTGTGGATAGGACGTTTCATAGTTCAAGGAAGTTGTGCATTCTGCACCTGGTTTGTACAGAGACATGAAGGGAAACGTGCCACCAATCTTAAGAGAGGTAGCCAGGAACTACTATAAAAACGGAAGATAGATAAGATGCTAACCACAGCTAATAAATTGTAAATATTTTGGAGTGAATATAAATTAGAAAAATTATTGTGCAATAATTACAACTGCATCTTCATTGTAGCATGTCAAGAGATTAAAAGCCTATGACGTTGAGAGGGACATGTACAAACGCGATTTCACGAATCAGAAAGATGCAGTAACTCTTGCTATGTTCAGTAACAGAAATTACATTATCCATCGACAGGTTTTTTTTTTCTTCCATGATTAAAGGTGCACTAAGAAGATAGTATGGAGATCTGTCCGAGGGCTGATTTTATTATACAATGTCTCGGGATATCCAGGTCATTATAAATATGGTAAGCTAACTTTTACTTTTAGTTATTATCAAAAAGATTTATAATTGTATTTTCCCAGGTAAACTCTCAGCAAATGCCTAAAAATATATTCTAACAGAAATAAAAGTGTTAATGTAGCTTTAAAACGATTTTTTTTTTTTAGTGAATTCTAACCTAATCTTTAGGATCATTTGTGTATTTAGCACATGACGGACATATAAAATAACAACATACACACTACATTGACCCTTAAAAATCAGTATGCTTCAGAATTGACTCGAAGGTATTGCCTGTTTCCAAACAGGATATGACTGAATAAAGGCAAATTTTTCAACTACCCTATGCATACACTTATCCAGCATCAGATCTATGTGTTTTAAATAAATGACTCTATGTCACTGTGTATTCTCCATTTATTTCGCATATAAATATTTTATAGATATAATTATTTAGTGGATATTCTCAGAGTAACATTATTAATGCAAAAATTGAATAAACATAAATGTAAATAAATTGAGATCCTTCTATAGATGATTGTGGAATAGAATATTATGTGCCAATACATGAATAAATTACAACTACTGATAAGCCCTCTTCTTCTGATGGTGTAAATAACTTAACCAAAATTACCATTGAATTGATTTGTATATCTTAGAAAAGATATATCCCATTTTCAATATGAGTTCTAGTCCTGACAAAAACATTTTAAGATATTTCATTTACTGTACTATTATTTCAATGATAGTATATTATGGAAAATTTTGCACCAACTAAATTTGGTTTTGAAGGATGATCAAGGTATGTGCTGTAGAATATGTCCTGCAGTTAATGTACAAACTGTGTATTCAATACTTTCACAAACCCTTATAAGAAAGGCCAAGTTAAAGGGCATTTACTCAGGCTTATTTTTGCAGACTAATAAAAAGTGCCCAAATGGTATTATTAAATAAAACACACAATTTTTATTTCGGAGTTCTAATCAACTTTAGGGATACCTCACCAGCCTAACTACTTACTCCAAGGATTTATTAGAAGACACAAACAATAAGAATCATGGGTTAATAAAATTATAGTAGCTCAATAATTTATGTAATGATAATGGAGACTTAAGGCATTAATATTTACTAAAGTTTCTAATGCGTTGGTGCCTAGGATAGAGTATAATAAAGGCCCAAAATATTGACTGACATGCTTTCACCTAGTGAAGACTCTGGCAGAGCCCACTAATAAAAGGTGCTGGTTTAATATTTCTATTTATTTTAGTTTCACTAACTAGATAATTGAAATCAGTTCCAGTTTCCTTTTTCACTTCCATGATATATTTTAGGGTTTCCAGGAAGGAAGAAGGGAATTGAGACTTGTCTGTGAAATAACCAATAGCAGAAGTAGCATGTGCCATGAGAAATCTTTCATATGTAATGCTTTCCGAGCTAGAATGTATATACTATATGCTAATATGCCACAGCACAAAATGAAAATTCACCACTCAAAGCTGGTCTATCTATATACAGGGGAAAAGTGTTTTCTGATTGGGAAGCTTTCAAATTAGCATATTGGATTTAAGCTGACACAAATGTATAACTAAAGGACAGCAGAAAAGAGAGAACAGAAGTGATATATGTTGAGAGCCTACTCTTGTGTTTGGAATACTGCTTTTCTGAATCCTCACAAGTATAAGGAGGGAAGGTCAAGAACTGCAAAAGACCCCAAATATCCAAACCAATATTGAAAAAGAAATAGAGAGTTGGAGGACTCACATTTCTTGGTTTCAAAACTTACTACAAAGCTGCAGTAATCATAAAAGTGTCTACTTGCATAAGTATTGACAGATAATGGAATACAGATAATGAAATAGAATTGAGAATCCATAGGAAAGTTATATATTTAAGGCCAAGTGATTTTCAAAAAAGATGCCAAGACCATTCAAAGAGGAAAGAATAGTCTCTTCAGCAAATGGTGCTGGGACAATTGTATATCTAAATGCAAAAGAATGAAGGTGGACCCCATCTCACACTATATACAAAAATTACCCTAAAATGGATCAACAGCCTAAGTATAAGATGTAAAGCTATAAAACCCTTAGAAGAAAACATAGAGGTAAATCTTCATGACCTTGGATTGGCAGTGGAGTCTTAGATATGACACCAAAAACACATGCAACAAAAGAAAAAATAGATGAATTGCACTTCATCCAAATTAAAAACTTTTGTGCATCAAAGTACATTTGACTATCCAAAAATGAAAAGACAATTTATAGAATGAGAGGAAATATTTACAAATAATATCTAATAAAGGCCTTGTATCCAGAATATATAAAGAACTCTCACAACTCATCAACAAAAAGACAACCCAATTTAGAATATTGGCAAAGGACTTGAATAAACATTTCTCCAAAGAAGATACGCAAATGGCCAACAAGCATATGAAAAGATGCTCAACTGCATTGATCATCAGAAAAATGAAAATCAAAATTACAGTAAGTACAACATCATACCCACTACAATGATTACTATTTCAAAAAAAAGGAAAATAATGTTTTCGCAATGATATGAAGAAACTGGAATTCTCGTAGATTGCTGATGGGAGCATAAAATGGTGCAGTAGTTTGATAACTTCTCAAAATTTAAGCGTAAAATTATCATATAACCCAACAATTCCACTCCTAAGGGTATATGCAAAGGAATAGAAAACTGGCACTCCAACAAATACATATACTCATACATTTATTGAAGCATCATTCACAAAAGTCATAAGATGGAAACAGCCCAAATTCATCATTCATTGGATGGATTAACAAAATGTGATATATTCATACAATGGAATACAATTCAGCCACAAGAGAAATGAGGTACTGATATGTGTTACAATGCAGACAAACTGTGAAAATGTTACACTAAATATAGATGCAAAAATTCATATATTGTATGAATCCATTTACTTGAAATAGCCAGAACAAATAAATCCATAGATTCAGAATGCAGACTGAAAGAGATGTCAGTATTTGAGGGGAGGTGGAAATGGGAGTGATGCTTAATGGGAATGGGTTTCCTTTTGGAATGAGAAAAATGTTTTTCAACTGGATGGAAGTGGTGTTTACAACCCATTGTGAATCTACTAAATGTCACTGAATTGTTGTTCATTTTAAAACAGTTAATTTTGTTATGTGAATTTCAGCTAAACAAAATAAAAATGTAGAATATTTTTAAAAATTTTTTTAACATTTATTTATTTGGGGGGGAGGGGCCAAGAGAGAGGGAGACAGAAGATCCAAAGCACTCCAAGCTGACAGCAGAGAGCCTGACATAGGGCTTGAACCCACAAACTGCAAGATTATGACCTGAGCCGATGTCGGAAGCTTAACTGACTAAGCCACCCAAGCACCCCTGGAATAAATTTGTAAAAATAAGTATAGAAGCAGAAAATGCTGCTGTAAGACCTCAAGTTTGGAAATATGTAGAATGCATCTTTATTTCACTTACTGATGGAGATTCCAGGGCTAATAAATCCCCCATGTTGTTCACTTTTTTTCTGGTTAAACACTGTTCTCTTTCATTCAATTCTTTTCTCAAAGTCACTACATAATGATATAGCAGAATTGGAGGTTTACTTAGTTGAAAGGGATTTATGCTTGCGTGTGTACATGTATAAAGAATAAAGAACTTAACTTCATTCATGACATCAAGCTACGCTTGCTAATTACATGAGAGGACTTGGAAAGTTTCAGGTATTTCTTAAAAAATATAATAGGAATGCAAATAGGACGGCAGCATAATCTGGTCAAATTGACCAGGGAGTTGAAATTTTAAAGGAGTGAAATCAATCTTGTGTTCATTGGGCACCAAATAACTTGAGACTTTTAGGAGCAAGCAGCATTATGGAAATGAAAAATAAATAAACAAGTCTATCAGTACTTTCCAATTTAATCCTAATTTGCTCTAAACCAAGAATAGACAAATACTTTAGGCCCATAATATTTATTAAATATTGGTTCCTTAGAAACCTAGCTCATCAAAAGCTACTTACGCAGCAAATCAACCACGAAGAATTTTTTAAATAGATTTCACCGCAATTAGACATTCAGTAAATTTCGTTTGGATCTAAACTTGTTCTCCTATTTAATTAAAAGATTCTCAAAAATTTTTTGCCCTGAGTACCAATTAAGTAATCCAATTCTTCAACAAAATGTTGAAGCCTTACCGCACTCACTCACTATACACATGCGCGCATGTGTACAGACGCACACTTTACCCTTCTCGCTTGTTAATTGTAAGTTTCTTCATGCAGCTTTCTGTTGGCCTCATCTGTCCACTTTCTGGCGAGCTAAACCAAAACAATCATAATCTAACTCTGCAGGCAGAGGTCTGGGACTAGGAGTGTGATCCTGACACTTCTAAGAAGCAGACAGGAGCAGAGCCCTAAGGAAATACCAGAGACATTAACGAGCAGGAAGGCTCACCATTCTAGAGTAACTTCATTGGACTATCCATCTCTCCTGATTTGGGGAATTCCCTTAAGAACAGGTAGATGAGATAAGACACATATATATTAATTTGCCCTTTAGAGAAGTATATCAATCGGGCACCTGGGTGTCTCAGTTGGTTAATCGGCCAACTTCGGCTCAGGTCATGATCTCATGGTTCATGAATTCAAGCCCCGGGTCAGGCTCTGTGCTGACAGCTCAGAGCGTGGAGCCTGCTTTGGATTCTGTGTCTCCCTCTCTCTCTGCCCCTCCCCTACTCGCACTCTGTGTTTCTCGAAAATAAGTAAATGTTTAAAAAAGAGAACTATATCAATACCAGTCATTTATGTAATTCTTACTATAAGCCAGACTTACATCAGTTTTTATATTACTTATCTACTATGCAATGAGTCAAGAATTTAGCGACTTACACGAATAAACATTGGTTATATTACACAATTTATGAGGTTCAGGAATCTGGGGTTAATTTAACTCGGTGGTTCTGGCTTAAGATCTAATGAGGGTGCAATCAAAATTTTGCCTAATGCTGGAGTCATCTGAAGGCGTGGCTAAGATACGGCACTCATCCAACATAGCTGTTGGCCAATGGCCTCATATTACCACAGATTTAGTATCTTAAGACAACAAAAAGTCATTATCTTATAGTTTTGTAGTTCAGAAGCTTCACATGGGTCTCACTGGGTTAAAATGTATGTATGCCATCAATGCTGTCTTTATACCATTTTTATGGGAGGTCTGTCTTTTCCATATTCTTTCTTTATCTTTAAAGACAGCAACAGCAGATTGCATCCTTCTCACATTGCATTACTCTGACCTCTCTACTTCCCTCTCTACTTTTGAGGACCCTGATAATTTCATTGAGCCTACTTATATTACCTAGAATGATCTCCCTATTTTAAGGTCAGTTGATTAACAATCTTAATTCCATCTGCAGTTGTGGGAGGCTGTATAACGCCCCCCTCAAATGCCCATGTCCTCATTCCCAGAGCTTGTGACTATGTTACCTTACATGGAAAAGGAAACTTTGCAAATGTAATTAAGTGAAGGACCTTGAAATGACAAGATTATTCTGGATTATACAGATGGGGACCTGGCATCATCACAAAATGGAGGCATGGGAGTCTGAGAAAAAAAGAGAAAGGGAGAGACAGAGACAGAGAGACAGACATGGAGAAAGATAGGGAGTAGAGGGAAGGAAATTAATAGAGAGGGAGATAAAGGAAGGAAGAAAAAGAAGAGAAAGAGATAATGAGGAGAGCAAGAGAGAAATGTGAAGCCGTTTTTCTGAAAATGGAAGAAGAAGCCACCAGCCAAAGAATGTGGCCTCTAGAAGACTAAAAAAGACAAGGAAACAGATTTTGTTCTAGAGCCTTCAGAAACAATGCAGCCCCACAGACCCATTTTATACCTCTGACCTCCAAAACTATAAAATAATAAAGTTGTATTGTTTTGAGCTACTAAATTTGTGGTATGTTGTTACAATATACTAATTCAGTGCAATCCTGACATATTCACAGGGTCGTGGGATTAGGTTGTAGACATAGATGGGAGGCCATTATTCTGCCTACCACAGCATCCATATTTTTAGGCACATGAATTTCTAAGTATACATTCCTGTAATTATAGTGGTCAATGAAGAATTGTCTTCTATTTAAATGAAAATAATTTTCATGCATGATGATGTCCATTATTTCAAAACTGTATTGACTTGCTGGTGGCAGGGTAATGGTTTTCAAAAGCTTTTTCCTTTCTTAAAATTCTCTGATAAATTCCCCATAAAAAGAAAAAATTATTTCTACAAAGCAGCCAAATGGAAATGTGACTGAGCTCAAAATATATAATATTCTCCCATGAATACTAATACATCCTTTCATTAAAAATAAAATACAGCTCAGCTAAAAGTATTGGCAGTGCACTGTTTCACCAATGTTTATGGAGTGTTCTTTGGCATAAGTTAAAAAAAATGTACTAAAGTCTCAAAGATGGCTTGTAGAAAGTAAAATGAGAGGAAATTTTAATTTCCTACAAGGGAAACCAAAATAACAAGTAAAACCAGATCAATGATGAAAAAAAATAGAGAAAATCCAAATGGTACACCCACATCATGTGACAGAAAATCTTTAAATAAAACTAATCAAAGTACAGACTAGAATAGCTAAGAGCACTGAGAATAATCTAATGTTATTCAAGATAAACATTGATTTCAATTAGTTTTCTATATTCAACACTGAAGGCAAAAGTGTCATTCAGGGAAAGGCAAAACAAGATATTGCTATTGACAATTAAACACAAACCAAGTTTAAGAGATGTTTAGGATTGACAAACTTTCATAAGGTATTCAGGGACACTTAATCCAACTAGATTGATTTCTAGGGAAAATATGTGATTTTATATTCAGTAGAATCATATACATTATTGTACAGGCAAAAGGCTTTTAATGTATTTTTACATCCTTACAAACAATTACAGCAGCAGACAGGGCACTTTATAAGGCCTTCATGAATTTAATCCCTATATTTTTGTGCCTGGACTTGCAGAGAGGTCTTAAAGTCTTTATTCACCAACGTGATTGCAAAAGCTATTCAGACTATTTTCTTGGAAGGCAATGTCTAAACATGAATTAAAACTTTTGGATTCAACCTTTTTCATTTTCACCTGGAAAGTTGAATCTGATGAAGATAGATTTTAAAACATTATTTCAAATCAGAGCATTTTAAGAACAATTCTGATTGTTTGCATATTTGAGATAAAGTCTAGCTCAATGGGTATTTGTTGAACTGAATGTATTTCTTCTGAACTGTAACTGAGACAAGAAAAATGGAAAAATGACTAATAGAAAGATGAATGTCAAACCACCAATCATTCCATGAGAATATTGGCATCCCTGGGTATTCAAAAGAATTTATATTTCCATTTCCTTTCCTTAATCCTTCCCTTCTTTCCTTCCTTTTTTTCCCTTTCTAATGCTGATTGAGTGTCTACTATGTCCAGGCATTGTACACTGAGGTAAAAGAAATATGGTCCTCACTTTCATAAGACTTTCAGACTCGTGGATAAAGTAAGCAGATAGAAATCAAACAAGAAAAAATAGATAAATGTCATTGGTAGTTAGTGTTATGAAGGGAAAATTTGAGTCTTCTGAGAAAGAACAGGGGGTTGATGGAAGGAGGCAGATTTGTTTGGATTATCAGGAAGATGTATCAAAAAAAGTGATATTAGGGGCACGTGGGTGGTTCAGTCAGTTGAGTGTCAGACTGCAAAGCTCATTTCATGATCTCGCTGTTCGTGGGTTTGAGCCCTGCATCGGGCTCTGTGCTGACAGGAGCCTGCTTCCGGTTCTGTGTCTCCCTCTCTCTCTCTTCCCCTACCCCATTCACACTCTGTCTATATCTCTCTCCCTCAAAAATAAATAATTTTAAGTGATATTGAAGAAAATCTGAAAGATAAGGAGTTATCCAGGGGAGGAATGGAGTTAGGACCCTCTAGGCAGAGAACATGGTATGTGCTAAGACCAGGCAGTGGGAGAAAGTTTAGTGTAACCTTAGATAACTGAAGGCATACCAGGAGTATACTGCAATGTTACAGAGAGAGGCAGACAAGAACCAGATAAAAATTTTAGCTGGTCACACTGATTCAAAGATATTTTACAGGACCTCTTTAAGTAGTAGGCCATGGGATTAATTTCTGCCCAAAGTTATGCAAACTTATGTATCACATGCATTTTTTCCCTCTTTCCTTTAAACAGAAGAAACGTCCTTCTTGCTTCTTCCCTCCATGTGCTCCTTGTGATGACTGGAGCTCTAGCAGTCATCATGGACCATGAGCTTGAGAATCATACCAAATGGTGAGTGCGAAGGACTTAGGTTCTCTAACAGCTTCATAGAAACATCATACCATCTCTGGATTACTTAATTCTACATTTCTTTTATTTTAGGAAAGGCACACAACAAACTTTTTGAAGCAATGATTTTTGGGCGGATTTCTGTTATTGCAGCCAATACCTAATGCAGGAGACTGATGTAATCAAATAAGAGATAGCAATAGCCTGTACTATCACAATAGTGGATATGGAGAGAAAAGGACATGTTCAAGATGTATTTTGAAGGTCGAGAACAAAGGAGTTAACAATAGACTGGATACGGCAGGGTGAGGGAAATAGAAATGTCAAAAATTAATCCAAGATAAGTGACCTGAACCACCACGAACAACCATTTGATAGATGGTGTCATCATTACTGAATGGGGACAAACTGAAGAGGCAAGACTTGAGAAGAAATAAAGACTTCACTTTGGATGTATTTCAGAAATATGAAGTCCTTCCATCATATTTGTTTTAAATCTGTGCTAAATCTATGAAGCAATGTATATATACCTTCAGAAATGAAGGTATTCACTAAATTCATCATAACATTCATAATTAATCATAATTTCACCAGAAGATCTATAACCATGAGTTTAGGAATTTTCACTGAACCTGAGCTGTTTCTTTTTTATTTTTTTTTCCTTTATCTTACTCATAAGTAGATTAAGTTGCAGTGCAAACATGCCATTTCCTTTTGGTTGTTATGTATTCTAGAGGAAAAAAGAGAACACCCAAACAGGACCTATATTTAAACCAGAAGCTTCTCTCATTTTTCTCTAAAGGGAATACTAATGTTTTTGAAAGCTAGTGATTTACAATGTTATCTAATTCAAACCTTAGTCATAGGGCTTGTCATCATCATTTTCCAGATGGGTAACTTAGAGAAGTTAAGAAATGTCACCAAGGTTACAAAGCTGGAATAAAGCAGAACAAAAATTCAAAGCTAATCTGCCACATCCCGAGGTCTGTGTTCCTACTGCTAAAAATTGCTTCTCTCTTGCATGTTCATCCTATAAATAAAGCCAAACAGATTCCAAGATACTGTCTTCATGCTAATTAATTATAATAATGAAACTTCCTTTTGCAAATATATTTACATATTTATCCATACATATTTATGTATGTACACTCTGAACATTTTCTAATAAAGAACAATACATAAAGAGTTCAACCAGAGTAGAGCTTCTCATGAGAAACCCTATATCTCTTGGTCGCCCCTGGCATTGATTAAATTGAAGTTAAAAAAATTATAATTTAGTTCCATCTTCAGACAGTCCATTATCAAAGCATAATGCCTTTTAAATGAGTTGAAAGAAAAGCCCATAGGCAGTAAAAAGTAGTAAAATCAGGAATGATAGTCTAGTGTGTGATATTTAAATGAGAAGTAAGAGGAGTAAATAAAAGGGCACTGCCAATTCGAGCCAGGAGAAATTACAATACATCCACCGGGGAAAAGGGTGGAATACATTTTTATAGAAAAAATAATAATTTAGTGGTATGGGCAGTTCTTTCCCCTAGAAAATACCCTTCTTTTCCCTTAGGAAATGTCCTTCATTTTAAAATAAAATAAAGAAAATTATAATAATTTTCTTTATCATAACAATTATTCAGTATCCAGGAGTTTAGTTATTTTACTATCCACATAGTGTAAACCATCATGCAAATTGTTTGTCCTAAGTATTAGAATCATAGGGAAAGGGGTTATATAAAAACACAAACTATATAATGTTTACAGTCATTGGAAACTCATTATATGAAAGAATTTGCACTTGATTGATAAGTAGATACAAAAGAGAAATTAATAGTGTCTTACCTCAAGGAGTTCTCTTCTCAGTGAAAGTAATATATATATATATATATATATATATATATATATATATATATATATATATATATAAATGGGGGTGTATGTATATGTACATGTATATATATATATATATATATATATATATATATATATAACAGTATTTAAGTAAAGGCTCTCATTATAGGTATGCTATATTTATTTTTTTTAATTTTCTTAATGTTTATTTATTTTTGAGAGAGACAAAGCATGAGCAGTGGAAGGGCAAAGAGACAGGGAGATACAGAATCTGATGCAGGCTCCAGGCTCTGAGCTGTCAGCACAGAGTCAGATGTGGGGCTTGAATTCATGAACCGTGAGATCCTGACCTGAGCTGAAGTCAGTTGCTTAGACGACTGAGCCACCCAGGCACCCCACGTCTGCTGTATTTCTAAATCAGTAAGACAAGCTTCGCTGCTTACGAACTTACTTGGTATATAGTTCACTACTAATGGTTTGTGAGAGGAATAAACAAATATTTAATATACATATAAATTATATTTCGTTATAAGTGGTCTTCAATTTGCACTCAGTTGGCATGTTTGAACATAGTATATTGACTACCCAATCATTTTAAGCTTTAAATGAAGACTTTCCAGCTGACTACTGAACAATTAGAGCAACACTTTACCCCCTGTCCTCATTCGGTACTTTTCCTTCTCAGTGATGTTTCCTAACTTATTTTGGGCTTCATCAGGCCACCCTCCTCCTAGTCTATGCTTCTTTCTTTGCTGTCTCCAAATCACTTGGGCAAGTTCCTGTCTTGGTTCCCTCAGGTGTTGGAATAGATAAGACTGGACAATGGCTTGCCACCTGGGGGTTCCCAAGTTACCTGCTTGAACAAAGGTTAGTATCCCCAGCCCTCTTCCAAATTTAACCCCTGGTTTGTCCAATCTTGCCCCAAAACTTCCAGATAGGCACTTTTTTTTTGATATATTAGAAGTTACATTACTATTTGATGTCAATTTTACAAAGTATAGTCCTCGTAATATCTTTTTCTTAATAAAGACTTTTCTCCAACTTTCCACTTTTTCTATTAATTTATCTTATTAATAACTTTTTTTTTTCAACAGCAAGCATTTCTTTCTTAGTTCTGGAGGCCGGAAGTCTAAGATGAAGGTGCCGACAGATCTGGTATCTGATGAGATATACGTTTTTCCTAAAATAACTGTATCTTACAGAATGTATTATTTTGATCAAAACAGAAATTACGATATTTTTTCAAATAAATAGTTAGAGCTTACTGCTATTTTAAGTGTATTTTAATGCATTGGGAAAAGAAATAAACTTTAAAAGACTTCTGTAAAAGTGAAATTAGTGTACATAAACACTACTTTTAAGTATGGTGGCAATTTAAGGCCAATAGCTATTTAAAAAGTTTTTTGTACTTGTCTGGCATTTGGACATATTTTTCTTATAGTGCCAAAAAACTGCCTAATTGAAAATATAGAAATACATTTTAAAACCTCAATGAAAAGTAATTTTTAATTTAAAATTAAGTTTGTTGGGGTTCTTCAGTGATTCAGTCGGTTGAGCGTTTGACTTTGGCTCAGGTTATGATCTCACAGCTCATGAGTTCGAGCCCCGCATCAGGCTCTCATTAGGAGCCAGCTCAGAGCCTGGAACCTGCTTCGGATTCTGTGTGTCTGTCTCTCTCTGCCCCTCCTCTGCTCGTGCTCTGTCGCTCTCTCTCAAAAATAAATAAACAATTAAAAAATTTAAAAAATAATAAAATTAAGTTTGTTTTATACATAACGTGTATAGCTTTAAAGTTAAAATTTAAAACAGTGGACTGATAGTAATATTTCCTTATGTGTTAATATTGAACACAAAGAGCAGATATTCTGGGAGGCTTCCATGTATAAACTATTTTTACTCTATGAAAGCAGAAGAAAGCTTTCTTGAAGCAGAACATTCTAGTCTTACACTGCATACCCATTCAAATAAGAAAAGATCAAATTACAGGTCAGATAAAAGTTATCATTTTTCCAAAGGAAAAGTTTCTGGCATATTGGCAAACAAATTCTACTTTTTCTAGTTATACGAATGTAGGTTCAGAATAATTCTATGCGAAAATGTATTTTACCAAATGCGACACAAGAAAATTTTACAATATAAAGCGATTATGATCAGGTGAAAGAATGAAAATGATTGAAAGAATTACCTCCTGAAATCTCCAATCTGAGAGTGTTGTACAGTTGAGTTCAATTCAAATTTCTTAGCACAGCCTTATTCATATTCCATACCATATGTTTCAGAGTAGGGAATTAAGCATTGCCATCATTTTAAGAAGTTAACATAAGTGAGCCAAAACTTAATTTTTTAACATTCCTCTTCCAATCATAGATAAAAATGTAAAAATCATAAGTTAAATATAAGCAAATATGCTCATCAGTATATTAAAATAGTTTCTAGTCATCAAGTGTGATTAATTCTTGGGAATTCAAAGGTAATTTAGTAAAAGAATATAAATTTACATTTAAGGGCAGGTTTGAAGACTAACTCAGCTACTTACTGGACATTTAACTCTGAAGTTAATGAAACTTGCCATCCCTCACTTTCCTTATTCATAACACAGGGCTAATGTTATGTATCTCAGACAGGTGTTGTGTAGGTTTAGGTTGGTTAATACTGTTAAACATTTAAGATAATGTCTGGAAAATTGTAAGAGTTCAATATTTGTTAGGTAGTAGTAGTAGTAGTAGTAATTAAGTTAATATATTTATTAGATAAAGGATTAATAACAATTTAACACAGTATATCAGTAGAAAGAAATGAACATAAATATAAACTGAAAAGGCACTCCATAAAAAATGCAACACCTATTACAGCAAACTAAAAAACAATAGGAAGATGAATTAATTTACTTAGGTTGGGAGAGTATATAAGGCTTAAACTCATGATTTATATAATATTATAATATTATAGACATTTATTCCAACATCCTCACTCACCTACTTCCCCTGCTCATAGAACACTACATTCTAAATAGCTATGTACAGGTAGAAGAATGGAAGATTTTGAGGGAGAATTTAGAAATCAGGCACATCACTTTTGTGCATATTCCTTTGACCCCGGGACTCAGCCACCTGGTCCCACCTAATAACAGGCAGAATGATAAATGTAGTGTGACAAAGAGAAAAATAAGATAATATTGGTGAGCTCATATAATGTTGTGAGCACTGCCACACACCTACTAATGCAAATGTTGGGATGTTTTCAATATCTTAATAATATAAACAGGATAAGTTATGTCATTTTTCATGTATATGAACCCATCTCTAAGATAACCTTTTTACAAGCAGAGCATAAATATTTAAAATATTGAGAGATATTTCCAAATTAGCCTCCTTTTTTTTCCTAAATAAAGATTTTTTTTTTCACAGAGAAGTTAAGGTCACAGTAAAATTAAGAGGATAGTATAGCGATTTCCCATATGCCCATGGCCCCACACATTCATAACCTATCCCATTACCATCATCCCACCAGAGTGGTACATAAATTAAAGGATAAACATACATTGATGCATCATTATTACCCAAAGCACATAGTTATCATTATGGGTTCACTCTTGGTGTTGCATATTCCATGGGTTTCGACAGATGTGCAATGACATGTATCCATTATTATGCTATCATAGAGAGTCATAGAGACTCTATGCTATCATAGAGAGTTTTTCACTGCCCTAAAAATCCTCTGTGCCCTGCTTATTCATCACCCTCACCCAACTCTTAGCAACCACTGATCTTTTTACTGTCTTCACAGTTTTGCCTTTTCCAGAATGCCATATAGTTGGAATACTACAGTATGGTGCCTTTTCAGACTGGCTTCTTTAACTTAATAATATGCACTTAAGCTTCCTTCATGTCTTTTCATAGCTTGATAGCTCATTTCTTTTTAGTGATGAATAATATTTCATCAGGTGAATGTACCACTGTTTACTTATCCATTCACCTACTGAAAGACATCTTGGTGGCTTTTAAGTTTCAGCAGTTATGAACAAAGCTGTTATAAACATCTGTGTGCAGGTTTTTGTATGGACATGTTTTCAACCCTTATGAGTAAATACCAAGGAGTATGACTGCTGGATCATATGGTAAGAGTGTGTTTAGTTTTCTAAGAAACCACTAAATTGTCTTCCAAAGTGGCTGTACCATTTTGCATTCCCACCAGCAATGAGTGAGAATTCCTGTTATTCCACATTCTCGCCAGCATTTGGTGTTGTCAGTGTTCTGGATTTGTGTCCTGATTTTGTTCTGGTAAGTGTCCCTCCATTCCTTTTTTACTGATTTATTCTGCCATCAGTAATGTATCAAGTCCCTGTTTCTTCAGACTTTCATAAAGATAGTGTGTTGTCAGACTTTTGGATTTTTGCTAATTTGATCATAAATGAAACATATTAGCAGTGTTATTTGAATTTGTGTTTATTTTATTAGGAAAGAGATTGAGTATCTCAATATTTATGAGACATTTTTATTTCCTTCTTTATTAACTCTGCTCACGTCATTGGTGATGACAAAAAGATTTTGGTGGTGTTTTTTTAAATATTCATAGGTATAGTTTATGTATTTTAAAAATGCCCACTATATTAGGAAATGCAAACACATTCCCAGTTGTTAGTGGTTGCTTTATATCTTAACCATTTATTGGTGTCCAATCTATATAGAAAAAAGGTTACAAATCTTAGCATATAGGTAAATAAGTTTTCACAGACTTAACACACATGTAAAACCAATATATAGAGCAAGAAACAGAACTGTAGAGAAATCTCAAGAGAATCCCTTGTTACTCACCCTCCTGTTCTCTACTCAGTTTCCAAAGATAACCATTATTCTGTTTTCTAATATTATAGAGTAGTATGCAAGTTTTAAATATTTATGAAATTTAAGTCAAATTATATGTAATTTTTGTATCTTGCCTCTTATGTTTGTGATATTATATTTGTGATATTATTTATAATATTGTGTTTTTAAATTTCCTCCATGCTATTTGGGGTAGCAATTCATTATAATTGCATAATAATCATTATTATTACTATATAATATTGCATTATTTAAATTATACCACATTTACTTACCCATTTTGTTCTTGATGGACATTTGGGGAGTTCAGCTTGGGGCTATTAAAAATAGTCTTTTGGTGAACATATGTACCAGTCCACCTAGGGACCTGGGAATAGACACATCCATCCATGTGTCCAGATTCGGGTCTACAGAATTCAACCTTTTATTTTTAAAATTATTTTTGTTAATGTTTATTTTATTTTTGAGAAAGAGAGACAGGGTGTGAATGGGGGAGGGACAGAGAGAGGGAGACACAGAACCTGAAGCATGCTCCAGGCTCTGAGCTGTCAGCACAGAGCCCAACGTGGGGCTTGAATCCAAAAATGCAAGATTATGACCGAGCTGAAGTCGGACGCTCAACCCACTGAGCCACCCAGGTGCCCCCAGAATTCAGTCTTGGCTGTGGAAACTGAAAGAGCCCTAGGGCTTTTTTCTAGCCCCTCTCATCCATGGCCCAGGGCCAGTTCTACATACCAAGGGAACAAAATATATAAGAAACTCATACAACTCAGTAGTAGAAACAAACAATCCAATTAAAAAATGGGCAGAGGATCCGAACAGACATTTTTCCAAAGAAGACATACATACAGCCAATAGGTACATGAAAAAAAATGCTTAGTTAGCATCATTAATCATCAGGATAATGCAAATGAAAATCACAATTATATATCACTTCATACTTATGAGATTGGCTATCATCACAGAAACAAGAAATAACAAGTGTGGGCAAAGATGTGGAGAAAAGAGAACCCTCATGCAGTGGTAGTGGGATATAAATTTACACTGTTACAGTGGAAAACAATATGAAGTCTCCCCTCATATTAAAAGTAGAACTACCATATGACCCAGCAATCCTATTTCTGGGTATGTATCCAAAGGCAATAAAATCTCTATCTTGAAAAGATATTCTTCAAGATATTAGCAGTTCATTGCAGTATTAGCCAAGGCATGGAAACGATGTCTTGTTAAATATAAAGTATATTTAAAATATAGATTTTAAAAATACGTAATTGAATATTATTCAGCCATGAGAAATAAGGACATCCTGCCATTTGGGACAACATGGATGAGCCTTGAGGACATTACGCCAAGTTAAATCAGTTAGAGAAAGATAAATATTGTATGATCGCACTTATGTGTAGAATCTAAAATAAGCCAAACTCATAGAAAAGGAGACTAGAGTGGTGCTTGCCAGGGGCTGGCAGAGGGGAAAATGGGAATGGGGAAATGTTGGCCAAAGAACAAACAACCAGTTATAAGATGAATAAGTTCTGGGGGGGGGGGGGGGGTCTAATGTAAAACACGTGACTATAATTAACAATACTGTATTATATACTACATGAAAGTTACTAAAAGAGTAAATCTTAAGTGTTCTCACCACACACACAGAAAAGAAAGTAATTATGTGAGGTGATGGATGTGTGAACTAATGCTGTTGTGGAGTTTAAATAAAAACTTGGAACTATTGGTGTTGTGGTAATCATTTTGCATTATATACATGTATCAAATCATCACATTGTACGGCTTAAGTTTAAGCCGTACAATGTGATGATTTGATACATGTATATAATGCACAATGTCGTATGTCATTTATATCCCGATAAAGCTAGGAAAAATTAAAAAATGAAAGCACAGTCTGAATCAATCCAATTCTGTGAAATTTGTTTAAGCTTTCCTTATCGCTTAGCTTAAGATTTTTTGGTGAGAGTCTAGGTATTCTTACAAAATCTGTGAATTCTCATTGTTGCTTTCAGTGTTCTAAAGATATTAATTATGTCAAATTTGTTCAAATCATTTGTATTTCTTACTTTTTTAAAATCAGTTTGTTATATTAGCTCTTGAGAGAATTCTCATTGATTGCAGATAACTACATTTATATTTCTAATTCTAGTTTGTTTTTCCTTTATATGTTTTGAATTTTATATTATGAAATTTATTGTAAGAATATAAATTTAGGATTATTACATCTTCCTGATTGATTGATGTTTTCATATCACACATTTCAATGTTTTTGTGTGGAGCAATTTTTTTTCTAACTGAAAAATTCCATTAGTTTCTTTTTTTTAAATTAATTTATTTATTTTGAGAGAGAAAAAGAAAGAGCATGAGCAGGGGAGAGGCAGAAAGAGAGGGAGAGAAAGAGAATCCCAAGCAGGCTCCGCACTCTCAGCATGGGACCTGATGTGGGGCTTGAACTCATGAACCATGAGATCATGACCTGAGCTGATGAAGGGTCAGACACTTACTAAGCCAACCAGACACCCTCCATTAGTTTCTTTTAATGCAAATCTTCTGTATATGTTTATTTGAAACTATTCATTGTTTTTCTTCTTAAAAAATATTTCAGTGAATGTGGTACTAAACAGTGGCAGGGTTTCTTTTCCCTAGAACTTTAAATATGTCATTTCAATGTTTTTGTTGTTATTGCTTTAAATAAACATTATTGAAATAAAAATTATATAAAGAAAATTCACTCATTTTGAATATACAGTTTGATGAGTTTATTGTGTTTTCTAAAATGTTATACACATCAAATTATACATTACATAATCCATTATATTTGGTGAACAGATTTTTTGAGGTTCATTCATATGGTTGGAAATATCACTAGTTTATTCCTTTTCTTATTTATTTTTATTTTTTGAAAGACAGAGAAGCACATGTGAGTTGGGGAGGGGCGGAGAGAGAGGGGGAGAGAGGATCCAAAACGGGCTCTACACTGACAAAAGAGAGCCCGATGCAGTCCTGGAACTCACAGACCAGGAGATCATGACCTGAGCCAAAGTCAGATGCTTAACTGAGCCACCCAGGCACCCCAATTTACTCCTTTTTTGTTCTTTTCCATTATCTGCAAGTTTATTACTCATCCACCTGTTGTTTGACACTTATGTTGTTTTCAATATTTTATTATGAATAAAGCTGGTATGAGATCCATGGACAAGTCTTAATATTGGCATATATCTTGATTTCTATAGGGTATATTCCTATGAGAAGAATTTCACAGAAATATGATAAGTATTTGATTTTGTAAGAAAATGGCAAAGTATTTTATAAAGTGGTTTGTACAATTTTATATTCCCTCCAGCTATGTGTATGAGCTCTAACTGCTGTAATTTCTTGCCAACACTAGATACTGCCACTTTTTACTATTAGCCATTCTAATGAAAGAGTAACAGTATCTTACGCATTTAAATTTATATTAACTGATTACAAGTGATGTTGAGCTTCTTTATAAATTTACTCACTGTGTACTTTCATCTGTAAAGTGTATGTTCAAAGTTTTTGTTCATTTTTATTGATTTTGAAGCTTTATTTTTCTAAATGTTAAAAACTATAAATCCTACTAAACAATGCTTTAGCTGAATCTTACTGAATAGTATCATGGCAAATTTTATATGTTGTCATTTTCATTTCATTTCAATTATTTGTAATTTCCTTCAAAATTCTTCTATTCATGATTAAACAGAAATGTGTTGTTTATGTTCCAAATATTTAAAGATTGTTAGGAATTTTTTTGCTATTCATTTTTAATTTTAGTTCATTGTTATAGAGCACATAGTATAAAGTAAATCATGTTAAACTTACTGAAACACATTTTATTTCTAATTATAAGGTCTGTCTCTGTTAATGTTCCTGAGTTTTTGTGTGGAATATGATGTATGCATATGTGACATTGGAGATAGATGATAGATAGGTAGATAGATCGATAGATCGATCGATCGATAGATAGATAGATAGATCATCACATCTATCATGTACATATGATATACATAAGATGTGGTAAGTGGTTATATACATGATAGATAGGTAGATAATGTGAAGAAAAGTGTGGTACATATATATTTTTAAGACACTTAACTGATACTTTTTAAGTTATATACTTTTTAAGATACTTTAAGATACTTTTTCTTCTATTAGTAGTTGATGGAATAGAGTTGAAATTGTGGAATTCTATTATTTAGTTTCTATAAATTTTCTTTGAAGCTCAGTTGTTAGATGCATACACATTTAGGATTTTTATAGTTTATTGATAAATTGATTCCTTTATAATCATAAAATAATTTTTTTATCTCCATATTTTTGATCTTCTATAATATTGCTATAGATTTAAAAAATTATTTTAATCTTTATTCATCTTTGAGAGACAGAGAGAGACAGGGCATAAGCACGGGAGGGGCAGAGAGAGAGGGAGACACAGAATCTGAAGAAGGCTCCAGGCTCTGAGAGCTCAGCACAGAGCCCCACGTGGGTCTCGAACCCATGAACCGTGAGTTCTGAGATCATGACCTGAGCGGAAGTTGGACGCTCAACCGACTGAGCCACCCAGGCACCCCTAGATTTTTTATAATTGATGTTTTCATAGTTTATCTTTTACCAAACTTTCACTTCTAGCATTTTTTTTTTTAATTTAAAGCTTGGTTACTTATAGACAGCAAAAAGTTGGGTCTTATGACTTTGTTCTCTCTGAGAAACTCTTTCAATTGGAATAATTACACTAGATTTAATAAAATAATAAATATATATGGGTTTATATCTATTTAGTTCTTTTTGTTTTTCCATATTCCTTTTTCCCCCTTTTCCTGCCTTTTTTTTTTTCTTCTATAATTTGTTAGGCAGTTCTGGGACCATTGCTCAGTCTAGGAATACCTATTTTGAATTACTGGGGTGACAATTCCCGAGTAGTCTACCCTGTATCCTGTAAATTATTAGGTTGTGTTTTGTTTTGTTTTGTTTTTTTCAGTCCAGTTGGTTGAAACAGGCACTATTCCTGGCTCTCCCAGATGCTGGACACTGTTCCCTTTAATACTTCCAGATTGTTCTTTCCCCAGGCCCTGGGTAGTTTCCATGCATGTATGAACGAATCAGTTTTTTGTTGAACACTTGAGGGAGATCCTTTGCAGGGAACTCTCTGGAGCTCTTTCTGTGTGCAGCTCTCTCCTTTTTGGTACTTTGTCCTGTGAAGTCAAGTTCCCTTGATCTCTCTTCACTGTCACCTCCATCTCCCGCTGGGTGCTTTCTCTGTACCTTGGCTTAGAGGTTTCCCCTCAGCAGTCAAAGCGATGGAGTAATCAGAGCTCACCTTTTTTGTTTTCTATTTCTCAGAGATCATTGTCCATTATTATCTGATGTCCACTATTTTTTTTCAGAAGATATATATATATATATATATATATATATATATATATAATTGTAGAAATTTGCTATATATATATATATATATATATATATATATATATATATATATATAGCAAATTTCTACAATTACAATTTTAAAATAAAAGTGAAACATATCTGTTTCAGTCTGGATCCCAAACAGAAGTGAATATCCAACCAATTAGAAAAATGTAAAGAATGTTTATATTTAGAAGGGTTATTTATGGAGATTTGGTTGTGCACAGGGAGGCCATAATAAATAGTATTACAATCCTAGGCTAATAGTAGCAAGATTATTGCTAACTCTGGTGCTTTGGGGCCTAGGACATAAGGTGTTTACTAGAACTCAGAAGCAGAGAATAAAGTAAAGAAAACTTCCTTGAGAAAATGCGTGACTTAAGGTAAAACTGAAGGGAGGAACCAGAGAGAGATACTGACCTCACTCTCTTCCATCCTTTCTTCTGTCTGTGGGCTTAATCTAAATCACAAGCCAAAAGGCAAGAGGAAATATAGAATAGTTTACATAGGTCAGCTTCTTAGAGCACAGAGAAAGTTGTATTTGCAAAGGAAATGGAAGAAATCCAGCACATATCCTTTTGGGCATACCTCTATCCATGCAGTTGTGTAAAGCCTGGGAATCATGTTTCATTCTCTCACGTGCCCCACCTCCGCATTCCAATAGGCCACCAATTGTGTAGATTCTACTTTTTAATATGTTACATATTTATTGCTTCCTCTCCAACTTACTATTGCCAATGTTTTAACTAATGTTGTCACCATGTTTCCATGCACTTTGCCATAACCTCTTACTTGTCTGACCTCCCACTTTTAGTCCCTCCTCTTCAGTCTATCCATTCTTTAGAAATAATGGGATTGTCTTTTCTTTCTTTTTAATTCAAATAGAATCACACCATTTCACACCTTTGTATTTTCCAGTTGTTGAAATGTTTCAGTGGGGATTTCAAAATAATCCATTTTCTGGCTTCTATCATTGTTGCCATCTTAAGCAAGAGTAAGTCATGATAAAATACAAAATGTAAAACTGGTTGTTTTTCATAAATTTCTCTTGACAACTCCTATTGTCCGAATCCTTCAAATGTCATCACTCTCTCATTATAGCTGTTACTAGGTTATCTTTTTTCCACAGTGCTGACCTAGCTTCCTATCTCAACTAATTGATGCCTCTTTAGCACTCATTAAACTAAGAATTACTTCTATTAATCTTTGTATTATTTCTCGTAATAAAAGACTGGTTTTTATGTAGGGCATACCTTGTATCAACTTCAGATGTGAATTAGTTACTCATTCTTAAAGTATTCAGGATCAATACTTAATTCACTTTATCGCTTAGTGAACTATCAATTAATTCAGTTTTTAATCCAGTTTTTATTTTATGTGCTCAATGAAACACTTCATATAGTGTGTTAACATTTTAAAATCTTGGTCACAGAGAATCTATTTGAGCCATTTTTTATTTCAAATAAATACACGGAAATATTGTTCAAATGACACTTCATTTATCTAAATCAGTCTACAATTGTAGAAGTTGTTTGCTGTGTTTAGAAGAGAATGTATAATTTGGTGAACAATAATGATAAAATTTGATGTGCACTTACAAGTCTCAGCTTCTCATTATAGTTCCTTCTTCACTAAAATTTTATCCCTTACAACATTACTCTTCTCTTTATATTACATTCTCTCAAAAGTTTAATCATTTCTGAAATGTCTGCATCTTCATCTGATTCCACCACTTATTAGCTTGTGACCTTGGACATGCTTCTTTTGGGATGTTTCCTCATCTGTGAAATGTGAATAATCACTTCTACTTTAGGGCAATTTTGTGAAGAATAACTAAGTTAATGCATTAAAAAGCTTAGAGCAGTGTTTGGAGTATTGGAAGAAATCTACAAGTGTTATTGTTGTGAAATCAGATAGAAATGCTTAGTCTGTCTCCTCCTCTCTAAGGCCAATCAGTTAACCTGATTTGCACTATTGCTCCCCCTCAATTCACATCTCATTGAAGACTTCACTCTCTCAATTATCTTATTTTTCCTGGATCTTCCATTTCTCCCTGTCATTTGCTCTTTCTTATCAGCATTTAGACATCTTTAAATATTTGTTTGACTGTAAACATGCCACTCAAACATGTTCCGTGAGGACAAGTTCTTGTGTTCATTTCTTTTTTTATCACAATATCTCAGTGCCTGATATGTAGTTGCACTCAATAAATATTAAATAAATAAAGGAATTGAAAAATCACAAATTAATCATTTGAGGGCCTGAATGCTTTAGCAATATTGACCTATGTCTCACCCATGCTTCACAGACCAACATCTATGAACACCTACATCTATTTTCATTTCCCACTCATTTCTTATTCCTCAGCAAGCTGATCTCCACTTCCTGCATTTTACTTAAGTGGTTCTTTTCAATTAAGTTAAAATATATGTTGTATCAGGGGCACCTGGCTGGTTGAGTCAATAGAGCATGTGACTCTTGATCTTGGGGTAAAGGGTTTAAACTCCACATTGGATGTGTAGAGATTACTTGGACGTATTTGCACCTAACATATACATGCCATGGAAACATTGGTCATTCATTTTGCTCTTAGCTTCCAAATCAAGTAAGATAAGTTCATCTTTTCTAGGAAGTTAAGTTTTAAAAATTATTTTGAGCTGTTTGAATTATCTTCCTAACAAATATACTTACTTCATTTTAAGTAGCTGCATTTGAATATTCACATGTATGTTCTTAGAAAAAAGTGTCATTTTATTACTTTATCCTCCCATCTGTAATTTGGCATTTAATATGCATATGTATATGCATATCTTATGTTTAATTAAAAAATATAATTTAATTATATTTTATATTTAATTAATGTATCTAGAAATATGTATATATACCTTACTTCTATAATATATATTTCTTTTTTTTTTTTAATTTTTTTTTCAACGTTTATTTATTTATAGGACAGAGAGAGACAGAGCATGAACGGGGGAGGGGCAAAGAGAGAGGGAGACACAGAATCGGAAACAGGCTCCAGGCTCTGAGCCATCAGCCCAGAGCCCGACGCGGGGCTCGAACTCGCGGACCGCGAGATCGTGACCTGGCTGAAGTCGGGCGCTTAACCGACTGCGCCACCCAGGCACCCCGATATTTCATAGAACTAACATATACACAGTACTACAACTGACTCTTTGTAATGCACACACACAAAAATTACATTACTTATTCAAAATTTGTATTCCAAATTAACTGTCTGTATATATTTTTATAGTGTTATATGATAACTTAATGTTTTTTAATTATTCCAACATCTAAGCATTATGGATAAAGTAAAATCATGCTCACTATATTCACTAGCTGGGTCTCATTGCTGCAGATGAGAAATTTCATCCATTTTTGTTGGATTCTTATCTCCTTCCCTGTAGTAGATGATGTGGTAAGCCTATTCCTTTCTTTTTCAGTCATCAATTTCCTCTTTCTTCTTTAACCCTAGAAGACGATGGCTTTGTTGGCAATTTATTTATAAAATTGAGCCATCCAGTGTGAATCTCACATATTTCTGTTTTTCCCTCAAAATATCTTGGCCCTACACTCTTTGTACTGCTATACAACATCCTGGTAAATTCACCCATTAATTCAACTTTTCCTCAGTCTATAACTGACATTGCCCCAAACTCTACTGGGATATGACTGCATTCTTGACCTATCCCTCTCTGCTTTGGAGTTCATATGTGACTAATGACTTCATCATCCTTTAAATGTTCCTATTTCCCTTGGCTCTGATGTTCTTCACCACTTCTCAGTTATTTCTCACATCAAACACCTTTCCTTTACCCTTCTGTCAGCTCAGTTTAATTCAGTGTACAATTAATTAATCAATGTGTAAGATAAATGTGGAAATGACTCGTGAGGCCAAGTTCCAATGCTAGGTAAATGTACTCTAATAAAATTGAATAGTACTCACACAGGTGCTTATCATGAAAGTGAATTAAGGGGTTTTAGTGATGTACAGACCAAGTACAATAGGAGCCCAAAAGACATAATGCCCTCTACAAGGTTATTTCAAAAGCATACTAGGGAGGGCCCAAGACGGCAAGCAGCATGGATGTTCTCTGCTTCTCTCATCCCTAAAATGTAGCTATATCAGCACCAAACCATTTTTGCACACCAAGAAAATTGATCTGAAGATTAACACAACAATCTGCATGACTTGAGCCCCAGAACTCAGCAGGTACGTGGGGTGGAGAGGTGAACTGGGGGAAAGAGAAATCTCAGAGGGTAGGGAACTGTTTTGTGGAGACAGGACAGAGAAAAGCACTCCCCCTGAAAATAGCTGGAGAGAAAGAAAAAGAGTGGAAACACCCACAAGTGACTGAGCAAGAAAGGGAGAAAGGAGAAAGAAAAGGGTTTCAATATCATTAAGACTCTATAAACAGGGGAGAGCAGAGTCAGAAATACCACAGCTCAATACCTAGTGGTACTCTGGTGGGAAGGGTGAATCCCCAGGAGCAGGCAGTGAGGTCCAAGGGGCCCACAGGCCACACAGGGAGAAGACGTTCTCCTGCTAGAAAGGCATTTGGTAGAGGCCAGATGACCTTCCCACAGGCAAAGGTTCCAGCGGACCCCAGAGAACAGCTATTGTTGGTGGTATTGAAACAAAGACGTCAGGGGGCAGTAAAACCTGGTGCCGGTTGTGTGTTGTGACTTACTATAACCCCTGAACCACTGCTTCTACGATCACACTAACTTTTTCTGGGGCAAGCCAGCACCTGGCCACAATCTCTGAGCCTCTGCAGAAACATGATGACATGAACGTCCCTGGGGTCAAGCCAGTTCCAGGCCATTGCTCTGCAACTGTCCACCAAAGAGACTGTGTGGGTTCAAGCTGCAGGGTCCTCAGAAGTGAGGGGTTTGGAAACACAGCCCTATCTGAGATAAAATTCAGGAGGGAGGTGATGCCTGGCAGGCTGATGGCTTGGACATGGACAGTGTAGAATTGGGGAGCGAACAGAAGACTGAGACAAAAGAGGGGTACTTGATTGCTGGTTGGTGAGACCGCAGAGCTCTGGTGCTAAAGACCAGGAAGCTGGGTGACGTCATTTTCACCTCTCCCGCGCATGTGCACACAAACACACAGGTGCCGTGTCAATCCACCACCGTAAGTTAAGCAGTGTCACCTAGTGGAGAAAAGAGTTGTTACACCAAACCCCCTCCAACTGTTCCAACCAAACCCTAGAGGACCACTACTGGTCTCTCCACCTGCTTAGTGTATGGATTATAAAATGCTTTATAGTTAGAATTCTAAGGGAAACTGATGTGATTTCATTTGGATTTCATTCTGTTTGCTGGTCCATCCTTTTGTTTTGTTTTGTTTTGTTTCTTTTCTTTTCTTACTCTTGGATACAGAAAGAGAAAACATTATTTTTATTTTCTGTTTTTATAATTTTTAAATTTTTTTACTATATTTTTATTTTGTAAATGTTTTTATTCTATTTTACTCTTTTTCATTTTATTCTATTTTACTGTATACACTTTAATTTTTAAACGTTTTCTTACTTCTTTGCTTTCACTTTTTTCTCTATCAAGCTTCTTTTTTTTTAATTTTTTTTTTCAACGTTTATTTATTTTGGGACAGAGAGAGACAGAGCATGAAGGGGGGAGGGGGAGAGAGAGAGGGAGACACAGAATCAGAAACAGGCTCCAGGCTCTAAGCCATCAGCCCTGAGCCTGATGCGGGGCTCAAACTCACAGACCATGAGATCGTGACCTGGCTGAAGTTGGACGCTTAACCGACTGCGCCACCCAGGCGCCCCTCAAGCTTCTTTAATCAACAATACCAAAACACACCCAGGATCTAGCTTCCTTTACTTGATTTTTTATGTTGCTTTAAATTTTTTAATTTAAAATTTTTATTTTATTAATTATTTTTTTCTTCCCAAACGACAAGTTGAAGGAATTCACCCCAAATGAAAGAACACAAGAAATGACAGCCAGGGACTTAATCGACACAGATACAAGCAAGAACTAGAATTTAGAATCATAATAATTACAGTACTAGCTGGGGTTGAAAAAGCATAGAATTCCTTTCTGCAGAGATAAAAGAAGTAAAATCTAGTCTGGATTAAATTAAAAATAATAAATCTAGATGCAAACTCAAATGGATGCCATGACTGCAAGAGATGGATGAAGTGGAGCAGCAAATCAGCAGTATAGAAGACAAGATTATAGAGAATAATGAAACAGAGGGAAAAAAAAGAGAGAAACTAAGGAAAAAGAGCACGATTTAAGAATGAGAGAACTCAGTGACTCATTCATAAGGAATAACATCCAAATCATAGAAGTCCCAAAAGATGAAGAGAGAGAAAAAGGGATAGAAGCTTTATATGAGCAAATCATAGTGGAAAACTTTCCTAACCTGGGGAAAGACACAGACATCAAAATCCAGAAAGCACAGAGAACTCCAATTAGATTCAACAAAACCAACCATCAACAAGGCATATCAGTCAAATTCACAAAATACACAAGGAAAGAATTATGAAAGTAACAAGGAAAACAAGTCCTTAACCTATAAAGGAAGATAGATCAGGTTTGCAGCAGACCTATCCAGAGAAACTTGGCAGTCCAGAAAGGAGTGACAGGATATGTTCAAAGTGCTGAATCAGAAAAATTATGCAGCCAAGAATTCTTTATTCAGCAAGGCTACCATTCAAAATAGATAAAGAGTTTCCCAGATAAAAAAATACTGAAAAGATTCATGACCACAAGCCAGCCCTGCAAGAGATTTTCAGGGGGACTTTCTGAGGGGAGAAAAGACAAAGCAAAACAAAAAAGACCAAAAGCAACAATGACTAGAAAGGACCAGAGAACACCACCAGAAACTCCAAATCTACAGACAACACAATGGCAATAAATTCATATTTTTCAGTACTCACTCTAAATGTCAATGGACTAAACACTCCAATCAAACGTAAGAGAATGGATAAGAAACAACAGAATGGATAAGAAAACAAGATCCATCTATATGCTGTTTATAAGAGACCCAGTTTAGATCTAAAGACACCTGCAGATTGAAAGTAAGGGATGGAGAACCATCTATCATGCTAATGGTCACCAAAACAAAGCCAGAGTAGCCATACTTATATCAGACAAGATAGATTTTGAAATAAAGACTAACAAGAGTTGAAGAAGGGCATTATATCATAATTAAGCGATCTATCCACCAAGAAGATCTAATAATTGTAAACATTTATGCCCTCAATGTGGAAAATCCAAATATATAAATCAATTAATTACAAACATAAAAAAACCTCATTGATAATAATGCCATAATAGTAGGGGAATTCAACACTCCACTTACAGCAATGGACAGATCATCTCAGCAGATCATCAACAAGAAAACAATGGCTTTGAATGACACACTGGACCGGATAGACCTAATAGATCTATTCAGAACATTTCATCCTAAAGTAGCAGTATACACATTCTTCTCGACTGCACATGGAACATTCTCCAGAATAGATCACATTCTGATACACAAATCAGCCTTCAACAAGTACAAAAAGATCGAGACCATACCGTGCATATTTTCAGACCACAATGCTATGAAACTCTAAATCAACCACAAGAAAAAATTTGGAAAGGTAACAAATACTTACAGTCTAAACAACATCCTACTAAAGAATGAATGGGTTAACCAAAAAGTTAAAAAGGAAATTTAAAAAGTATATGGAAACCAATGAAAATGATAACACAGCAGCCAAAAACCTCTGGGATGCAGCAAAGGTGGTCATAAGAGGGAAGTATATAGCAATCCAGGCCTTCCTAAAGAAGGAAGAAAGGTCTCAGATACACAATCTAACCTTACACCTTAAAGAACTAGAAAAAGAACAGCAAATAACTCCAAAATGAGCCAAAAATGGGAAATAATAAAGATTAGAGCAGAAATCAATGTTATTGAAGTAAAATTTTAAAATAGTTGTAGAACAGATCAATGAAACCAGGAGCTGGTTCTTTAAAATAATTAACAAAATTGATAAACCCCTAGCCAGTTTGACCAAAAAGAAAATAACCCAAATAAATGAAATCAAGAATGAAAGAGGACAGATCACAAGCAACACAGCAGAAATAAAAACAATAATAAGAGATATTATGAGCAATTATATGCAAATAAATTGGGCAATCTGGAAGAAATGGACAAATCCCTAGAAACATATAAATTACCAAAACTGAAACAGGAAGAAATAGAAAATTTGAACAGACCCATAAACCAGTAAAGAAATTGAATCAGTAATCAAAAATCTCCCAAAAAACAAGATTCCAGGGCTGGATGGCTTTCCAGGGGAATTCTACCAAACATTTAAGGAAGAGTTAACATTTATTTTTTTGAAGCTATTCCAAAAAATAGAAATGGAAGGAAAACTGCCAAACTCATATTATGAGGTCAGCATTACCTTGATTGCAAAACCAGACAAAGCCTCCACTAAGAAGGAGAACTGTAGACCAATTTCCCTGAGGAACATAGATGCAAAAATTCTCGACAAGATACTAGCCACTGGATCCAACAATACATTAAAAGAATTATTCATCGTGATCAAGTGGGATTTATACCTGGGATGCAGGGCTGGTTCAATATCTGTAAATCAATCAATGTGATACATCACATTAATAAAAGAAAGAACAAGAACCACACGATCTTCTCAATAGATGCAGAGAAAGCATTTGACAAAATACAGCATCCTTTCTTGATAAAAACCCTCAAAAATGTAGGGATAGAAGGATCATACCTCAAGATCATAAAACCCATATATGAAAGGCCCACTGATAATATCATCCTCAATGGGGAAAAGCTGAAAGCTTTTTCTCTAAGGTCAGGAACAAAAGAGGGATGTCCATTCTCGCCAACGTTATTCAACATAGTATTGGAAGTCTTAGCCTCAGCAATCAGACAACACAAAGAAATAAAAGGCATCCAAATCAGCAAGGAGGAAGTCAAATTTTCACTCTTCACAGATGACATGATACTCTATATGGAAAACCCAAAAGATTCCATCAAAAAACTGCTAAAACTGATCCATGAATTCAGAAAAGTTGTAGGATATAAAATCAATGCACATAAATAGTTTGCATTTCTATACACCAATAATGAAACATCAGAAAGAGAAATCAAGGAATCGATCCCATTTACAATTGCACCAAAAACCATTACATACCTAGAAATAAACTCAACCAATGAGGTGAAAAATCTATATACTGAAAACTATAGAAAGCTTATGAAAGAAACTGAAAACACCAAATACTGGAAAAATATTCCATGCTCATGGATTGGAAGAACAAATATTATTAAAATGCCGATACTACCCAACGCAATCTACATATTCAATGCATTCCCTATCAAAATAACACTACCATTCTTCGCAGAGCTAGAACAAACAATCCTAAAATTTGTGTGGAACCAGAAAAGACCCTGAATAGCCAAAGCAATCCTGAAGAAGAAAACCAAAGGTGGAGGAATCACAGTTCCAGACTTCAAGCTGTATTACAAAGCTGTAATCATCAAGACAGTATGGTACTGGCACAAAAACAGATACTCATATCAATGGAACAGAATAGTGAACCCAGAAATGGACCCACAAATGTATGGCCCACTAATCTTTGACAAAACAGGAAAGAATATCCAATGAAATAAAGACAGTCTCTTCAGCAAAGGGTGTTGGGAAAACTGGACAACGACATGTAGAAGAATGAACATGGACTATTTTTTTACACCATACACAAAAATAAACTAAAAATGGATGAAAGACCTAAATGCAAGACAGGAAACTATCAAAATCCTAGAGGAGAAATCATGCAAAAACCTATTTGACTTCAGCCACAGCAACTTCTTACTCAACACGTCTCCAGAGGCAAGGGAAACAAAAGCAAAAATGAACTATTGAGACCTCATCAAGATAAAAAGCTTCTGCACAGAAAGGAAACAATCAGCAAAACTAAAAGGCAACCGATGGAATGAGAGAAGATTTTTGCAAATGACATGTCACATAAAGGGTTAATATCCAAAATCTATAAAGAACTTATCAAACTCAACACACAAAAAACAAATAATCCAGCGAAGAAATGGGCGAAAGACATGAATGACACTTTTTCAAAGAAGACATTCAGGTAGCTAACAGACACATGAAAAAATGTTCAATGTCATTTATCATCGGGGAAATACAAATCAAAATCACAATGAGATGCCAAGTCACACAAGATGACAAGTCACACAAGTCACACAAGAATGGCTAAAATTAACAACTCAGGCAACAACAGATGTTGGCAAGGATGTGGAGAAAGAGGAACCCTTTCGTGCTGCTGGTGGGAACGCAAACTGCTGCAGCCACTCTGGAAAAAAATATGGAGGCTCCTCAAAAAATTAAAAATAGAACTACCCTAAGACCCAACAATTACACTAGTAGGTATTTATCCAAAACATACAGGTATGCTGTTTCAAAGGTGCACACGCACCCTGATGTTTACAGCAGCGCTATCGACAATAGCATAAGTTTGGAAAGAGCACAAATGTCCATCGACAGATGAATGGATAAAGAAGATATGGTATATATAGAGAGAGAATGGAGTATTACTTGGCAATCAAAAAGAATGAACTCTTGCCACTTGTAACAATGTGGATGGAACTAGAGTGTATTATGCTAAGAAAAATTAGTCAGTCAGAGAAAGACATATTATATGACTTCACTCATATGTGGAAAACAAATGAACATAAGGGAAAGGAAGCTGAAGTAATATAAAAACAGGGAGGGGAACAAAACATAAGAGACTCTTAAATATAGAGAACAAACAGTGTTGCTGGAGGGATTGTGGGTGGGGGATGGGCTAAATGGGCAAGGGGCATTAAGGAAGACAGTTGTTGGGATAAGCACTGGGTGTTATATGTAGGGGATGCATCACTGGTTTCGACTCCTGAAATCATTATACTATATGCTAACTAACTTGGATGTAACTTTAAAAAAAACTTAAAAGAATACTAATCATTAAAACTTTATTTCAAAATATCTCTGAAGACCAAGTAGAAAAGTGTTAAGGTGGCAACAAGGAACTTTAGACACTGATCTATAATATCAGAAAAATTACAGAGATTGCATAGGAATTGTGATGTAGTAAAACAGAAAGTAATATGGAGAAAACTATAGATTATGCTAAAACATAAAAATTCTGGAATTGCAGGGAGGAACTTTTTACCAACTTGTATGGGTAACGAACAGCCATTGAAGATTTTATGTGACACATAAGTGAAGTTTCACATTATTACATAATTTTTGTGACACCTATGTTTAGGATAAATTAGTGTTGAGGGCACCTGTGTTGGAGGATGAGATTCAGGCAGGAGTCTGTTTGAATTGTACTTTAGAAAGTAACACATCTCCAATGGAAGTCAGATGAGCACATGTGTAACATTTTGGAATCTGGAGCCAGACTTTGCTCAACTCCTGACTCTGTTGATAATTAGTTCAGTGATTTAAAGCAATACTTAAATCTCTTTGGGGATCATTATCCCCATCCAGAAAGCAGAAATGACAATAGTGCCTCCTTTTTAGATTTGTTGAGGACTATATAAGGTAAATCGTGAAAGGCCCTGGTGCACTGGTTACACCTAGTAAGTGTTTACTAAATAATCACAGCTCTTGTCATCATCAATGGTATTAACTAAAAAAGGTGGTTGGAGAAGTGAAAACAGAAAGCAGAGTATGGAAGTAAAATGCATTTGGGAGGTAGATGAGGACTTTTTAACTTACCAAGGAGATGGAGGAAAGAGTCAAAGATGTCTCAGAGGTTTCATTCTGGATAAGTTGGAGGCTGTGTGTGCCATTAATCAAAACATGCAGGTCACCAGGAGTTGCTGCTTTTGGAGCTGAAGTAATAAATTTGGGTTTGCTCATGCTGATTTCAAGGTACAAGTAGGTCATAGAGGTAGAGCAGTTATTATGCCGTTGAACATGCATTTTACAAATCAGGGATAGAAATATAAATCCTGGAATTGCACAGACAGGCCTGAAATCTTGAAAAGAAAGAAAATCCCTAACAGAATTAATCATCGTTTCTGGAATGGAAGTATCGCCACGCCTCAACCATTCCCTGAGGCTTCCTTCTGAATGTATTTCTCACACAGGTATCAAAAATGAATCCTCTTGGTTCCCCTGTAATGGTGCCACCACTGTCCGCCACATCTGCTTTAGTTTGTTCACTCATAACTCATCTTGCTCTTTTTTTTTTTAATTTTTTAATGTTTATTTATTTTTGAGAGAGAGAGACAAAGCACGAGTGGGGGAGGGGCAGAGAGAGAGGGAGACACAGAATCTGAAGCAGGCTCCAAGCTCTGAGCTGTCAGCAGAGAGCCCCACGTGGGGCTTGAACTCACAAACCGTGAGATCATGACCTGAGCTGAAGTCGGACGCTTAACCGATTGAGTCACCCAGGCGCCCCACTCATCTTTCTCTTTTTTTTTCAACGTTTATTTATTTTTTGGGGGGACAGAGACAGAGACAGAGCATGAACGGGGGAGGGGCAGAGAGAGAAGGAGACACAGAATCGGAAACAGGCTCCAAGCTCTGAGCCATCAGCCCAGAGCCTGACGCGGGGCTCGAACTCACGGACCGCGAGATCGTGACCTGGCTGAAGTCGGACGCTTAACCGACTGCGCCACCCAGGCGCCTCTCATCTTTCTCTTAATGCCAAAAACACCCACCCACCTGCATCATCTGTACGACTGTTTGCACAAAGCCACGGAAGGAACTGAGGACATCTTTCCTCTTTGTGACTGCTGCTCTGTCAGTGAAACAACTCTGAGGATTTGCTTCCCTTTACCCTGATGCTCACACCAAATCCTAAGGAGTTACACTGGACAATAATTCACATAATATTCACTCATTCAGCATACTCAGAACCTCCTCTCTTATAATAAATATTTTCCCAGGGGTTTCTGTAGTCCACACTATAATTTTTATCTATTCAAATAGACCCACTGGGCCAAGTGGAATTTTCCCGTTTTTTTTTTTTTTTTATTTTTCTGTTTCCCATTTCTAGGAATGAGCTCCCAGATCACTTCCACACTCTCTGAAAAAGAATGCATTTCTAAATTTTCATCTGTCCAGGCCTAAGGATTGTTATTTTTCTGTTCCCAAAGATGTTTCCTCAGGACTTCAGTCTGTCCAACAGTGTCTTTTGTCTCCTCTACTCATCAGTCTATTACCCTTGAAGCAGCCTCTGGAATAAATATAGTTTCTTAAATTGAATGTCAAAGAAAACTATTATACAAGTTGTGTTTGGGACATTCTATAATTGAGGAGTAGCAGTATGGGGACTGGCTGCAAACTATCTTAATAACTTGGGTGAGTAGCAAAAGCAGTGCTAGGAGACTGAAAGCATCAAAGCAGAACAAACAAACAAACAAAAAACAACACAAGAAAATTAAGACTAATTTGAGATCTTACATTTCTAAGAGATATACTAAGTTATTTTTAAATAAAATTGATTTGATAAGAGATTTTATAAGTCCCCTTGGTATCTACTTGAGAAATTAAACAGTCATCGTGAATAATTTTCCTTCTTTTTAATAAATTTGTAACTTTTGTTCATTACAATTCCAGCAAGCATTCATGTGTTCTGGTGACATTGGTGTATTGATAACCATAATTTTCTTTTTCTATTTCTAAATATAAATTTGATTCGTTTTCCTTCTATCCCTAAAGTTAGGTATTTAATCAAAGGGCAGCATGGGGTCAACTCCTGCATTGGATATTGTTGATATGCTGAGGTCAGGGTCATCACCAATGTAATGACTCCTTATAGATTTATGAAGCTCTGGTCCAGCTTCAACCAAAGAATGAAAACACAAAAGGAGAGACACAAGTAACCATTGCCAGTATTTTGTTTAGTTCACTTTGAAAAAGTAGATACATTTCAAAGTTGTGCATGCTGTGTTCTTGTCTTGAGATTTAAGGGGCAGGAAAAAAATTTAAAAAGAAGGGAGAAGTATTTCCAGATTCCAAAGAATGCCCCAAAAGTAACAGAGTGAATCACGGCATGCCACTGGGTATAAAGGCACATACAGTCCTAGAATCCCAAAGCAGTTAATTTGGGCCTTTTAAAATTTTTTCCTTGCAAGTGCTATTGAAAGTAGGTAAAAGAAAAATAATCATTATGCTTAGCAAATGCCAAAACACCTGGTCAATAAGACTTTTAAGTAATTCATATGCTTTATTTTAGCTTCACTGTAAAATACTTCTTTTGCTTTGTCTCAAGTGTATAATTCAATTTTCTACACAGAATGATGGCTCAATAAATGTCATAATGTGGTGATTTACATCTGATACATAGTATTATAACAGATGATATACACTGCACAATTATCTGTACTAATATTTTTATAATTTTGATGTTCTGCAAATATTTATCCAGTGCCTATTATATGCCAATGGTATACAAGGCCTTGAGTATACAATAATGACAAATATCAATCCCTCACTACTTGGAATTTTGTAGTCTAGTATGCCATTCATACGTGCATCTATACTATAGAATGATCTGTGGAGTAAAGTACATTTTGGTATCAGAGAGTAGCCCAGAGAAGTGTAATCTGCACTCACAGATCAATCATAGTTCTCAGTATTAAGAAATACACTTCCCACTGGGGGAGATGATACAAAATAAAAGTTGAATGAAACCTAGCTTTTCAGTAGGATTTTACATTTACAAGGCAATTTTCAAATTATGACTTTTAAAGGAAAGGAAGAGATTTGCACAGACATGTAGCTATATGCTGCTAATCATTAATGATTACTTATTCTCTGATTTTGTTTCTGGATTTATTTTTAGTTGGGATACTGTAGTGTTTATAATCTAATATTATACCTCAAATATTCTGAATGTGGTAATTTATTGCCTTTAATGCAACTTACTAAATGTTTATTCCTATGTGCCAAGTGTCACGTGCTCAGTGCTGAGACTACAAATATATCAAAGACAACAGTCCAGTTTAAAGGGATCAATCTAATATGCATGGGGCCTTCTAAATGTCTCTAACGGTTCTTGGTTCCAGTAATAAATATTTAACCAATCCTAAATATAATGTTAAAATAAGACTTTAATTTATAATATCTAATGACCCAGTGAAAATAGTAAATTCATATTGTTTGTTATCTTTAGATTTGTAGGAAAAGAAAAAAAAAGACCTATAGTGGTATATTATGGAAATTTAATTAATTTAGTTTATTCATTTCAATAACAGATTTGGAAATTACCTATAGATTGCTATCTACTTATTGATTATAAGCTACTTATTTTTTAAATGTTTATGTATTTATTTTTGAGAGAGAGAGAGAGAGAGAGAGAGAGCGCACACATGGGAGCAGGGGAGAAGCAGAGAGAGAGAGGGAGAGAGAGAATCCCAAGCAGTCTCTGCACTGTTAGCTCGGAGCCCGCTAGAGGATTGAACACACGAACCATGAAATCATGACCCGAGCCAAAATCAAGAGTAGGACTCTTAACCAACTGAGCCACCCAGGTGCCCTGATTATAAGCTAATTATTAATAAAACTTAGAGTTGAAAGCTGACATTTTTGCTTATTTAGATTCAACTGTGAAAGATAACAAAGGTTTAAGGAAACACAGACACACTAATTAACTAATTACTTGAAGACTACCTTCTGTCTGAAGCTTTCCCTAAACTTCAATATATCATTGACAGTTCTGTAATCTCAGTAAGTCTTTTTAAATTACAGAAAGCCTAATATCAATGCTGGATTTTGGCATTAGAACTCTATTCTTGTTGTTTAAAGATAACTGTATCTGTGGACTTTAAAAAATTAAGCAAGAAATTAGGGGATTCCATTGCCTTGATAAGATTCTGGTTATTTATTTTGCACTTCCAAGGGTTGCCCTAGGGCATTCTTCCTTAGGTTATTGCCTTAATAGAATGTTGAGATATAAAAACAGAAAATGCCAGCTGTGGTGAGGGTATGGGGCTCTTACTTGCCCTGTAATGGATACAGCACACATCTCCCTCCATCCCTGTGGTATGGATGGACAAACTGTGGTAGGGATGGACAAAGCACCAGATGTGTACTCAACATGTTCTTGGTTATTTACTTAGTAAACCTCGACACATGTATTATCCTGACTTGCCAAAATGTTAAAATAGTGCAATAGCTATTTTTCCTAGATTACAGGCTATGGTGAAGATTAACTAAGTTTGGTTATGTGATTGTATGTGGTAAGCTCTCAAACGTGATACAAATACAAGGCATTATTATTATTTCTTTTCTCATGGAAATCTTATCCTTTCTTTGTAGCTAATGCTGATTTAATATTATATCACCCTTAGTCTCAGTGCATGACTCACAAAAATTAGTGCAGACCTGTTACTGACAAATGTTTATATTACACTTATTTCCACTCCTAATACTATGCATCATATATATTGATAATACGAGTCTGGCAATGCAGTAAAATCTGTCGACCTATATGCTGAGCCATCCTTCACATCTAAGATGCATGCCAGAATCTCTAGGACTGACACGGGAAGGTAAGGAATGTACCTTTAAAAAGTCCTACCCCTGTTGCCATCACCACACCCCTCCCCAGGACCAGCCACTGCGGAAATGGCTGTGATGATTTGCATTTGGTCCCTTATATTCTCTTGGTATGAGCTATTATCAGCCCACAAATATATATTGAAAGCAGATTCACGTCAGGTATGCCTTTGAATCATTCCTGTCTTGCAAGACAATTGTGTCTTGTTAGTCTAGTTGACACATATAATATTACTTAAATTACCTTTCTCTTTCTTAACTTGGGAAAAAGAAGGGCTATCTCACATTCCTTCTCCTTTCATCCACTTGGCAGTTGCTCCTCACCAACTACGTGCTTCCTTCCTCCCCAAGATGAGCCAGGGAGTTAGTGCTCATCACCTGGTTCTCTCTGTCTGTCTGTCTCTCTCCTTTCTTTTCTTTAGTCCATTTCTCCCTCTGAATAAAAGCTTGTGAGATATCTTCAAACCTTTATTCTCCACATCAGCAAGCAACATCAAGGGAACCTATCATATTTTACCTAAGAGATGAGGTTGCTGTGGATAATTTCATGGTAAAGGGGATGGAAAACTTTCACACTAGTCTAAATACTACTTTTTCCCAAAGTACAAGAGAAGAGCATCCCCAAGTTAAACTCCATATAGATATCCCATTTTCTCTTCTTCCTACCCTGCTCTCAAAATGCAACTCTCTAGCACTTTGTTTTTCTGATCTCTTTGAGAGGAAACTTTATCTGTTATCATTGGGGTGAGCTCACTGTGAAATCCATCCCTCTTTCTTTTTAGGACATGTATCAGTCAGCTTGGGCTGCCCTGGCAAAATATCTTAGATTGAGTGGCTTAAACAACAGAAACTTGTTTTCTCACACTTCTGGAGGCTAGAATAAGAGATCAAGGTACCAGGATAGTTGGGCTCTGGTGAAGGCTCTTTTCCTGGCTTACAGATGGCCGCCTGCTTGCTGGGCCCTCACATGACCTTCCCTCAGTGTATGCACTTGAAGAGAGATTTCTCTCTCCCTCTTCTTATAAGGCCAGTGATCCCATCATATTAGGACCACACCTTTTTGACCTCATTTAATTTTAATTACCTTTTAAAAGCTTTATTTCCAAATGTAGTCACATTAGGGTTAGGGCCTCAACATATAAATTTGGGGGACACAATTCAATCCACAGCAGTATGTTTCTCCTTAGGTGTCTTATTCATTTTTTTAAATGTTTATTTATTTTTGAGAGAGAGAGAGAGAGAGAGAGAGAGAGCATGAGAATGGTAGGGGCAGAAGGGGGCGGACAGAGTATCTGAAGTGACTTCTGCACTGACATCAATGAGCCCAATGCGGGGCTTGAACTCACGAACCACAAGATCATGACCTGAGACAAAGTCAGCTGCTCAACTGACTGAGCCACCCAGGCACCCCTCTTATTCAGTTTTAATATGGGTCCCAATCTCCTAGAGATTTTACGGAGAGTAGGCACTCTGTATCAGGGCCATTATGAGGTCTCCATATCAGTGAATACTAGTTAATGACTGCACAGATTTCCCTGTATTTTTCTGCTCAGATTCTGCCTTCTGACATTGTCTCTCCTCAGTGTCTGCCCCTCTCTTTATCTTTCCCAAACTCTCTCTCTCTCCACCTATCTCTACATCTCCCTTTAACATGCATATGCAGATACACACACACAAACTCTCATCTCCCAAGAACAAATATTAATTTCCAGAGACAACACATTTTAATCCAGAGGCTACAAATTCAAGTTCTGCCAGGGCCAGCTAGGTAATGTAAATATGGAATACAAGAGACAATATATACAATTTGGGAACATGGAGAACTGGAGAATGTATGCTTAACTAAATGCATCATATTCAAATGCACTGTGTGTAGAAAGCAAAATGTCACCAAGCTGAATTCAATCTGTGAATTGCTGCTTTGTGACCCTTGGTGTGAAAACATTTTTAAAATGAGAAATATCTGTGCAGCCAACACACAAGCAATCAGGCTACCTATCTGCAGTGGGTTTGTACCTAACACCATAATGGATAGCAGTGTTCTTTTCTTCCTTCACCTTCCCTTACAGTCCTTTCAATGGTGGCCCTTCAGGCCTGTGACAATAAAAACATGAGTTCCTGCTTCACTGGGTTCAACCTGACATCCTCAAAGTGGATGAACACTTTCATGTGTCCTGTTATATTCTCGACCAAGGACATTTCTCTACCCAGTCTAAGTCTCAGTGGCGGTTGGGTTGGTTTTTTCCCCCAAGGAATCCTTATCTGCTCACGGAAACACACAGGAAGTCAGCCACAATCTTGCTCTGTTGAGAACTGCTTCAGAAGGCAAGGGTGGAGAGGTCACTGTGGAGTCCCTTATTCTGGTCAGCAGCAAATACCCTCTAATCCACTACCCTGACTCCCAGCTAGATGTGGCTCCATAAGGGCTCTGATCTTTGGACTGGGGAGCAAGTCTATTCTTTTTTCCTTTCTAGAGAGGAACTTATTAGAGAAATGTTCTCCATACAGCAGAATAATTTCTCCCAGACTCTATGCATAATATTTTAACCTCTAGTCTTCATGTAATGTATTTCCTAGATATGATTTCAGTTCCCTAGCCTACTACCCACCATCCCTCAGGCCTTCACTGCCACCCCTGCACACTCATATCCACAGACATGAATCTGCCCCAACATTAAGGATCGAAAACAAGAGGAGAGAGGAGGCTACAGACTGTATGTCTCAATACATACTTATAAATTAAACTAACAATTATGAAATAAGTGTATTCTATCCTCCTACTTTCATAGCAGCCTGGAAGTCCACATTCAAATTTGCGATTTTTGGACATTTTGGAATTGACTGTGGAAGTGTGGGGAGTACCCCCCTCTACATTGTATCCTAGTCCATGTTCTTGCTACTTCCAGCTCTGTAGTAAATGTGAAAGGCCCTACATACATGTGAGTAGCCATTTTGACAGGTAATAATACAAATGAGCCTCAGTTTTTCTAGTATAAAATCAGACCTATAATACTTAAGGGATAGGATTGTTCAGAGGCTTAAATTATGTTTGTGCTTTAAGTATTGAGTGTTGTACATAATAAGCTCTCAATAAATGGTCCTTTTCCTCATTTTCCCTTTCTTATAAACAATGTATTTACTATTTCCAGTAAACTTATGGTTATATAATTTTCACTTCTCATTCATTACTATTCCATGTCACATTGGACAAAATGGAAACAAGAATGATTAGTGGGTTTCAGCCCACGTGGGGAGCCCTGCTCCTTTTCTGTTAGGCATAGTGTTTGTGTGCAGCTGTAATGAAAATGCTCTATGTCCAAGTAAAGAGAGTCTTGTTGCATTAATTAAAAGCTAGAAGTACAGACCTGTAGGGAAACCTATACCTTTTTTTTTTTTCCTAATCCTGCAGACACTAAACTGTTTTCCCATGAAATGTAGAAGAGGACAAGAGAAGAGATTGAAAAGTAAGCAGGGATGATGAGAACCCAGTCCCAAGGTGTGTATGTGGAGAACTTGCTATAAGAAGGAAACAGCCACATTCAGCCTTAGGTATGAGACTTATCTTTACCATTCATTTTTCTAGGAAAGCTGAGGTTTGGTATTGCCAATAGAGAAAAGTCACATATCATGGAGAAAGCTGTGAAGGTAACTTCCAAGGCCATTCAGGACCTGCTGGTAATCCCAGCTGTCAGGCAGGCAGCTGCTGAGGTGAGAGTTAGTGGGAAGGGAGGGGAATCCCACAGGTTAACTTCCACAGGGCCTACTGGACCTTCTGAGTTCTGGCCTTGCCAACCCCTTCATCTGCAATTTATGTCACTCTAATTCAGCCATGATGCATTCCTTCTATTCTTTCCCAAAGACTCTTTAATTTCTTTAAAAAAATATAGCTCTGTTGAGATATAATTCACATACTACATAATTCACCCCTTTAAAGTATACAATTCCATGGTTTTTAGTATATTCACAGATATGTGAAATCACAACCGCAGGCAATTTTAGATACTTTTATCACTTCACAAACACCCTTGTACCCTTTAGCTATCACTCCACTGTCCTCTTGTCCCCCATCCCTAGCCCTCAGCAACCACTAATCCACTTTTATGTCTCTATATTTTCTTATTCTGGATTCTCATATGAGTGGAATCATATGTTGTCTTTTGTGACTGGCTTCTTTCACCATAACACTTTCAAATTTAATCTATCTTATAGCATGTATCAATTATTCATCCCTTTTTCTGGACAAATGATATTCTTTTATAGATATACCATATTTTGTTTATGCATTTGTCAAGTTAATGGATATTTGGGTTGTCTCTACTTTTTGGCTATTATGAATAATGCTGCTATAAACATTTGTGTGTAATTTTTGTGTGGACATATGTCTTCATTTCCCTTGGGTATGTATCTAGGAATGGAATTTCTGGGCCATATGGCAACTATATGCTTAATTGTTTGAGAAACTGTTAATCTGTTTTTCAAAGTGGCTGCACCATTTTGCATTCCTATAAGCAGTATGTGAGTTCTAATCCCACATCCTTTCCAACTATTGTTATTATCTGACTTTTTAAAATGTCTATTTATTTATTTTGAGAGGCGATAGAGAGAGAATGTGAGTGGCGGAAGGGAAGAGAGAGGGAGAGAGAGAACCCCAAAAGGGCTCCACATTGTCAGCGCAGAGTTTGACATGGGGTTTACTCCCACAATCTATGAGATCATGACCTGAACTAAAGTCAAGAGTTGGATGCTTAACCAACTGAGCCACCCAGGTGCCCCTGACTTTTTTTTTTTTTTATAGCTATCCTACTGGATAAGAAGCAGCATCTTATAATGGCTTTGATTTACATTTCTTTAATTGCCAATGATGTCAAGCATCTTTGCATGTGCTTTTTACCTTTTGTGTATTATCTTTGAAGAAATGTCTGTTCAAATCCTTTAATTATTTTGTCTTTCAACTACTGAATGAGAGTTCTTTACATATTCTATACAAGCCCTTTATCAGATATATGATTTGCAAATATTTTTTTTCCATTTCTGTATGTTGTATTTTTGACAGTCTTGATGGTGCTGTTTGAAGCAAAGGAGCTTTAATTTTGATGACTGCCAATTTATCTGTTTCTTTTCATTTGTTGCCTGTACTTTTGATGTTATGTTTAGGAATCCTTTGTCAATTCCAAGGTCATGCAGATTTATTCCTATTCTTTCTTCTAAGAGTTTTATAGTTTTAACTTTTAATTCTTATTACCTTTGCCTGGGATACTCTCACTTGGCTTGTAGAGAGGTTGGCTTTTTTATTCTTTAGTTCTTGTCTCAAAAGTCAAATCTTCAGAAAGGTCTTGGCTGCCCACTTTATCTAATGTTGACTTTCCTCTCCACATACCATAATTATTTTCTTCATAGCAACTTCCATAATTGGAAATCACACCATTCATTCACTTATTAATTCATTCATTTGCTTGCTTGCTTGCTTACTCACTTACTTCCTTATCGTCAGTTTCTACCCACTGGAATATGGTTTTCCAAAGTGTTGTGTTACAGCTGGGTTAATAGTGCTAGCACTTTTTAGGTGCTAAATAAATAACACACTAATGAATGGCAAGTGATAAAAAGAAAATTCCTACAGTGTTCCAGATCAGAAACAGCAGAAAAATCTTGGCAAGTCTAAAAATGAGTAGGTGAGTCCATGTTGATATATTTATCTATTAATCAGATAGTAAAAATTGAATTCTACCTGTATTCACAGGTCAAGGTAAGACATTAGGGTCAGTATCAAAATCTGAGTTGAGGGGGAAAAATGTAAATAGCAGAAATCAAGATACAACCTGTTTTCATTTTCTAAGATTAATTTTCTAATAGTTAAAAAAATAAGTTGATTAGAAAGCTAAAGCTTAATATTCAAAAAGTGAGGCTGATATTTAAAGATCACCTTGAGACTATTGATCTAGTCACAAAAGGTCAACGATTTGAATACACAAGTGATTTACACAAATTAAGGGCATTTAAATGCATCACAACCTGAAATAATTTCCACGTTTTAATGTGTATGTCCCTAGAATTTTAATTTAAAAAATAAGCTACTATGAAATTTATCTTTGAATACCATTTTATTTTCTGAGAACTTAAGAAGTTTTCCAGCTTTCAGGATTGTGACTGTACTAATTTTTGATCTTCTCCCACAAAACCTACCATTCCATAAGGCCTGTCAATCTCCATATCCATCATCCGCAAACTTTTGGAAGTATTTTTGATTATATTTTATTGTGTCCTAACAGTACATCTTTCCATCCAATATCAATTTAGGTATTATGTTTTCCTGTTGTTTCCACAACAATATTTTCAGAATAATTTTTAGCTTTACTTTGACAATTACCAGCCTAGGCCGATATCAGTTGTATTGTTATATATTTCAGCCAGTATTTCTGCCTCTAGGCTTTCTCCACTATGGTCTCTCTTCACTTTCACCTGAAACGTCTTTCAGAAACACCATTTCATTCCTTTATTCCCTTATCAAGGACCATACATATCTCTTCCAGGTGTTTGGATTTAATCCTACCACCTTGGATAGAATTTGAAGCTGTCTCATGAACTAAGTCCACATTCTCTCTCTCTCTGCTAATGAAAGTAAATGACTTTACTATCTATTGGACCTTCCAGGATCAGTTCTTCTCTGCCCATTCTAACTTCATTCTAAAATAGCCCTCTCCTAAGGCATTTGGTTGGTTCAGTCAGTAGAGCATGAGATTTTGATCTTGGGATCATGAGTTCAAGTCCCATGTTGTGCATAAAGCTTACTTAACAATGAAATAGCCCTCTCCTTTCCTCTATTAATCTCACCTCCACTTTGTTTTTATGGCCTTTGCCATTTCACGTCTTCTCCAGCCTCAGCCACAGTTGAGATCACAAATATCTTAATCTAAAGGTTCCTCAAAAAATTGAAAGTAAAGCTACCACAAAATCCATTAACTCAATTTCTGTGTGTTCTTTGGGAAAAACAAAAACACTAATTTGAAAAGATGTATGCACTCCCACGTTCATTGCAGCGTTATTTATAATAGCCAAGATATGGAAGTAACCTAAGTGTCCACTGATAGATGAACAGAAAAGAAGATGTGGTATGTATGTGTGTGTGTATATTTGTATATATGTTTCTACACACATACATATATGTATACATACAGATATGTGAAATTATGTGAAATCACAACCACAAGCATATTATATACATACATATATGTGTGTGTGTGTGTATGTGTATATATATATATATATATATATATATATATATATATATATAACTCAGCCATAAAAAATAAAACTTTGCCAATTGCCACAACATGGATGGAACTAGAGGGTGTCTTGTTAAGTGAAATAAGTCAGACTGAGAAAGATAGCTATCATATGATTTTACTTACATGTGGAATCTGAAAAACAAAATAAATTAACAAACAAAATAGTAACAGATACATACATAAAGAGTACAAACCAGTGGTTGCCAGATGGGGAATGAATGAAATAGGTGAAGGGTATTAGAGGTGCAAACTTCTAGTTATAAAGTAAGTAAGCCACAGGGATATCTCCTGTGACAGTCACAGGGAAATACAGTCACTGACATTTTAGTAACCTTGTATGGTGACAGATGGTAACTAGACCTATGGTGGTGATCATTTTGTAATGTATAAAAATATTGACTCACTATGTTGTACACCTGAAACTTATATAATATTATATGTCGATTATAATTCAGTAAAAAAGGCTCAGTCTCATTCTCACCACCAATTCGATCCTACAAAGAGTCAAAAAGTTTTAAAGGAATATCATCAGTTTCAAAATAGCATAAAAAAGAGAATAGGAGACATTTAAGCATGTTTTTATGTGGAAGAGAAGGAACCAGAAAAGAAAGCAATTAAGCTTACAAACAAGAAAGAAAAGGATTCAACATAATGTGTATTAAAGGAGACAGAAACCATAAAGAATTGGTGGGTGGTAGTATTTAGCAGCAACAGGGTAGTAAGATGCATTTTTTCACTGCAGTAAAAAGAAGCCTCCGTATTTTTAAATCAAGAAAGACACTGAGGTTGTGAGAAAGCTACAGACATTCTTGTCAAAGTTGTAAAGCTTAGAAGCCCTGTAAGAAATGCACCAAGAATTAAAATTGAGAAGATAATGCGTGTCAGGCCCAAATGAAAAACATTGCCAGAGTGGTGCCAGCTCTGAAAGGTTGCCGAAATTAGGTTTGTCACATTGATTATGGAGATGGACAAACTTGCATTTTACTCTTATTATTGACTCTGTGGTCTTAGACGAGCTAGGCCCCTGTGCAAGCCTCAGTGTCCTCAGCTGTTGATTGGGTGATTGTGAGGACTGAGTTAGGAAATGTATGTGAAGTTCTTAGCACAATATTTGGCACATGGTAGGTACACAATGGGTTTCTCTGTCATTATTAATCATGATCTGAAATGCTGACAAGTCTCTGAAAAAATTGCAGTTATTTTGATGAGATCCAAAGGAATCCAGCAAATGTAATTAAAATGTAATTAAAATGTAAAATTAAATGTAATTAAATTTAAGTGTAATTTAAAATGTAATTAAATGTAATTATCAAGGAAAAATATCCCATTTGACAAGAGGTGGACAAATAAGAAAAATATATGTTTCAGTTTAAACTTTTCCAGTATGTTTAAAATTGACTAATCTCTTTATTTCTTGGTAATTATATATATATATATATATATATATATATATATATATATATATATAAAACACTTTCACATATAGTATTATCTGTTATAGGAATGTTTGTGAAATTCAGAGAAAATGTTTGGTGAAATTCTAAATTTCCTGAATTAAAAACAAAACAAAACATATGCAGGATATATTCATGACCAACAGCTCATGGACAAAATGTTACGCCAAAAAAGAGGACTTAATTTTTAAAGCAGATGGTTTTGAAATTTTATCATATTGAGACTGTGATTCAATAGACCATGAGAATTACCAACAATGATATCAGGAAAATAGAATTAATAGTTTACTTCTTAGAGAGAGGAACACTACAAGTTGACAAATAAGTTCTGGGAATTATCCAAATGCTGAAAGCACTGTGCTAAGGCTCAAAATTAGCTAAGGCTGCAGTACAATGTATCAATTTGTTCAAAAGGAACAGAATAAACAGACATATCTGACAGAAGAATACCATAGGTATCAGAAGAGAGAGACCCTGCAGTCAGGAGCCTCAATGGGGAAACCATACTCTAGGCTGAAATAATGAATCCTCAGATGTTTAAGGGAGAAAATGAGGTCATTTGAATAATATATCTTTCCAGCCATTTAGTGTCTGTTTGGTCCTGATAGTCTACCAAAGCTAATAAGGAAGTGTTTGCGTTTGTTTGTGAGATACTAAAGATAATATTTTTAATGATACAGGTTTTCTACTGACAGTAGATAGACAGTGAGAATGACTTTACTGAACATGATCACAAAACCTAGGAGCATGTCTGTACATCTCTGCATCTCTTATGTACCTCTTCATGACCTGCTCACCCACTTCTCAACTCCAGCCATTGCCCTAGCTGACAGCTCCCATGGGCACCTCACCTGAGCTTGCACAAGACCTCTCACTTCCTGCACCAGTCTCTTAGAAAACCATCTGACACCCACAGGGTGGCCACTCTAGACCAATGGGCAATCTAAATTAATTCTGAGGTACATTTTTGGAGATCCCTCAGAAGGATTGAGTACCCATCTCATAAGGTAGACCTCAGCAGACATATGCTTGTATTTTACTATGTTTATTCACCCATCCCTCGCTCTTACATCCTAAAATTACATTCATCAATCAACAGTCTAGAGCTTTGCTTTGGGGGAACCTAGGCTAAGGGACAGCAGTTGTTTCTGCCTTTGATGCACTAGTTTTTCTATTTAATTATTTATTTATTTATTTATTTATTTATTTATTTATTTTTACTTTAATTTTAATTAATTTTAATTTAATTTAATTTAATTTAATTTAATTTAATTAATTTATTTTTTTTTGATGGAACTGGAGAGTGTTATGCTAAGTGAAATAAGCCATACAGAGAAGGACAGATACCATATGTTTTCACTCTTATGTGGATCCTAGTTTTTCTTTGTAATTCTTTTTCTTTCTTGGAAAATGACCAAAGCTCTTTTACCCATGTAGTTGTACAGCTCTAATATTTTATTTGATTGGTGTATTTGTTTGCTTGTTTAAAAGGCAAATAAGGGGCACTTGGGTGGCTCAGTCAGTGAGTGTCTGACTTTTGCTCAGGTCATGAGCTCACTCACAGTTCATGGGTTCAAGCTCCACACTGGGCTCTATGCTGACAGCTCAGAGCCTGGAGCCTGCTTCAGATTCTGTGTCTCCCTCCCTCTCTCCCTCTACCCCATTCACGCTCTGTCTCTCTGTCTCTGTCTCTCAAGAATAAATAAACAAAAAAAAAGAATTCAAATCATACATATAAATATACCCCCCCCCTTCAGAAGGGTGGGCTGGGCTTAATGACTCTCTTTCAAAGAATTGAATAGGGAAAGGGAAAAACAGTAGCTTTACAGTGGAGAAACCTACCAAATACTACGTTAACCAAGCTTAGCGTTATCAGTGATATCCTGTGGATAGAATGTACCCTCAATGTGATATGACAAAGAAAATACTTCCTCTCTTCCCCCAAAACCTAACCATAAGGAAAAAATCAAACAAATCCAGATTGGGGGTAATTCCACAGGACACATGGATGGGGTTCCTCAAAACTGCTAAAATCTTGAAAAACAAGATAAGACTGAGAAAACACCACAGACCAGAGGAGAGTAGGGAGACCTACCAGTTAAATGCAGGGTGGTGCCTTGAATTGAATCCTGGAAAAGAGAAGGGACATTAATGGAAGAATTGGTGAAATTCAAATAAAGCCTAGAGTTTACTTAATAATAATATACCAGTATTCTTTCTTTGTTCTGAAAAATGTACCACAGTAATGTAACATGTTAAAATAAAGGATATGGATATGAGGTATATAAGAACTATTTTTATTCTCTTTGTGAATTTCTATATGTCTAAAATTATCTGAAAATAAATATTTGCTTTAAAAAGAGAAAATATTTACTTACACTCACTGTTTACGTAGTTTACTTAGTCATGACAATATATGATAAATTTGAGAAGCATTTCTGACATAATTTTTATTTCAATGGTAAAAAATATTTTATTTAGTAAGAAAAACACTAGTAATTTAATAATAATGATAGTTACATTATGCAAAGGGAAAAACCTTCATATAAAAGTAAAATTTTACAGTAATTGAGTCAGTATTCCTCAACTTTTAGTAGAAAAACTTTAAACATGTTAAAATCAGAGACAAGAATATCATATAACATATATTATGACTTTGTTCCTCTCATTTCATCTTAGTTTACTCTGAAAAGTAAGTTCTAATTGAAATGTTATGGATGATCATGTAAATTCTGTTACATTATTCACAATTTTCAAAGATGATCTATAAACAAACTTGGTATTTTTGACATATCTGTGCTAAGTTTTGGTTGCAAATATTGGGAATAAATATCTATTTTGATACCACAAGCAGGTTCCTTGAAATAAAATAACACAAGCTAAAATTTAATAAAATGGTAGTTATGTTTGCATCATTGATAATTCAACACACATTGCCAGAGCATTATGTTCCACAAGGGAACTAAAAGTGTTTTTTGAAACATTTTCCTTTTTCTTTTATATCTTTATAAGATAGTAAGAACAATAATACATTTTTGGTTAAATAATATTTACTTAGCTTGGTTTATTTCACATTTTAATCATAATATTACTTAAAAATGTGTAGAAATAGTATAGAAATAAATCACATCATGAAAAATCATTTCCATTTTACTATTTTCTAAATTCACTGAGACCAGATTCTACATCCCACCCCTCCCACCCCTGTTCTTTCTTGACAGATCTTAACTTGTTTTTTAATTAATATCTTTGCTGTTTTTGTTTAGGGCAATATGCCCAGTTAAAATGCTTATATCCCTTTTCTCCTTGCAGTTAGGGGCGGATTTGAGACTTCACTATGTGCAACAAGATGTAAACAGATGTTTACTGAGAAGGGGCTTCTAAGAATATGGTATCTCTAATAAGGAAGAAAGTCTCATCTAGCATGTAACTTCTGCTTTTTGCACTTTTCCCTTTTTATTCTGCCAGGGACATAGAACTCAAGTTCTGGAGGTAGATCAGGCGTCTGGGAACCATTGGGACAATGTAACTAGGAAAGCAGAACAAAAATCTTGAATAAATCAGGATCCTTGCTTATTTACTTAAGCAATTTAATCAGCTCTGGACGGCCTACTTTAAGATGTCATATAACTGATACATATAAACCGCTATTTTTTCAAAATGCTATTGTTAAATTCCTGTTGTGTGCCAGTTCTATCATACTGTATACTGACTTCTGTGTCAGAAATTTATTATAAATCCGTACGCTCATTCTTAGTTTGAAATTATACTCCGTTTGGATATCAAATCTCTCGATCATCCAAAAGGTGGAGAAAAGTTTTGTAGCATCTTTCATTGTAGTTAGTAATTTGAGAATTATAGTAATAATCCTCTAACACATGTACGATCCATAAGGGCCATTTCAGTGCTTTCTCAGTTAAAGGATGATTTCATTTCTCATGGAGAAATTTTTCAACATTATCATCTACATTAAAACGTTTTTAAATATTTGTTTGAGAGAGAGAGAGAGAGAGAGAGAAAATGTGAGTGGGGGAGGGGCAGAGAGAGACACACACAGAATCCGAAGCAGGCTTCAGGCTCTGAGCTGTCAGCACAGAGCCTGATGCGCGGCTCAAACTTACAAACCGTGAGATCATGACCTGAGCCAAATTAGAACGCTTAACTGACTGAGCTACTCAGGCACCCCCATCTACCTGTTAACAATGTTTAATATTGGCGTATATGACTGCATTTTACTCCCTCTTCCAAAATGTTGTTACCCATTCCTTATTTAGTTGTATCTTTACATGATATTCTTACATTTGGATAGTTATCCTATAGTTATATAAGTTCATGCAGTCACAACAATTGCATATATTTTGATAAAAGTTGTTTTTTTTTAAAGAAACTATCTTTCTTTCTTCTTAGGTCTTTCATATATTGTTAGGGCAAAGTTATAGAGTGCATTCTATTCTATGGGTTATCTGTTACATAACCCATGTTGGTTGTTTAGGATGATGTTTGGCTGAATATGGCAAAAAACCTATTCTACAAAAGTGACATAAATAAGATAAAAATCCCTCACATTAAGAAAGTCTAGAGATAGGAAGTCCAAATACATTATTTTGGCTTCATGTTGTCATTAGAGAGTATAGTAAATTCTCTTAGTAGACAGTCTCTGTAATAAAGAATTTAACCTTATTCAAGGGGAAGTCTGGCCTTTGGCTCCTAGGAGGTAATTTCTAATCTCTTAGGATATCTTGTCTGTTAAAAATATTTTTGTGTACACCTCAGGGCCTTAGGTCAGTCATATGAAACAATGTGATTTGGGATGAGAACTTTGTGTCACAGCAAGAATGTGATCTAGGTTGGGGGCCTTAGGACGGACAAGGGGGTAAAAAAGTGATTTAGGATGGGAGCTTTGGGTCACATGGCATCAGTGGAATTCGAGTAAAGTCAGGCTTATGGGTGTAGGACACCCTACAGGGTTTCCATTATTGAGTCTCTATAAAGACTCTGGACACTAAGGCTCTGGTGAGCATCCTGGCTGACAATAGTCAGTGCATATTGTCACACATCATTGCTGGGAAATTAATGCTGTCTACAACTCTGTCAGAAGACAAAAACTGGAAGCTAGAAGCTAGATGCTCTGTGTTTAGAACTTTCCTGGGCTCTGCCCTATGTGCCTCTTTCCTTGGCTAATTTTAATCTGTATCTTTAACTGTAATATACCATAATCATGATCTTTCCGTGTGGTCTATGAGTCCTCTAGCAAATTATTGAAACTAAGGGTGGTCTTGGAGACTTTTCAATTTGCAGTTGGTATCAGAAGTGAGGGTGAGCTTTTGGACTGTTCCAACTTAGTACATTTTTTGTTCTATTTTTTGTTCTACCCAAGGATACGGCTTCTATCTTCTAGGTTAATTTATGGCCCCCAGTGGCTGTTGGAATCCCAGATATGACATCATCATTGAACACTGAAAGAAGTATAAAAGGTATAAGTACAAGTGACAGTCCCTCCAAGCATGCATGAGGAGGGGGAAGGGGAAGGGAGAAGGAGAGAGAGAGAATCTTAAGTAGGCTCCATGACCAGTGCTGAGTCCAACACACAGATTGTGACCTGAGCTGAGATCAGGAGTCGGATGCTTAACTGACTGAGCCACCCCAAGCACCCCTGACACCTGATGATAAAAACCACTTACATGAAAATAAAAATTAAGAAAAATAAAAATGTGAAAAATGTCCACATAGATTGATACATAAATTACCACAGCATTATTCATAAAAGCCAAAAACTTGAAACAAGTCAAATTATCTGTGTACTGAAGAATAGATGTTTTTAAAACATGGTAAGTCCATACAATGGAATACTTTTCATCAATGAAAAGGAACAAATCACTGATAGATACATACTGTAACATGGATAGATCTCAAATCCATATACTTAATAAACGAGAGCAAGCAAAAAAAGACCACATAGCGAATGACTGAAATGTCCAGAAAAGGTAAATATGTAGAGACAGAAAGCAAACACCAGACTGCAAAGGGGCATAAGGAAACTTTTGAAGCTATAGGACATATCTTAAAGTTGGGTTGTGATAGTGATTATATAATTTAATAAGTTTACTAAAAATCCTTGAATTGTATTCTTACAGCAAATGCATTTTACTGAACATAAATTTTTACCTCAATAAAACTATTAAAAAAAAATAAGAGATATGAGCTTCCATGGAAGGCATGTCAAGGAGCTTCCCTAGCAAAAGTAGAGCTCTGAGAAAATGAGTGTTTTGTAGCAGGTCTCATGCAGTGATTCTGAAGTATGTCCTGAGGACGCACACACTGCATTAGTATCGTATAATGAAGCTTGTGACTGATGTCCTTGTACCCCACCCTGGCATCCTAGTTTGGAGCCAGATAATTTTCATTTTAACAAGTTCTTCAAGTGATTATTTTTCACACTAACATCTGAGAGCCACTGGTCAAAAAAGTAGGCGATTCACATTAAGGATATAGTGCATTAAGACTTTGGGTTGGGGCAAATGGAGAGCTGGATGTTTTTAATCTCCACTGAAGTGCTATTTTTACAGCACGATGCTATGATTTGTTCAAACATTGAAAGAAAATTACAAATTCTATTATGATAGAAATACATTTCTTTTAAGTTTTAAATCCACAATATTTTAGGAAGTAAAAACCTACAGCATAAGGTAAAAGCCTCACACATAACTATTTTTTTAGTTGAGAAATATTGAGGAAAAAAAAGGAATTTGGGGCGAGACTGGTCAGGATTTAATTATAACAAATCAAAAGAAAGTTGCCTAAATTGCCGCAATAGTTCTCTCTTTAAGTGTCAGAAATATAATTCAAAGTTTCTAAAGGTACAAAAACAAGAACAATACAAATTCATACTAATTTTGTCTGAGCTCAAGGGAGAAATATGATATGGGGTAGATTCAGAATAGAAAGTTAATTTAATCAAGGTTAAGAAGTCACAGTATAGATGTTGTCTTAGCATTAGGTACATCATCTCCTTCAAAAAGCAGAAAAAGTACATCCATTTTTTGAGAGAAACTTGCCAGTTCAAAGACAGAAGAGAGAACAGATTTAAAAATGTAATAACCATGATCTAATCCTGAATGACTGAATGGATAATTATAATTTAGAAAGTGACAAAAAGTGGGGTAGAGACTTAAAGAGCTTTGGGGAGCAAAAATAATTATTTCTCAAAGAAAATCAGTGACAAATGGGATCCTATTTTTTTCCAGAGAAAATTCCACATCATTCTGGAGAACAGAGAAAATGACAAGCAATGCCTTAGAACAAAAACTTGTCACTTGAAAAGTTCTTTGCTTGAAAACGCAATTAGTGAAAGGTTAATTACTACCTCAAAAAGAGACAGAGAAGTAAGTGTTCAGTGAGGGAACCTAAGATTATCTGGATTCCAATACTGGTAACAGTAAAATTTGGACAAGTAAGTTTATTTCTTTATTCTGTAAATTGGGGCTGATAACCCTACATACCTCAGATGATTTTGGGAGGATAAAATTGGATGACAGATGCAAAGGACTTGGCGCAATGTCTGGCACATAAGTCTTCAAGAAATCTTCTTATATAATATATATATAACATATAATATGTGTTATAATTGTATATATAGTACATACATATAATATACATATAATACATTCATACTATTATACCTAATACATATTTATCTACAATATCTAATTATATATTATATGATATATGTCATTATCATTTTACCTATTATGACTGTTGTCCTAAAAGGTCAGAATTTTTTTTCTGTTTATTTATTTTTGAGAGACAAAGAGAGATAGATCACGAGCAGAGGAGGGGCAGAGAGAGAGGGAGGCACAGAATCTGATGCAGGTTCCAGGCTCTGATCTGTCAGCACAGAGCCCGATGTGGGGCTCAAACTCATGGACCTCGAGATCATGACCTGAGCCAAAGTCGGCCGCATAACCGACTGAGACACACAGTCGCCCCTAAAAGGTCAGAATTTTTTTTTAAAATGTGTAACACAAAAGAGAAAGCAACCATAGTTTTATTTATCAAATTCTAAGATATTAGAAATACTGGTCACTCCTTTTATTCCACTTTGAGAATGGTTTATGTTTCAGCAACCCTGAACTGTCAGTAGTTTCCAGTTTTGCTGATTCATGCTTCTCCCTGCTTTAATCACACTTTCTCCTCTGCTTGAAATTTCCATTTCTTCTTCCATCTTCCCTCTCTTCCAACTGCCTAACTTTGCCTTAAGTTTTCATACAGTCTTCAATTTTTCCTGAAAGCCAACTCCACCCCTACTAGTACAGTTTAAGAGCTTCTCTTCAGGGCTCTTGTAATACTTGTGTCAAATTACCACTGGCTGTTTCATCATGCTCTTTTATAACAGTGTTTATGTTAGCCAACATTCTTAAAACAGAGAATGCTGTTATGCCTTTGAATAACATTGATCAGAATAGAAGCTGGTTTATCACAGGCACTTGGTAAATATTATTTGGTTTGACTGGCTTGAGTCAGTAGGTAGAATCTGTTAAAGCTGTGATACAACTCGAAACTATTAATAGATTCAAGGAATTTTTGGAAATACATAGATGAATGACATAATGGCTTATAAAAATAAATAAAGTGCATGGATACATTTAAATATTTTCATGAAGAACATTGCCCTCCAGGCAAATGTCCCTGCCATCAAATGTATCTGGAACCAGCACACATGGTTTAATTAGATAAGCCATGGGTGTTTCTCATTCTAGTATTTCTTTATTTTTTTTTAATGTTTATTTATTTTGAGAGAGCAAGAGACAGAGCGTGAGCAGGGAAGGGGCAGAGAGAGAGGGAGGCACAGAATCTGAAACAGGCTCCAGGTTCTGAGCTATCAGCACAGAGTCCGATGTGGGGCTCGAACTCACAAACCATGAGATCATGACCTGAACCAAAGTTGGATGCTCAACCAACTGAGCCACCCAGGTGCCCCTCATTCTAGTATTTCTTAAGTCTGTTATACACTCGTACTCTTTTATTTTTCCTCTATTAATTTCTCATTCATTAGCCAGAACCAATAATAGTCAAACAAAAGTTTCTAGGATTAAATAACCCCATTGATTCTTTATAAAATAAACATTTGCTTTGATAATAACTTAACATATCAGAAATTGCTCTTACTCTTACAACTTTCAATCCCTCCATAATTTGAAATATAAACTGTGTCTGACAAGACACGAAACTTACAAAGTGATTTATGACTTAAAGGATTTTCATTTTAGTATGACTTTGCATAGCAAACCTCAGGTCCCCTCTTTATTTATAAAAATTATTTTTGAAGCATTTTCCATCTAATTGGTGTTGAAAACAATTCAATTTATATTACCTTCAATCAAAATCAGCATATATTTATTGATTAAGGCAAGAGCAACCACAATATGGTCCTGCCTTTATCTAATGGGCAACCTAGAGGAAAAGACATTTTTATTCACTGACATAATTTTTCACCCTTAAAAAAAACATTTGAAGTACAACATCCATTCATGATAAAAAACCCTCAAAAAAATCAACAAAGTAGGATTAGAGGGAACATACCTCAATATAATACAAGCCATATATAAAAAAACCCACAGCTAATATCATCCACAGTGGGAAAAAACTGACAGCTTTTTCTCTACAGTCAGGAACAAGAAAAGGATGTCCATTCTCACCACTGTTATTTAACATAGTACTGGAAGTTCTAGCCATAGCAATCAGAAAACAAACAGAAAAAAAAACATAACCAGCCATCAAAATTGGCGAGAAAGAAGCAAAACTTTCACTATTTACAGATGACATGATCCTCTCTATATAGAGTTCTGTAAAGAAAATCTAAAAGATGCCACCAAAAAATTGCTAGAATGGATAAATGAATGCAGTGAAGTTGCAGGATACAAAATCAATGTACAGAACCCTGTTGAATTTCTAATGATGAAGCAGCAGGAAGAGAAATTAAGGAATCACTCCCATTTACAATTGCCCCCCAAACCATAAGATACCTAGGAATTAACCTAACCAAAGAGATGAAAGACCATACTATGAAAACCATAAAACACTGATAAAAAAAAAAATCAAAAATGACATTAAGAAATGGGAAGACATTCCATGCTCAAGGATTGAAAGACCAAATGTTGTTAAAATGTCTATAGTACCCAAAGAGGGGTGCTGGGTGGCTCAATTTGTTAAGCAACCAACTCTTGGTTTTGACTCAGGTCATGATCTCATGGTTTGCGGGTTTAAGCCCTGCATCTGGCTCTGCACTGACAGGGCAGAGACTGCTTAGGATTCTCTGTCTCCTTCTCTCTCTGCCCCTCCCCCACCTGCATGTGGATGCTCTCTCTGTCTGTCTCAAAAATAAACAAACTTTAAAAAAATGTCTATACCACCCAAAGCAATCTACACATTTAATGCAATCCCTATCAAAATACTGCCATCATTTTTCACAGAACTAGAAAAAACAATCCTAAAATGTGTACAGAACCACAAAAAAAAGTCCTAATAGCCAGAACAATCTTGAAAAAGAAAAGCAAAGCAGAGGCATCACAATTCTGAATTTCAAGTTATAATGCAAAGCTGTAGTGATCAAAACAGTATGGTACTGGCACAAAAACAGACACATAGATTAATAGAACAGAATAGAAAACCCAGAAATGAACCCTTAACTATATGGTCAAATAATCTTTGACAAAGCTGGAAAGAATATCCAATGTGAAAAAGGCAGTCTCTTTAACAAGTGATGGGAAAACTGGACAGCCACATGCAAAAGAATGAAACTGGACCTCTTTCTTACATCAAACACAAAAATAAATTCAAAATGGATTAAAGACTCAAATGTGAGACAGGAAACCATCAAAATCTTAGAAGAGAACACAGGCAGTAACCTCTTTGACATCATCTGTAGCAACTTCTTTCCAGATATGTCTCTGGAGGTGAGGGAAACAAAAGCAAAAATAAATTATTAGAAATTCATCAAAATAAAAAACTTCTGCATAGAGTAGAAAACAATAAACAAAACTAAAAGTCAATGTACAGAATGGGAGAAGATATTTGCAAATGACATATCTGATAAAGGGTTAGTATCCAAAATCTATAAAGAACTTATCAAACTCAACACCCAAAAAACAAATAGTACAGTTAAAGAATGGGTAGATTACATGAATAGATACTTTTCCAGAGAAGACATACAATGACCAAAGACATACACATGAAAAGATGCTCAACATCACTCATCATCAGGGATAGATAAATCACAACTATAGTGAGATATCACCTCACACCTACCAGAATGGCTAAAGTCAACAACACAAGAAACAACAGGTGTTGATGAGAATGTGGAGAAAGGGAAACACTCTTACATTGTTGGTGGGTGTGCAAACTGGTACAGCCACTCTGGAAAACAATGTGGAGTTTCCTTAGAAAGTTAAAAATAGATCTACCTTATGAGCCAGCAATTGCGCTAGGTATTTACCTGAAGAATACAAAAATATTAATTCAAAGAGATACATGCACCCCGATGCTTATAGCAGCATTATCTGCAATAGCCAAATTATGGAAACAGCCCACGTGTCCACTGACTGATTAATGGATGCAGAAGAAGTGGTATACACACACACACACACACACACACACACACACACACACACACACATATACAGACAATGGAATATTTTTCACCCATAAAAAAGAATGAAATCTAGCCATTTGCAAAGACATGGATGGAGCTAGAGAATATTATGCTAAGTGAAATAAGTCAGACAGAGATAGACAAATACCATATGATTTTACTCATTTGTGGAATTTAAGAAAAAACAAACAAGCAAAGGGAAAAAAGAGAGAGATGGAAGCAAACAAAGAAACACACTTTTCACTATAAAGAACAAACTGATGGTTACCAGAGGGGAGGTGGGTAGCGGTATGGGTTAAATAGGTGATGAGGATTGAAGAGTGCACTTGTTGTGATGAGCAGCAGGTTTCGTATGGAAGTGTTGAATCATGATATGGTACACATGAAACTAGTTTTATTACTCTATATGTTAACCGAAATTTAAATAAAAAATTTTTAAAAAGGATTTGAAGAGTTCCTCAATAAAAGACACTGAAATAGTTTCAAGACAAAGGGGAGACAAACAAGCAATTAAATGTGATGCAAAAGAAGAATGAAATAACACCATAATATACTAGGTGGTGTTGGAACACAGAACAGGAGATATTTCTTTCAAGGTAGAAAAAGATAAGGGAAGACTTCTTGGAATAGTTGGAATTTGAATATGAATTTGATGAACAAGAAATGAATATAAATAAAGGCATGTCAATGCAAGGGAAAAGCTGCAAAATCGCAAAATTCTTGCAGAATGAGTATTTTGGTGATGTGGGTATATAGTGTATATGGGAGGGATGTTGGTAAAGGTAACACTAGAGAAATCGACTGGAATCGCATATTGGAAAATCTTGGACTGCATATTAAGCAATTTAGGGCAAGGGAAAAATAGGAAAATTTTGAGAAGGGTGTGACAGGAGAATTCATGCAGCTTTGAAGGAGAAGGAAATGGATGAGGAAAGAACAATTACATAATTATTTTAACAATAAAGGTAAGAAAAGATGGCAATCAGAACAAGGTCAGTGGCAATATTCTTTAAGAATATTGGAGCTGCTGTTTCTTATACTTCATAGAACCTAGCAAACTGCTTTGCATAAAATCAGTGCTTAAAGATTATTTGTTGATAGGGTAAAATTTTAAAGAATGCCTTCCTGACCCAAGTCTTTTGTTTGTTTTTTTTTTTCGGCATATGATAGAACTCACTTCATGATGTTATGAATTAACTTTTTAAAAAATGTTTATTTATTTATTTTGAGAGAGAGAGAGAAAGCATGCATGTGGGAGGGTCAGAGAGAGACGGAGGAGACAGAATTCCAAGCAGGCTCTGCTCTGTCAACACAGAGCCCAATGTGGGGCTCGATCTCGCTAACTGTGAGATCATGATCTGAACCGAAATCAAGAGCCAGATGCTTAACCAACTGATCCACATAGGAGTCCTGATGAAATAACTTGTAATCTCTTAATATTTTTAGGAATAAGGATTGATTCCTGGAAAATATGAATATATTAACTTGTATAAATTATTGGAAGAATTGCCAGTATGAATTTGAATACAAAATTTAAACTGTTAACTCAAAAAACTAAATACATCACAGAGAAGCAATTTATTCTAGTTGATTGATTTTTTAGAAAGACAAATTATCCAAGGGACTAATGTCAATAATACAAAATATTTCAATAAATGGAGATTATTGGCCTCATTTGTTGCTAGACATAAGAAATATAGGAATCATATAACTGAGAAAATTGATTATAAGAAATTTTTCTGAGTGTAACATATAATCCTATTACCTTTTCTATTTTCATTTTATCTGTTTCTCCCTTATTCTATTCATTATTAAACAAACTTTATAGTCCAGAATATCCACATATTTATTTTGAGCTCTATTCTCAAGGCTGCGTTATCTTACTGTTAGATGTTTGAGTTAAAAGATTATTCTTTGGAATTCCAAAAACTACCTCGGAACAGCCATCCAGACATACCTCATAGTTTGGATGGTTTCTTTTATCTGCCTCCTTACTGCCAATATCTCCCATTTGTCCATTGTAGATAAGAGCAAGTGGGATTTTAGTTTGGATATTGGTGAATAGGAGCTGTCACAAAGAATTTGAACAGTTGAGTACTCCTGAAATGTAGTATTTCCCCCCTTTTCCTAGTCCTCATTATCTGTACTTCCCACACACATGCAGTGGCATATGTGGCCCAATTCTGAAGTAGGTTGTCTCCGTTTCCTACGAAGTGTATAAACTGCAGGAATATCATCTACAATTCTTCCAGTACTCCCAGCATAATCTGTTTGGCCACGCACTCCTGAGAGCTTCTTATTTAAGAAAAGTATGTAACTCTACGTTTATTTATTTTTACCCTTTTATCATCTTTTCTAATTTCATTTTTCTTCCTGATTTTTGTCAAGATTGTGGCTCTAAATTATTAAGCTTCTGCTACCAGGAGCTCTTTAAGATAAAGATCAGAGGCAAATATGAAAAAGCCTAACACTGAACTGTCTCTTCAGTTGGGAACACAGTATGCTGTAATATTAACATCATATACATGGAAATAATTAATTACATTTAAAATGAAAAGTGGGAAATCCCTTGTCAATGAAAACCTGAAGTTGCATATTAAGTTCCTAGGAGGCTCTTGGAAATTATTAATCAAAGCAATGTGTTTTCAGCATTTCTTAAAAAATAAACAGAACACTTAAACTGAAGTATTCTTCTATAAAAAATAAGGCTCAATTGCTTTGTTATCATTCTCTGAAAGCCACCATTAATATCTAGGTTTGTTTGGAATAAAAGATGAATGATACATTTCTTTTTGAGAAATATCATTTCTCAATTGAATGGTCCTTGGGAATTCTAGAAGTTAAGACTGACTCTAGAAGGTCTACAATTTATCTATCTGTCCTGAAGAAAGCTGCAGCCACAGAGAGGAGGTGGACATCCTACGACATTTTAAAATTCCTACATCATCGAAATTGTAAAAGACCAAAAGTAGAGTTATTTTACATTCAAGACCTTGAAATAAAGACACACTCAAGAATACATGTAGTATATTTTATTTTCAAACATAAAATTATAAAAAGGAAAAAGAGTTCATATACTGGGTATGCAAATATTACTTATTTTCTCATGGTTTCTTTCAAGGGATTCATAAACTATAGCAAGACGACGTGGTCTCTCAAAATGGAGACTTTATATTCATCTATGGAGAATTGAAAACACTAGCAATTTTAATTCAGGAAATAGCTTAATGTTATGGCAAATTGTCAAATGCAAGGGATAATGCTACCAAGTTCCTCATTGTCTGGTTTTCTTCCTTATCTAATTGAATGCCAGTCAGGTTTTGGGAAAAATAATTCTTAAAATATAGTGACCATTTGTCTTGCTACATTCCCCTCTTAGATTGACTTTTCCTTTGTATTTAAGTACAAATAAGATTGTTTAAATTATTACAGCACAGGGAGAGACTAATAAGATGTGTTTGTTCGGTTAGACTCTGAAAATTACCTTGAAATGTTCAAGAAATACAGCAATAAAGTCAGTTTTCAATCTAATCAAAGTAAAATAAATATAACCTAATATAGATTATGGAGAAATTTAAATTATTTATCCCCATATTGCAAAAAAAAGAGAAATATCTATTTAAAATTGCTTTGCCATGATTACGTGAGAGCCACCATTAATTTTAAGTTTAGTCTGGATAAAATATAAATGCTACATAATTTTTGGAAAATGCACTTTCCAAAAGACCTTTTTGGGACATATTTATGATGGATTTTTATCTGCTGATACATATACATATTATGTATGTGTATATATCTATATATGTATATTTGTAAATATGTGTGTGTGTATATATATGTGTATGTACACACACACACACACACACACACACACACACACACACACACATTAAGAGGAAATAAAGCCCACTGGTGCTCACAAAGAATACAGAAATATTCTGACAGGTACAGGTGAATATATTTACTAATAAAAGGAATTTTGTTAAAATCTATGATTTATCAGCCTAAGACAGATACCTAACAGATAATAAACCCAATGCTCTTATTATTTATAATTTTGTGTTTTAGAAATTTCAGTTCTCAGGAAGAATTTCATATGACATCAGTTTAGGTTAATTGGCACTGTCTTCTGAGTTACTGGAGCATCTGTATGTTTAAATTTTGCCCTTAATTTTGCCTAAATCCCCATTTGCAACACTTCAAGTGTTTTCTCTTAACTTTGTGTTATCTTTTCAATGAAAGTTATGGATATTACTAAGCAATACAGATATTTTTGGATACTGTTAGAATATTTCTTTTTTTTTTAATTTTTTTCAACGTTTTTTATTTATTTTTGGGACAGAGAGAGACAGACCATGAATGGGGGAGGGGCAGAGAGAGAGGGAGACACAGAATCAGAAGCAGGCTCCAGGCTCCGAGCCATCAGCCCAGAGCCCGACGCGGGGCTCGAACTCACGGACCGCGAGATCGTGACCTGGCTGAAGTCGGACGCTTAACCGACTGCGCCACCCAGGCGCCCCTAGAATATTTCTTTACATTCATATTTGAATAGCTTAGATGTCATTCAGCTAATTTTCACATTAGTTGTTTTGGGGTTTCCCAAATGCCTAGCCTAACCCTATGGAATAATACATATTTTAGTTTGGCATTCTATCCTTAGCTTGCCCCAAACTTTCTCATTCACCCACTGCCTCTAATGACTTCTCTTTTGCCTTTAAAATTTCACAAATCTCAAATTCAGATTAAAAACATCTTTACTTGATTTAAAGAGTTTCCACTGTGTTTCTCTTTTCTTTTCATCTCAAAATTCTAGAAAGAATAATCTACAAACTCAGACATTTTTACTCATACTATTCCTTCCTTGATCTCTAATGTTAATTTTTTTTGCATATACATGTGTCCAAATTGCTTTTCTCACCAGGTTTAGTGTTTTTTTTAAAGTTCTCTGACTTATGCAACAGTATTCCCTCATGTTTCTCTTCCAATTCCTCTGAGAGAAACTTCTACTTTACTTATTTTTCTTACCCTTTCCAACATTAAATGTAAAATGATATTTGATATTCTCCAAAGGTTAACCTTTAGACCCATACCTTTTATAAATTTTCCCCTCTAGATAACTCAATAATTATTATCATGGAATTAACACTTTTTTTAAACTCTTAACTTAAAAAAATTTTTTTCGAGTTTATTTATTTATTTTGAGAAAGAGAAAGTGAGAGAGAGCATGTGTACTCATGCACAAGGGGCAGAGACAGAGAAAGAGAGAGAGAGAGAGAGAGAGAGAGAGAGAGAGAGAGAGAGAGAGAGAATCCCAAGCAGGTGCCTCACTTAGCACAGAGCCCGACATGGGGCTTGAACTCACAAATCGTGAGATCATGACTTGAGCCAAAAAAATCAGAGTCAGATGTTTAACAGACTGAGCCACCAGGCCCCCCTAAACTTTTTTTTAGTTCAGGCAAAATTACCTCTTTACTTGGAAAATCCAAGATTATTAAGTTTAAAAATGTACATAAAATAATGAGAAAATTTGGTGAGGTGCATGCTAAAAAGACTGATGGGTCATTTCAATAGTGACAACAGATTTTTTGGAAAGAAATATAAAGCTAAATATCATCTTCACTTCTATATTAAAATAAATTCCAGATGGAGCAAGGATTGAAGTAAAAATGAACCCAAGATTTCTAAAAACAAAAGCTGGATAAATTTATTTGTGACTTTAGAAAATAAAATCAGGGGTGCCTAGGTCGCTCAGTCGTGAAGCACTGGACTCTTGATTTCAGCTCAGGTTATGATCTCACAGGTTTGTGAGCTCGAGACCCCCATTGGGCTCCACGCTGACAGCCTGGAGCCTGCTTGGGATTCTGTCTCCCTCGCTCTCTGCTCCTCCCCCACTTGTTTTCTCACTCTCTCTCAAAATAAATAAAAACTTTAAAAAGTAATCAAAAAAGAAAACAAAATCAGAAAAATTACAAGATATATGACAAAGCACCATCTTTTAAAAAAATTTTTTAATGTTTATTTATTTTTCAAGAGAGAGTGATGGAGAAGGGACAGAGAAAGAGGGAAAGACAGAATCTGAAGCAGGCTCCAGGCTCTGAGCTGTCAGCACAGAGCCTGACAAGGGGCTCAAACTCACTAACTGTGAGATCATGACGTGAGCCGAAGTCAGCCACTTAACCGACTGAGCCACCCAGGCACCTCTAAAGCACCAGTTGTCTTATAAAGAGTTTACAAGGAATATGAATATCACTGTCTTACAAATCAATAAAATTAAAAGGAACAAAGTATATGTATAGCCAATATACTGAAAGGGAAATAGAAACACAAAGATAAATGAATACATATTAAAAAATGTTCAACTCACTTGTAGCTAAATAAATGAGACACTAATTTTATCAACCGTAAGTAATACCTGGTTCTGACAAAGTTGTGTGTGTGCTATGGGGGGGAGCAATTGTGATGAGTAACTTAAGTATATGTACAAAAATTTTTAATGTGTATCATTTGGATACAATAGTTTCATTATTAGGTGTTTGTAAATATATATGTGTACATATATAAAGATACATCTATAAAGTTTGCAATAGCAAAAAGATCCATAAATTTTCATCAAAAGAGCATCAGTCAAATTAAATCTATTTATATCTGCATAATAATATTTAATCTAAATAAAGTATATTTTCTAATATAGTAAGTATACAAATATATTATTAGATTAAAAAATAAGATATAGAATCATATGGATTATTAGTTTGAGTCATAAAATTGCTGGTTAACAATTAGTAATTTTATATGGTTCAAATTAATACATTTCTATGTATAATGAAATGTAAGATAACATAAATTCTTAAAATGGCTACAGTTGGAAGAGAAAATATTTGCAGATTTGGAAGTTTTACTTGCTACTTGTTAAATTTTCTAACTTTATGGATATTTTATTTTCATTTTAGCAAGTCAATATGGATTGCTTATGAATAATTTTGTTGTTTTCATTTATGTTTGTATGTATAATTACATATGTAAATTGTATAAATATGTATATTTACATATGTATGTATGTATATTTACTTACATATTTTAATTTTTTTTTCAACGTTTTTTATTTATTTTTGGGACGGAGAGAGACAGAGCATGAATGGGGGAGGGGCAGAGAGAGAGGGAGACACAGAATCGGAAACAGGCTCCAGGCTCTGAGCCATCAGCCCAGAGCCCGACGCGGGGCTCGAACCCATGGACCGTGAGATCGTGACCTGGCTGAAGTCGGACGCTTAACCGACTGCGCCACCCAGGCGTCCCTACTTACATATTTTAAAAATAATTTTTGTCACTAGAATACTCCATGGCCACTGGAATTGTAAACCAGGTACTCTGTAGAATATTCACTTTGCATACAAAAAGATTTGTTAGCAAGCTTTACTAGTGCATTTAAATATCATTTTATTGTCATTAAACATACTTAAAAGAAATTTGTGTATATGCAATACCTGTTAAAATAAATATTTTCTAGCTTGCTTATTTTTAAATGCTTTAATTATCTGGTTTATTGGGAAATGAATAGCCTTATTAAAAAGTAAATGTTAAAATATCTATTAAAATTATAGAATAATTTGAATTGGCATATTAATATAGAAAATTTTCCTCTACAGAATACTTCTTAAAGGGATACAGTTAAACACTAATCTCTAGTACGTGAAGAATGCATTATCCATATTAGAAAAGTATAACTTCATATCATGGACTTTTCTTTTTTTTTTATTTTTTTTTTAAGTTTATTTATTTTTGGGACAGAGAGAGACAGAGCATGAATGGGGGAGGGTCAGAGAGAGAAAGAGACACAGAATCTGAAACAGGCTCCAGGCTCCGAGCTGTCGGCACAGAGCCTGACGCGGGGCTCGAACTCATGGACTGCGAGATCATGACCTGAGCCGAGGTCGGACGCTCAACCGACTGAGCCACCCAGGCGCCCCTCATGGACTTTTCTTAACTCACTGTTTAGCTAGAGACTCAATTATAAATATTTGATAGTTAACTACCACTATCCCTACTTAACACATAATTACTATTTAAGTATATAGAATCTATTATTGCTGTTATCAGGATTGATACAAATCAATAAATTTGTTTGTTTGACTAAAGATGAATTAGGCATGGTGACAGTCTGCCTAAAGCAACAGGATATTTTTATAAATATATTTTAATTGGGAGCAAGATTTTCTTTTATCCAAAGTTTTTACTTAACGAGTCATGTAGAAGAGGGCTGATTAATTTTGGAAATGTCTCATTTTTTTGTCAGAAAGAGGTTCTAGATTAGTTGGATTCCATTTGTTAAGAACTGAATTGTGTCCTCCATAATTCATATGTAGAAACTCTAACTGCCAATATGACCGTATTTGGAGATAGGGCCTTTAGGGAGGTAATTAAGGTTAAATAAACTCAGAAAGATGGGGCCCTAATGTGATAGGATTTATAAGAAGAGGAAGAGACACCAGACATCTCTCTATTCCAACGCACAGAGGAAAGGCCATGTGAAGACACCATGAGAAAAGCAGCAGTCTACAAGACGTGAAGAGAGATTTTACCAGAAACCAGTCCTGCTGGCACCTTGATTTTAAACTTCAAGATCCTCAAAAGCGTGAAAAAATAAATGTCTGTTGTTTATTCCAACTACTATGTAGTATTTTGTTATGGCAGCCTGGGCTGACAGACATTCCACAATTTTTTATTTTTTAAATTATTTTTTTTTTAATTTTAGAGAGAGAGAGAGAGCAAGTGGGAGAGAGGGGCAGGGGGAGATAGAGAGAGAGAAAGAGAGAGAGAGAGAGAGACAGAGAGAGAGAGAGAGAGAGAGAGAGACAGAGAGAATCTTAAGCAGTCTCCATGCTCAGCACAGGGCCCAAGATGGGGCTCGATCCCATGACCCTGGGATCATGACCTGAGCCAAAATCAAGAGTCAGATGTTCAACCAACTAAGCCACCCAGGAGTCCCAATTCCACAATTCTTTAAAAAGTTAATTAGTCGTGGATATTGTTACTTAAAATATAAGCCAATTTTGATAACTTTATATTTGATTTTAGTATTTTTGTGAGTTTTCCATGAAGAAGTTGGGCCTACAGAAGTCCATTGTTATCCAAGAACTAGCAGATACTCACTTCAGAACTGATTAGGTCCAAAGCCACATAACAGTTGATCCTTAACATACAAACTAAAGTGCAGGTCACACTTAAGCTAGAGCCTGCAACATGGTCCTGTTTCCAGGTCGTCATGGTCCTGGATAATGTGGCAAGGGATACACATGATCTGAGAGTAATGATCTGAGATGATCTGGGTTGATAATATAACAACTGATATTTGTTCCCTAAAACTCCTAAATTTGCACTGAATCTGCATGGAGCGTCTCAGAATAATCTTGCCCTTCATGTGTTCCTAAAAGTCCAGAACTTTGTAAATTGTTTATACTTAAAGCACCTGCCTATCACTCTTCACACTTACGGCACTACCATCTCCTTTCTATGCTCGATAGTATCTGAGATTTTGCCAAGTTTATTTTCTGTGCTTTTATTATAATTGGCTATTTTGGAAAAAGAAGAGCCCAATATACAACAAGTGTATAGCTATTGTGTTAGTGTGTATGTATATTTCACACATTATTAAATATTATTGTTACTTAATAAATAGAAAAATTCCCAGTAAAATCTCTTATACCGTAATAATTTGGGCATCAATTTGCCTTAAAAGAATGAAGTAGTTAATCCACATTTTCCCTACTCATGGCAAATAGATCCGACGTATGTGGACTTTCATCTAAAGGATTATTTTTGTTTCCTGAAGCAATGTAATTTTGAAATGTGTCTAATGTTATCTATGGCACAGATTATTTGGAAGAATCCCCAAAACAACAATAAAGGTTACTTGAAGTGGGATATATAAAACTTGAGACACTTTGAAATTCCATGCATTTTGGCTTCTGTCTCTACTGAACTATGCTGAGTTTTGGTTACTGATTTCAACGATCTTTTATTAATCTTCATTTCATGTCTTTCAGAATTTTATATCATTGCCTTTTTTCCCACTTCTGCCTTGAAACTCTCTTCTCTCTTGTCTTACATGACAGTGCTTCTTCCTCCTGCCTCAACTGACCTCTCTCTCAACTGTTCTTATTGTTTCCAGTTTCTCCTCTTTATCCCTAAATTTATTACGGGCATATCTCTGCTTGGCTTGTCTTTTGCTTTTTTTTTTGTATTTACTTTTACTACATTTCATGCGCATTCACAGCTTCAACTCTTATGCCTGTCAAATCTACTTTCTGGCCCCTACATTTCCCCCAGATACTAGATTGTGAACCCCTCTTTCCAGAAATTGTTTTATCACTTCAAACTCAGGGAAGGTGAAATTGGTGCACTTCCATCCGTCCCAAATCTGCCATGCTCCTTTCTTCTTTCTTTTATGAAGAGCACCACCAAGTGAGAGGCACACTCAGACACAAGAGCAAACACTCCCAGTGATGTATACACTAAAGTCTGATTTTTATCTTGGAAGAATTTTTCTTTTTAAAAATTTTTTATTTTAGAAAGAGAGACAGAGCAAAGGAGAGAAAGTGCAATCAGTGGGAGGGGCAGAAAGAGCGGGACAGGATCCCAAGCAGACTCCGTGTTAACAGCAGAGAGCCCAGGAGGAACTTAAACTCACGAACCAACCAAACTAACCATGAGATCATGACCTGAGCTGAAGTCAGAGGCTTAAACGGCTGAACCACCCAGGCACCCCTCCATTTTTAGGTTAATGAAACAACTGGTCATTTTAAAGTTAAATAGACATTATGTCCTTACAGATTTAAATAACATTCTCTAACCCCTTTTATGACCAACTGTAATTATATAAAATACAGACAATTCTTATAAGATACTCATTAGTAATAACCATAGTCTCCTTCATGTAATCCAGTATATTTTTTCCTGAGCTTTTCTGCAGTTGTGTGGGAGTATTAAGATATGTATGCATGCACTTCTGTGGAAACAAAAGACTGTTATATGCAAAGACAGAAAATTGTAGATACTCTAATTATCTTCCTATTCCTTTCCAGGAACACTATATCTGATGGCTCATCACTTCTGAGAGACACAAGGGTAAAAGCACCAGACAGTTTAAAAGAGCTGTGGTATATTCTCCAGGCACCAAAAGGATTTATTACATGCAAATTTCCATTAGTGCTAATGGAGTTATTATAGGTGATTCATACTTTAAAGATAATAAACAAAAACTTGGTTTCATTTTGTTCACTTTGAATGAATCTCTTGTTTTGCAAAATTCATAGGAAAAGATGAGGAATAAACATCAACAATCGAAATATTTCAAAAATAACTATATGTGAAATGGTAATCTTTACGGTTGAGCAATTTCACATGCTAATATTTGAATTTTCAAGAATATGCCCCTGACACACCTTTCTCACTTATCCCGGTGTGTAGTTAGGCAATGAAGACCAATTTTAATGTTAAGTTGATATGCTGCTATTATTAGTCATATAATACATGACAAAGCCATATAAAAAAGGAATTTTTTGTTATTACTTTAATTTTGAGTATAATTAAAAGCATGTTATTATCTAGTAATCATATTTTTGCAATCATATTTATTGGAAACATTCAACGTATTAAACTAGATTGGGATAAGAGCTTTCATCTCATCTTTGAGAAACATGTGATTTGGTAGAAAAATAATGTAACTTGACATGAGAAAGCAGCTGTTCCCACCCTTTCCCCTCAATATTGCCTGATATCCTATGTATGGCCTTCCTTCTTCGAGTCATATAAAATCTCTAAGATACATCTTAATCCTGATATTGTGTAGTTTTATAATGATATAACCCTGAAAAATGAAGTTGAAATGCTAGAAGATCTATCCCTAGTAAAATCTATAGATTCACTTTTAAGGCCAGTTTAAAAATTTTTTGTTTGAAAGGGCGCCTGGGTGGCTCAGTCAGTTAAGCATCTGACTTCGGCTGAGGTCATGATCTCTCGGTCTGTGAGTTCGAGCCCCGTGTTGGGCTCTGTGCTGAAAGCTTGGAGCCTGGAGCCTGCTTTGGGTTCTGTGTCTCCTTCTCTCTCTGCCGCTCCTATGCTCATGCTCTGTCTCTTAATAATAAATAAACGTTTAAATAAATAAATAATTTTTATTTGTTTATTTTTGAGAGACAGAATGTGAGTGGTGGAGGCACAGAGAGAGAGGGAGACACAGAATCTGAAGCAGACTCTGGCTCTGAGCTATCAGCACAGAACTAGACATGGGGCTCGAGCTCACAAATCGTGAGATCGTGACCTGGGCCAAAGTTGGTTGCTTAACTGATATGGACACATCCTCTGAATTACCCTTACTGATTTTGAAGACTCATTCCCATTCCATTTTGGTTTTTTTACATTTTTCTCACATACACTAGGCTATATTCTCTATTATTTTATTATGTGAGTTCACAGAATGGAACTCATTCCCATTTATGTTGTTTCGGTGAATATTTCAATCTCAGGAATAAAAAAAATCTCTAGGATTTTTTGCTCCTATAATGGCATAATGCCAGGTTTATAGCTTTGTCGAGGAGCTTACACATGGCCTTTGTCTATGTGCAAATGAGCAAAGAAGCTTTTCAGAACACCAATCATTCTCACAGACTGCAACCTCCACCATTTCCTAACAAATCTTAAGTAATGGTTCAAAATGCCTGCTGATCTTGATGACATATGCAAAGATGAGTAAAATCAATTTTAGCACCACAGGTGCGGTTTGCAGTTTCAGATCAGTCACTGGTATATAGCAAGCAGACATGGCTTTTTGCAAATTTTCTGTTCTGAGCTCAGCATTTGTGATTTAACTGTATAGTTTCAAGAGATGTTCATAAAAAGTCAAAGAAAGAACTTTAAAGATAAAAAAGAAATTTTGTGTGTTGGATCAAAAAAGCTACACTTGATTTTCAGGTGGGAAGATTAAAATTCCCTGTAAGGACTGGAATAATCTCTTGGTTTTGGCTTGAATATGCATGCTGCACTTGCATGTTTTATCAGTCTTTATATCTGTATGTTGGTGACTGAGATGAAGTTCTTATTAGAAATAATATGATGCAATTCCACAAGTATTTCTGAGTACTTTGTATGTTCCAGATACCCTGTTAAGCATATGAAGGTGAATGAAAGAGTGCCTGTCTTCATGGTTAAGAATGGTTAACAACGAAGTGGAAGATAGACATAATTAATACACATATGTTGTGTGTATGTATATATGTGTGTATTTATAAAATAAAGCACAGAAAGCATGATAATAAAATGAAGCGGAAACCTTAAAAAAAGGTAAGTGGGGAGTCAAATGAATAAAACTTGGCTATTTTATAGAATACAACTGACAACTCTACCCTTCTTGAAAACTCTCTTTTCTTATTTTTAGCAGCAGCACATCGCACTGGCTACTCCTTTCAGTTCGTTTCCCACTATGTTACTTCTGTACACTCTAAATATTGGAGAACTTCAGGAGGGAATCCTAGTGTGTTTTTCTTCTCCCATCCCTGGTATTAACTGCCATCCATATTTTAATGACTCCTAACTTTTTGTCTCTATGCTAGTTTTCTCCTGTTAGATCCAGGTTGGGATATCTTACTGTCTACTTGACAACTTCACACGGGTGTTATAGAAGCATCCCAAGTATATTAAAAACATCAACTTGGAGATATTCCTTCTCCTTGCAAGCAAGCGTTGTTATGCCCCAAATTTCCCTATCTCAGAGAATAATGCTAGCACTCACCATGTCTTCAAACCCCAAACTGTAGGAGTAATCTTTGATTTCTCCCTTCCTCCATCCTTCAAATCCAGCCTGGCATCAAATGTGGTGTCTTTCCAACCAGAATATCATATCCACTTGCCTCTATTTACCTTGCCACTATCAGGGTAGGAGCCAAATGATCAATTCACCAAAACTTTTTTTTAAATAAACAAATTAGTGTAAAACCAATTGTATAAAAACCAATTCATAAAAATGCAAGTTCTGTCAAACACATTTATATGAAATATTTATATAGTTTTCAGCATATTGTGGAGCATGCATGATTTCAAGAGATTAATAGTAGCCTTAATACTGCTAAATATTATTTATTTTAGTTGTTTTGCTGTGAATTTGTTGGTGAGATTTATTTAAATGTCTATTTTAAGAGTGATTCACATTTTAGTCCTTAAGAAATTCTCAAATATTAACTTGTTTGAGCTTAATGATAAATTTGTGACTCTAAATTTATTGGAGATAGAAATTCGCTCATTTTAAAGTTCCAATATTGAATATATGCCCAAGACTTGTCATTAAAAATACAGAAGACAGTCTCATTTCCAACCAGAGAATAGTAACAATCAGGAATACACCAAGTTTTTGGCTTGCCAGTATGAAATTACCCATAATAAATTTAAAATAGATTGAATTAAAACTTAAATTATTTGATTAAAGCATTTCAGAAATTTTGAAAGTTTATTAAAACCATCCATTTCGGGTCACCTGGGTGGCTCAGTCGGTTAAGCGTCTGACTTCGGCTCAGGTTATGATCTTGCAGTTTGTGGGTTCCAGCCCCTCATCTGGCTCTGTGCTGACAGCTCAGAGCCTGGAGCCTGCTTCAGATTCTGTGTCTCCCTCTATCTCTGCCTGCCCCCCAACTCATGCCCCATGTGTCTCTCTGTCTCTTTCTCTCAAAAAAACAAAAATTAAGAAAAATTTTTTTTTAATTTTTTTTTAACATTTATTCATTTTTGAGAGTGAGAGAGACAGAGTATGAGTGGGGGAGGGGCAGAGAGAGGGAGACACAGAATCTGAAGGAGGCTCCAGGCTCCTAGCTGTCAGCACGGAGCCCAAATCAGGGCTCGGACTCACTGACCAGGAGATCATGACTTGAATTGAAGTCAGTCACTTAACCGATTAAGCAACCCAGGTGCCCCATTAAGGAAAAATTTTTTAACCAAAAAAAGTAAAAAAAAAAAAAAAAAAAAACCAACCCATCCAATCAGAAACCATTTCAATCAAAATATCTCTAAACTTTATGAATAAATAACATATTCCAGTAAATTGGTAAATTTGGCAAATTTACCATTCAACATATTGATCATTTAACATATTTATGAATTATTTGCAGAGAATAAGTAATTTTGGAATTAATGTATGCTTTTCTTTTGGACAAATTGAACTAAAATAGTTCATTCATTATAGCTTCATTGGGATATTAGAAATCTTTCTAACTAGTCTTCTTCCTTTTTGTTCCTGTGCATTCTACTTACCCTTTCTGTTCACAGAAGCAAGAATAGTTATTTTGAAATGCTATGATGATCATATCACTGCCCGTTTAGAGTCTATTAATGGAGTCTCAATTTACACAGTAAAATCTAACCTCCCTGTCAGAAGCCTACAATCTCCTGGGTGATCTGACTCCTGACTACATCTCCAACTTCCTCTCAGGCCACTGTTTTCCTGTTTACTACACTTTAGCCACCTGGAGCTCTATTCGACTCAAGAAAAGAAAAAAATATTGTTTTCTCTTTGGGGTCTTTGCGTTATTCTTTTTCTTTACCTGGTTCTTCACTCAGCTGGCCCCTTTTAATCTAAAATATGAATCCCTTACGTAGTCATTCCTTAACCTTGTATCTATGAAAAAACTGTATTATGCTCTATCATAGCAATCTATTCTTTTCCTTTCTAAACCTATTTCCTTCTAGATTTCCTTTGTCTATGTATTAGGTGATGCAATTATTGCCTATCTAACTCCTTATAATATAAATTTCATGAGGAAAAGTAACTTGTCTATCTAGTCCAACTTTTCATCACCCCTGGGCTTAACACATGGTAAGTGCTCCCTATATACTTGTTATTCTATAAAGTAGAAAAATAATATGATATTTGAGGCAATAAGAATAAATTAAATGGAAATGGATTCTTTAATAGAAAAAATAATGGAATCTGGAATATCAAACCAGTATGTTCGATATCAAGATAAAAATTCTACAGCAGATTAAATTACTGATTTATTAAGGAATACAAAAGTAATACTGATAACTGCTACCCTTGCTAAAAGGCATCATGTAAAAGTTAAATTGACTTACTATGCCCTAATTGGGTCTTTAGACTAATATATAAAGTGACTGCTCTATAAATAGTATGTTTTTATTTTAGTTTACATTAAGCAAAATGTTCATAGTATTATGGATAAGGTGGAAAAACAGACCTCAGTTTATGGTATAAGCATATGACTAATGGCTATTTGAGCAAGTCTCTCAAAAAATGAGTATTTATTAATTAAATGTCAACCTGAAGAAATTGCTCTAGGGGTATGCCATAGGATTACATATTAGCTTTATTCTATCTAACTTTTTTTAAAAGTCAAGGCATTTCTAAAGACATATAAAGCATTCTGTCAATGTTACAAAGCAAGAAGGATCAGAATAAAAGTATATGAAATTAGGCTAGAGTAATGAGCTAAAAAGTCAGATAAAGCTTATTAAGAGTAAATATAAAATTTTGTACTTAAATTTTCTATTTAGAAATATAGATATTAGACAGAAGTTCTTTGAGGGGTGGCAAATGGAACCCTCTGTAGAACTCAAACTTAACCAGAAGTCACTCTCTTGTGGTCTAAGAATGAAAGTGGAAATTGGAAAAGAAGTTCTATTAATAGAAACATATCCAGACAAAGAAAGACATTAGTTCTAATAATCACCATTCCAACCAGTTAAGGTATGGTGTATTTAATTCCGGGGTCCACAATATGAAAGTGAAATTAAGAAACAAAAGCTTATCTAGACAATAAAAATGCCTGGAAACTGTTATTTAAACAAAAGTAGTATAAAACTATAAACTAAGAGACTAAGCAGGCATGTAACAAGAAGAAGGAAGGCTGGAGGATTAATAATCTTTGCTTTTTTTTAATAGTTAATTTTTCAGATTTTATTGTAGCTAAAAAGTACTTTTTAAATCTTAAGCAAAGAAATAATGTAAACAATAGTTCCATAGGGAATGGGAGTCTTATGATAAAAGCTATCATTTTTAAGCTCTTAGGTGCCATGTCCTATAGCACTCACATAGAGTATTTGGAAAAATGGCATTATTGTCCTTATATAAGTAGCAAATCAAGGCACAAAATAATAAGTTCTCCCAAAGTTCATATTAAGAAAGTGGAAGTATTAGAATTTGAGCCCAGATTTGTTGGACTCTCTAATCCATACTCTTTCCAATGCAACAGGTTGTTTTTATCAGCATAATTACCCTTTTCTATATATTATGACAATTATAATAACTGAATTACTCTGATGAGAAATGTTTTGAAGCTAAAATAATAAAATTTCTGAATGTATTGAGTCATGTTCCAAGCCTGGAAGTAAAAGTAGAAAATGGCTTGCAACCAAAGGAAAATTTTTGAGGAAAAAAATATTTTTCTCATAAAACATTTATATTCACTCACTTCAATTTTGTAACTGGCTAGTGACAAGGAGGATATTTTTTTTGTATCTAAAGTAAAATAAATACGGTTCTGTGTATTTACGGAAAACAGTTTCAACTTTGGAATACATGCCATTCTCAGAAATCCATGAAATAGGCCTCTACAGCTGCTAACTTAACAATTAACATTTGTGTTATTTTACAGTTCAAGATTGTTATCAAAAACTTCTCCCATTTGAAAAAGAGAGAGAGGCAGAGACAAACCAAGAAACAGATGCTTGCCTATAGAGAACACACTGGTGGTTACCAGAGGGGAGGCGGGTAAGGGGGGGATGGGTGAAACAGGTGTTGGAGATTAAGGAGTGCACTTGTTGTGATGAGCACTGGGTGATTAAAATAAAAAGTTAAAGAAAAAATGTTTTTCTACCATTTGATTCTCACAAAACACCCCTTCATTTTACAGATAAAGGAGAATCAGAAAATTGAAGTGACATATTTGAGGCTACAGAGAAAGCAAGTGATAAAATGAGATCACAAGCCAGTAGGCCCAAAATAGCTGAGGAAGGGAAGCACACATAAAATAATACAAAATGCTGTCCATAATAAAGGTAGTGTTATTGACAGGAATTCATCAACAGTAACAGTATTAATGCTAAGATTTTGAGGGTTGGAGAGCGTAGTCCTCTGTTAGTACTCTTGTCTTCTCAAAATCTGTGTGATCATGAACTCAGAATCTGTATAATTTTTAAGACCATCTTTATTTTACTTAAGTTTTTTATCTTGCTAGTAACTATAATCTAGGTTTACCATGTTCCCACTGGGAAGAAATTCTGTACTGTCTTTTTATGCAGATTGGTTTTGTTACAGCTAAATTGAGCTAATTTGTCACCGAAGTCATGGTGAAGATGCACTCTTTTTAGAAACATGCTATAAAGCTTTAAGTGAGTGAATATGATTTGACATAGCAAATACCCTAATAAATGCTGTTTCTTATGACTAACAACTTCTAGAGGTTAAAATCCACAGGTTACAAATCAATAATCCTTGATAATACACATACCAATGTTTTCACCACTCCGGGAAAACTCTTTACCCTAATTAACAAGTGGGCTTAGATGAAAATTCAAATTTATGATGCTAAGCTGCAAAATACATTGAATTTAACTTAAATTTTAAGGTAATATGTAAATATTACCTGTAAATATGCTGTAACTTCCTTTTAACTGTCACAGAATAAACTGTCTACCTTATGGGTTGTCCTCTAAAGTCTCCTACATCAAAAGTCTACCATTCTTTCAGGGTTTTTATTAACCAATAAAACTGCCTAGTCATTTGACTATCTAGTCATAGTCAAATTAAAAAACACAGAGATTGTAATTTTGTCTTTCCACATCTAAAATTAACCCTGTAAATGTAATTCTAAGATATTCCTGGGCAGTGACTGAGCATGAATTGGAGATAGATGTAGTTGATAATACATAAGTGTCTTAGCAGATCATTTATAAGGCTTTAATATAAATGTATGTGTGCAATGTGAGTGTATAACTTCATATGATATTTAATTATTCTATCCAGACCAATTATACCAATGGTTGGTCTGAATTTATTTCCCTTGTGTCCTCCGTGTTTTCTCTCTTTATTCTCTACTAATTCTCTAAAAGTATCATGTAAAAAATAACTTTAAGTAGAAAAAAATCTCCGAAAAATTGATGATTCAAAAAATCAAAATAAATTCTCCTCTTTCCTTTTGATTCTGTACTTCCTTTTAAAAGGATCTTACTTTAATGAATGTTTAATAATTGTTATTCAATAATGTTAATAACTATAATGAATCTGAAGTCCATCTAAGTGGGAGATCGCATCATAGCATAAGAACATAAAAACCTTACTGGAGATGGAAAAATAAAAATTGATTATTGAATTTTCCATTTTGGCAAAATATTAAACAGTATGATATTCAGGAAATAGGGAACAAAATAAAGAAAGCCAGCATGTTTACAGAAAGTCTAGCTAACAAAATATGATACCAGTGGATCAAAATGCTCCTAGCCAAGCTAATAGCCCATAGAATAGTGGTAGTATACAATGTGTAATTTGACCATAAGCCTACATTTTCACAGATGCTGCTAAATGTCACTACTTCTACCATGTCACAATGAACAAAAGGGTAAGCCCTTAGATGAAACCAACAGCTGTGTCACCATCAAAACTCATCTTAGGCAAACAGTATGCCAGATTCATGAGGGCATTAAAGTCCATCCAGGGACCATGCCATTTGTTCAACTCCATGAGCAGTAGGGATATTACAAGTCTAGGGTCTGCCACTAACAAGACAAGCCCCCATAAATCCCGAGCCAACAAAATCTTTGAGACATTCAATTCTGTTGCAGTCAAATAAACTCAGTGTAAAAATGGATTACAAAAAATGGATTACTGCTCTATGCAAAACTGAGAACAACCAAAATCACAGTAGAAAGATGAAATTCTATGAGGACATGCCTAAGCATAATTTCAAGCAACAGGGCATAGCCAATGACTGCTGGGAAACCATAGCAACAGGCAGACCAAGCTGGCATGTTAGTAATATGAGTTGGGATGGTTCTTGTAAAGGGAGGAAGCTAAGCTGTAAGCAGGATCAAGCCTGTAAACACAAAACAAGCGTACTTCTTTTCTCACAGAAAAAAATGTGGCCTTATTAGTTACAATATTCTCATGGATATTAGCAATAATAGCACTGCCACTAAATAGGAATCACACTGGAGTCTCCTATACCTTTAGAATTCATGTGCTAAGAATAATGAAATAATTTTGGTAGTTTGGTAATTTATCCATCCTGGATGTCGTTTGAGAAAAATTTATTATTATTATTATTATTATTATTATTATTTTAGAAAGAGTGAGCGTAGGGGAGAAGGGCAGGGGGAGAGAGAGAGAGAGAGAGAGAGAGAGAGAGAAAGATACACAGAGAGAAAGATACAGAGAGAGAAAGAAAGAGAGAGAGAATCTTAAGCAGGATCCATGCTCAGTGCAGAGCCCAGCACTCAATCCCAAGACCCTGGGATCATGACCTGAGCTGAAATCAAGAGTCGAATGCTCAACCAATGGAGAAAAATATATTTAAATCCAAGCAATAATAAAGCATTCTAGAACAAGGCCCTAATATATACTATCTGAATCTAGTGACAAAGAATTTCATTTGGTATTCTACATTTAGAAATTGAGGTTGTACAAAAAATGCTATAGGTGATAGTTTTTTCTGATGGAACATGGAGAATCAAAATATTTAAATAGTCCTGTGTGTCAAAAATGGAACATATCATTTTTTTAATATAAGTCCTGAGAACACAAGAAACATATAAATATGGGGGAATAGAAGCATTAGGGATTCATTTTATATTTCTGCAAAGGAAAACACTTTCTTTTTTTCCATGTCTAATATTCGGTATTTAATCTATAGCATAATGTGAAATGAACTACTGACCACTAATAAGATATAAGGTAATCTCTATATTTCTTCTCATTATTACTGTCTTGAATATTTATAAAGCCGGACTACACATTTTCCTGCATGAATTAGCTGTAAATCTCAAGTCATATTTTAGCCAAGCAAATACATCTTCAAGGAAAGACCTTTAAAGAAGAAAAAACTGAGACTTTGAAGCCAAATTTTGAGTACAACTCCCTGAATAGTATTTTATTTGAGACACTTTGCTGTGCTATCAGTATGACAGAAAATCACATTGAAGATGAGAATTTTACGAATTGAGATTGAAAGCAGATGGATCAGTTATCTCCAATAGGGTAAAAGAAATTTTGTAAAAGCCTAAGTATTATATATATGGGTTTAATCACATTAGTTTAAGAAAATCAGTACTACGAAAATTATTCTTAATAACTGGTACCAATAAGTAATTACAAATGCAGGTCTAAACTCATGACAATGTGAGGGTATTTGGACTTTATTACTTCCACTGATTCGTATCAGAGAAAATAAAATGAACAAAATATAGACAGAGAAACCTTTCATTAATGAAGCAGAAAAGAGATCACAACTTCAGTGCATAAATTCCATCAAAAAACTGTCAAGAACTCAGAAATTTGAACGAAAATATAGAGGCACATGACAAGCCTACACTCTTAGATACAAGGGGATGAGAGAGGGTTAAGATATTCCTAAAAGTATGAATCAGTTTCCTAAAAGATACATCCAGAAATTCTCTAAAATGAGTGGTAATAGAAGAAATATGGGTGTCGCCTCAGTTCAGCACATTACAAGTTCAGGAGAAATTAGAACTCAAGGAAAGGCTATAATAACTATAAGTTTCTTTCCATTTGAGACAGGTTTTTACCAAAGGAAATTGCCAAAATTAATTGCAACAAAAGAAGGAGAAAAACCAGTTCTCATAAGACAGACACCATGAATTAAGGGGTTTAATTATGTATTATATCAACCAGCTGAATGTAAACAACTAACAAAGCCATGTCTTGAAAGATAACGGACATAAGAGACCTATAGTGCTCCAGACAACAATCCTGAACCAAAGTTGTGGCTATCCCCAAATGTCTTTCTTCCACACCAACCCACGTTAATATTCAGTAAATGGCTGGATTGAGTCACAGATGGATAATAATAAGGAAGGAACCACCATGGTATTTATGTAAGGATATGAACAAAATTCAAGGGATGGAGAATGGGAAATCAATACAATTAAGGTGAAGAATATAGTAAATCTTAAGAGAAAGGGGAAAAGTTTAGATAATCTAATTCTCATTAAATCTTTAAAAGTTTATTTATTTAGAGAGAGCACACACATGTGGGGGAGGGGCAGAAACAGGAACAGACAGAACTCTAAGTAGGCTCTGGGCTATCAGCACAGAGCACAACATGGGGCTTGAATTCAGGAACCTTGAGATCGTGATCTGAGCCAAGATCAAAAGTGGGACACTTAACTGACAGCTACCAGGTGCCCCTCTGGTTAGTTTTTATGTAACAACACACAACATGTTCTCCATAAAGAATGGATACTACAACTGCAACAAACATAACAACAAATAAATTTGACAATAGCAACAAAATAGAGAAGAGCTGCTTGAGATAAAGGGCAAGGAATGATAGTTAAGAAAGGCAAGAGCTGATGGTGGCTTAGACTAATATAGTAAAGGTGGATAGAGGGAGATATATTTAGATAGTGATAGATATTGGGGGGCAGAGTTTTAACAAATCCAAACCACAGGGGAAAAGAATAAGTTGAGTCCTTTTGATAGTTCATAGCTTCTGTTTTACAGTCCTCCTGGTGTTAATATGCTGCCTTGATTTATATATTTATTTCTTCCCCAACTAGCCCACCTACCTCCCTGGAAGCTGGCTCTACTTTCGCTTTTAGGACTGACACTAGTCATAATTAATCATGTTAATATGCTACTCCTTGCAGGATTCCAATGTTAAGCAAATCAGTACTTAACATTTTCCCGATTAATGGTATTGGACACATGACAAAATTTGGTCTAATCATACTAAAACAAACAAAAACAAATGAACAACAGCAAAAAAAAAAAAAAAAAAAAAAAAAAACTTTTGTACAGATTAACAAAGAAATTTGTCTTCACAGGATGTGCCTATCCTGTATATGTTGTTTAGGCAGTTGAATAAATGAGTCTTTTTTAATATCAAGGTTGATTATATTAAATTGAGAATTGATTGCTTATAGACAACTGGCATGTTGAATAAGAAGAGCTTAGGGGCGCCTGGGTGGCGCAGTCGGTTAAGCGTCCGACTTCTGCCAGGTCACGATCTCGCGGTCCGTGGGTTCGAGCCCCGCGTCGGGCTCTGGGCTGATGGCTCAGAGCCTGGAGCCTGTTTCCGATTCTGTGTCTCCCTCTCTCTCTGACCCTCCCCCGTTCATGCTCTGTCTCTCTCTGTCCCAAAAAATAAATAAACGTTGAAAAAAAAATTTAATAAAAAAAAAGAAGAGCTTATAGAATTGATTTGTAAAAGTAACTTTGTTTTAATTCTCAGTATCTCTTTCCTTGTATACCATGACTTTCCTCATCAATGGTCAGCAGTAGAAAAGCCTACAGTTATTTAAGACCCAATACAGTCTCAAAGCAATTATTGAAAACATAGAGTCTCAATGATAATCAAAACTCTGATTTAGATTGATTTAAATTTAATGATAAATTTACTTCTTCCCCTCCTTACTCCTCTGCTGGCTGGCCTCTTGATGTGGGATAAAGGAATGCCTGGTACTTCTTTCACTCTGTAAGCCTGCTGGCTGTGGTTTCATCACGTCCAATCAGGAAGAGGGGGTTGAGTTAGGTCAGAAAGAATGTTCTTACACAGATTGACAACTTTCCTAGATGGATTTGTGTTGTCTGTGTCTGGTGTATATTTCAAACTTTCTTTTTTTCTTTCATGGATATTTTCAAAAGTTCTTCAAGGACCCCTACTGGTGATATTTGACTACACTTAATGGATCATGGGACACACATTTTCCTTGGATCCTCCTTTTTAATAATCTCACTCCACTCTTAGCTTCCCATTCCTCTTCTGGCCACTTTTTAGAGGATTTAAACTAGGCTCAGGTTGTCTTTCCTTCCTGCTTCACTCATCTCTCTGATCCATGGAAAATGCTCACATATTTTGTCTGAACAGTTTCCAAATGTCAGGCCAATTCCAGTGTAGAAATAACTCTTCTTTAGTAACTTATTCAAGTAGCCAACCAAATCATCTTATCCTTCCAATCAATCCCTGGATGGGAATCAAGCACTTGGCCATACTAACTTCACCAAACAGATAAAACTACTAAACAGAACTAATGAAAAGTGCTTCTCAGATTCAGGAAACCCAACAAACATCAATCATTAAAAATAAGAAGAAATACATATCTATATAACTCACAATGAAATTGCTATCTCTTTCATATATTTATCCCTTTGTCTCCATATCCTATCTTCTACATAATTTCTTCAGATATAAGTTTGAAATAACTAATTCTCTTTCAATGGTGTTTAATGAAAGTAGAATAAAGTAAGAATGAGGGGGTACTTCTCCGAGGCCAGGATGGAGGAGTTAAATACTAAATCTTCTATTTACTAATCATACAGTCTTGGGGGGCAAATACTCAGTTTTTCTGGTTTTAACCTTTCCTGTTGTTTCTTGTCAGAAATGTTTTCCTTCTTTTTTTGCTAACTCAGCTTTGCCTAAATATCTAGGATAGATAGATAGATAGATAGATAGATAGATAGATAGATAGATAGATAGATGATAGATTAATATATTGACAGTTAGAATTGGAAATTTATATTTAACTTTAGGAAGTGGGAAGACCTAAAGATATGTAGGCAAGTTAATAATGTGATTAGAATCATATAGTGAAACGTTAATCTGCAAGGAGTGTATTGGCTGCATTGGTAGGTTGGACAGTATAGCTGGTGACCTCAATTAGGATTTGGCCTATGCTTAGGAATATTTTCAAATCCAGACAAAAGATATTAGAAACTGTTGTTGATTAGAAAGGATACAATTGGAAATGAATGTTGTAAAAATAGCTGCATATAAGGAGTGAGGTACCAAATATTAATATTTGGAACAAAGGAACCTAAGAAAGAAATGTGCTTAGTTGGGTCACACTATGTTTGAAGTCCCAAGATGATATCCAGGATGGTGTAGTCAGCATGACATTATTTATTTAAATTTGTAGCCCAGACTCAGATAAAACACACATAGAAATAATAGCTAACTCTGCTAGGAAAGGGAGTGTCAAGAGAAAAGAGTAGTGGACAAATAGTACCCACATATGACAAGAAGTTAATGATGTTACATAAAAGCTAGATATGAACAGTGGGAGGAATGCGTGGAGGAGCCTTCATCTCTTGACTGAAAGATTTCAGAGTGCCAAGTGCTTGAGGGGAGAATGATAGAGTAGGGAGTTAGTTAGACATGGGCTAAGGAGAGGACGGTTGTGAGTACATTACACATTAGAAGCCTGAGGGCAAACATCCTGACCTTGTGGCCCCCAAGACCCTGGGGCTAATGTGCCCAGGAGCCACAAGCCCATGCTCTCGTCTTCTACCTCTGTCCCAGGATAGCCCTTAGACTCATTATAACTCATTTGCATTGCTGTTATAGCCACCACCACCGCTCCACCCACTGGAGGAAAGCTGTCATGACAGTTCAAGTATAAACCTTGTAGGGTCAGAAACTCTTCCTCCCAAAATGTGGGAGAGTCCCCCAAATGATTAGAAGCAGCCTCCATTAGAGACCACCCTATCCATGATGCAAGACCCTCTCACATAAGAGGAAAGGACACCCGCTCCTCCTATACCTCTCCATAGCCTCAGGACAGTTGCCACCTCTGTGCCTGTCTGGTCTCCCACACTGAGGGTGTACTGTTCTTAATAAAACTGTTCTCTGCTTTCACTCGGCACAGATGTCTAATTCTTTACTGCATTAGTGCCAAGAGCCTAGATACAAGGCTTTTTGTGCTGACGATCATACTTATAATGATACTGGGCCCATCACTTGTATGTGCCCCTTCCAAGGCCATGGGAGGGTCCCTAGGAATAGCTTCATGTGGTCATATGATTTTTTAAAAATTGTAAAACAAACATTTTTTTATTATTTTCTTATAAAAGAGACCCCCTCCCCAATTTTGTAAGTGCTAGGACTCACATAAAAAAAATTATCTGCTTACTTAGTTTGCATACTCATGAAACTAGGACTTGAGACAAGACTAAGGCAGGTCACTTATTTGTAAGATGACCCCAGGAAGCAGGAGAGAGGGAGCAGGAAAAGTTGGACCCAGAGAAACGAAACATCTAAATATAATGATGCATTATCAAGGTCGCTGCTGTAAATAATTGAGCTCAGTGCCACCAGGACTCTCAAAAAGCATGAAAATTATCTCCTAGAACTGTCCACCTAAAAGCAAGAGGCCAGGGCATTTAGCCACCAGTTCCCATAAGCCATTGGTAGATGACTGCCCCCAGAGATTAATTCTTGCTGAATTTCTGGTCTGCTCCCTGAGTTAAATAGCCGATTCAGAGAATATGCTGGGGGCAGAATGCTGAAAGACATTATGCCCTTGAAGTGGGACACCGATAGCCAAGATGAGTCTGAGCTTGCTCTGAACTGTCTATCAGAATGCATGCTTGAGTCAGAGTTGCACTGAGGGCACTGGATGCTTTTATGAGAGAAACCTGTTTCAACAATCCGATGGGTCAAAGCACAAACTTTAGAATGCTCTTATTCAAGGTGCAAGAGAAGGAGAGTAATAAGAAAATGGGAATGTTTAAATAGTACAAAGATAAGAAAAGAACTAAATCAAAGCAATATCAGAGAAGCAAAGAAAGGAAAGAATTTCAGAATGAAGTCTGGTCAAATATTACATTTTACAGGGTGCTCAAGAACGATATGCTTAAAAGCTGCCATTGAATTGGGTTAATGAGAGAAGATAATTGACTTTATAGAAGAATTTCATTGAAAAAGTGGGTCAGAAAATCACATTAAAATCCATAATTACTTTCTTTTCTTGCATTTGTAACAGCTGATCCTTTTCCTGAAAATCTTCCCACCCAAATACCTTTATGTTTCTGTGAGGATTAAATGAGTTAATATATGTAAAGTGCTTAGGACTATGTCTGGCACATTGTGGGCACTATGGAACCGTTTTCTTTTATTATTTTTATTATTTGGAGGATTGTAAAGACATTGTGGATAATGTAATAAGAAGTCAAGTAAAGATCAATGTAAAGATTTTTAAGAAAACAGGAGGTCCTCTTAAGTCAGAGAAGATTATTTCACGGTGGTCTCCAGAGGGCGCAAGGAGTTCAAGATCAAAGGGAAAAAGAGATGATGGGGGAAATCCAGGTTAGGGACAAGAAAAGTCAAGAAGGTCCAGAAGAGGCTCAGAATTAGAACAATAGGGACAGGTAAAGGCTGCTTACAGTTGATCAAAGAACAAATAGGCAAGCGGTTAAGAGATGGAGCTATGGAGATCATTTTCAGAGAAGAATTGTAGAAATGGAGATATCAGAAGTAGAACAATTCTAACCTCCATAGGCACAGGTATAGCTACACCTGATGATATCCAAGTAGAGTGAACATTTCAGAATTAATATAATAATAACATAAAATTATACTTCATAGCTTACAGAAACTTATTTTTCTCAAAACAATGCATGCAAACACACACAGACACATGTATGCACAATATACATGTATATATAAAAATGTACTATTTATACATGGGGATATTTATTATCCTAAATTAGTGGGAAGCTAAAAATTTAGAAAGATAATTAATAAGACAGATTTTTAGGTTCCACTAGCAAGTTCCCTGGTGATTGATCCTCAATCCTTTATTCTAATTAACAAAATGTGGCAGTGATTTACAGATATCATTTTCCTATTAAAAGCATTTTAATAAAATACTTTTCATATCCTCTTATAATAAAAAATACAAAGTATCTCTTTTTATGTTAAATATAATTTATTGTCAAATTGGTTTCCATACAACATCCAGTGTTCATCTCAACAGGTGCCCTCCTCAATGCAGATCATCCACTTTTCCCTCTTCCCCCCATCAACCCTTAGTTTGTTCTCAGTATTTAAGAGTCTCTTATGGTTTGCCTCCCTCCATCTCTGTAACTTTTTTTTCCCTCCCTCTTCCCCATGGTCTTATGTTGTTTCTCAGGATCCACATCCACATATGAGTGAAAACATATGCTATCTGTCTTTCTCTGCCTGACTTAATTTCACTTAGCATAATACCCTCCAGTTCCATCCATGTTGTTGCAAATGGCCATATTTCATTCTTTCTCATTGCCAAGTAGTATTCCATTGTGTATATAAACCACATCTTCTTTATCCATTTGTCAGTTGATGGACATTTAGGCTCTTTCCATAATTTGGCTATTGTTGAAAGTGCTGCTATAAACTTTGGGGTACAAATGGCCCTACGCATCAGCACTCCTGTATCCCTTGGGTAAATTCCTGGCAGTGCTATTGCTGGGCCATAGGGTAGATCTACTTTTAATTTTTTGAGGAACCTCCACACTGTTTTCCAGAGCAGCTGCAGCAGTTTGCATTCCCACCAACAGTGCAAGAGGGTTACAAAGTATCTCAATGTCCATGACTAGTAGGTTATAACTAACATTTATTTTTACATTTCTTGTTAATTTTCTGCTTATGCTGTTCATGTGTATTGATGACGTCATTTTTATAGTTTTACATGTTCAAAGAGACCTCCCTTAGTTCTCTCTTTTATATACACACATTCACTTTGTACTTTGAAGTAACGAATTATCTGTCACAACTTACCCCTTTTTGATCTTTACAGCAGTCATTTCCATACATTCCATCTCTGCTTAAGAAATATATACTACCTTTTTTAATCCCATCAGTAGGCAAATATCAAAATATCTAAGATGTCTCTAATTTTACTACACAAAATACTTTTGAGACTATAAGAATCGGTCACTTTTTTCATTAGCACAGAACATTACACTCACAGCTACCTCCACCTCAATGCCTTCTAGTTTTCTGAAAAGATTATTTCAAAGTGTAATTGTTTTATACGAAAGAGTGAACACTCATACGTTACCATGGTATTGACTGTTGCAAATCAATATGAATATATTCTTACTATCCAAGCAGGAATATAGAGAAAAAGCACATTATGCTCCATGTGGGTAACAATTCCAGGATAGATCTTTACGGTAGAAGATTAATTTCACACAAGGAGCAGCCTTCTTTGAATTAGTGTATGAATCAACTAGTTACTATCTTCTACTAATGCAGAATATTTTATGGAAATATCTGTTCCATGAACTATGAGCATAAATTACCAAAATGATGAGTAGAAAGACATCTATTTTATTTCACGAGCAATAGAAGAAAATGAATCTTTCTTATCATTTAGAGAAATTTTTGACAAAATGTTGTAAAGCCCTTTTTGGAAAGTTATTGAATTTACTCTTTGTTTTATCAAATTAGTAGCAAAATAAAAAACTGTACTGGTAAGAAAATACCTTTCAACTTAAAGATGCAACGAGATGATCATTGTTTAATGGCTTCATAAGAAGGGAACTCAGCATTAATTTTTTAATAAGGTTGTAATTTGAACTCAGTGAAATTACTATTGGTAAAGGTCCTCATCTAATTAAACACAAACAAATGTATCTTAATTCATGTCCCCAAAAGAAGTGATCCCTTTATATTACAGTCAAGTTCAATGCTTCCAAAGGATTTAAATAACTGAGAAAGGTGCTTAATCAAAAATAGCTACTTATTTCAATTAACTTTCTGTTAAACATGAATGATGCTTCATTTCCAATGTTCTGTGCTATAAATGGTGACAATTACTTTATTCATTCGTTTGTGGTCAGTCAATAAATATTGAATAACCACTACATCCATAGAACTACTCAAAACTTTAGAAGTTAAAAAAACTTCGCAGTAATCAAAGAACATCAAATCTAATAGGAAATAGTCATATACTTATATATAAGTAACTAAAATAAAATGTGACAAATTTTAAATTAATGATTCTACTCCAAAATAAAAAAAAACTATTATAATGTTATGCCTTTCTTTTCTCCATCAATGTAACTTTAATTTTGGAAATTTTATTTGATCTGTTCTTGACAATATCCATTCCCAATAATGGTGATGGTGGTAGTGATGATGGTGGCGATATTAGTTAATGGTTATTGGACATTATGTGCCAGTCACTGCCCTAAGTAACTAATATGCATTTTTTCGGTGAATCCTCACAACATCTCTATCAGTTAAATGCTATTATTATAGTCACATTCATAGAGAGGAATCCTGAAAGACACAGAGGTTAAGTATTCTGCCCAAATTCACACAGCTAGTATGAGCAGATCTAGGAAGCAAAATTAAACTACCTGATTCCAGATGTCAGGTTGTCAACCATCACACAAAAGTATAATATAAATCATCATTACATATACCATAAAATATCACAAAATATGCTCTATAATAGAGAAATCATATCTCTACACAAAATTATAAAAAGTATTCTTTCACCTCTTCAGTTAGTTCCATGGAATTATTCCTAGTCACCTCTAAATTCTTGATTAATTGCCTCTGCTCTACTTGATGTGTGACCTTAGAAAAATTAAGATTTAAAAGAATATATGAACTTTTCGAATCTGTTAAATGGAGCTAATAATATAATTGTCCTACCTCATTTTCCATAAGACTCCCAGGTTTCTAGAACCTCCTTTATCAGACCAACAGTCTCCTTTAAATTTTGCTCCTTTCCAGGACTAGACAGTTTTGGGGGCCTTGCCAGCCTGGTGGTGTAAAGCAGAAGTGGTCGATCTAGTTTCAGTCTGAAGCAGATGCTGTGTCCATACGCCTTCATGGTGGGACTTTTGAAATAATACTGTCCTTCCTCCAGGTGAAGAAAATTTCTAATGGTCCAGGCTGAGGACTATTTCCTGTCCCTTTCTGAAGGATAGAGGGATTTTTCCTATTTCCCTTCTTCTTTCACAGTGGATCTTCACATGCGTCTTAGCGTCAATATAGTTTGCTCTTCTTCGTCAAAAAGAAGAAGGCTTTTGTTCTGTAGAAAATAAGGGTCCAAGTGGGGCTTTCTGATTTTCCCAAGGTGGTGAACATTCTCCTCCTCTAACCTGAAAAACTGAGGTGGTTTATTGGGTCAAGAACTCTACTTTCACTTTGTTCTTGAGTATTCAAGTGAAGTTCTCTGTAGAAGCGCCAATGAATTAATGCAAACATCCTTTGGGTCGGCAGCTCTTAAGGCTTCTAAACTCTCACATTAGCCCACACAGAACCTTTAGCATTCATTAAAAGTTTTAGTTGAATTATTTTTCCCACTTGTATGGAATCTTCATTTTCCTCCTGTGGTCTGCCCTACAGAAGTCAGGACTCATACCCCACTTCTACTTGAAAGTGCCTGCCTGTCCTTGGATTACAGACTGGTTAGTTTCTCTGTGACCTAATCTCTCTTATGGTTTGAAGGAAAGTTATACTTTTTGTAGATTATCTGTTTTCTGTATGCTAGGTAGAAACCAGAAGTCTTGCATTTTGATATACATTGTTATTTAATCTATACTAAAGCATTGAATCTTACATATTACTATCATCTCCATTTTGTTCATAAGGAAACCGAATTGTAGAGAACTTAAATCACTGCCCAATAACATTTAATTACTAAAGGACAAAAGCCAGTTCTTTTGACTTCAAGATCAGTTTGCTGTATACAGTTGGCTATGCCATAGGTCAGAAATGTTACAAAAATGAAAAGAAAATTCAGTGATATTCTACCATAATCCAGGTTGTCACCTGGGTGGCTTGTAACTCGGTGGAATTTCACAAAGTGCATATGTCAGTTTTCCTCCCACGTCGTGCTGGTGATAATGAGAAATTATGCTGAGCAAAATAAACCAGGCACAAATGAGTATATACTGTATAATTGCATTTATATCAAGTTCTAGAATGGGGAAACTAAGCTCCGGTGATATATAGTGATGTTAATAGCTTCTGAAAGGGGGATGTGGGTGGAGATTGTAAAAAACTGACACAAGGAAACTATTCTATGATAATATCCTTTATATTGATTTTGGTGGTGGTTAAATGGTATAGTTTTAAAAACTTAGAGCACTGTACATTTAAAATATATTTATTTTATTATATCTAAACTATACCTCAATAAATTTCAGCTATAACCAGACAGAAAGGAATTCATTAATTTATTAAATTAATTTATTAAATTAATTATTAAAAATTCATTAATTTAGAAATTTTGTGAGTTCCATGGGAAGTTAGGTATAATTTTAAAATATTTTAATGTGTGTTATTTTATTTAAATTTTACTATACTGGGAAGTATGTATTATTATTATTATGTCCATTTTATACATGGGTTTGAACACAAGTTTGAATCTGTTGAAAGAGTTGGCTACATCATGAATTAGAAATGTTACAAGTAAAATAAATGCAATAATATCTTACTGTAATCCACAGCATCATATGAGTTATCTTGAAACTCTACATGGTAGGAAAAGAGAATATATTCATTTTTTTTCCATATTAGAAAGGTGACAATGAAGCTCCCACCTTCATCATGGAAACCTCCACACCCTAAATGAAAATGGAAATGGTATTCTTGAGTAAATGTCTGCAATCAAAATACATTATTATCATTTCCTTTTTCAAGTTAACTGACAAGAACATTTTTGGCCAAACTGACTGACTGTTTTCAGAACATGTGCAGACAATGGGCCCACCCTGTTAATAGGTTAATTAAAAATAGCTAGTTGATTGTTACTATTGTCATTTGCATACCACATGTTACCAGCATGTTTGGCATACTTTGATAAGACTGTTTTCACACAGATTACAATGAGAAAAATGAAACATATAATTATCCAAATAAAATATAGCATCAATAAAATAGGACCATTTTTATAAAGCTATATTTCATAAAATAAATATGCCTATCACACGTGTCAGGAAATGCTTCACAAAAATTGAATAAATTCCATGTATACTATAATAACAGTATATAATATGGCTTAGTCCTGACCCTCTATAAAGACAGGTTGTTATTGCTTATTATGTTCCCTTTGATTCAATGTTCTCATGAAGCCCTAGCCCTTAATAGTGACCTTAGGTTCAAATATTGTAATGGTAGTCCATTTGTAATTTCAAAGGTACAGGACCACATCTAAATAGGTGCTTACCAAATGGAACACGCATTTAATAATCCAATAACAGTCACTATCACTAAGTATTTTACAAGACTTACATTCTTCCCTGTCTACTCAGTAGTACAACTCTGCACAGAGATGTTACCTAATGATGGAAATGACTAACATAGTTTGAACTTCAGATGTGGACTAATAATATGCCTCAAGAATGGCTAGATAATTTAGATCAAATTGAGCTTTCTCATCTCCAGTTTCTGCACACACTAGTCCTGGCTCTCCACTGTTGTTATTTCCTAGTTATCATTTGCTCAAAATGTACTTTCTTTTGCCATTTGCTCTTGTCTCTGCCTGCCGGGCTTCTGATTGGCTCGAGTAAGGAAAGGCCAAGTGGATGTATTTGTTTAGTGACAGAATATTGACTACCTCCCAGGACATCATTATTTCAGGATTTCCCTAGCATTTGGTGCTGATTATAGTGTCTGGAGCTACTAGTGAATTATTTTCAGAAGGACCGTATGGCTTTATTGTCAAAGTAAAGCTTTATACTATAATTGGGAGGTACCCTTAAAAAAAATTGCAGGGCTGAAAAAAAATGGCTAAGTAGTTGCAAATTTTCTCTCTGACAACATTTCTTACGTCTTATTGACTTAAAAAAATCTGTCTTCTATTCTGATCATGCAGTATAATAACAGAGAGGAAATTAAGGGGTGGTTGTGACTCTTGAGATCATAAAGTTGGTATTCACTCTCATTGGTCAGACAGCAAGTAGCCAGTGCTCACTGAAACCTCAAAGCCACTCTCTTCTGGTTTAGTATTTGGTAACAGCACTTCACACCAGAATCATCTTCCTCTCTCTTGAGTTTCTTGATTCCTATTTTTGCTTCCTCGTTAGTCAGTGCAATGTTGCGAGTGCCAATAAGTCAGTAAACTAAATGATAATTTCCCTTTACGATTTGCCAGCTTAGACTGTTACTTCTAAGAGACAGGTGTTTGGAGTTCTATAGCTAACTTGAATTACATATTAAATTAAAGAAAAAAAATTCTTAAGTCTCTGCAAGCAGAATGTATTTTCTCTTGCTTTTTTTTGGAGACATAATAATCAGATACTTTAGGCCATAAGTCACAATGACAAAGCAAAAATAGAGTTGTCCTAAAAGAGATAACCACCCACACATCTGAAAGCTGACTTTAGATTGTGTTTTAGTCTCCGTTCCTGCTCTGTGCAATGAATAATGAGTATGTATCTAGTATCCACCTTTCCTCCCTTGTTTTTGTTGATGAGTAGTTCATATAGTGCCTCCATAATGAGATCAATATGTAATTTTTCAATTTTTTGAAAACATTTGTTCAAAAGCCAATATATTATATGTTTTCCAAATCCAAGTCCTATATCCATATTTCACTGAAACCTTAAGAGGTATGTCCTCTTACCACTTCACCCCTTGCCCCTTCCATGCTATAAAGACAATTATGGCATATAAGAAAACATATTGACCTTGAAGTGGACTTAATTTCAAGTTCCATGCCAAGGAGTTACTAGCTATATGATCTGAAATAAGGCGAATGACATTTGTGTGTCTCCGTTTCTTTTTTATAAAATGGGAAAACCATTCACCTTACAAAGGCTATTTGGGAATTGGAATGATGTGAAACAATGCACTCTGTAAGTTATATATCAACAATAAAGCCCTCTATAACAGAAGTCAACTTATAAATAAAATACTCTCATTGCAATGGAGTTTTAACTACCTATTGTTTGTAACTGTAGGGATGTGATTGATAATAATATAGCATATATTATGATTATAGATTTTGCTTTCTAAGAAATGTAAGCCTCTTTAATACTCAAATGTCTCTATGTTTTTATTGCTTGGTTTTTTTTCACACATAGAGTATTGAAAATTTCCAGAATTTTGAGTGTTGACAAAGATCCCATGCAGTCATCCTGAGAGAATTTCATCTCTAGCTTTGCCTCTTCTCGGCAGTAAGCCATCAGTTCAGGGAATAGAACTGACAGTAATTTAAGATGGTGTCACATCTCTGGTGCCACTTTTTGGAAAATTATAGGATGTTGTGTTCCATTTGTGTCAAATTTGGTGTTAAGAGATGGCAGAAATGCTAGTGTTGCTACCAGAAAACCACTTCTGTGCTCTGTGACAATGAGAAAACCAGCCATGTTCCTTAGAGGCATAGGTGTGGTGATGACAATCTGTCAATCTGAGAAGTTCAGAAAGCACTACAAAACCGAAAATGGTATGTTTTCCTTCAGTTTGATTTAAACTTCTGAATACTTTTCCTTTGCTTAACTGTTGGCTTGATTTATTCAAGAGTTACAGTAGATGAAATAAACTTTTTAATTTACTATACCTAAGTATTTCTAATTAGATAGTTACAACTACTAAAATATTCACATGGAGAGCAATCATTTCAAGAGCCATCACAGGAAGCAATTGTAAGATGCCTATATTTTGTGTAATTATATAGCTCATTCTTTGTCTTTCTCGAGAGAATTTTGTATGAGATAATAACTTCAGAAAATGATATTAATATATCTGATACCAGAGCTATTACCAATCCTAATTTGCACCTTTCATGCTACTTTGAATATTTTATTTATGCCAAAATGTCAACTATGCAACTGAAAATGGCCTAAAAGGAACATTAGCCATTCATCTCTGTGGGTAGAATGTACCCATATCATTCTTGACAATACAAAATGCTCTAAGACACAGGTTTGCATACATTTTGTGTTTATAGATGATTGCAGAGGATCAAAAAACCCATAGATAACTTACCCTATTTTCATAAATCTCCATCACAGAGATATACTTACGAGGTACTGATTAAGATCTATATTTTAGGTGGGTGCAGGAGGGTGGCTAACACAAATAATGCAGTCATTAAAGTGGAGTTACAGAAAAGATGATAACTGCTCCAGAGTCAGAATACCTAGATCTTCATATAAAGTCCTTATGCTCCCTGGTATTAGAGGAAAGCCAAACTCTTTTAGTGAACAAATAAAGAGATATAATACGTGGACCAGGAGAGAGAAAGTATGGTCTTTATAAGAATGACGTTCTGCAGCAACAACCAGTCTGTCTCTTTTCTTTCCAACTTCTTCACTAGAAAGTGCCCCAAACATGCTTTTCTTAAGCTCTAATAATTGATGCCCTCTAACCGGAAAATTGCAAGTCATGAAGACAGCTCAGTTTCTTCTGCTACTAGGGCACAAAAAGGGCAGAGGAGAGGAGGCAGAGCTGAAAGGTGAGCCTAGATCTCCTTCATTTAACATAACGGTAAAGTAAGTGCCTTCCCATGGGTCCAATAGATACTTTAGATGGTTGTAGCATCTTAGGTATTCTTGCCAATCCCTCCAAGAAGACCACCTTCAGGGAGAGGGTTTCACTGCACAAAGCTGTGAGGTAAATGGTGGCATGACTTGGAGAGGGAGAAAAGGAGGAAGTTGCATTTCATGTGGCTCTCCCATGCCAGGAGATCATGTGTGGGTGGGATCCAGTCCTTTGATGAACCAGCAAATGCATAACTAGGAGATGGCTTTAGAGCACACAAAATACAGAAAGCACAAAGAGCCAGTTGGTATTAGGCAGAGAAGCCATGATGACTAGCAGCACCACACCACTGTACCCAATCTTGACAGGAAGGATGGGATTACTCACATTGTCCTGTCCAATAAGGGTAAGCCTAAAGAAATGCCTTTACTCTCTGTCCTCCTTGTCCCCAAATGAGAGGAGTACTTGGAAGACCACAGTATGACAGGGCAGACCACTTTGCTCTCTAACTTCCATAGCTAGAACTCTCAGCCTAATGCTGCCAGGAATGGGGACAAGGAATATTTTGACTCCTTTTTAATTTTTTTCAATGCAATTCCATTTATTCACTGTTTTATAACTTAGAATTCTGAAGAGTTTACAATGTAGCATTTCCTAACTTGTTTGTTGGTATTATAGCTTTATTAGTTCAAATCAAGAAAGAGCTCACATGTTCTAATCCATCATGATGATGTACGATATTTAGCTCTTCTTTGGTGGTGGAACTCAGCAATTTGTTTCTTCTATCTGCTGGGTATTTTCTAAATATTTCAGCATTTGCCTCATATCTCTGTGTTTACTTGTTAATGTGTAAGATACCTTGGTTTTTTGATCCCTCACAGTTACGTTGTAATGATCAATGAGAGGCTCTCCTGGACTCCAATCCCTGCTGTTTGGCCATATATATTCCCTTCGGAGGTTGCCATAGCCCCTTCATTCCAAGCTGTTCTGTCCCTTCGTCTAGTAAATCATAGGGATCCTCTCATACTCACCATGCTTTAACTTGTACTTATTTCTGGTGGGCTTTGAATTAAATGTGAAATTGTTCATTTAAATGAACAAGATCAAGTTTTAATTACTGAAATGAGACTCTCAATAACTAAAATAAGTAAAGTTTTATGGACTGAGACTAAGATATCATTAAGGGACATGTCAAACACAGGAAAGGGGAAGTTATAGAGAACTTAGCAGGAGCAGTTCACAGAAAAATAGAACATAATTGTTTTCATCAAGTCAAGATTCCTAATTTAAACTGGTAATAGATTTTTAATATTGCCATTTGGAATTTTCAAAGGTTTTACAACAGCAAAATAATTAGTGTCTCTTTGTGCATAAACCTAGAAAAAAATTTTGGCAAGTTTCTTTTTTTAAAAAAAACATTTGTTGATAAGACATTTTCAACGAGAGCAGCTTATGTAAACCTTTATATTAATACATTGTGAGATATAATCACATTGGTATTTTTTAAAGTTTATTTATTTATTTTGAGTGAGAGAGAGCATGCAGGGGAGGGGCAGAGAGAAAGGGAGAGAGAGAATCCCAAGCAGGCTCCGCGCTGCCAACACAGAGCCAGATGCATGGCTTGAACTCCTAAATCGCGAAATCGTGACCTGAGCTGAAGTCAGACACTTTAACAACTGAGCCAGCTCCAACTCATAAACTGCTAGATTATGACCTGAACAGACATTGGACAGTTAACTGACTGAACCACCCAGGCTCCCCAATAAAATTGGTATTTTAAGACACGAGCTTTAGGGGTAATTTGCAATGCAGCAATATTTTGTAATAATATTTTTGTTTGTTTTATTTTCCAACTGACACAAGCCCTTTTCTCTGTCAAGTAGTTAGGGTAACAGCTGGTCTTCCTCAGTTCAAATTGATCTGAACTTGGAGTGAGTTCACCTATATTCAAGCCCAACTTCCACCCTCTTGGAAGTACAGTAAAATATTGGTTTGCTAGCAAATTCGTTCCAAAAACATGCTTCTAATCCAAAGCACTTGCATATTAAGGCAAATTTCCCCATAAGAAATAATGGAAACTCAGATGATTCATTCCACAACCCAAGAATATTTATATAAAAATGATTACAATACTGTAATATAATACAAAATAATAGATAAAATGCAAAATAGAAAGAAAAATAAACAAATTAACCTGCATTTACCTTTGAAAACCTTCATGGCTGCTGTGAGGGAGACAAGAGAGAGGAGGGTTATTGTGTAGGATGACTTTCTCTACCACTAATGGAATCACCGCCATCTACTGGCTCAATGGAATATTTTTCTGCATGGGAGCCATTGTATATGCTCACATGGATGTTGACTACAGTACAGTATCAATAAACTCTTGTCATATACTGTATTTAATGTAACTGGCAATAAGGAAGCAGAGGAAAGGGTCTATATCTGCAGGCAGCCTGACCTAGAATGAAGCAAAGCATTCCTAAACTCACTCTTGTATGGAAAAGTAAAGGACTGTCTATAGGTCACTTTGAAGTGCTAAAAAATACACTAGTGCCAGTTGTGGGCACCTTCTAATATTCTGAAAAATCACTGATTTCTGCCAAACACCATGGACTGAGACCAAGCATCTGAGCATGGGAGACGATCATCCACAATCCTACAGTGAGAGAGAGAGAGAGAGAGAGAGAGAGAGACCATTGGTTCAGTTGTGATCATGTGATGTTTGGTGTCATGTAACTCGTATTGCCAGACATGGGCTTGTTTATCAAGTTAAAATGTATTAGAAATGTTCACTCACCTTGCAGAACACTTGCAGAACAACTTATTCGCAATCCAAGGTTTTACCATATATAGTATTGGTCTTACTAGTAGTTCAGCTGGATTGTGTTGGGGCAGCAGTTTGAGATATTTTTTGTGTATCTTACATTTCAATTCTGTCAGAGCCCTGGACTCTAACACCATGAGAATGTGTGGTACTATCCAATTACTCTTTGCTATCTGACCCTTCCTCCATGGCACTTTCTTGGTTGAATCAGAGTGTGTATATAAGGGAAAAATTGTTTAGTCATATGATTTGCTTCTGTATTTGGGGTTTCCTGATTTTATTCCATTCTATCTACCCTTACCTCATCTAAGGCTCAGCTGATTTCTGTTTGTCCCTGCAAATATTCTCTATGTTAGGGCCACTCCTCAATTTACCTGTCCCAGACCAAATGCCTGCTCTAGGTATGGTAGTTGTTATGTTACTCATGTAAGAAATGCTTGTTTTTCTCTGGAATTTAGTTTTTCAAGGTTTTATTTCAAGGTTTTACCTTATGTCAAGGTTTTATAGCTCTTTGCTAGCCACACAAAATAATATAGTCACTATTTGCTCATATTTTTCTTGTTATCATAAAACAAATGTCTTTCATATCTTATATCCTAATTAGAAGAAGTCTAAGCATTTAAAATTAGGGCTATTATTAACTATTTCTTGTTATAATTTCTCTTACTAAAATAATCACTTTTGCATTATAACTTCTAATTGAATAATAATTTTGTACCTTCTTTAATTCTAAAAGTCAAATCACGTAATTCAATTTTATGTCTGTTGCATTGAATAGAACATCTAAAATGGAACAAAACACCTACGAATAAAATACAGTGCTGGTAGTATTAAGACCAGCAGTTTCACCACAAAATATGATGTTGGCTATTAGTTTATGACAGAAAACTTACATCATATTAAAGACAGATCTTGCCATTACTAATTTTTAAGAGTCTTTTACCAGGAATATTTGTTAAATTTATACCATCATTTGAGAGACTTATATGTTTTTCTTTTTGTATCTATTGATGTGATAAATTATATTAATAGATTTCCAAGATAATATCATTCTTTGACTCCTGGCGTGAACACATCTTAATCATAGTAGCTGATTATTTTCTACTATGATGTTGAAATCTATTCTAATGATGTTATATGGAAATTTATATCTACATTATTTCAAAGTAGTTTTTATAGCAAGAATGGAAAATGCTTGTCATCTGTAGAACCACATGTGTTCATGGCAGATATCATAATTGGTGAAAGCAAATGAGGCTAATGATTCATTATTTACATAATACTTGTCAGCAGCTACTACTAATGAGTCAGAGTTGGAATGAGACCTGAAACTGCTATCATTAATCTATGCTTTTCATTTTTTATGTTCTCATTGTCAGTTTTAGCATTAAGTCGCATAACATTCTCTCCTTTTATGTTTTGCCACAGGTATCATAACATGTAACTTTCTGATTTCTAGAAAGTTTAAAATAATTCAAGCTTAAAAATGTCTGGTCCAGAGATATTCTTTAATAACTTTTTTCAATGTCTTCTATGGCTGTTGATTCATCCAGACTTTTACAAATTCCTAGTAGGTTTATTTTAAGTAAGCTTTATATTCTCAGAATATAGTTTGAGTCATACTTTTATACTCCTGATATAGAGACAATCAGTAAGACGTACTAATTTTTTAATGTCATAAAATTGGATTATAGAACTATACATGCTTACAGTTATATACTTATACATTTCAATTTTGGCTAAATATTGCTTTTAACCTTATTTCAAATAATCATAATCCGTATTTACTTTTAAAATTACTTTTCCTGGGGTGCCTGCGTGGCTTGGTCGGTTAAGCACCCAATTCTGGATTTCAGTTTAGGTCAATGATCTCGTGGTTCATAAGTTCGAGCCCCATATGGGGCTCTGCACTGATAGTGTGGACCTACTTGGGATTCTCTCCTTCTCCCTCTCTCTCTGCCCCTCCCTGACTTGCGTGATCTCTCTCTCTCTCTCTCTCCCTCTCTCAAAATAAATAAATAAACTTTAAAAAGTATGCTTAAAAATTACTTTTCTTAATTTTTGGTATGATCTTGAAAATATATTGTCAACTTCTTCAGTGGAATTTTACATATGTCTATTAGATGAAGCTTGTGTGGTAATGTATAATTTTTCTAAATTCTTACTAAATTTTGTTGACTTAATCTGTCACTTACCAAGAAAGTATATTATTATCATCGTCTTATTCAGTCAATGCTTATTTGATTTGGCAATAAGCTTATCAGTCTTTTTGCACATTCTTCTTACTTTTATCATATACGTCCATCCGGGATTATTTTCTTTCTAGCCAAAGTACTCATTTAAAATTTCTTTTACTGGGGCACCTGGGTGGCTCAGTCGGTTGAGCACCAGACTTTGGCTCATGTCATGATCTCACAGTTCTTAAGTTTGAGCTCCGAGTCAGGCTCTGTGCTGACAGCTCAGAGCCTGGAGCCTGCTTCGGATTCTGTGTCCCCCTGTCTCTCTGCCTCGCTCCTGCTCGTGTCCTGTCTCTGTCTCTAAAAGTGAATAAACATTAAAAAATTAAATTTCTTTTACTAATAATCTGTTACATACTCTCTCAATTTTTGTTTATGTGAAAATATCTTTGTTTTAACTGCATTTAAAAATAATTTTGGTGTTTTGTTAATTATGGATGGACAACTCTTTTCTGATATCATATTGAGTATTTTATTATGGTCATAAAAATGGGTCACCCAGTGGATGATGCCTTTGAGCATTTATATTCTCATGTAGATGAACCCCTTTAAACTAGGATTAGCAACATGACTAAATTTTTACTCAAAAAAATGAACCGATGCTGTGTGACTCTCAAGGTTATGTCAAAAAAAAGCCTTGCAGCTTTCCTGTGGTCTTAGAGTACTTGTTCAGAGGGGTGTCGGACTGTTGTAAGAAGTCTGATACCTTGAGCCTACCATGTTGTGGACAAACCTAAACCAATTTCGTGAGGAGAGAGATTCCAAGCTGAGCTCAATCTATCTACAAAACTAACAGTAAGGTGTTTTAAGTCACAAAATTTTGATCTAATTTATTATGCAACAACAGATAACTAGTATAAAATTGGATCCCTCCTTTTGGTGTTTATTTTGATTTTTAAAAGTTTTTTACCAATTGAATTGATATTTCTTTATAGGTAAAACCAAATTGAGGGGTGCAGCTATGAGGATACAGACCACAGAAGACTTTCTTCAACTGCAGGTTTGGGAGGGTTCTCCAAATCACCTTCAATTTTGATAATTTGTTAGAAGGACTCACAGAACTCACTGAAAGCTGTTATCTTTATGGTCACAGTGCATGGGAAAGGATACAGATTAAAATCACCCACAGGAAGAAAGGCATAGGGCAGAGTCCAGGAGGGTTCCTAACATGGAGCTTCCAGATGTCCTTTCTCTATGGAGTCACAGACAGTTGTAATGCCTCTTGGAATCTACGTGTGACAACACACAGGGAGTACTTCCAACCAGGGAAGCTCACCCATGTCATGAGGTCTGGAGTTTTTATTACGGTTCTATCACATAAGCCTCGTTGACTATCCAAGCGGCTTACCTCAGTCTCTAGTCTTTTAAGAGGCTGAGCTGAAATCCCATGCAGAACCCAAAGCCAAGACCCTACATTACCTTGTTGAAGTGGCTCAAAGCCTCCACCCTAAGTCACATTATTACTATGTGGCTGGTCCAAAGCCCCCAGGCAAACAAAGACACTCTTACTGGGCATGACATTCCAAAGACTTAGAGATTATCTCCTAGGATCTCAAAAGCAAAAATCAGACCAAAGTTACACTCTTTACTAATGTAGTTTTAGCATTTTAGCAGTTTTCCAGCACATTCCATTAAACTCCTGCCTCAAAGAAAAACAAATTATATCTACATAACCCTAACCTTAACCATTAATTCACTTCTTTTTTCTCTCCTGACTAATAAGACTCAATAATTTCTAAATATTCTGACGGCCATGAGACAGCTTCTCATATACTGAAACTTAGGAATCAATAAGAGTATGTGGTGCCCGGTGTTCATACTTTTAAGAGGGTGACACTCTAAAGAAAGTAAATTATCTAGTATGTATCTATTTGTTATAATCCATTCTAAAAGAACTCCTATAACCAATGTTGCCACTTTGGCAACTAAAAACACAAGATTCTCACTTAAGTTTGAGTTTATTTATTTTTGAGAAAGAGACAGAGACAGAGAGAGAGGGAAACACAGAATCCAAAGCTGGCTCCAGGCTCTGAGCTGTCAGCACAGAGCCTGACTCGGAGCTCAAACTCACAAGCTGTGAGATCATGACCTGAGCCAAAGTCGGATGCTTAACCAACTGAGCCACACAGGTGCTCCATCCCATCTAAATTTGAATGCTAAATGACAAATACCTATTTATAATTATGTCCCAAATATTACATACATACTTATCCTAAAAACTTACCCATTGTTCATCTGTAAATCAAATTTAAATGAATTTCTTGTATTTTATCTGGAAACCCTACGTTCAGAAATCCTTTAAACCAGTGACCATGAGCTAAGAAAATATATGATCATTGGCTTTAGCTTGTAAAAAAAATTATTGAAGATATAAAAAAATGCTAAATTAAATATATTCTTTTATCAAGTGTTATCATTTATTATAGCAAATGTGAAGAGTAAACTACAGAGTTGGTTATTCCTTCAAAGTTTTAGATCGACTATTCATTACAGCTAATTTCAAAATTGATTCATGGTTTTCTACTGTGATTTCTTAACACATAAATAAGTAAGAAAATTTCAACAAAGGATGAGTCCAGAAGCTTCCCATATTTGGAACACCTCACAACTGTTCTTAATTTTCTTGTACTCCCCTAAAAGTATCCACACAAACAAAGCTTTAGAAATTTACCTGATGATTTAGTGCTTGAATATCAAATACTATTCATGCTTCTGTCTGTGAGCTAAACTCTAGCCACTATAAGTGTTTGATTTAAAATAATGTGTAATTAACCTTAGTTTACTCAATAACATTATGCTGTGTTTTGACAACCAAATAGTGAAATTCACTGTGCTCAACCTCTATTTTATTGAAATCAACAGACAGAAACCAAAAATAATTGTTACAAGCCCTCTGATAGTAACAATTAGTTAACATCATAAAGAAATAGCTGTAAACAAGAACAGTGTTCCAGCCTGAGTTATGAATTATAAATTTACAAATTGATTTTCCTACACTTCTCCATTGACTTGAACCTTAAAAACATGTCATTGATTAAACAGGTCCTATATTATGTATGACGATGAGAAAGAAACCTGAAAAGACTGAAACAACAAAAAACACTGCAATGCATTTATCTTAACAAGAACTATTGGTTGGGGAATCTACTTATTCACCATTTTTCTAACCAATTCAATTATTGGAACTCTTCCTCTAGACTAAGCCATAATATATGGCGTGTTCCAAGAGATTTTGTGAAGGCAGGAAAAATCTTAAGAGGTAAGAGTGAACCATAAATTAGTCTATTTTTGTCTCTGCAAAACTTATAGACACATGAGGTCCTGAAAAATTCTCTTCATAAATACTTCCTGTGAGAAATGTGCCTTTCCATTATTTTCTCCTTTTACATTCATGTCATCTACTCATTTATTCATTATTTCAAATATGGATTGAATTCTTAGTACAATACCACACAAAATGTTATGTGCTGACTATTCCAAGATGAATAAGTAAAAATAGCTCCTTTAATGAACTTATAAACTAGTAGAGAAAAATAGATGAGAAAATCAATTATTGTAACAAAATTTAAAAAGTGCTAAAAGCAGAGAAATGCACAGTAAGAATAGAGAAGGATGATTTTTCTCATATTCTGTGTTGGTGACAAGAAAGTACGTTAGAAAACATTTCCACAAGGATATCCATAAGCTAAGAAATTATCCTACATTATTACTAAAAACTATTATCCTAAATGTGTACCATGGAAGAGAATATTGATATGTAGACCTCAAGCATGGGATGGGATAAAGGTGAAGGAAAGGAAAAAAATATGTATGGGTGTTAGAAATTCCACCCTAGATTTCAACACAATTTAGGGGTGGGAGTGGGGGACTAAAAGTAGGCTAAAATGTAGGTCGTGAGTGAAATAAGCAAACTTATAGTTAGCATGTGAGCTCTCAACTACTCAGTCCAGAGATAAAAATATTTAAAATTCATACTTCTTAAATTCTTCTCTAGTTGGATTACATTCAATAATATTTTCTCATTTATTCATTTAAAAGTTCAAATCAAGGCAAATAAAAAATTTTGTCCCTAAAACCATCCATATCTCTTCTGTTAATTCTGATTCTTACCAACTCTTCCCCTTTAAATTAACTCTAAAATATGATCTCGACTGATAGATTCAACATATAGGCAATTTCATTTCAAAGATCCATTGAGTGATCCACAGTTTTCACTGTGTAATTCTGGAGCTCTTTTATTTTATGACATTAATAAATTATAATCCAGGCTCTCTAATCCAATATTCTGCATGAAGAATAGGTAGACATTAAACATGTTTATGCCTGTCTTAATCTCTGCCTGTTTTTGTTTTTGTTTTTTATTTAAAAAGGAACAAAGATTGTGGGCATATTCTTGGCCTCTTTTCAAGCTTTAGGATATGGACAAGTATGGTTGTGGGTCAAGATGTAGAAATTAATATGGATTCAGTCTGAATGACCTTATGCAAGCTAATTTAAACAGCAATATGGAGTTAAAACATCAAGGGTAAGAGATCAGAAAACTTGATGTTCTTTCTTCTTTTGAAAATATGCTCAATTTTTTGAATTCAGCTTTGTAAATTCTAAGAAGAATCTTAGTATCACAACACAAGAGTAGCCTCAATTTTTCTTTCAGGTATCTATTTCTATACAAAATACTTTATGTCACATTTTATGTCAAATATTCCAAAAAATGTGTATTTTTACTAAATTCCCTTCAAAACGAAACAGATAATTATGGCCAAAACTACATATAGAAATTCACCATTTTGGGGTGCCTGGATGGCTCAGTTGGTTAAGCATATGACTCTTGATTTTAGCTCAGGTCATGATCTCTCATGGTTCATGAGTTTGAGCCCTACATCCAGCTCTGTGCTGACAGCATGCTCATGCTTGTGTATGCTCTCTCTCTCTCTCAAAATAAATAAATAAACTTAAAAAAATTCACCTTTCTTTATTTGGGGTTCATTGCAACTCTTCATTGTGGTAGGCCCAGGGTTCTAAAATAAAAATAAAAATCTAGAAAAACAAGATTGGAATTTTTCAGTGGCTCTAATAGCTGGTAATCTCATTCAGTGGATGCTGGTAATATCTCCTTGGAAAGTTTATAAGGTTAAAATAATTTCAGGTATAATATTTACTGATCACTTGTCCACCGATTAGAGTAGATGTAAAGTTATTTCCTATTTATTTTGGTTAAAAATACTTTTTAAATACATAAAATTTATCATCTGATTAGAGCACCAAAGATTCCTATTTATCTCTTCTATGTGCTGTAGTAATAATCATAATAATCATAATTATAATAGTCTTTGAGCACTTAACTTATACCAGGTGCATTGCTAAGCATTGTACAAGCTATCCATTTATTATCACAGAAGAAGTGAATACTGTTATTTTCTCTGTATCACATTTGATGAAACTGAGGTTTGGAATGGCTAAGTAGCTTACTCAAGGTCACATGGTTACTACATGGTGGAAATAAAATTACTGTCTGGTAGTCTGACTTCAGAGCCCATGTTCTAAACTACTATGCAATAGGGCCTTCTCTTTTAGGTGCCAGTTTCCAAGACCTTATGCCTAGCAAAAGAAGGGAAAAACTCTTTGCACAAATAGACATTTTGAGAAAGATTAATAAAAGATTAATAAAAGCTCCTTTTTCTTGCTTCTATCTCTCTGTGCTTCTCTTTGTTTCTGTTTTTTGTTGCTCTGTTTCATTGCATTTATAGCCTTTCCTGTGTGTGTCTTTTTCTTCCTTCCTCCCTCCCTCTCTCCCTCCCTCCCTCCCTCCCTTCCTTCCTTTGTTTCTTTGTTCCTTCCTTCCTTCCATTCCCCTTCCCTTTCTCTTACCCTTCCCCCTTTACTTACCCCCCCTTTCCCCTTCTTTCCCTTATTCCTCCTTCTCCCTCTCGTTCTCCTCTTTTTCTTCTTTTAAGTTTTACTTAAATAATCTCTACACCCAACGCAGGGCTCAAACTCATGACCCTGAGATCAAGAGGTGCATGCTTTCTGACTTAGCAGGTTGGGTACCATTAGTTCTTCTTTTTCTCACACACACACACACACACACACACACACACACACACGTGATGTTTGGATCATGCAGCTGGGTATATAACAAGATCACATAAAGGAAACTAAATGAAGGAAAAATGTGTCATTCAATCCTCTAACTTTTTAAATTAAACAGGTCCTGGAAATGGATGATGTCAAAGAGTATCTGTTCAATCATTATGTCTTTCTTTCCTTGTTAAAGTAATTTTGAATATCACACTAGGCCAAAGTCAACTTAAAATGCAAAAGAATACTAAAACTTTAAGACCAGATTAATTCATTTCCAATAAAGCTTCGAATAATATAATTTCTATTTATGTAAATCTATTACTTATTTGGAATCTGCACATATCTGATAACTACAAGTCTGATTAAAATGAGATTAAAGGAGAGCCTGGGTGGCTCAGTCGGTTAAGTGTCCAACTTCAGCTCCGGTCATGGTCTCACAGTCTGTAAGTTCGAGTCCTGTGTCAGGCTCTGTGCTGACAGCTCAGAGCCTGGAGCCTGCTTCAGATTCTGTGTCTCCCTCTCTCTCTGTCCCTCCCCTGCTCATGCTCTGTCTCTCTCTATCTCAAAAATAAATAAAAACATTTAAAAATTAAAAAAAATAAAATGAGATATTAAATAATCTATATATAAAAAGGGGGTTTCAAAACCATAGTCTTTTAGAAGAAAATAAATCTCAAACACTGTTAAAATATAGCAAGATATAATTCATTCTGAGAATAAGTACATATATTCATAAATATTTACATATATTATTCATGAAATATATATAGTGAGTCATTCATTGGTTGTTTCATGTTATTTAAAGGGTCTTAAATTTATGTTCTAGGAAAATTCAAAGAAAATAATGGTCAGATCACTGTGGAGGTGCGTAGTTCTGGTATCAGAAATAACACTGCTTTAAGTGATGGCTAGTAAGAAGAGCCTTACCAGTAGGAGCACATGCCCATTTTCTTCTCTTGTTTACATGGAAAATTGGATATTCTAGAAAAAATAAGGTGATTACTTTGAACAGAACCACAAGGTATCTGCTTCAGTAAGGATTTTAGATAAATCAATGTTCTGCTTAATTATTTCTCACTATAAAATATTCAGATCCCTCTTAGAATCAGAACATGTCAGAATGTATTATTCTGATTTGCTACAACATAGAATTGTATCTCACATGAGCAGATTAAAAGGCATTTGGGGGGAAGATGGCGGCATAGGAGGACGCTGGGCTCACCTGGTCCTGCTGATCCCTTAGGTTCCACCCACATCTACCTAAATAACCCAGAAAACCGCCAGAAGACTAGCAGAATGGACTCTCCGGAGCCAAGCATAGACAAGAGGCCCACGGAAGAGGGTAGGAAAGGGGGTGAGGCGGTGCTTGCTACACGGACTGGCGGGAAGGAACCAGGGTGGTGGAGGGGCAGTCTGCCGAGCAAGGCAGAGCCCCCGAGCCTGGCTGCAACAGCGGAGGGGCCTGACTGCGTGAGTTCTGACAGCCAGTGGGACTTAACATTTGGAATGTTAAAAGTCTACAGCTCTGCTCTCGGAGAGCGGGGAGGGAGGGGTGTTGAGTCCCAGAAGACACAGCTCAGCTTGGCAGGGGAACAAAGGCACTGGCAAGCACCATCTCCCTCTCCCATCCCGCAGCCGAAGCACCATGCAAATGCCCAATGCTGTGCTTCTGTGGATCCATCCCTCTGATGAGTCTGCCTCCCTCCTGGTGCTGCAGGGCCCCTCCCACAGGGAACCACAGAAGGCAAAGCGAGATAAGCCTGCCCCTCCTGCCCCTGTGCACCTTGCAGATCCACCCCAGCTAATATGCCAGATCCCATCAAAGCAGCACCGCAAGCCTGGCAGTGTGCAAGTAGCCAAGACAGGGGCCACACCACTCCACAATGAGTCCTGCCCCTGGGAGAGGGGAAGATAAGGTACACACCAGTCTGACTGTGGCCCCAGCGGTGGGCTGGGGGCAGACATTGGGTCTTACTGTGGCCCTGCCCACCAACACAAGTTACCCAGACAGCACAGGGGATGTGCCCTGCAGTTTGGAGCCACTGCATGGACTACCCAAAATGAAGAAACAGAACAATTCTCCTCTAAAGAAACTCCAGGAAGTAGTGACAGCTAATGAATTGATCAAAAACAATTTAAGCAATATAATGGAACAAGAATTTAGAATAATAGTTATAAAATTAATTGCTGGGCTTGAAAAAAGCATAGAGGACAGCAGAGAATCTATTTCTACAGAGATCAAGGGACTAAGAAATAGTCATGAGGAGCTAAAAAATGCTATAAATGAGGTGCAAAATAAAGTGGAGGCGACCACAGTTCAGATTGAGGAGGCAGAGAAGAGAATAGGTGAATTAGAAGATAAAATTATGGAAAAGAGAAAGCTGAGAAAAAGAGACACAAAAAATCCAGGAGTATGAGGGGAGAATTAGAGAACTAAATGATGCAATCAAACAGAACAATATCTGTATCATAGGAATTCCAGAAGAAGAGAGAGGGAAAGGTGCTGAAGGGGTACTTGAATAAATCATAGCTGAGAACTTCCCTGATCTGGGGAAGGAAAAAGGCATTGAAATCCAAGAGGCACAGAGAACTCCCTTCAGACGTAACTTGAATCGATCTTCTGCACAACATATCATAATGAAACTGGCAAAATACAAGATAAAGAGAAAATTCTGAAAGCAGCTAGGGATAAACAGGCTCTAACTTACAAAGGGAGGCCCATGAGACTAGTGGCAGACCTATCTACTGAAACTTGGAAAGCCAGAAAGGAATGGCAGTCAATCTTCAATGTGATGAATGGAAAAAAATATGCAGCTGAGAATCCTTTATCCAGCAAGTCTGTCATTCAGAATAGAAGGAGAGATAAAGGTCTTCCCAAACAAACAAAAAATGAAGGAATTCATCACCACCAAACTGGCTCTACCAGAGATCCTAAGGGGGATTCTGTGAATGAAATGTTGCAAGGACCACAAAGTACCAGAGATGTCACTATAAGCATGAAACCTACAAACATCACAATGACTCTAAAACCATATCTTTCAATAACAACACTGAATGTAAATGGACGCAGTGCTCCAACCCAAAGACAGGGTATCAGAATGGATAAAAAAAACAAGACCCATCTATTTGCTGTCTACAAGAGACTCATTTTAGGCCTGAGGACACCTTCAGATTGAAAATGAGGGGATGGAGAACTATCTATCATGCTACCGGAAGTCAAAAGAAAACTGGAGTAGCCATAGTTATATCAGACAAACTAGACTTTAAATTAAAGGCTATAACAAGAGATGAACAAGGGCATTATATAATAATTACAGGGTCTATCCATTAGAAGAGCTAACAATTATAAATGTCTATGTGCCGAATACAGAAGCCCCCAAATATATAAAACAATTACAAACAGAAGCAACCTTATTGATAACAATGTGGTAATTGAAGGGGACTTTAATACCCCACTTACAACAATGGATAGATCATCTAGACACAGGATCAATAAAGAAACAAGAGCCCTGAATGATACATTGGACCAGATGGACTTGACAGATATATTTAGAACTCTGCATCCCAAAGCAACAGAATATATTTTCTTCTCAAGTGCACATGGAACATTCTCCAAGATAGATCACATACTGGATCACAAAACAGCCCTTCATAAGTATACAAGAATTGAGATCATACCATGCACACTTTCAGACCACAATGCTGTGAAACTTGAAATCTACTGCAGGAAAAAGTCTGGAAAACCTCCAAAAGCATGGAGGTTAAAGAACACCTTACTAAAGAATGAATGGGTCAACCAGGCAATTAGAGAAGAAATTAAAAAATATATGCAAACAAATGAAAATGAAAATACAACAATCCAAATGCTTTGAGATGCAGTGAAGGCAGTCCTGAGAGGAAAATACATTGTAATCCAGGCCTATCTTAAGAAACAAGAAAAATTCCAAATACAAAATCTAACAGCACACCTAAAGGAAATAGAAGCAGAACAGCAAAGATACCCCAAATCCAGCAGAAGAAATAATAAAGATCAGAGCTGAAATAAACAATATAGAATCTAAAAAAACTGTAAAGCAGATCAATGAAACCAAGAGTTGGTTTTTTGAAAAAATAAACAAAATTGATAAACCTCTAGACTGGCTTGTCAAAAATAAAAGGGAGATGACCCAAATAGATAAAATCATGAATGAAAATGGAATTATTACAACCAATCCCTCAGAAATACAAGCAATTATCAGGGAATACTGTGAAAAATTATATGCCAACAAAATGGACAACCTGGAAGAAATGGACAAATTCCTAAGCATCCACACACTTCCAAAACTCAAACAGGAAGAAATAAAAAACTTGAACAAACCCATAACCAGTGAAGAAATTGAATCAGTTATCAAAAATCTCCCAAAATATAAGAGTCCAGGACCAGATGGTTTCCCTGGGGAATTCTACCAGACATTCAAAGCAGAGATAATACCTATCCTTCTCAAGCTTTCCAAAAAATAGAAAGGGAAGAAAAACTTCCAGACTCATTCTATGAAGCCAGTATTACTTTGATTCCTAAACCAGACAGGGACCAGGTAAAAAAAGAGAACTATAGGCCAATATCCCTGATGAATATGGATGCAAAAATTCTCAATAAGATACTAGCAAATCGAATTCAACAGCATATAAAAAGAATTATTCACCATGATCAAGTGGGATTCATTCGTTGGATGCATGGCTGGTTCAACATTCGTGATCAATCAATGTGATACATCACATTAATAAAAGAAAAGAAAAGAACCCTATGATCCTGTCAATCGATGCAGAAAAAGCATTTGACAAAATATAGCATTCTTTCTTAATAAAAACCCTGAAGAAAGTCAGGATAGAAGGAGCATACTTAAACATGATAAAAGCCATTTATGAAAAGCCCACAGCTAATATCATCCTCAATGGGGAAAAACTGAGAGTTTTCCCTCTAAGATCAGGAACACGACAGGGATGTCCACTTTCACCGCTGTTGTCTAACATAGTGTTGGAAGTTCTAGCATCAGCAATAAGACAACAAAAGGAAATCAAAAGCATCAAAATTGGCAAAGATGAAGTCAAGCTTTCACTTTTTGCAGATGACATGATATTATACATGGAAAACCCGATAGACTCCACCAAAAGTCTGCTAGAACTGATACATGAATTCTGCAAAGTCACAGAATACAAAATCAATGTTCAGAAATCAGTTGTATTCTTATATACTAGTAATAAAGCAACTGACAAATAAAGAAACTTATCCCATTCACAATTGCACCAAGAATCATAAAACACCTAAAATAAACCTAACCAAAGATGTAAAAGATCTGTATGCTGAAAACTATAGAAAGCTTATGAAGGAAATAGAAGATACAAAGAAATGGAAAAACATTCCGTGCTCATGGGTTGGAAGAATAAATATTGTCAAAATGTCTATACTACCCAAAGCTATCTACACATTCAATGCAATCCCAATCAAAATTGTACCAGCATTCTTCTTGAAGCTAGAACAAACAATCCTAAAATTCATATGGAACCACAAAAGGCCCCAAATAGCCAAAGTAATTTTGAAGAAGAAGACCAAAGCAGGAGGCATCACAATCCCAGACTTTAGCCTCTACTACAAAGCTGTCATCATCAAGACAGCATGGTATTGGCACAAAAACAGACACGGAGACCAATGGAACAGAATAGAAACCCCAAAGCTAGACCCACAAAAGTATGGCCAACTAATCTTTGACAAAGCAGGAAAGCATATCCAATGGAAAAAAGACAGTCTTTTTAACAAATGGTGCTGGGAGAACTAGACAGCAACATGCAGAAGGATGAAACTAGACCACTTTCTTACACCATTCACAAAAATAAACTCAAAATGGATAAAAGACCTGAATGTGAGACAGGAAACTATAAAAACCCTAGAGGAGAAAGCAGGAAAAAACCTCTCTGACCTCAGCCGTAGCAATCTCTTACTGGACACATCCCCAAAGGCAAGGGAATTAAAAGCAAAAATGAACTATTGGGACTTCATGAAGATAAAAAGCTTCTGAACTGCAAAGGAAACAATCAACAACTAAAAGGCAACCAACGGAATGGGAAAAGATATCTGCAAATGACATATCAGACAAAGGGCTAGTATAAAATCTATAAAGAACTTCCCAAACTCCACACCCAAAAAACAAATAATCCAGTGAAGAAATGGGCAGAAAACATGAATAGACACTTCTCTAAAGAAGACATCCAGATGGCCAACAGGCACATGAAAAGATGCTCAACATCACTCCTTATCAGGGAAATACAAATCAAAACCACACTGAGATACCACCTCACTCCAGTCACAGTGGCTAAAATGAACAAATCAGGAGATGATAGATGCTGGAGAGGATGTGGAGAAGCGGGAACCCTCCTGCACTGTTGGTGGGAATGCAAACTGGTGCAGCCACTCTGGAAAACAGTGTGGAGGTTCCTAAAAAATTAAAAATAGATCTACCCTATGACTCAGCAATAGAGCTGCTAGGAATTTACCCAAGGGATACAGGAGGGCTGATGCATAGGGGCACTTGTACCCCAATGTTTATAGCAGCACTTTCAACAATAGCCAAATTATGGAAAGAGCCTGAATGTCCATCAACTGATGAATGGATAAAGAAATTATGAATTATATACACAATGGAATACTACTTGGCAATGAGAAAGAATGAAATATGGCCTTTTGTAGTAACGTGGATGGAACTGGAGAGTGTTATGCTAAGTGAAATAAGTCATACAGAGAAAGACAGATACCATATATTTTCACTCTTATGTAGATCCTGAGAAACTTAACAGAAGACCATGGGGGAGGGGAAGGAAAAAAACAAAGAGAGGAAGAGAGCCAAACCATAAGAGACTCTTAAAAACTGAGAATAAACTGAGGGTTGATGGGGGGGTGGGAGGGAGGGGAAGGTGGTGATGGGTATTGAGGAGGGTACCTGTTGGGATGAGCACTGGGTATTGTATGGCAACCAATTTGACAATAAATTTCATATTAAAAATAATAAAAAAATAAAAGGCATTTGGACTAAGTAATTACTTAATACAAAAAAAATTTATTAAAGTAAAAATTTAGACTCCTCCCCAAAAGGATGAAAAGCATAGATTGCTTAAATAAATCAAAGTGTTTTTAATGCTCATTTATTTTTTATCTTTGTTTAAAATAAGGCAACAAGCCCAAAATGGAGTCAGTTATGGTAAGCCCCTTGTCCCCTAATTGAAACTTAAATACAGTTTTGGATCTCCCAACAATGGAGCCTTAAACCACTCAATCAGGAATTCCCCGATAAGCTCTAGTCAGGTAATCTGCCTGATAGACCCTTTTTCTCCCCTAACGAAAACCGACCTTGTCGTACCAATCTGCTTTTTTGTCTAGTATAACCTCTTTCTTCCCACTCCCTTCTGCCTATAAAAGTTCTTTGCACAGCTCCTCCTATATGCGCAATTCATGAATCATTGAATATAGGCCACAAGATCTTTAAAATTTACTCAGTTGAATTTGTTTTTTAACATCTTGTTAAACTACTTATAAGATATTTTTTGAAAATATTTTCAAATTTTAAAAGTTCAATTTCAAAAATTTATATGAAGCAAAACACCGGATAATTATGAACAATGTATATTTTAGTAGGTTTAAAACTAATCCCCTGGAAGTAGAATTAGGCAATTATGTGTATTCTTCCCAAAGCTATTCTATTCTACTGAATATTAATTCTTTTTTGGTAGCAAATATATGACCCTGGAAGGAGAAATAAAATTGCAGTAATTTATGCACATTGTTTTTATTTTCTCATTAAAGAAGCAGTTGTGGATATAGTGATATGGAGATATTTGAGCTTATTTTCCCTGTCTGAACATAAAGTTTGTAATTATTTACATGCTTTTGTAACTGGCAAAAAAGTTTAGAACTAAACAAAATTTAAGTTAAATTAATAAAGGAAATTAATAAAAAGGAACTCTAAATACTCGCTGTCATGATTAACAACAGAATTTGTGCCATATATGTATGTAAGGTTACTGGGGGAAGCATAGTACACAAGGGTAAAGTTATTATGCAAATTTAAGTCTCCATGCATAGAGCTTCTAGAGGTTTAATCATCCTCTTCCTGGTACAGAGAGACACTCTTACTAATGGAGATTTTCCTTACAAATGTAAATATAAATGTCTCTTACAAAGGGTAACTTTTACTCCGTTTTCAGAGCTTCTTTGTCCTCTGTTTCTTAAAAATAATTAGCTTAAGATATTCCTTATCCCATATTTTGGGGTGATATATTCTGCTTCTCCTCATATACATCCTAAAAATTTGTTTTTTGTAAATATTTATTTATTGTCCAATGAGTTATTAATTCATTTTAAAGGCCTGTTATTAGTAAAACCACAAAAGAAAAAGTGGAAAATCTTTTAACATTTGAGATATTGACCTATCTTTTAAAAATTTCATGTGTGTATAATTAAATTGAAACACATCTTGAAAAGACTGGTAACAATAAATTTGGTATGGATATTCTTCATATGTAAATTCATTAATCTCTAAGTACAACAGCAGAGAGCCCGGTAATTTGAAGACCATGGACATGGTAGTTCCACTTGGAGCCCAGCTGCATCTGCCTCTAATTCGTGATTAGGACACAGAGTGTGTATCCACCCTTCTCTGCCTCTTCCTCAGTTCATGCCAGGGACTTACAATATCATTTCTCTTGCCCTCAGTGCACCTCCACCCTATTCTTTTCTCCTACTTTCCTTATCATCTCTGCTATTGATAGTCCAAACATGTGGGAATGTATTCCCTTAGTAATTACACCTGCTTCTAAAGTGCATAGATGGAGGTCTGGCACTTCCAGAACTTCTAACCGTTTCCTTGGGGTCACATCCAAGTTCATTACTCGTGTTACACTGAGATTTATTCTTTCATGCTCATGACAAACTACTGTCCCAAATTTAACCTTTATGTTTTTTGATTCTTTCTCACTTGAGGTAACTTCCCTGCCAGCATAAAATCTCTATGTTCCAGAAGTTGGGACAGGTTTCATCAAACTTCTTTTTCATAAATGCTTATGCTCATATCTGGGAACCTAAGAAACAATCCAAAAGACATCTTTTCCAATAGATAGGATGTGTACTGTTAGACTCCTTGGTGCCCCGCCTCAAGAACTCAACTTTCTTGTGTAGGAGAATCAATTTACCTCTACACAATGACACTCCCTTCCCCAGTTATATAGGACCTTCTTCTTCATATACTTTATGGCACCTTTCTCCCATTTTCCTGTCATTATCTGTATCCTGTTAAGTGTCACCTTACTACTGGAAGCAAACTACATCCTTTTCATTGTTATGATAAGAGGAGACAGGTGGGTGTTGAGAGTCTAGATTGTGGTCTAGATTCTGCTACTAATTACTTGTGTGAGTTTAAAAGTTTGTTATAATTTCTGGTCCTAATGAAGAATAAAAATGTTGAAGATTCTGTTCTGAAATTTTATCAAATGTATGTATTAAGCATCACTCTTTGTTCAGCTTTATTCTCATCATATTGTGTGACAGGCCCAGCTTAGAGAGTGACTGAAATAACTGGTATCTTTAGCTTTACTAGAAGAGAGATGTCAGAAGTCCAGAGAGTAGACACACAGAGTTACTCTGAAAGAGCTGAAGGAATCAAGGCTTATAATCTTAGTTCATCTTTCCATTTAGTTCTATTAAATTGAAACCAGATCCTAAATTCCACTTCTGCCAACCAATTGCTTGATGAATCTAGTATTTTGAGATGAGAGCTCTCTGATTTGAGTCAATAAGGCTCTTAAGGCTACTTTCAAAGCCTTCAAACTTACCAGTTTTTATGACACTCTTACTGTAACTTTGAAATAAACTTCCTATAAATTTATTTTTAACTATCACATACATCATAGGAAAAACGCCTTTTGTTCCTCTATTCCTGTCACTTGTAGGCTTACCTACTGTGGTATCTGTAAGTATCTCTTAGCCTCCCTTTAAGATGAAGAAATATCTTTCTTGCCTTTCATGGCTCAGCCTACTTTTCTTCTTTCCTCAGTTCCTCCCTCCCTTCCTCCCTTGCTCCCTCCTTTCCTTCTTTTCCTACCACCTTCCCTTTTCCCCTTGTCCCACTTAATCAATAAACATTGAATGGCTCAACTTTTCAGATATATTAATTGGGCAATAACACTCTAACCTCCTGAAAATTTCAGTATTTGATAAATGCATTACACACTTTAAATTTGCTTTCTTTTTCATGCACTTCTTTTGCTTTTGGATAATCCCCTTTTTCTACCCTGAAAATTCCTGCCATTTTAAAAAACTAAATCTGATAGCTCCTGTTCTACAAAATGACTTCCAGATCCTCTGAAAAGCTAACCACTCTTTTTTTAGGAGATATCTGTCTATACCTTATTCAAAAGACCAATCATGTAGTGCTTTATATGATTTTTATTGCTCAGACTAATTACTTGAGACTCTTTTCAAAATGTGGCAACTACAGTTATCAGCTTAAAAAATGAAAATCATACTCTTTGTGTTACTCTCTTTAAAACTGTTTATAGTTTTTTAACTATTTAAAATTTTTTTAATTATAAGAAAATCTTCGCCAATAATGCATTTTTAAATAAGGGAAGTGCATAAAACCTCAAAGACTATAACAATGAAATATTTGTGAAATTAAGAGCATATGTCATAAGACTTCACATCAGAGAATACTGGTATTTTTATAAAGCTGGAACTAGCAAAGTGGTGAGTAGCATGTATGACTGTTGGTCTCCTTAAGCAGTAAAGGCAGAGGAATAAGAGAAATGGAAAGTGTAGTCATATCACTGATTCGTATTCATATATATCCAAGACAATCTAATATTAATGACACATTTCTAAGATAAAAGCTCACTTAGATAAACTATGCCCGATGATCTAGAACAGATTTCTATTTGATGATCTGAAATAGATGAAGGTAGGAATTTTCTGAAAGTTTGGGCCCTGAGATTAATGATGACATAAGAGAACAATAGTTAAGAGTAAAATGAACCACATGAAACATAAATTGTTGAAATCTTAGTGCAAAGAGCAAGAGAAGCACATTAGAAATAGCATGTTTAAAAAAAAATGGGTAGAAGTCTTATGAGTAATAAAGGTACATTTTGGTTTAATATTTAAGAGTAGTTTCTTAGATATGAACAGATGACTTTCATAAGAAATGTCAAAATAATAGCAGTATTACTTACTAATAAGAACAATAACTATTATTTTTGGAGTGTTTACCGATAGGTATTTTAGGCACTTTATGTATATTTTTCTAACATTCACAGTAACACTATAAAGTATATTTTTATTTCATAAAAAGCAGTCTCATTAAAGTTAAATATATATCTCAAGATTATAAAACTCATTAGTCACTAAAATAAAATCAAAGTACAAGTAAAAATTTCATCATTTTCAACATACCTACAAATGATAACAACCTTCCCTCCATATCGTCGCCCTTACCCCCAAAAACTGCCACAATATATTGAGTAGCTTCTATGCATCAGGTTCTCGGCAGCTGTCATCTCCAGATTTGAAACACAATCTGAAGTCTCTCTGCCTTCATTTTACAAATGAGAAAACCATACTTCAGAAAGTTTAAATGACTTTATCACATTGAGAAAGTTAAGTAGGTAGAGCGGAGATTCTAATTTAGTTTTATTTAAAAAGCCTGTATATCTATTATAAAAGCGTACTTCCCTTACTACCATATCTTTCCTATTACTGTAAAATTATTTACTTAGGTCTTGAAAGGATAGAAAACTCGTATCTATAAAGGACATTGACCTGAGATAACCACCCCCCAACACATACACATTCACATTTGCATGTGCATTTTAGAAATTTATCTTAAATTTGCTAATTTCAATCTTTTTTCTATGCTTATTTTTTGCTATTTTATATGTTTTTGACATTATAATCATTGCAAAATCAAAACCAATTTGCTGATTTTCACCTTTCTTTATTCAGAATATCATCATTACATTGTTTATTCAGTCATTTCTTAATTCATTTAAATATTTTTAATATATTTAAATCATATTTTCAATGTTTCTTCAAATAACCTTCAAAATACTCTTTCATAAATCTCATGAGAGCTGTATTCTGTATGATTAATATTTTAAGAGATTTTAGTGGAAAGGTAGATAACATAAATTTACACATAGGGAACCATAGAAAGTGAAATGAATATACTAGCTAATTCTTTATTTCTGATATGTTTTACATTTCTAGTTATTTTGGAAACTGCTAAGGGAGAAAAATAGAACAGAACAGAACAACAAAAGTTGATAGGCAGTAGTAAATCATCTAATATATATGCAACTGAAGTCCCAGACAAAGAAGGCGAGAACAGATAGAAGAAATACTTGAAGAGATAACAGCCAAAAATCCCCAAAATTATTGAAAGAAAGCAAACAAAAGTTCCAAGAAACTTAGAGATCCCTAAGCAGGATTTTAAAAAATTACAAGGAAGATTACCATTATCTGATGAAAAGTAAAGACAAAAAAAAAAAAAAAAAAAAAAAAAATCTTGAAATTAGCCAGAGGCTAAAAAGCAACAAATATAACAGTAGACTTCTCGCTGAAACTATGAAGCTCTCACAAAGAATTTTTCCAGGCAAACAAGAACTTTAAGAAAGTTACTGCTATAAGATCTGTACTACTAAATGAAAAGTAAAAGGAATTTCTTCAGCCAAAAGAAATATGTTATCAATTGCAAATTTTTGTCTACATAAGAAATAATTATAAAAATGTATAAAATACCTATACCCCAAAGTTATTTATATTCTTAACTCTTTACAAGATAATTGAATGTCTAAATGAAAATAATAATTCATTATAAAGATTATAACATATATAAACATAAAATGTTTGACAACAGAAGGAAAAGAATGAGAGGAAAGGCAGGTATCCTGTTCTAAGACTCTTACACTCTATACATGAAGTAAATTTTTTCTTGAAATTAGAGTATAATAAATTATAAATATATGGTGTGAATCCTAGACCAACCACTAAAAATTGCTAAGAAGTATTACCAATAAGCCAATATTTCAGAAAAAAATGTAATCATAAAAATGAACCACTTTAGAAGGAAGGAAAAAAGAAAAAACTGGACAAGTAAAAAGGAAAAGAGTAGGAAACTATTTTGCTAATTACATTAAATATGAACACTCTAAATAGACTGAATGAAATGCAGGGGCTGACAGACTTAATAAACAAGATTCAACTAGTTGCTGTCTCCATGAATCCCACTTTAAATATACAAGCACAGATATGTTAAAAGTAAGCAGCAGGGACAATGAAACATACCGTCGACTTCCATTCAATGTCTAGTATGCTTTATTGTGCATTCATACTGAAGAATAAGCAATAGGAAATCTAGTTCTATCTAGTAAACTAACTTTAAATGTTTATCTTTTCAATCCCTACAGGAAATTAGTTATCTTGAAAAACAAATCAGAAGAGCTCTCTACTTGCAGACATAAAGTATGGAAAAGCATAAAGATGAAACACAGGGCTGAAATATAGCAGATAGAGAAAAAATATATACACTAACTATGAGACATATGAAGCCCTTCTCTTGCCTTTCTTCTATAATGCAAGCAACTAGACAAAAATCACTATTCCACCCATGCCCACCCAGACAATCAATCAATCAATCAATCAATCAATCAAAACTTCCTGTTTGGGAGGGAAGAATATGTTCCAGAAGCAAAAATATTTTCTCCAAGGAAAGCCTGTATTACTATTTAACTTAGGTACACTAACAAATATTTATCAGCCAAGAAGTACTCCTTGTATTTGTACATACCTTGTAAATAGAAACACCACTCAAATTTTTAGTGCCTCCCTCTGAAATAAAAGTAGGGAGTCAAATATCACCAGAGGATTTAGGAAGAACTTCCAACACAGGAGAAATCAAAACAAACCATAAGAAAACATTATCTTAGAGAATATAAATCTAGTGCAGAAGGCTAAGAAAATTGCAAAGAAATATTCAGAATATTTTCAGAAAAATATTATTTCCATAAAAGAGAAAAAAAGCATACTATAAAATGAGAACAATAACAGGGCAAGCATTCAATTGTGAAAGTTATTCTTGTGATGTAAAAAATTAAATATTTAATAGAAGAGTTTGAAGATAAATTCCAAGAAGTTTCCCCCAAAAGTAACCTCCAAAAAAAAATAGAGTGTAAAGTTAAAAGACACAAAACTAGGGATCAATAAAAGAAGTTCAATAACAAAATAGTTGTTACAGAAAAGACAAATAAAAAAATAGTGAGGAGGAAATTATTAAAATATAGGAAATAATACAAGAACACTTTTCGGGAGCACCTGGGTGGCTCAGTCGGTCAAGAGTCCAACTCTTGGTTTCAGCTCAGGTCATGATATCATGGTTCATAAGATTGAGCCCCCTGTCTGTACTAACAGCATGGAGCCTGCTTGGGATTCTATCTCCCTGGCCCTCTGCTCACCGTCCCCCAATAAATAAACAAACCTTAAAAAGTGAACATTTTTCAGAACTGAAAATGTCCATGAAATGCACAAATAATGAAAAATAATCCCATTAAAGTCACACTATCATGAAATCTTACACAACCAGCAGTAAAGGAATACTTAAAAGTTTTAACAGGAAAAAAAAAAAAAAGTCTGGATCATATGAAAATAAATGGGAATAAAAATGGCATCTACATTGTCAACAGATACTCCAGGTGAAAAATTGAGAAATAACACCTCTAAATTTCTGAGGGAAAATAATTTTCCATCTGGAAACCTACAGCCTGTCAGAGCATCATTTAAATATACTTGTAGAATTAAGATATGTTTCAGATTTAAGGACCCAAAAGTATCCCTTCTACCTAGCATTTATTAGAAAACTATGTAGGGGCGCCTGGGTGGCTCAGTCGGTTAAGCCTCCGACTTCAGCTCAGGTCACGATCTTGCGGTCCGTGGGTTCTGCCCCGCGTCGGGCTCTGGGCTGATGGCTCAGAGCCTGAAGCCTGCTTCCGATTCTGTGTCTCCCTCTCTCTCTACCTCTCCCCCGTTCATGCTCTGTCTCTCTCTGTCTCAAAAATAAATAAACGTTAAAAAAATTTTTTTAAAGAAAACTATGTAAATAATAATCAAAGGAAAACAAAAAATAGTAAAAAGGAAAAGAAACACAGTTTTGTTATACTATTTGGTTCAACAGTGAAACATGTTCACACAGTAAAAATAAAATAAATACTGACTATTAAACAAAAATATAATATACTTATATTGGGAGCACTGAGATATTGGGTAGAGCACAGAGTAGCTAAATTTCTGTCATTATTGAATAAGTAAATCAATAGATTTTAACTAAAATTGAGAAATAAGAAGTAACTGGTATCCAAATAATTTGGACACAAAGTTGTTAGTAATTTAGTTTAGAAAATGTTTGGACAATTCTGATAAACATGAAAAAATAATTAAAAACAAAAGAGTAAGAAAATTAGTACCTTTTCACATCTGTATTGAGCTTGTCTAAGAGAATTTACTTAAAGTGAGCTGTCAGTGAGTCATTTTTACCATTGGAAGAGATCTAAATGATCTATAGGAACACTGGGTTGATGAAACCCTGGCTGGAGCTAGAAGGGAGTGAGTGGGGCACTTAGCTCTGGCACAGAGTGTGGATTGGTGACCAAAAACAAAACAAAACAAAAAACCAACCAAACAAACAAAAAAACCCCACACACACTTAGTAATCAAGATAATTTTAAAACAATATTTTAAAAATCAAAATTAATGCAAAAAATGGTGAAAAATGTCAATATTTAGTTTTTTTAATATTTATTTTTGAGAGAGAGAGAGAGATACAGCATGAGCAGAGGAAGGGCAGAGACAGAGGGAGACACAGAATCTGAAGCAGACTCCAGGCTCGGAACTGTCAGCACAGAGCCCAACGTGGGGCTCAAACCCTTGAACCGTGAGATTATGACCTGAGCCAAAATTGGACGCTTCACCAACTGAGCCATGCAAGTGCCCCCAAATGTCAATATTTTAAATAAAGACAGGATCCAAACCTCTGCTTGCCTCCCTTGACCACACTCTCACCCAACTCACTCTAATTCTTGCCTTGCATAAATCTAAATGTAACTATCCTATCACTTCACTAAGAGTGGGTTTAATTTCCAAAAAGAACAGCACTTCATTTTTCCTCCTACATTAACAGACTGCAGATGAAGATTTTGAGGAAGAGAATGTTATAGGGGTGGAGTGAGGGGGAACAAATTTTCTATTTAAGAATTATAGGGGTGCCTGGGTGGCTCAGTCTGTTAAGCCTCTGACTTTGGCTCAAGACATGATCTCATGGTTTGTGAGTTCAAGTCCCATGTTGGGCTCTGCATTGACATTGTGGAGCCTGCCTGAGATATTCTCTCTCTCTCTCTCTCTCTCTCTCTCTCTCTCTCTTTCTCCCTCTCTCTCTCTCTCCCTCTCTCTGTCCCTTCCCCACCACTCTCTCAAAATAAATAAATAAACTTTAAGAAAAAAAGAATTACAAAATAATAATATTTTAGCCCAATTTCTCATTATTATTTTTAGTTATTATTTTCTCATGATCTGGAGCCTGTCTGGGATTTTGTCAGGTAAAATGGTATATTGGTTAGGTTGAAGCTAAGGTGTTTTAACAAAGACACTCCAAAATACAATCCTTCAGAGAAAGAGAAGTTAATTTCTTTCTAACATAAAAGACCAGAAGTTTGTGGGTAATTCATGGCAGATGGGCGACTCCACTCCATGACATTATCCATAGACTCCCAGCTAGGAGATTGGTTGTTGCCATTTTCCTGCCAATCTAAAAGGGAAAGGCGGGGGAATCAGAATCATCTTTCTTTTTAAGATTTTCACCCAGAAGTTTTATACAACAAATACTGCTCACATCTCATTGGTCTGCATTTAGCTACAGGGTTGCCTTTAGTTACAAGGAAAGTTGGGATATAAAATCTCTAGCTGAGACACATTCCTTGTTAAGAATGGGAGCTGCATGTCAGCATCCTTTAATTACCAAGAGGAAGAAAGACAAAATAGATGTTGGGGAACATTAACAACCTTTGCCATAAATTGTCCCTTCTTTAAATGGATCACCTTTCATGTGTTCTACATAAGATTTCTATCCTTCTGCTTCAATAGTCAACATCTTCCGTCAGATTTTCTTTTTCCAGAAATTTGATAGAAATCTCATCCAATAATAACTCTCTCATTCACTTTTTGTTAGCAGTATATACCTTTTAAAATAGTACTTTTATGTCATTATATTGAATTTTCATTATAGAGAAGAAACATATGTTCCCAATTATTTAAAATTTTTAATTTTTTAATTCATTTTTGAGAGAGAGACAGAGACAGACAGACAGAGCATGGGGGGGGGAGGGGCAGAGAAAGATGAATACACAGAATCCTAAGCAGGCTCCAGGCTATGAACTGTCAGCACAGAGCCCCACGCGGGGCTCGAACTCATGAGCCCTGAGATCATGACTTGAGTCACGAGATCATGACCTGAGCCACAAGATCATGACCTGAGCCGAAGTCAGACGCTTAACCATCTGAGCCACCCAGGTGTCCCGTAAGTTCCCAATATTTAAGCCTGTATTGTTAACTCTACCATTTTTAACAGCATGTGGAATTCTTCTTTAATATTCATTTTATGAGAAAAACTATTCAATTGATGTGGTCATAATATAGAAACAACAGAACTAAAAGTATTGTATTAAATAGTGATACTTTTGTAAGTTCATTATAGTAAAATGAAACACTGTATGTACCTTTATTTATGTGCTTGGTGTGTATAAATGGGAAGAGTTGGGGAGGGCTGCAGGGGTTAGAAAGTTCAGGAAGGGGATTTTGGCCAAATGATATGGTGAAATTATTCCATGTCTAAAAATTATTGTATTTACCCTGAATCTAGAGTTCTGAAATAGAGGAAGTGGAAAATTGAAATTTTGTACATTAAAGGTACTGTTACATAATTGTTATAAATGACAATCATTTTTTCTCTGCTGAACTAAGATGAGCCATTAGGGAGTTTTGTTTATAGGATTTTCTAGAGAGCTGTAAATTTCTACTAGCTCTTTCATATACCCTTTCATCACAATCAGAAGTATTAATCACAGTACTTAACATTAATATGCTTCATTATGCTAATGAAGTGTTTTGTGTAGATCAATTCATTATTCTTACCAAGTAAATTAGAAGACAGTTTAGTGCTATTATTGCTTAATTTTTTGAGGTGATAGGAAATGGGCACAGAGATGTGAAATACTTCAAATACAATTGATTACAAAGGTCAGCATAAAGAATTACACAAAGATTTTCCCATAGGGAATGTTGTGTCAAGCAGAGAAATGGTAAATGCATTTCTTAGAAAAATTAGAACCTTATATTCATCCATCCATCCATCCATCCATCCATTCAACCATATCTCACCGCCTTTGGGCCATGTGTGCAATTGCTTGTTTTATGGAAGTCATGATGTAAATTTTTCATTTAAATTATTAGAGTTTATACTCTATAATTTCTAGTTTGTTCTTAAGATAGTTCCATTTATGTATGTATGTATGTATGTATGTATGTATGGTTATTTCTTACTAACCTACTGTTTAATTCTTTGAACACATTTATAATAGTTACTTTGTTTCTTTTGTGAGCTAAAATCAACATCGGAGCCCAATCAGAGTCAGCTTCTACTGAATGTTTTCATTTTCCTGAATTTTGACTACACTTTATTTCTTTGTATATTTACTAATTTTTAGTTGAAAACTACATACTGCAAATGACATATATCGGTGTGTCTCTAAATTCCGTGCTATTATTCTTCATAGGGATTTTACTTTTACTGACTTGCCTGGACTTAACTGCGGAACTATCTCCTTTACAGTCATTTTATACATACACACACACACACACACACACACACACACACAGACCAAATGTGAAACAGGTAAAAACACCCATCAACTTTTGAATCTTGAGTCATGGGATCTATTCCCATAAAAAATTTGTGCAGATGTTTATTTGTTACTCTCTTCCAGACCCTCTGATCTCTGAACTTGTCAGATTCTGTTAGTATACACTCTTCTAAACTTCCTCCTTTCCTGTTATGTTCATATACAACCAATCAATACAAAAAATTCAAGAAAACAAAACTTCAAAGAAAACACTGCGGGTGAATAAGGCAGGCATTACGTGGTGACTATATGTTGTTTTCTTGGAGGAGTAACATCTTTATAAGCAAAGAAAGGCTGAGTAAAGAATAAATAAATGTGAAAATATTTTTATGATGGACTTCAAACATATGGCAAATTAGAGAGAACAGTATAGTGAACATTAGTGTACTATTACACAACTCTGACAATTCATGCAGGCCAATTTTGTTTTATCTACACACTCTCTCTCTTCCCTCAGCCCAGAATACTTTGCAAGAAATTTGAGATATCACATCATTTTATCTTAAAATATGCCAGAATCTTCTCTAAATAGATTTGCAACATTATTATCCAACCTAAAATAGTAATACTTTCTAAATATTATCTGTGTTCACATTTCTCCACTTGTCACATAATCTTTTAGTTTGTCAAGCAAGAATCCCACAGAAGTTACTAAAATGTGATTGCTGATATAAGTTAATATGCCTCTTGTCCTTTTAATCCATAACTTTATCTATAATTATAAAATCTATACTCTCTAATAGCTTCCTTTGTTTAATTGCACTGGCTAAGATCTTCAAATGAATATTAAATAGTAGAATGTAGAATTGGTATCATTATCTTTTTCTTAACTTTAACAGGAAAGTCCCTGTTACTTTGCCTCTGAGTAACAGGCTAGCAACTGTACTAACTTATGCATATTTTATTATGTTAAGGGGGTATCCATAAATTTCTATTTTATGCATGATTTAACATAAATCAGTGTTGAATTTTGTCAAATGCTTCTTCTTATATTTATGAAGATAATCATATGATTTGGTCTTCCTAAATTGTTGTATATACTTCAAAACAATCCCAATCAAAGCATAAAGAAGATTACTGTGGAAGTTGATAAGTAATAGAACTTTAAAAAAATTAACTTATGGGGTGCCTGGTTGCCTCAGTCAGTTGAGTATCAGACTCTTGATCTGCAGTCAGGTCTTGATCTCAGGATTGTGAGTTCAAGTCCCATGTTGGGCTCCTCATTGGGCACAAAGCCTACTTAAAAAAACAAAAAACAAAACAAAACAAAAAAACCCAAACAAACCAAACAAAAAAAGTTATGAAAAACTTTTCATTTAGATGCTGAAAAGAGTAATAATCAAGCAGGACAATTAAAATATGGAAGATGTTGGGGCGCCTGGGTGGCGCAGTCGGTTAAGCGTCTGACTTCAGCCAGGTCACGATCTCGCGGTCCGTGAGTTTGAGCCCCGTGTCAGGCTCTGGGCTGATGGCCCAGAGCCTGGAGCCTGTTTCCGATTCTGTGTCTCCCTCTCTTTCTGCCCCTCCCCCGTTCATGCTCTGTCTCTCTCTGTCCCAAAAATAAATAAAAAACGTTGAAAAAAAATTAAAAAAAAAAATATGGAAGATGTTGAAATACATTTAAAAATAGAACAATTCAAGAGATTTCTTAGGTCTAGATAGCTCAATGGAACTGAATGAGAAAGTGCAAAAACAAATTTAAGTTAATATTGGAGTTTACCATATGATGAAGTTAGCATTCTATTAGCTGACAAAAGATGATTTTTTTAAAAAATATGGTATTGGAGCAACTGATTAGATCATTTAAAAAGAGTACAATTACCGGGTTGTGTATATTTAATAATATTTTTAATACTGATTGTTATTGGTGATATTTTGTACACATCAATATTTTATATACTAATTAGTTGAAAATCATGTGATATTTTAGTAAATTTGGGGAATGGTTGGGGAAAATCTAACATAAAGAATTGGTACTAAAAATGTTTCAGTTTTTTAGAACATGAGAGATTGATGTGAGTCAAGTTAAAATAAAAAATCTGACATGATATTTAAAGTAACATGAAACTGTACCCCTTAAGAATGTCCAAGTGATTGGACCCTGGTTCTCATGAGATTAACAATATAATGAGGAAAGTAATGGGTTGAGAATTGCTTGGAGGAAGAAATGAGGGGGAGGCAGAATTGGGGTGTATTGGTAAAAAATTGCTCAGTGAACTAACTATAAATTTGGTAATAAAGAAATTCAGTCAACACCTAAACAAAAAGCCCACAATACACATAGAAACTTTAGGACTTATTGGTTAAGGCAGACCTATTTTATTGCTATGTGATTTAGCTGGAGTTAATGTAAATAAGCTAGGCATTTGTGTGTCCATATTGCCTCCCATGCTCTGCTTGGGAGTGAGAATAGATAGTACAATCATGAGGATAGATAGACCTGTGTGTGTCACAGTTATGCCTTTGCTATTTAACAAACCAATCCAGAAACTGTTGCTTAAAACAACAACCATTTATTTAGCTTAAGATTCTGTAGGTTGGCAATTTGGAATGGGTTCACTGGACAGTTACTTCCTCTGCTGATTTTCGCTGGGGTCATTTACATTTGTGTATCCAATGACAGTCTGTTAGGTTTACAGTCTCAAGACATTTTTGAGAGAATATGAGGCGAAATGTTTACCCATCTGTGAGGCCATTATTAACATCTCCTCCTCTTCCTCATCCCATTTCAATTTTCTTTCTATAGAGGCTTCTGTTTTGTTGGGTATGGTTGGTTAATTTTTGTTTTCATTCATTCACTCATTCATTCATTTGGAAAGAGAATGTGCTTGTTCAGTGTATTAAACTTAAGATAAATTTGAGAAAATGAAATTTGAATGGGTTTCTGTAATATTCCAGACATTTCTTTGATAACACTATTTAATCAGTGCAACATGGAATAAATATTGTTTTAAAAAAGACATTTAGCTTCTGATATTGGACTTTAGTTGTTTTTTAAATATTAAAATAAATGACATTCTGTCATTGAAAATGTTGAGACCATTTACTGAGAACAGGGTAGGACTTTAAAGATTATATTAAATAGATGAAAGAGTCACACCATGGTAAAGGAATATAAAAATACAATTGGTATTAGGGTACCATTTGTCTTTATTCTAAACAACAATGCCTCAAAAAATTAAGTAACTTTATAAATTATGAGGGCACAACTTTACAAAGTGTGGCCTATCATGTGGAGAGAACTCTAATGGTATTTTCAGAAATGTAGAGAGTTCTTCTTAATATATGATCATTACCCAATCAAAAATTACAGATTTATTCTGATTACTCATGTTCTATTTTAATATATGTGTATATTTAACATAATTTCTCTCAAAAGTAATATGGTACATGGAAATGTTAATAAATGGGTGCATATGTGATCATGTGATAAAAGGAAAAATAATGTTAGTTGGGGAGTTGTGTCACAGGACAGGTGGGGGTGGAACACCAAAGAGATCTTTGAAAGCTAGAAATTTGTTAGCATCAAGTTTAACAGAGACACTGCAAGAATGTAGGAAGCATATATGAGTCCACAAAAGGAGCTGACCATGAATCATAGACACTTTGGCTGCTTTAGAATTATGCTCTGGGCCTTAAAGTTAACTGGTATTTGGTGGTATGGTTGATAATTATCATGTGCACTAACTTTGGAATAATTACCATTCATTGATGCTTATTGTAATGAATAGTAAATGTCAGTTAAGGTGAATATGAAGGTAAACTTCTTCATCAATACACACACATGAAATGAAATAGTGGTAGACGTCCACTGCCTATCAGTTGTGCAAACCCAGACACGTACGTCTGTTAACTTGGCAAAAGTTAAACAGTACATTACCAAGAGTTGAGATTCAATTAGCTATGCGATTGCTAAGAGAGGAAGATTACCCACTCTGTGGCTTAAGTGTTTTCTTTCATTTTATAATTTAGCTGCTTAGAGTCTGCTAGACTGATGAGCGAAGAAATTATTGGGAGATAGGTCTGTGGTAGAAAAGAAAAGAAGTAGCTAAAATGAGTGCATTTATTTAACCTCATGTTGTTTTTAAAAGGAAAAATTTGGTTTATTTTATTGTAAGACTCCTGTTAAGTACCAATCGAAATTTCTTCATCTGAGTCTGTCCTCAAAGAAATGAACAAAATCAAACTTAAGTTTTCTAGACAAATGGATTATTTTAGATTTTAAGAAGCACAACAAAATCTTTGTCTTCCTTAATTAAAATGATCAAATATAACTTAAGTTAGACATGGTCTCACCCCAAATTCATCACATGCTTGTGTAATATTTGGGAAGAACATGAACACATTAGCCCCCAGTATACTTTTTGTTTTTAATTTTTTTAAGTTAAACTCAATAACATTCAGTATTTTAAATATTAACTCTTACCTGTATCAGATAATCGAAATGATTAAATCTGTGCTAAGTTTATATACCATTACTGCCAAGTATTTCCCAGCATAAAATTAACACTGCTCCATAATTCTTCCAATTTGTATTATACTGCATTGATTTTGTACATATGTGGGTTTGAGTGTGTCTTAATATATGTGTACATCTGAATCCCTTGCAGGTGAAATCTATACATTATTGCTGAACACGGAACTTAAAAACTCCAATCCTATAAAATGTGGCATTGCATTTTTGAAAGATTAGAGAGATGACTAGAAAAGTCTGCTGTTGACAAAAGATTGCAAGCATTAATATATTCAATTTTGCTTTATCAGGGTTTGTTTTGTTGTTGTTGTTGTTGTATGAAGAGACTCACCAAACTTTTTCTATAAAGGGCCAGAACATAAATATTTTTGGCTTTAAGGGCCACACAAGTTACAACTACTCAGCTTTGTGTGGTAACATGAAAATAGCCATAGACAATATCCAAACAAATAGATGCAGTTATTCTCCAATAAAACTTTATTTATGGACACTGAAACTTTAATTTCATGTAATTTTTATGTAGCATAAAATATTCTTCTTTTGATTACTTTGTAATCTTTGAAAACTGTGAAAACAGTTGCAAAAACAGGTGGCAGGCTGGATTTGGCTCCCAGGGAATATTTCGCCTAGCCCTACTTAATACTCATTTCCTTATCTCTCACAGCTTTGGGGTAAAGTCACCACAAATGTAAGCTAGTTTATAAGATAGGTATAAATAGTAGTAAATATCTATTTATAATATATCCTTACCTACATATACTTATTCAAGATATATTGATTAATTATCTTCCATGTGCAAAGCATGTGCTGAATTCAACAAATAAACAAAGAGAGCATGACACAGTTTCTAATTTCACGAGGCTTAAAAGTCTATTAGAATTTTTGAGTGATTTACTCTACACAAAGGGTACTTGGGATAAATGCCCAAGTTGAGAGGTACATAAGTACTTTAGAAGTTCCCAAAATGGGATGATTGCTGATGTCTTAGCAAGTATTTTCATGATACAGTTTCATGATAACTTTTGCCAACTTTGTGCTAAGACTCAGTGGATGATAGTAGATTTACAAATGGATGGTAAAGACATAAAGAAGATGAGAAATTCTAGGTGAGGAAAGGCAGAATTATCAGCCAATATCTTACAGATAGGTAACTTTACGGATAGCCATCTCTTTTTTGTTTGTTTTATGTTTTTGTTTTTTTCTCTCTTGAGAATAGAGAGAATAAGACTAGGCAATTTACAGAGGGGAAATTCTCCAGTTCCAAAAGAAATACTATTCTCTTTAAGGTGAAGTTAATCAAATAATAATTTTATATCTACTATGTGCCTCTCACTAGGTTCATTTCTGGGGTTACAAAAACTAATAACATGTGGTTTCTATCTCTGAGTGTTATGCAATCTAGTGGAGGGCTGTAAACTGTAAACCACAAGTTGTATCACAGCACAGGGCATAGTAGAATCTAATGTCTATAAAATTATGAGGAAACATTGCAGATATTGATATCTCATTAATTCTAATTAGGGAGTGGAGAGGTGAAGGAAGATTTTTTTTTTAATTAATGACACTAGGAATTTTCAAAGAGAAAGGGTAAAAGGAGAATAAATAGGGTACCAAAGGACAAATGCAAACTTACAGAGATATAAAGAAACAAGTTACCTTTTCCAGGATATGGAGATACAAAAGAAGGGAAGAGAATGTTAGCAGGAATGAGGAAATATTAACTTTTCAGGGCATATGCTGAAAGTAAATGTATTAAAAGGCAAAATTACTTTGTTCATTTTATTATTTTCTAGTAAAGTTACCTCAGTATTCTGAAGCATGTTAACGGTGTTGCTAGCTCTGGAGAGTGGATCAGAAAAGTAAATGAAGATACTGCTTCAGTTCACATTTACAATGGTCAATATTTTCTATTCACATATGTAAGAAGGCAGGTGAGAGCTCAAGTAAGTGCAGGACATAAGATATTATCAGAAGATTCTTCTACCTAAAAGAGAATAAACCAACTCTGGCTGGCTGGATACAAATTTTATTGCTTTCCAGATTTTGAGAAAACCATTTTGCCTAATGATCCTGATTTCTACTGCCCATTAAAAATGGCAGAGAGTGATTATGACTATTTTTGTAACCTCACAGTATTTAAACAAAAATATATAATGTTTGTCAACTGGCAGTTTACATCATTTGCATTAATCTTTTTCAGTCGTCTTAAGAATGAAAATAGAGTGAGGTTCAGAATTTAATGCAGATCAAGTTGAAAACGGAAAAAAATGGAGTCCAGATGAACGAGCCCAGTTCTTTCAAGAACTGTTCTTCAGAGCAAAGAAAGTCTCTGTGGAAGTGATTTTCAGTGAAGAAAGGTGTTAGGTTCTCTAAGGAGTTTTAGCTAGTTAAAATAATTCAATGATTTTGTCCAATTTTTGAGTATTAATGTCCTTCAGAATGTTTATTTCTTAATTTTTTTAATGTTTATTTTTGAGAGAGAGAGAGAGAGGGAGAGAGAGAGGGAGAGGGAGAGCGGGGGAGGGGCAGAGAGAGAGGGAGACACAGAATATGAAGCAGGCTCCAGGCTCCCAGCTGTCAGCACTGAGCCTGATGTGGGGCTCGAACTCACGAACTGTGGGATCATGACCCGAGCGGAAGTCGGATTCCCAAAGGACTGAGCCACCCAGGCGCCTCCAGAATGTTTTTTTTTTTTTGGAAGAGAAGTTTATTCAATTAATTATCCTAAATATACATTTTTTCCTACGATAATTTACCCTTTTAACTTTTTCTCTCTTAGTCAATGATCTTAATACAAGGTTTTCAACTGGAAAGTGAAAACATCGATCAAACACAGAAATAAAGCCTCAGGGTATGCAATCTGCTCAAGGTCATTAAACTAATAAGGAAATGAAATTTAATTCAAATCCAAATTTTTCTTACCTCCAAATCACTATATTGCATTACCATTGAGTATTACTCTGTGTGTAAAACCCTGTATACTAAATGCAATCTGAGATACAAAAAAACAAGGGAAGATAAAGCATGGTGGTCAGATCATTTCGTGTTCTCTAAACATGTCTCCTTTAAAGCCCCATTGCTGGGGTGCCTGGATGGCTAAGTCGGTTGAGCAACTGACTTAGGCTTAGGTCATGATCTCTTGTTTTGTGAATTCGAGCCCCGTGTCGAACTTGGAGCCTGCTTCTGATTCTGTGTGTGTGTCTCTCTCTCTGCCCCTCTCCCACTTATGCTCTGTCTCTCTCTGTCTCAGAAATAAACATTAAAAATAAAATAAAATAAAGCCCCATTGCTAACCTCTTGGTGTTCTTCACTTGCCAAGTTCACTTCTGACCCTAGGCTTTGCACTTGCTATTTCCTCTTTTTGGATCACTCCTTCCTCAAAGAATGGCAAGGCTTGGCTCTCCCCTTTGGGCACTCAGATCTCTGATCATTTCTGTCATCTACACAGAGGCCAGCTACATAGCTCGTTGTCACTCTTTATTCTTTTAACCTGCTCAACATTTTCCATACATTTTCCATTTTGTGCAATGAATGAATGAATAAATAACTTAATTAGTTAATTATCTGAGAGAAATACATTAGGAAAAATAGGGCTTAATTTGTAAAACAGAAAGAAATACATGCCATGATATTATATGTAAACAAAACCCTATGGGATTCCAAATAAGGAAGAAATTATTTCCAATTTAAGATTTATTGAAGGCATAACCAATGAGCTGAAACTTTAATGTCTTGGCAGAGGGGTATTTCAGAATAAGAGGGCATGATGAGTACAGAGGCAGGCAGAAACAAATTCTGGGGGTACCTTTTATGGAAGACTATGAAAAATGAAACTGGAAATACAGGTCTACCTCAAGTTTCATAGAAAACTGTTTGGACACGTGCAAGCAGCGTGAAGCCAAAGAGTTTAACTGCAGAGATGAATGCTCATCTCATCAACTGGTTCTATCCGTCCACAATGGGCAACCTGTTATTCTCAGACACAAATGAACAGCAGTGGGATCTTAATGACTGATTTCTTATTTATTCATTTGACTTTGGTGAAGTTCCTGGTCTTATCTGAAATATGTTTAATTAATTTGAAGCTAACTGATTCTATACAGTAGATGTGCAGTGGTATGCTTGTAACTTACATATTGTTGAGATATGACCTGATTGAACAGAGATTTCGGCAAGTTCAAGACTCTATCACAAGGAAAAAGATGATAAAAATAATTCTTCTCTCAGGAGATAGGAATTTTAGTAAAATATCTATTAATAATTTAATGTATGAAGTAAATTCTGTACCTTGATTTCAATTTTTATTTAAAGTGAAAATATTACTACCCTATACTTCTAATCCTAACAAAAGGAAACAGGTATCTTTTTGGTGTTCTTGAATTAATTCGACCATGACGATGTGTTCCCCACCCTACTCCAAGCAATTTTCAAACACCAGTAGGTATTCAAGAATTCAACTCAATTCTGGCACAGTCTACTAGGAAATAACATCAAATTCCACAGGTTAAGGGTTCAGTCCTACAAGACTGCCTCTACTTCCCGTTTTCAGATACCAGTTGCAATTGCAAAGTTACCCACACTTCTGACTGATTAGCTGTAAATCAGAGGTTCCCATGATCCTCTCTTTGGGTTCAATTAATTTGCTAGAGTGGCTCACAAACTCAAGAGACTTGCTTACTCACTAAGTTACTGGTTCATTATGAAAGAATATCACTCAGAAATAGATGTATAGGGCATGGCAAGAGGAAAGGGCTCTAGGCTTCCATACCTTCCCCAGGTGCACAACTCTCCCAGCATCTCCACATGTTTACCTACCCAGAAGCTCTCCGAACCCAGTCCTTTTGAGGATTTATGCAGGCTTCATTACATAGTCAAGATTAATTAAATCACTGACCATTGATGATTGATTCAATTTTCAGGCCCTCTTTCTGGCGGTCAAGGAGATGGGACTGAAAGTTCCAACCCTTGAATCACATGGTTGGTTCTCCTGAAGATCAGCCCCATCCTTAAGTGACCTAGAAGCATTCTGAAACTCACTCATCAACATAACAAAAGACACCTTTATCAGTCTCATCACTTAAGAAATTCAGGGGTTTTAGGAGCTCTGTATCAGAAATGGGGATGAAGGAAATATATATAATTCTAATGAATCACAATATCCCAAATTATCTTATATAAAGTGTTATTCAAGTGTAAATATGAATAAAGAATACAGATGATAAAATACATAAATGCCAGATCAAATGCTTTTCTTAATGTTTACTAAGAAATGCATTTAATTCTCCTGTTTTTAAATGATCAGTGTTCATATTTGTTTTTAAAGATATGAAGTCAACATCATAACTATGAAGATGAATAAAGCAGTACCTTGTCCTCAAAGAACTCACTTCTAAGGACAAAAAATGCATTTAGGTGGTAGGCTGAACTTTAAAATTCAAACATGTCTAGTTAAACAGGTCAAGGAGAAAGAAGTTCCTCTGTCCTTCAAGGTCCTCCTAGTTGGACTAAGAATCAAATTGACAAGAGACGGATAAATAGGAGAAAACAAAATTTAATTTTGTCCACACAGGGAATCCACACAGAAATCCCAAAGTTAGTCAGTCAAAATGAGGTATTTTGATCTAAGGAGGAGGACTTCAAAAGGAAGCTATGCAATTTACAGGAAGTGGAAGAAGAGTAAATGTTTGGCAAACAAATGTTTGCTGCCATTCAGAAACAATAGGACATAGAAGACTGATCAGATAGGCTTTGCTAGGTTCCTCTGTGTTTACCATACCTAGTTCTTATCATAATGTAGTTATTTCTGGTAATAACTGATCTTTTTCTGATCAGGTCCCCTGTCTAAATTCTTTTTAGGTGTGGAGGGGGAAGTAAGGAGCTTTTCCTGAATCTACTGAGTTTTGATTGCCTTAATTCAAAATAATAATCTTCATGCCAAAGTGACCCATCTTGGGGCAGCTTGACCTTGTTGCCTACACATGCAAAGTAGATTTTTTCCCCAAAAACCTTATCATTGATATTTTGAATGGATATTTAAACTTAAAAGCATACTTTAAAAGAGAAAATTAATGAAAGTTCATCTCTAGCATGGCCTATATTCTTAATGAATAGAAATTAAGAATTGTTATGGAAAGGAGACATATAAATACTCAATCCTAAATGCTAAAAGAAAGTAACTATATTGTAAAAGTGCTGATGGTAAGATAGTAAAATGGAAACTAATTTTTATTAACTAAAACATTGACTTCATTTCAGTAGCTTCTATACCTTGAATCTAATGCATGAACAGAGAAAGAGTTATAAGTATAAATGTATTAGCAAATAAAACTATGCATGGTTTAAATGATTTTTAGCATTTTTTTACTGAGACTGGCCCATATGTTCCAAAGATAGATCAGCCTTATTGTTTTAATCACTACTAGAATATCCTCACAGAGCAAGGACTCAAACTTGAATGGATACTTGCAGCACTCTAGTGGCCACTCTTTATAAGTGCAAAGACACTTTGTAGCAAAATAAATCACAGTGGATGACACAGATGTTCTTGAAAAGACAGTCTATGCTCATAAACCAGCATTGAAATTAAATCTGTTATTCTTACACTGTACATAATTAAATTTAAATTAGCAAATTTATCCTGTTAATTTTCCTCTTTTCTCCATGCTGCACATTTTGGAGAATAACACTTGAGGGATACCGAAGTGCAAAGTGATTAAGGAGGTGAGGAAATCCAAAGGCTCAGGAGCTCATTCAAGTCAAAGACCATAGAGGGATCAGTCTGGAAATATTTTGTGGAGAATAATATTAATTAGAGTTGCAAATGAAGGTAGATTAATAACTTCACACGCTTAGAGTGTAAATCAATTTTGTGTCTGTAACAAATAATTTTGTTTAGCTAAGGTAGAGGTCCTCAAACTTATAAGAGAAAAAGTGAGTTGGCGGGAATACCACCTAACAGTTCAAACTGTTTACCAAAGTTTTTATTTGGCATAATGTGTGAGCATTATAAGGACAGGGAAGGACAAGCAAGGGTTTTGGGGAATAAATTATACAAGGAACCAATTGGAGAGAAGTTGTATTGAACATGATAATGAATTAAATAAAAAGAATTCAGACTTAGAGATGTGAATGCAAGTCCAGCTACAAGATAAATCAACATAAATCTTTGAAGTCATTAAAAGGACATTTTTGGTCAACTTGTAATTATTTTCTTTCATTTTATCAATGACTGACTTTAGAATTCCCAAAAAATAATAATTCTAGAAAAATATGTTTTAAATAATTCATCATCTGAACATAAAAATGTCACTCTTGCCATTTGATAAAAATTTGGTAATAAAATGTAAGCTGACAGTTGGGTAAATGAAATAGTGTTTAGATAAGCTTATCTGTTCTTCAGCAGAAATATGTGCATAGAGTTGTCTTTACTTCATAAATGATATACATGTCTTTTAAAAATTCACTTAGCTGAAAAAGAGCTTCATAGATACCAGAAAAAATAAGATAGCATTTTATTTTAAATAGTTTTGTTTTCAGTCTATTCGTGAAAATTTTTAAAAATAGAGTTTAAAAAGATTATTTTACCCTTAAGAATTCCCTTTATTAGCATCTGCATGTGTATACATGCACAATTCAAATGTTGAAAACAATAATTCTAATGCCAAGGCATTTAAAAAAAATGAATCAAAGGTCTTCATCTGACATATACAAACACAGTTCAGATGAGATAATACTGAACTGATCCTCTACCTAAACAGTTTCCGAGATGTTTTTTTAATACAATAAGAGAAAAAGATGTAATGTTAAAATCTTTCCAAATAGTTGCCAAGATATAAATAAGTGGTTAAGGGAGTAAAATGTTGAAGTAAATGTGACTATATTCAAGCTCAGTAATATATTCATTATTTTTGACATTTAGGTAAGCCTTGTCTGTATATGATCAGATAAATGGAAGAGTAGTCAGAACATGTGTTAAAAAAATAATTTCTCAATTTGATTTCAGCACTCAGAAACAGGGAATTGGTTAGATTCAGTGGTTCATACTTTATCTATTACAAATTGTTGAGTTCAGATTAAATATGGACACACAAATCATATATGATGTGTTTTAAAGCCACTTGTATTAGGTATTTACCTTATGTTACATTAATTTTCATAGTAATAGAAAATATGCTATTTAAAACAAAGGAAATATTTTGTAATCTTAAATCTCATGATTTGGATTATTAAACCCTCTTCATTTTCAAGGGAGAGAATGGAAACGAAGCAGTAGGTAGAAGAGTTGCTGAAAGGCAATCGCTCATGTTAAAGAAAAAATTATTCTGACACTTATTAAAATGGCAAAAAAAAGACCTCATTCACAACTATTGCCATAGGTGTCAAGGCTATTGCAATAAAGGTGAGAAATAGGGCTTAACTCCAAATGCAGCAAAGTCAGCTGGGGATTATAGCTAAAGAGCATAACGGGATCAGTGGATAAAAAATTACTAAGAGGAGACATCGAAGGTACAGGTACTCTTTATTATTATTATTATTATTATTATTTAGTATTTATTTACTTTTTAAAAAAATTTTTTTAACGTTTATTTATTTTTGAGACAGAGAGAGACAGAGCATGAATGGGGGAGGGTCAGAGAGAGGGAGACACAGAATCTGAAACAGGCTCCAGGCTCTGAGCTGTCAGCACAGAGCCCGACGCGGGGCTCGAACTCACGGACCATAAGATCATGACCTGAGCCGAAGTCGGATGCTTAACCGACTGAGCCACCCAGGCACCCCTTTATTTACTTTTGAGAAAGAGACAGAGAGAGTGACAGAGCATGAGCTGGGCAGAGAGAGAAGCAGGCTCCAGGTTCCGAGGGAGCTATCAGCACTGAGCCTAACACAGGACTTGAACCCAAGAACCACAAGATCATGACCTGAGCAAAAGTCTGCTGCTTAACCAACTGAACCACCCAGGCGCCCAAAAGGTATGGGTATTCTTGATAAGCTCACTTCACAGGATTCCTGCTGAAGGCAGGCCAGGGTGATCAGCTATCAAGAGTGTGAGATTCTTGCTAAACTGACTAGAAGCATTCTTGATACACTGAGCTAGGCAGGCTGAAGACAGGGCTCAGTGATGAAGAAGAACAAATGGACTTGGGAGCAACACTTTGACTAACACATGGAAGAAAACAAAGACGACTGCTGACAGAAGGCCCCACTTACCTCAAAATGCTGAATTCCTGATGTCACTTTACTTCAGCCATCCAAATCTCTTGAGATATGAGAAGAGGATCCTAAAAGCATGCAGAGGGACACTCTTAGAATTCAAGAAAATACAAATAGACATCTTACCATTCAGGGCATGGACAATAGAAAGGAGAGGTTATTAGGAAAAAAATAAACAACAATAAAAATAACATTTGAAATAGAAGACAAGCACAGTTTTGATAAGCCTTAATAAAATAAGAAATCCATTTCAAGTATTATGTGCTATGTGATCTCTGCCAAATTAAAAAAACATGGATTTTATGAAGAATGCAATGAAAGGATGATAAAATATTTTACCTAGATAAAATGTCATTTAAAAGGAAAACTGAATGACATAAGAAAAATTGTAACCACAAGTTATAGTGCTCCAATGCAAAACTTCTTTTTGTACTAATAAAGACAGAGCTGACACTGTGAAAAATAAAATACTTTATATGGGAATAAAACTGGGGAAATGACTGAAAGAAAATGACAAATAGGTGAAAACAGTTGAAGGTGATAGCTATGAAGAAGGGGGGAGAAAAAACCTAATGAAGTGTTAACTAAGAACCTAAATTATCTAAGTTATCTAAGAAAGAAAAAATGGGATAGAAATGGAAAGTTTTTATAACGAGAAAAGTAATTTTTCCTTACTAAAGACTTAATTCTATACATCTGAAAAAAATCCCTCAAATACTACAAAGTTCCAAAAAGAATATAAACTCTTAATTAAATCCTGCTGAAACTATTCATTTATAAGGTAGAAGAAAATATACTGCATAAGCATATAGATAGAATTTTTCATTAAAGAAAAATGTTACTGACTTGCTTTCCTTTCTTCTTATTATTCAACAGTAGAAGATAATGGAGAGATTAGTGGTGGAAACAAATTCACACCTCCCAAGACACGTAGGAATGCCAAGAGGGTTTAAGATGTGTGGTATCTATTCAGTCTATTCAAATGACAAATGAATTAAAAAAATTTCAAGAATGTAAATCTGTGGTCTAAAAAGATGGGGAATGTAATCATTACCTAAATAAGTGTTAAAAATATGCTTACACATTGGATGAAATTAATTGTTGCAAAGTAAGGAATATACAACAACAACAACAACAACAAAGAAAGGGAAACAAATCAGTTCTAAAAGACTGGGATGTGTAAAGTAGGCAATGGGGATTAAAGAGTGTACTTGTCATGATGAGCACTGGGTGATGTATGGAATTGTTCAATCACATATTGTATACCTGAAACTAATATAATACTGTATGCTAACTATATTGGAATTTAAAATAAAATAAAATACAAATATCAAACTATACAAGCACAAATTTAAAAATTTTAATTATAAGTATTAATCCTTAGAAACTAACCAGATTCACATATAAAAATGTTTTATAAAAATATTTATTGCAAATTTATCATAATAATAAAAGAAAAACAAATGAAATGTTCTATTATATAATATTGATTAAATAAATTGTCTTATCAAAATATTTAATAAAATGTGCATATATTCATAATATTTGTTTATGACAAAGGTCGTAATACTAGTAATACTCTATTACAGTAGAGTATACCTGAAATTATTTCACTGACGAGTAAATGGCAAATTTCATACAGAGTCCATAAATATATTTTCACAGATAAACCTGGAAACATTTACATTGGTAAATATGATTTTCTTGAGGACTGAAAATATATTAAGTTTTCCCCAGAGGAGTTAAAAAGGTAATGATGAGGGGTGTGTGGGTGGCTCAGTTGGTTAACCATTCGACTTGGTTTCGGCTCAGGTCACAATCTCACAGTTCTTGAGTTTAAGCCCCACATCCATTTCTGCACTGACAGTGCAGAGCCTGCTTGGGATTCTCTCTCTCTCTCTCTCTCTCTCTCTCTGCCCCTCCCCTGCTCATGCTTTCTCTCTCCCTCTCTCTCTCTCAAAATAAATATATAAAACTTTTTTTAAAAAGGAAATATTGAAAAACATAGGTGCAAGTATATATAGCTAAAGTCAGAAATCAAGTAAGTTTTCATATTATAAATCAATATTTAATTTTCCCCTTAGATTGAGCTTACCTACTGTTGATGAATAACTATTATTGTTAATATTTATAATATTCTACCAGAATTCTATTGTAATGATCAATAAGAAATATTATAAATCCATCAACTAGGTAATTAGCTCACCTATAAATATTTTTAACCAAATAAGGAGTTCAAGAAAAATAAGATTATGTATTCACTCTAATAGTTGCTGTTTGTTTGCTATTATATGCATATTATATTAGGGAAAATGGTTAATCTTCTAAATGAATAAATATTTAACCTTGAGTTTCACCTTTTTCCACTTAAATTTATATTTTTACTCTTGTAGCAAATTTATTTGTTGATAATGACTTTACAGTTTATTTGTTTTATTTTTTTAACCATGAAAAATGATTTCTATAGAGAAATACTATGTGTTTTTCTTCCAATGGAAACATAACACTTAAATAGAAAGGCTACAAATGTGAAGCTATATCTACTACAATCATAAAGGCAGATGTTTTAACATCACATAATCTTCAATTATCTCTTAGCTATACCTATGCTCTAAGTATGTGATATTGAAGTGTTGAGTGCCTTTTATTCATTTCATATAAGTTTAATGGCATCATAATTGCTTTACCTTTTTTGATTCATATCATGTTAGTTTTGATGATGTTAGCATTCCACTGAATAAAAAAATTCTTTTGTTTATACAACAGGTTCTCCAGGAAGAATGAAAACTGCTGATGCAGCCTGTTAGCTCTCTCTGCTTTCTTGGGGGCTTTCACTGTGAGTTCATGTGTATCTAGCTATGCAACCAAATTAAACTATAATTCTCCATAAAATCTCAAAAATTTCACCTAGCAAGAAACATGAAGAGTGTGCTAGGCCTTTCCACAATGCTAACTAAAATAAGCACCTAACTGCTAGACTCATCCCAATCTTTCCTTATGGTCCTATTTATCTCAGTTTGCAATTAACTGATTTTTGTGATTATGTGATAAACATCTGCCTTGAGTATTTTGAGTATGAGGAGAACAAAGACCACATCTGTTTTCTTCACCATACTTCCCCCAGCGCATAGGATAGGGCTTGACTGCAGAAAATACAGAAAACAGAGCTGCAACAGGAAAAGACAGGGTGTTGGATGAATGGGAATTTTTTTGGCGGGGGGGGGGGGAGGGGAGGGTCTTGTTGCAGTGGACAAATCAGCTCAAATAATCGGTGTTTTTATGTCCTTTGACTATAGATTAAAATGCCCAGGAAAGAGACTCAAATCATTCTGGTCTGGGTCCTTTGCCTATTTCTTGGAAAAATGAACACAGGCGTCTTGATTGATAACTACTGAAGTTGTGCAGCATGGAAGAGTAGAAATTCCCCATGGAAAATTCAGGTGACACTACCAGACCATGGTAAGGAGAAATACAATGAAGGCAACACTAAAAGATTTTCAGTATAAGGAATAAACAGATAGTCTATACTTGTCACAGTTTCTTATAACAGAAACACCAGAAGATATTAAAGAAGTTACTAAATTCCTTTTAATGCCTGTCCTTAGAATAACCAACAGCAAATTAATCTTTTATTAAGAGTTATTTTGCCGACACACATTTTGGAAGAGTTATTTTGGACTATATATCAAGAAGGCACAGAGCTATAAGTTTGGGGTTTTTTTTTAAACATTAATTGTGAAGTGTTTTTTTCACCTTAGATCGCTACTCCATGAAGGCAGGAACTATGTCTGTTGTACATTTCTGTATTCCTGGCATATGCCAGAATCTGATACAAAATAGGTACTCAAGGGGTGCTTGGATGTCAGACTCTTGATTTTGGCTCAGGTCATGATCTCACATTTTGTGAGTTCAAGCTCCATGTTGGGCTCCACGCTGACCTACTTACTTCGGTTTCCCTGTCTCTTTCTCTCTCTCTGCCCTTCCCCTGTACTCTCTGTCTCAAAAATAAATAAATAAATAAATAAATAAATAAATAAATAAATAAATAAATAACTTTAAAAAATAGGTACTCAAAAATTACCGAATAATAAACCAAGAAAGGACTATAACAGGTTTCTCATTTCTTTCCCTTATGAGAACTAAAAACAAGGCTGAAACTATTTTAAGAAGTGTTTACATACAAATATGGAATCCAAGAAAGCCAATCTTAGAGTTTCAAAAAGAAAGTATCTCTATCACTTTTGGCTTAATTTGTGACTGTCACAAAAACATTTTAAAAACGTAGAAAATGATGTAAATTGAACTTGTGCTAGTTTATCCATGATCTAAAGCAGAAAAAGGAAACTCTGTAGATGGGTTTGAAGGCTTCAATTCCCACAAAATAATTCTAAAAGTATGAGGACTAGATCTTGACACTAATTCATCCAGTACAGTATTATTTTCCTGAAATAATCCTCTCTGGCAACCCGTCATTGGAATCTATCAGATGGACATATATCCTCATCTATTAAATCTTTCCCATTGACATCTCCATTAAGTGATATTATTCATTCTGTTCAAAAGTGTAATTCCTTCTCCGTTGTCCTATCTACTGAGGGCTGAGATATTCATACTTACTTTGGCTCACATTTATTTTCTGCTAACTATAGGATACAGTTTTCTTGAAAGCAAATACGCTTTCCTGGCCTAATGCCTTGATGCACTGGTTTACTACTCTACAGATACTTCTTCAGCCAGGAATTGTTTGACTGCACTGTGTCCTCGGTCAGATGAAAACCTGTTCAACCTTAGTGTTGTTAATCATATAGCACCTAGGTAATAAAAAGAGCACGGTCCGGAATTAAAATTCTGACCTGATATTTATTGGATGTGTGCCCTTTGGAAAAAAATATTATCTTTTCTAAATATTTGAACTTTTGTCTGTAAATGAGTGTAAAAATATAAATAGCAAGTCTGGTATGTGAAATGGGATAGCACATGAGAATGACTAGCATACTGACTCATGGCATTATTTGGAAAGGGTTCTTTTCTTTACTTCTAAACAAGAGATACCTACATTTTTTTTCTGACCTAGTATATCTACTAGTAACTGAAAAGTTTCCTTTCACTATAAGGTGCATATATGTTTTCTAATAAAGACACTGAGTGGTTAATCATTCATATAGAACATAAATGGAATGTTATATAGAAACCTAATGGAAATTTTACTTGTAGCTTCAATCAGGTGTTAACACATTAGTATGTCTTTGTCAATTCTATATCTGTAAATGGCTGCATTAGATCAGAAGAATTTTCTTTATCCTTATCTGGTATATATTGCCACTTGTAACGTGAATGGCAAGTTTAAAAACTATAAATATCATAAAGTCAGAAACATAACTATTTATGTAACTAGCATATAACCAGCAAGTAACACAGTGCCCAGCACCTACTGGATGTTCAATAAACATATATTGAATGAATTAATAATGAATGAGTAAATGAATGAACAAAAATATCACAAATTATGGGGATTTTTCTGTGTCCATAACAAAATATCTAAACATACTTTTAAAACCATTCTTTAGACAGGTTCTCACTGCTAACTAACCACATGCCAAAAGATTGTAGTCCCTTAAACCCAGGATTAAATCACTAGTACTAAGTATTTTGTTCAATATTGCCTACTTTTTAATAAAGTACGCCAATCATAAAATATAAATGTCACTTTATGGCATGTGGTATAAAATGCTATTATTCATTTTGTCTGATATGTTAAAGATGTACGGTAAGATAACTAGCTTTATGTAAGATGTCTAAGACAAAACAAAACAAAATAGATCATTTTTATAGTTCTCAATAAACTAATTTTGGAGAAATAAGGTTTGAATTTAACTTTAATGTGATTTGGGGAAAATGAACCTATCATCACATTTGCATTTGCCGACAGGCAAATGCAAAGGGCAGTGTGTAAGCCCAACGCTACAGAGCACAGAGAAGGGTATGAGACCCAAGATAGTCAACAAGAGGGTTGGAATAGGGTTATCCAGGCAAATGTTATAGATCAGGCAAAGCTGAATTACATACAAGAATTTTTCCAGGTAGAAAACATTTCAGACAGAGGAAGCCACATATACAAAAGCAAAAATGAAAAGAAAAGCACACAGAAACAAATACAAGAGAATGTAAGACATATGAGAATTGTAAGGAGTTCAGTGTGGCTGGAGGGAAATTGAGTGATGAGCCAGACTCACAATAAGTCTGAACAGAGAAGCTAAGACATTTGGTTGCAAACAAATTAAAGAGAAGACATTGAGAATTATGAGCAAAGAATGACATATTAGATCTATATTTTAGAAAGATCACTTTGGTAATGATACAGACAATGAATTTGGTTGGTAGTGGGGATAAAACACTAGGTATAGGGAAAGTACCCTCAAAGGCTAAAAATGATGAACTTGTGTAGTAAAAGAGAAGATGAGACAGGTGAGAGGGATTAGAGTGATATTAAAAAGCTATTATCTGGAGATGAATTTGTCAAATTGAAGACAAGAAGGGGTGTCTTTTTCTTAGAGACTAAACAAAACAAAGGAATATTGTGACAAATTTGTTAACTTTGCTATTATGATTTTGAACTTGAAGGAGTTCACTGCTAGTAAATTCAATTTAACACATTCATTGAGAGTCAGAGAAAAAGCCAGAAAGTCTATCAAACATGAATGTAGTGTATGCTGTGAAACAGGCTTAAGAAAAGGGCAAAGTTTGCAGAGATGACTGAAGAATGACTGCAGCAAGCTAGGTAAGACATATAGGAATTTTCAAAGGTCACTGAGGATGCAGCTGAGGTTGAAGTCCAGATGTGCAATGGCATCGATCTACATGGCTATGCAATTCTCCAGCAGTTACTTAATCTTTTAGGTACAGTACCACCCCTACCCCATTTCTGGGGGTGATACATTTCAAGACCCGAGTGAATGCGTGAAACCAGAGATTGTTCTAAACCCTATATATCTAAACACATATATCTAAAATAAAGTTAATTTATAAATGAGGCACAGTAAGATATTAACAACAATAACTGATAATAAAATAGAACAATCATAACAATGCACTGCAGTAAAGTTATGTAAATAAGGTCTCTCTAAGTATCTTAGGGCACTGTATTCATCCTTCTCTGAATGATGTAAGATGATCAATGCCAATGATCGAAGTGAAATGAGGTGAAAGACACAGGCATCATGACAATGTTAGGCTTCTACTGACCTTCTGATGATATGTTAGAAGGAGGATCATCTGCTCTGGACTGCAGTTGACCATGGATCATTGAGACTGTGGGTAACTGAAACTGCAGAAAGTGAAACCGTGAATAAGAGGAGACTACCATACTGTATGTGTTGAAGGCAGACTATCGAGTCAATCCAGGCAGATTTTTCAAGTGAGTGCAGCAAGGTGAAGTGTGTGAGGTAGGTAGGTTTGAAGCATGAAAAAGAGCTGTGAAAGTGATCCAGGCAATGAAGGCAGGAAGAGAGGTAGGCAAGGTGGATAAACTAAGGGAAGATAACTAGGTTTATCAGAGAGAGAGCTAGTGATGGTGTAGGAGAGGTCAAATACAGAAGATAGCGATTAGAGTGCAAAATATTTGAGTGTACTCTTTCAGACATGAAGAAGTGTGAAGCCATATGGAACATTAAAGAATCAGGATACGGGGGTGCCTGGGGCTCAGTCGGTTAAGCATCCAACTTTGGCTCAGGTCATGATCTCACGGTCCGTGAGTTCGAGCCCCGCGTCAGGCTCTGTGCTGACAGCTCAGAGCCTGGAGCCTGTTTCAGATTCTGTGTCTCCCTCTCTCTCTGACCCTCCCCCATTGATGCTGTCTCTCCCTATCTCAAAAATAAATATTTAAAAAAAATTTTTTTAAATAATAAAATTAAAAAAAAGAATCAGGATATGATTCATTTATACAGGAGTGGTTAAAGTGGTTAAATAATTGTTCAGAAGGGGAAGAGAGATTCATGTGGACTGAAAAAGTCTTGGAAGTCCTGGTGGAGAAGAGAAACCTGAGCCGGAAGGATAAACTTAAAATTAACTTGGGCAGAAAAACAAACTGAGAGAATATCTCCCCCCTCCTCTTTCCCCACAGAACTGCAAGAAACAGTGGTGACAGCACATTTGCAAGACTAGAAGTTTTTGTTAAAGCAAAGGAATTCATGAGAGACAAATGGAAGAAAATGAAACAGGAAACATTGTTAAAGGCAGAATTCAAGAATTTGATTGCCAAGACAAAGAGTTTAGTCTTTGTTGCTTAGGCAGTGCTGTTAAGTTGAAGTCGTTTAGATTGATTAATAAAATATTTAACAAAAGCTGCTCAAATATTTTATCTGGCCTTTAATAAACCTATTTCTAAAAATATACAACAAAGTTGTCAATTCAAATATAAGATTTCCCTGAGTTACTCAGGAACTAATTTCACTGTCAGTTGGATTCCTTTGTGCTATTTATGTTAGACTTAGCATCAACGTGGCTTAAGGGCCAATTCATTGTTAGTAAATTGAGTACAAATTTATATTCATTATGATATTTCAATTGGAAAATTTTCCTAAGAAGATATTATCCATCTCATCCATCTAATTCTCTGGATGAATGTGCAGCTAAAGTGGTAATATTCTACAGGAATATCACATTATCTGATGGTATCTAATATAACTTTGCCAGTTGCTTTAAAGTTAAATATTTTTATTTTCTTGTTATAGATTATACCGCTATTTTGTAATATTTTACCAAGATTACATCTAATTAAAATTTATTTATAAAATAATATTTTAATTCATTTGGTAAATGATGTCTATTGAAGTTAAATATCATAAAGGTGTCATTTCTTTTGGTAAATATTGTAGTAGAAAGATATTAGATCATATTTATTATTTTGTCCTCTGTCTTAACTTAAAAGTACCAATATATCTTAATAATGTTTGAAGCAGACAAAAAACTAAAAACATAAAGATAACTTTAAATCTTTAAAATTAAAACAGAGATTCAAAACTAGGATAAATATCCACAGGGCAAAAGTAATAATTCAATAAAACTATGAAACCAACATTTTCTCAAATCACATGTAATGATATAATCAACACCAAGTAACCAAAGATTAATTACTATCATACTACTCTGAATCTAACTACACAAACATTGGGAATGCTCCAATTATACTGTATCTTAATAAGTACTTTTGCTCTTATTTTTTGTGATGAATTTGGTATTCTCTCTGTCCTCAATTACTTTATACACTAATTGGATAATTTTGTCAACTTGAGTTAAAACAAAAATATTAGACAGAAATCTAGGTATAGTATGAGAAGCATATTAAGTAATTTCTAATAGCACTGACGGCACTACTTTTTTCTAGGAGAATGGGCACCATATAAAAAGGGGGAAAGGTGAGTTTTCTGAAGAAGAATTAGAAAATATGTCTTTCATTTTGCCTTATTTGGAGAAATTTCATATTAGGTAAGTACAAGTATATACCCTTGAATTCCCTTTGCTAGAGAAGGGGAACATTGACTTTCTGCTGTCCATGACTTCCAAATTAGCTAGAGTAATTAGGATAAGGGGGAAACGGTTAATAAAAAAAATTCTTACCCATCTGAATAATTTCACTTTAATTCCAGGCATATGGATGGGGTGGGATTTAATACTGAACATCCAGTGTGACCCCAAATGCCCATCCTAGTTAATCATTCCTGGTCCCAGAGAAAAACTACTTCATAATCTGAGCATTCTACTACAGGAATTTCTAGAGTTAGTGGATTCTTCTGTGTTTGAAATTATCCTCATTCGACCCCAGAGCTTCTGTTTGGGAGTGACAAGGTGGGAGAAGTTGTTCAGAGAAGAGTTAGAAAGATGTCATGGAAGATGATCAGTTAGCAGCAAATCTAGGTTTTGCGAAGCATGAAACTCCTATGATTTCCCATACTCTATTTAAGCAAAAGAACACATTAGGCACACGACTAAATATTTATTTACAATGAAAAAGAAGTCACAAATATAACAAATTTTAAAACTCATATGCATCAAAATCATTACAAAATTTAGAAAAAAGTTTAGTTTTAATATTTAACTGCCTAACCCATCCTATTAATCACACCTAATTTTTCTACATTTTGTTGGCTGCAAACTCTGATAGCTTGTTTGTAAGGCAACAAGTTGAGAGAATAAAAAAAATAATTTTTCTCTAGCATAATGGGTCAAAACTTGTTGATTATTGATAGTTTAGAAAGTTACTTTAGCTTTACAGGTCATTATCAACTATATTAGGTAAAGATTTAGAATTGTCATCAAAATTACTTTTGCACATGATTCAGAAGGTGTTCTGAAGATCCACTCCAGCTCCAAGCATTTCAAACTTGCTTCTCTTCTACTGCCTACATAATGAAAATAAGCATCTTTCTCTTGTAACGGACATAGATTATAATCATTTATACCTTTAGAAGAGAAAAAAAATTAAATGTTTACTTATTTATTCTGTGAAATACAGAGAGAAAGAGAGAGAGTCCCAAACAGGCTCTGCATTGTTAGCAGGGAACCAAACGTGGGGCACAAACTCACAAACCATGAGATCATGACCTGACCCAAAGTCAAGACTCAGATGCTCAACTGACTGTGAGCCACCAAGAAGCCACAGAAAAGTAAAATTTTTATCAATTACCTAGTACAGTAGGCTATTAATTGAATTTTTTCAAAATAATATCACTTTTAAATAATTAAGACCAACAGAACTGGGTTTTCAAACTAATGTTTTGAATGAAGAATAAACAAACTTTAAGAAATGTTTTTTCTATTTATTTATCACAGGAAAATGAGAAAAACTAAAGGCAATATATACTAATCTTTGATTTAATTGAGGGAAAACATCCATGGACCAAACTGTATATTCTTAATGTATGTTGAAAAGAAGCAGAATATAGCACCACAAAATATGCCATTTTGACATATTGATTATCTTTTTTCCTTTATTTTAAAAAATTTAATGTTTATTTATTTATAATATATATATTTATATATAATATACAGAGAGAGAGGGAGACAGAATCTGAAACAGGCTCCATGCTCTGAGCTGTCAGCACAGAGCCTGATGTGGGGCTCACACTCACAAACCATGAGATCATGACCTGAGCCAAAGTCAGACGCTTAACCAACTGACCTACCCAAGCACCCCAACATATTGATTGCTTTGAATTAAAGTTAGCTAAGAAATGGCCAGTACAAGAAGGACACTCTGACCCTCCTTTCTCCCTTGAAAACAGAAAATAAATCTCCTTGTGAAAAGTATCCTTTCTGTACCAGCAGGACGGAAGGCATCCTTATCATCAGAAATATGAAATGTAGGGCTGAAAAAACTGGATAAATAAAACTTGTTACTTCCTCACTAATTACTTCCCCAAGCCCAAATTTCTTTGTCTTATCAATTCTTCACAAATATATAGTTTCTTTGTGTAAAAAGTATAAGATGTGCCTGCTTTGTTCACTTCTTTGTCTCATATTTTTCTGGGGTTCTGTAAATACAAAATTAAAAATTTCTTTTCATTCTCTTAATCTGTTTTATATTAATTTATTAGAGCAGCCAAAGGAAAGTTTTCCACCCCATAATATCTTAGACTTCAGAGTACTTAACGCACTGCTATTGCTAACATAGAATGAGAATAATTTCATTTCAGACACTCAATATTGAAATGTATCAAATAGTATCTTAAGACATACTCCTTAAATTGTCTTCATTTTGACAATTTAATGAATGAATTAGATGAATTCATTGAATTAGATGAATTTCCTCTTTCTCAGCAAACAAAAAAAAAGTGTTTTTCTCCATGTCATCTATATAAATTTATTATATCAGATGAAAAATAATTGAAAACATTTGGCTCTATTGGATTACTGTATTTAAAAAAAAATTTTTAAAGTTTATCTATTTTTGAGACAGAGGGAGAGCATGAACAGGGGAGGGACAGAGAGAGAAGGAGACACAGAATCTGAAATGGGCTCCAGGCTCTGAGCTGTCAGCACAGAGACTGATGTGGGGCTCAAACTCACAAACCATGAGATCATGACCTGAGCCGAAGTCGGCCGCTTAACCGACTGAGCCACCCAGGCGCCCCTGGATTACTGTATTTAAAAAAGAGAAAGTTATCATTAACTTTACTAAATTTAAATTATTGCCTTGTTAGTAGCAAAGCTTTCTTTAACATATAAATAACCTCAAGACAGACTGAAATTCATGTTCTGTTAGAAGCACATTTGGTAGCTAGGTTATCCTTAGATGTAATGAAAATACATACTTTGCAAGGGATAGGTCGTACTACTGTAAAGAAAGGAATGCTTAGAGCCTCTTTAGCAGGCTGGTAGGGATGATGAGGACCAAAAATTAAAACTAGGGTAATAAGCCTTGCCGAGTGCAAATGGTAAATAATAGGATGTAAAGCTAAATTACAATCTCAATCTGGATGCCTAGTAACAAAAAATATCTAAATGAGTCAGCTATAGTAATGGACACAGAGTAGCAGCCTATGGTAATCTTTACTATAAAATTTAAAGTAATTGGGCTTTGGGGATCCTAGATGGCTGAGTCAGTTAAGCATCTGACTTTTGGTTTCGGCTTAGGTCATGATCTCACGATTCGTGAGATCAAGCCCCTGTTTGGGATTCTCTCTTCTTTCCCTACCCCTCCCTCTCATATTCTCTCTCTCTCTCTCTCTCTCTCTCTCTCTCTCTCTCTCTCTCTTTCTCTCAATAGATAAATAAACATTAAAATAATTACAGCAATTGGGTTTTTTAGTTTTTAATTGTCCTTCCAAATCCATTCTCTCCCTTTCCTCGTTTTGCTATGCACAAGAGATGACTTCTATAAGCTGTATCACTCGGGCTCCATTCCCCTCTGTCTTCTCATGGGGAATGCCCAATAGAAAGCACCAACAGGAGATGGACATGTGGAAGTAGAGATAGTTTGGAGTTTCTTTAACTCTCTCCGTGTATCTGAATTGTGTTGTCTGAGAGGAAAAGACCAGTGGAGGATCAGTGATTAAAGATGCAGGAGAGAGAGGAAATAATACTGTAGGATCTACAGATGCATCCCATTGGATGGTCCCATTTCCAGGGCTTTTAGTTTTCTATAGGTTCCATTAAACAATTTCTTCTCTCACTCCTTTTGTTTCATATTGTAATGGCTTCCTAATATTCTCATTCCAGTGTCCTTACATTTATTAAAATTGGTTGTTTCTTAAAACTCTCCATACATTCATTATACTGTCCTCAGTTAATATCCTAGTTAATACCCTAGGATTAAGGGCACACTAGAATGTGCCATCTATCTCCTGCCAGAACCCTGCCTGAAACTTGGCAATCTGCCTGGTTTGAAGAGCCCAGATGCACCCAAGGGTGATTGAGCAGAGACTGACTTCTGGAGTAGAGTGAAGGGTACAGTGGTCTTATTCCCTAACAAAAACATTTAACTGGAGAAAATTATAAAACAAAAATAAAACAATTTGAAGTCTTTGAAATTTGAAAAAAAAAAAGGACATTCAGATCATTAAGGAAAGATAAAAAATTATCTCTATATCCCTATATGTAAGTGACACAATTTCATATACAGAAAATCTGAAGGTATCCCCTAAAAAATTATTGGCCCTAATAAATGAGTCCAAAAAGGTAGCAGAATAAAGGATCAATATACAATCAATTGCATCTGTATGCACTGGAAATGAACATTACAACTATAATATTTTTAAAACTGCTGTAACAATATCAAAAAAAGGATAAAATACACGTAAATCTAACAAAAGAAGTGCAAAACTTGTACAATGAAAATTTGGAAGAGATTTAAAAAGATGTAAATATATGGAAAGATACAAGCTCATGGATCAAAAAAATTGTGAAAATGGCAATATTCTCCAAACTTATCTACAAATTAAACATGAGCCCCATCAAAAATTAGTAAAATTTCCCAGGTGTTAGCAAAGTATTGTGGAAATCCAAGGTATTCAGAACAGACAAAACAACTTTAATAAAGAAAAATAAAGTTAGAGTATTAACACTTTCCAATTTCAAAATTTATTACAAAGTTGCTGTAATCATTACAATGTTGTACTGGCATAAAGATAAATCTATAGATCAATGGAACAGAAATAAGCTCAGATATTTATGGTTTGGTTTTTGAAAAGGTGTCAATGAAGAAAGGAATAGTCCTTTCAATAAATGGTACTGAGAAACCAGATATCAACATACAAAGATGAAGTTGTACCCCTACTCCACACCATATACACGTATTTACTCAAAATTAGTCATAGACATAAATATAAGAGCCAAAATGTTAAAACTCTTAGAAGAAAACTTAGGGGTAAATATCTTCATGAACATACTTTCCTAGATATGGCATCAAAAGCATAAGCGATAATATATACCCAAAAAAACTGAAATCAGGATCTTGAAGAGATATCTATTTGTACCCTCATGTTCACTGCAGCATTATTCACAATAGCCAAGATATGGAAACAACCCAAATATCCTTACAGACGAATGGATAAAGAAAATGTGGGATACACATATGATGGAAATTATTCTGCCTTAAAAAAGGGAAATCCTGCCTTTTTGATAATATAAATGAACCTAGAGGACATTAAGTGAAATGACCCAATCACAGGAGAATAAATACAATGTGATTTCACTTATGTGAGGTATCTAAAAAGGCCAAACTCATAGAAGCAGAAAAGAGGATGGCAGCTGCCAGTGGCTGAAAGGAAGGAGAAATAGGAAATTATTTTCAGTGGGTACAAGGTTTCTGTTATGCAAGATGAGCAAGTTCTACAGATTTGCTATACAACACAGTACCTGTAATTAATAATACAATAATTTGCACTTTAAAATATGTTGACAGGATAGATCTCATGTGAAGTGTTCCAAAAGAAAGAAAGAAAGAAAAAAAAAAAAAGAAAGAAAGATCCACAAAAGAACAGAAGGAAATTGCTAGAGGTGAAAGATGTGTTTATTATCTTGGTTGTGGTGATAGTACCACAAATATATGCGTATGTCCAAACTCATCAAGAGCGTACATTAAATGTGTGCATTTTTAATATCAATCACACCTCAATAAAACTAAAAATAAGTGATTAGGACTAATGAAAAGAAAACCCATGCAATGGGAGAAAATATTTTCAATTCAAATATTCATAACAGACTGTATCCAAAATATAGAAAAAATCCTTATATCTCAGTAAAAATTCAAATCACCCAATAAAATATGGACAAAGGATTTGAATCAATATTACTCCAAAGAATTTATACAAATATATACAAATGAAAAAGCACATGAAAAGATGCTAAACATCTTTAGGCAACAGGGAAATGCAAATCAAAACGCAGTGAGATGCCATTCTATATCCATTTAGATGGCAATAATAAGAAAGACTTATAATAATACTTCTTGGTGAAAATCTGGATAAACTAGAATCCTCATTCACTTGTGCGAATGTAAAAAACTACAGCCACTTTGGAAAAAAAATCTTGGCATTTCCTCAAATTTTGGTACATAACTATCAGGTGACCAAGTAATTCCACTTCTAGGTATTTACCCAAGAGAAATAAAAGCATATGTTCATACAAAGATTTGTACACCAATATTTACAGCAACATCACTCACAATAATCGAAATCACCAGGGATCCTGGGTGACTCAGTCTGTTGAGCGTCCAACTCTTGATTTCATGAGTTTCAGCCCAGCATAGGACTCTGTGCTGACATCACAGAGCCTGCTTGGGTTTCTATGTCTCCCTCTTTTCCTGCCCCTCACCTGCTCGTTCTCTATCTCTCTGCCTCAAAATAAATAAAGAAACATTTAAAAAAAATCACCTAAAACTTTCCATAGAAGTTCTCTTCTCTTGAATCAGTGCTGACCCTATGAACTGCTTTAATCAATATGGTATGGGGCTAAGTAATGCTCAGCTAATTCTGAATCTAAAGCTTAAAAGGCCGAGAAGCCTCTACTTTTATGCTCTTGGGACCCACTGCCATGATATGAAGTGGGATTAGAACCAGGCAGCCCCAGCTGAGCTCCCAGCCAATAGCCAACATCAAATGTCAGCTTACATGAGTGAGCAACCTTGGTTGGACATCTGGGCCCAGGAGAGCTTCCTGATGACTGCTGCTCCAGATTGCGGAGCAGAAGACTTCCCAATCAAGTCCATTCAATTCATAGGATCACGGCATATAATAAAATGGTTGCTGCTTTAATTTACTAAGATTTAGGGTGTCAAACAGATACTTAAAATAGGGAGTTTGGCATATCTCAGACCTACTTGGTAGTGGGGATGAGGAGGGTCCTAGCTCATTCCATGTTCTGTGTTCTGCTCAAATATGAAACAGATAAGTTTGCAGTTGATAAAGAAGTTGGTTACTGGTTATCTATTCAATAATATACGGCATGTACCTTTGGGTTCTAAATGAAAATATTCAGGTAATTATTGAAAAGGTTCAAAATCCATGTTTCTTTTTGATAAAAATAAGAAAAATATCAGGTATACCTTTATTCACTTAGTTAAAAAAATCTATGAAATTCTTGTTTTGTCCTGGGCAATGTGCTAAGAACAGAATACAAATTTGAACTAAAAAGGACAATGTCATTGACTACACAGAGCTCCTGGCTTTGAAGGTTTTGATAATCCTTATGAGCTGTGTTGTGCCCTGATTTTGGTAGAAAATAGCACGGGAGATGGAAAGGATGGGTTTGAGAGATGTGTAACTTGGAGATGATATAAAAGTTTCTGTTTAACTAGATCTGGCATGAGGGATAGAAGGAGAAATCAAGGTTAGCTCTTGGGTTTTCAGCTGGGAAAAGTAGTAGAATTGGAAGTGAGTTGATTTTTTCTGTTTTGTTGACTTTAGGATTTCCTTAGGATAGCTAAGGGAGATATTTAGAATGAAGCTGGAAGTATAAGCCTGAAGCTTAGAAAAGAAACATGGGCTAGAATTACAATTTGCAGTCATAAGAATATACATGTGCACAAATCTATGGGAAAAGCTGTTTGTTCAGATATTTCAAGGAAGACAAGATGGTTTGAAAGAGAAACATGGACATTTTAAGACCTGGCAGAGGAAGAAAGACCACTTAAGAGGATAAGGAGTGGACAGGAGATGAACTGGAGAAATATTACATTACAAACTGTCAAATGCATCTGAGAGAATATATGAGATAAGGACTATAAAATACCAATTGGATTTATAAATTATTCAATTATTGGTGACTGGAAAAAGTCAATTCCATAGCATAGCATGACTTCTATGAGGAAGCAAATACATTGAGCATAGAAAATACTTTCAAGATGTTTGGTTTAAATATTTATTACTTTTTAAAATTTGTTTTGAAAGAGAGTGTGCACACATGAGCAGAGGAGGGGCGGAAAGAGAGAGAGAGAGAGAGAGAGAGAGAGAGAGAGAGAGAGAGAGAATCCCAGGCAGGCTTTGAGCTGTCAGCACAGAGCCCAACACAGGGCTCTGTCTCAATAACTGCAAGACCATGACCTGAGCCGAAATCAAGAGTTGGATGTTTAATTGATTGTGCCACCCAGGTGCCCCTTAAGATGTTTGGTTTAGAGGGAAAGCAATAAACAGGGGAATAGAGCTGTGGTGTAAAGGGGTAGTAGGTAGGGAAGGTGGATGTTTTCTGCCAACATGCCTGTAATAAGACTTTGCATTATCTCTACAGAATTGTAAACAATAATAAATTGACTAAATAAACACCTGTCTGTGTTTATTATCACCATGCATAGGCAATTCAATGATAAAATATTCTTCTTAGAGCAGATAACACATCTTTATCATTTCCTCCTTAAATCACTTCATAGCAAAAGAGAATAGGGGTCAAAGAAAGATTTATGATCTATTTGTTTATTGTTTTAAGAGAAATAGTTGTGCACATTTAGATAGCCATAGCATTTCTCCCAGTTTAATTAAACTTTAGGCAGGTTTCTTCCACCTCTAGGCCTCTCTTTTCTTAGAGAATTTACTTAAAAAAAGTTATACCTACAAATTCTTTCTCTGTACCCTTTGACATATAAATCTTTCAAAAAGCCTCTTGCTAGTTTTATAAACATGGGCCTTCTTTTCTTTTCTTTTCTTTTTTTTTCTTCTCTTCTTTCTTTTCTTTTTTTCTTTTCTTTTCTCTTTTCTTATTTATTTATTTATTTATTTATTTATTTATTTATTTATTTATTTTTATTTATTTATTTAGAGATAGAGAGGATGTAAGTGGTGGAAGGGTAGAAGGGGAGGGAGAATCCCAAGCAGGCACATGGTTGTCAGCACAGAGCCTGATGTGGGACTCAAACTCACAAAAAACTGTGAGATTATGACTTGAGCCAAAATCAAAACCTGGACTCTTAACCATCTGAGCCACCCAGGCACCTCTGGACTGGTTTTCTCAAGAACCTGGGAATGTTCTTAAGAATGTAATCATCAAAGAAGGTAGCACCCTATCTCCCAGTGTCTGCTGAAGGGTCTATCTGATGGGCACTGCTTCAAGTTGTAAAAGTACCTCCTGTTGTGAAGGTATCAAAAAGTTCTTCCTTTGGGTAAGGTCAATCAGAAACCCCAATGGCCTACGATCCCTCCACTCCAGTTACTAGAAACTATGGTACCTTTTTTTTTTTTTTTTTTCAGCAGAGTTAACTGTGTTCTGCTCTCTGTCCTCTATTTTGATAGCCTTGAATAAAGTTTTTCTTACCTGTTTAACTTTGTGGGTGCAATTTTTACTTTGACGGTCAGGTAGGAATAAGTAGAATTTGTAGATTCAGGTGAGTGAAGAGATAATCAATAGAACAGAGTTTCTGAAAAAAAAATAAGAAGATGAAAGATTTGATTTAGCCTAGAGCACAGCCATCTCATGGCTCATAATCTACACAATATTCTTCCAAATGACACCAGACTGAAGTGTATTGGCTTTCTGTTTGGGAGTGGGTAATGACACTCTTATTCTTTGACAAGAAAGTGACTATTTTGACATCTTTATGCTGGATATCTAAAATTAACCAACAGTACATACTGGGTATGTATAAGATTTTCAGTCACAAGTTTTACTGTCACCCTAAATCTCTTCAAGGTTTAAGTTAGACAATAACTGAAAGGAAACACTAATTGATTGTTTCTCTTCTTACCTCTCACTCTTAGCTCAATTATTTTTGCATACTTCACAGCATTTTTTACATAGGCATACTTGGTATTCATTTCATTGAATTGAATTCCTACTTGTAGTTGAAATATCATGAAGTGAAGTACCAATACCATTTTGTCTCTGAATAGCAAAGAAACTCATTGAATTCAGATTTAATGTCATGTTTTTTATTCTTTAATAATAGTCAATAAAAGACTTGTTCATTTACACATCTGCTCAATAAAAGGAGGAATTTTTTAATAATTAGGCTTTCCAACAATCCAAATAATGGGATTGTTTGCCTTTATTTTCTTTCTTTCTTTTTAAATATAATTTATTGTCAAACTGACTAACATACAGTGTATAGAGCGTGCTCTTGGTTTTGGGGGTAGATTCCCGTGATTCATCACTTACATGCAATACCCAGTGCTCATCCCAACAAGTGCCCTCCTCAATGCCCATCATCCATTTTCCCCTCCCCCTGCCATCTACCCTCAGTTCGTTCTCTGTATTTAAGAGTCTCTTATGGTTTGCCTCCCTCCCTCTGTAACTATTTTTTCCCCTTCCGTTCCCCCATGGTCTTCCGTTAAGTTTCTCAAGTTCCACTTATGAGTGAAAACATATATGTCTTTCTCTGACTTATTTCACTTAACATAATACCCTCCAGTTCTATCCATGTTGCTGCAAATGGCAGGATTTCATTCTTTCTCATTGCCGTTGTAAATATAAACCACATCTTCTTTATCCATTCATCAGTTGATAGGCATTTAGGGTTTTTCCATACTTTGCCTATTGTTGAAAGCATTGCTATAAACATTGGGGTCCATATGCCCCTATGAATCAGCAATCCTATATCCTTTAGATAAATTCCTAGTAGTGCTATTGCTGGGTCATACGGTAGTTTTATCTTTAATTTTTTGAGAAACCTCCACACTGTTTTCCAGAGTGGCTGCACAAGTTTGCATTCCCACCAACAGTGCAAGAGGGTTCCCGTTTCTCCACATCCTTGCCAGCATCTCGCCTTGCCTCTTGTTTCCTGCATTGTTAATTTTAGCCACTCTGACCGGTGTGAGGGGGTATCTCAGTGTGGTTTTGATTTGTATTTCCCTGATGATGAGTGACATTGAGCATCTTTTCGTGTGTCTTTTGGCCATCTAGCTATCTTCTTTGGAAACGTGTCTCTTCAAGTCTTCTGTCCATTTCTTCACTGGAGTATTTGTTTTTAGGGTGTTGAGTTGGGTAAGTTCTTTATAGAATTTAGATGCTAACGCTTTATCCGATATGTCATTTGCAAATATCTTTTCCCATTTTGTCAGTTGCCTTTTAGTTTTGTTGATGGTTTCCTTTGCAGTGCAGAAGTTTTTATCTTGATGAAGTCCCAATAGTTCATTTTTGCTTTTAATTGCCTTGCCTTTGGAGACATGTCGAGCAAGAAATTGCTGAGGTCAAAGAGGTTTTTTCCTGCTTTCTTCTCTAGGGTTTTGATGGCTTCCTGTCTCACATTCAGGTCCTTCATCCATTGTGAGTTTATTTTTGTGAATGGTGTAGGAAAATGGTACAGTTTCATTCTTCTGCATGTTGCTGTCCAGTTCTCCCAGCACCTTTTGTTAAAGAGACTGTCTTTTTTCCCATTGGATACTCTTTCCTGCTTTGTCAAAGTTTAGTTGGCCATACATTTGTAGGTCCAATTCTGGGGTCTCTATTCTACTCCATTGGTCTATGTGTCTGTTTTGTGCCAATACCACACTGTCTTGATGATTACAGGTTTGTAGTAGAGGCTAAATTCTGGAATTGTGATGCCTCCTGCTTTGGTTTTCTGCTTCAATATTACTTTGGCTATTCGGGGTCTTTTGTGGTTCCACACAAATTTTAGGATTGTTTGATCTAGCTTTGGGAAGAATGCCGGTGCAATTTTGATTGGGATTGCATTGAATGTGTAGATTGCTTTGGGTAGTATTGACATTTTAACAATATTTATTCTTCCAATCCATAAGCATGGAAAGTTTTTCTGTTTCTTTGTGTCTTCTTCAATTTCTTTCACAAGTTTTCTATAGTTCTCAGCATACAGATCTTTTAAATCCTTGGTTAAGTTTATTCCTAGGTATTTTATGATTCTTGGTGCAATTGTAAATGGGATCAATTTCTAGATTTCTCTTTCTGTTGCTTAATTACTGGTGTATAGAAATTCAACCAATCTGTACATTGATTTTGTATACTGTGACTTTGCTGAATTTATGTACCAGTTCTAGCAGCTTTTTGGTGGAGTCTTTTGGGTTTTTCATGTAGAGTATCATGTCGTCTGCAAAAGTGAAAGTGTGACTTCTTCTTTGCCAATTGTGATGTCTTTGATTTCATTTTGTTGCCTGATTGCTGATGCTAGGACTTTCAATGCTATGTTAAACAACTGTGGTGAGAGTGGACATCCCTGTCGTGTTCCTGATCTCAGGGGGAAAGCTCTCACTTTTTCCCCATTGAGGATTATTTAGCTGTGGGCTTTTCATACATGGCTTTTATGATGTTTAGGTATGTTCCTTCTATCCTGACTTTCTTGAGGGTTTTCATTAAGAAAGGATGCTGTATTTTGTCAAATGCTTTTTCTGCATCAATTGACAGGATCATATGGTTATTATCCTTTATTTTATTAATGTGATGTATCACATTGATTGATTTTCAAATATTAAACCAGCCCTGCAGCCCAGGAATGAATCTCACTTGATCATGGTGAATATTTTTTTTATATGCTGTTGAATTTGATTTGCTAGTATCTTATTGAGAATTTTTGCATCCATGTTTGCCTGTAATTCTCCTTTATGGTGTGGTCTCTGTCTGGTTTGAGAATCAAGGTAGTACTGGCTTCATAAAATGAGTCTGGAAGCTTTCCTTCCATTTCTATTTTTTGGGGAACAGCTTGAGAAGGATAGGTAGGTATTAACTCTGCTTTAAATGTTTGGTAGAATTCCCCAGGGAAGCCATCTATCTGGTCCAGGACTCTTATTTGTTGGGAGATTTTTGATAACTGATTCAATTTCTTCACTAGCTATGGGTCTGTTCAAATTTTCTATTTCTTCCCGTTTGAGTTTTCATAGTGTGTGCATGTCTAGGAATTTGTCCATTTCTTCCAAGTTGTCCAGTTTGTTGGCATATAATTTTTCATAGTATTGTTTGTGTTCTGAGGGGTTGGTTGTGATAAGTCCAATTTAATTCATGATTTTATATATTTGGGTCCTTTCTCTTTTGTTTTTGAGAAGTTTGACTAGGGGTTTATCAATTTTGTTTGTTTTTTGAAAAAAAAAGCTCTTAGTTTCATTGATCTATTCTGTTTTTTTTTTTTTAATTCTATATTGTTTATTTCTCTAATCTTTATTGTTTCTCTTCTTCTGATGGCCTGGGGTTTCTTTGCTGTTCTGCTTCTAGGTCCTTTAGGTGTGCTGTTAGATTCTGTGATTTTTCTTGTTTCTTGAGATAGGCCTGGATTGCAATGTATTTTCCTCTTAGGACTGCCTTTGTTACATCCCAAAGGGTTTGGACTTTCAGGTTTTCATTTTCATTTGTTTCCATATATTTTTTAATTGAATTGAATTGATTTTTAATTTTTGGTTGACCCATTCATTCTTTAGTAGGATGTTCTTTAACCTCCATGCATTTGGAGGTTTTCCAAACTTTTTCCTATGATTGATTTCAAGTTTCATAGCATTGTGATCTGAAAATGTACATGGTATGATCTCAATTATTTTATATTAATTGAGGGCTGTTTTGTGACCCTGTAGGTGATCTATCTTGGAGAATGCTCCATAAAAACTCAAGAAAAATATGTTTTCTGCTGCTTTTAGATGAAAAGTTCTGAATATATCTGTCAAATCCATCTGGTCCAGTGTATCATTCAGGGCCATTGTTTTGGGTTTTTTAAAATTTTTTATTGATTTTCTGCCTAGATGATCTATCCATTGTTGTAAGTGGAGTAGTTATAGTCACCTGCAATTACTTCATTCTTATCAATAAGAATGCTTATGTTTGTTATTGTTTTATGTATTTGGGTGCTCCTAAACTGAGTGCATAAACACTCATAGTTGTTAGCTCTTCTTGATGGATAGATCCCATAATTATGACATATGATATAATGCCCTTCCTCATCACTTATTAAAGCCTGTAGTTTAAAATCTAGTTTGTCCGATAGAAGTATGGCTACTCCAGCTTTCTTTTGACTTCCAGTAACATGATACATGGGTCTTCATCCCCTCACTTGCAATCTGAAGGTGTCCTCAGGTCTAAAATAGGTCTCTCTCTTTTTTTTAACTTGTAACATTTATTTATTTTTGAGAGAGAGCATGAGCAGAGGAGGGGCAGAGAGAGAAGAAGACACAGAATCTGAAGCAGGCTCCAGGCTCTGCGCTGACAGGCTTATAGCAGTGAGCCTGATGTGGGGCTCGAACCCACAAACTGTGAGATTATGACCTGAGCTGAAGTCAAACGCTCAACTGACTGAGCCACCCAGGGGCCCTTTGTAGACAGCAAATAGAGGGGTCTTGTTTTTTTTAATCCATTCTGATACCCTATGTCTTTTGATTGGAGCATTTAGTCCATTTACATTCAATGTTATTATTGAAAGATATGGATTTAGTGCCATTGTACTATCTGTAGGTTTCGTGCTTGTAGTGATGTCGCTGGTCCTTAGTAGTTTTTCCAACATTCCACTCACAGTCTCCCTTAGGATCTCTTGTAGGGCTGGTTTAGTGGTGATGAACTCCTTCTGTTTTTGTTTGTCTGGGAAAGCCTTTATTGCTCCTTCTATTCTGAATGACATTCTTGCTGGATAAAGGATTCTTGGCTGCATATTTTTCCAATTCAGAACATTGAATATTTTCTGCCACTCCTTTCTGGCCTGCCAAGTTTTAGTAGATAGGTCTGCTACTACCCTTAGCTCTTTCAGAAATCTCTCTTTATCTTTGTATTTTGCCAGCTTCACTATGATATATCATGCAGAAGATTGATTCTTATTACATCTGAAAGGTGTTCTCTGTGCCTGCTGGGTTTCAGTGTCTGTTTCCTTCCCCAGATTGGGGAAGTCTCAGCTATTATTTGTTCAAGTACACCTTCTGTCCCTTTCTCTCTCTCCTCTGCTTCTGGAACTCCTATGATATGGGTATTATTACATTTCATTGAATCATTTAGTTCTCTAATTCTCCCCTCGTGGTCTAGAATATTTTTATTTCTCTTTTTTCTCAGCTTCATCATTTACCAAAATTTTAACTTCTATTTCACTTATTCTCCCCTCTGCCGCTTCCATCTTCATTGTCACTGCATCTAGTTTATTTCCCACCTCATTCACAACATTTCTTAATTCCTCATGACCAGTTTTTAGTTTCTTGATCTCTGAAACAATAGATTCTCTCCTGTCTTCTATGCTTTTTTCAAGCCCAGTGATTAATCTTATGACTATTTTTATAAATTCTTGATCAGATATACTGTTTATATCTGTTTTGAGCAATTCTTTAGCTGTCATTTCTTCCTAGAATTTCTTTTGAGGAGAATTCTTCCATTTCATCATTTGGCGAGTTTTCTGTCCCTTATGTGTTTTAAAAGCTTGTGATGTGTCCTGCACCTGCGAGCACTACTGTATTAAAGAGCAGTAATACACTGCCCAGGGCCTGGCACCTTCAGGAGGTGCTCTCGGTTGTTGTGATTCCGGTTGCTTTAACTCCCTACTTGTAGTGATGTTTTGGACCCTCCACCAAATGTGCTTTGATTTGTTCGTTGAAGTAGCTCTGGAAAAAAAAAATTAAAAAAAAACAAAAAAACGAGGGGGGCAGTGGTGGTGGAAGAGGCCTTATCCCATACAAAGAGAGAAATGACAGGGGCAGGGAAAAAGAAAAGAAAAGAAAATTGACCAGGCAGAAAAACTATATGGCTTAATCCAGAGAGAGAGAGAGAGAGAGAGAGAGGAAAATAAAGGAGATATAGAACAGGTATAAAGAGAATAAATATGTCTGTTTAAACAAATCAACAACCAGAATAACCAGACTAAAGGAAAGAAGAAATAAGAAGGAGAAAAGGAAGAGGGAAAAAATATACCTATATGCACATTTTATGTATGTATAAAATAAGAATTCTCCAAGAATTAACCAACGGCAGTGCTGGTCTGGAGGAGGGGCTGTCTGGTTGGTCAGCCTCTATCTCCAGAAGCTACCAGGTACCAAACATGGAGGGGTATGGTTTGCTATAGGTTCCACCTCCACTATGGGCCTGCTTTCCCTTCCCTGAAGCCCACCTTGTTGGTGATGGGGAGAAAAATGGTGAAACCACGGTCTCTCCTCCCCAGACTGGGTGTCAGAAACCACTTTGTTCAGGCAGTCCTTGTAGTGCTACACGGGCGCCATCCCCGCCCCCAGCTCCACAGTCTCCTGCAGTGCCTCCCTGGAGCTCATATGGGATTCAAACCCAGGTGTCTTAAAGGGCCCCACTCCAAGTCCTCCGGTAGCTGCGCGCTGGTGTGAAAGAGGCAGTTTGTCCCTCTCCGCCTCCGGTCGCGCCCTGGCGCACGGCTGGGATTTCAAACCCTGATGTCTTAAAGGGTCCTGCTCCATCCGCCCTGTACCCGGGGTAATGCGTGCTGCACCACCGATATATGTCCTCTCCTGGCGGGTGCAGGCGGTCTTTGTCCTCTGAAAGGTTATATACCTTCTTCCCACAGCACTCCAGGGAGGGGATTGCTTACTCCCACTGCGGACTGTGCCTCTGAACTAGTTACTGAGCCCGGGGCTGGTTCCCCTCCTCCCCAGGTGCGTGAACAGGGCAGCCGGCCCCAGTCCGGAGAAAGCGCCACAGTTAGAGACTGGATCTTTCTCCGTCCCTGTCTGTGGCTTTTCTCTTGTTCAAATACAGTCCTACACTTCTATAGCCTCTCCTTTCTCTTCCCTTTGTGCAGAAGGGGATCCCCACCTCTGTTCCTCTGCCGCCCGTTGTATCTCTCCCAGTTTGAAACCACGCACCTATGGCCTGTCAGGTAGGTTGTCCCAGTGGGTCCCGGGAGACGTCTCTGTCACTTTGCCACCCGGACTCTTGGAGTTCGAAGTCCTCTGACTTCAAGACTGCTGTGTTTGAGGGAGGAGGGAATTTCGGTCGCCTCTTCTCCACCATATTGGATCTCCTCTGTTTGCCTTTCAAAGGAAGGAAATATCTATCCCTGGAAGTGCTCACCCAGCTAATGAAAGATCAGGATATGCTAGACCCTTATATTGACTGTGGCAATTTTTTTTCCTTCACAGTGCTGCTGCAAGTCCACCCACCCTGACCTCATGCCCCCTGGCAGCCCCGTGGAGGCAAAATAGCTGAAACCTGCTGTCTAAGTCCGAACTCACCCTGTGGCTGAAGCTGGCAAGGCCCTTCCTGCCAGTTCTGCTGGGTCCTGAGAGGGCACCTGGTTCTAGAGCTTTCTACAGCTTTCTAGATGTGTGAATCAAATCTATTACCTACATTTACTGGGCCATAGGTACCCCATGACTTTGGTCATAGGTAATTTTTAACATACTGTAAAGTTCAAATAAACTACAAATACCTTATTTTGAAAATAATATATATTTATATATTTTATATATATATTTGTATATAAATATATATATTATAAATGTATATATAAACAGTATTTAATCAATAGCTTTCACTGTAAGTTTGTTTATGCAAATAGACTATTTTATATGCTTACATTAGGCAGTACCCTAAGCATGATACCCGGCTTTCAAAAGATGCATGATGTGTATTTCTAACAACTACTGATGCCAGATACTGAGTGTGGAAGTTGGAGAGTGCTATCAAGTACTCATCCTCAACTTTTCCAGTACTTTCTGAAAGTGCAGTCAAGGCAGGTTTTCAAGGGTTGCTGGGTTCTGTCATCAGTTGGTGTTATTTCTGCAATCTTACATATACTATTCAGGGTTGACTTGAAGCAAGAGAGGGTATAGGTGGCCTCTTGCTTCTGGGAACAAGTTTTTCATCGCTGAGAGTGGAAGTGCTCGCTGAAAGCAATAAAAGCTCATAAAAACAATGATGGGTTCATGCATTCTAATACATATACTAGGTTTTTACTTTGAAAACATACCATAATCTCTAAATAATTGGATTTCCCAGTCATGCTTTTGAATTAGGAATATGCAATTCTGGCAGGAGAGCATGAGTAAGGATTTTCCTTCTCTTAGTGCGGACAGCATAGTATTGTTAAATTATTTCCACTGAAACTGTATATCCTTTCCACAATAGACACAAAACATGCTAAGACATTCATTTAGAAATAGTAGTTGAGAGATCTTAGCCTCATGAAAATTCCAGGTGTTTGGTATTGGACACTGAAATAGTGTTGAAAGAGATGATCTAGTACAGTAAGAGAGGAGGAAAATAACTTGCTGAAGGATAAAATGTCCAACAGCCATTTTGTCCTTCAGGAGGAAGGTAACCATAAAAATTAATTATACTTTGGAGATCCAGGTGCATTAGATAACATATCTTAAAACCGAAGCTTGCAACTATATTTAAAGCCTTGTAATGAAGGACCAATTGTCTCACTTCTTTCCCCTTTGCTTCTTAGCTCTGAAATTTAAGGTGTGCTCGGCTGGTTTGGGTTCTAAAAACACTGAAACTCTAAAACAAAGTCTGATGGATGACAATCTGTGTTGAGGTAAATTCTGCTACGTATCTCTAATGTAGCCATTTATGGATCCTATATGGCTATCAGCTCTTATGGATATTCTGTTCTTCCTTGCAAAGTAGTCACTAGGTGTGACCATACACTTGTTTCAATAATGGAAACATCTTTAATTTTCCCTTATATACTTTGGTGGTTATAGTAAGAGGGGCATAATGTCCTTTGGTAAGTGCTAATGTTAACTTTGTAAAATAACACATTTGGAGGTAATTTCTCAAGTTTAAAAAAAAAGGAAGAATGTTAATATTGATGGTTTTTTATGAAGAAAAATTAAATAGATATTGTAATATCTAGTAATATCTTGTAATATATAGTCTTAGTTCCCATTTATTTGAGAAACCAAGTAACCTAAAAATCAGAGACTGTTGAGTTTGGAAAATTAATATTGATATCAAATAAATAACACTGTTCTTTTATTCCAAGTATATATCTCTTTTATTCCCATTTTTGCTATGTTATGAGTCTACTCTGGTAGATATTTTCTTATAAGCTGTTTGCAAATATATATTCTAGGCTTGCTTTCTGCTGTATTTAAATGCATGATTGAATTATTTTATGAGTATACAATCACTTCCAAAACTTTTTATTATGCTAATTTAAGACATTACTTTCTATTTAAATTGTGTAATTTGATACCAAATAGTCCTTGTCTTCTGTTTATTGGAGAGGGGAACTAGTATGGAATATAAGATAGAATCCAAACTGGGATATGGTGCTCAAGAAAAATTTGAAACATTTTTAAATGAAGGCACAAATTTCAATCCAGTTCACTATTTAAATGGCCTCATGAGCTTTGAAAGAGTCATCTCATATTAAGAGAGAGAAGAAGTACTATGGGAAGACTCTTGAATATGCAAATTAACCAGTATTAATTAGCTCCAGCAGCCATATATTTTAAGTTTAAGTGTTAGAACTTAGCTAAGGCAATAAGACCAAATCAGGTCTTAGTAATTTACATTTTTATAGTTCTTCCTAAAGCAATCCAGGATTGACTATTATTGCCAAGAGAGGGCATCAACTAGTATGTAAAATGCACTGCACTCTAGGCTATGCGTTTAAGTATGATCCCTCGTCGATTTCTGAAGATTTCTGCTTAAATGGGTAATATTTTAATAAGGCATACTCTTTTCTAAGTTGTTAAATGATGGTAAATAGGATCTGTGAAATCAAGTGACATTTAAGAGTGACGAGAGTATTTCATTTTCTTTGGAAAATGTTCATTTTCTCTAGCTGTTTTCATTTTTATCCTTTCTGTCCCCTTAAGGCACACCAGAGTATCCTTTAAAAGCATTTTAAAATCAGCTCCAACATCAAAGCAAACAAGAAGCCAGACTGAAACCAGCTTTAAATGGGTCTTCATATTTGTATTTTAGCCATGTTGCTCAGAAGTTCTTAGTACGTCTCTCTCAGTCATCTCTGATGTCATGGTATCCTGTATGTAGAGTTTGAAGCCACTGAAAATAGTATTTTGCTCTTCACTTTGGCTATTTCAAGGATTTAAAGAGAACTTACTTGAAGAAATTCATTTCACAAAGGTAAAAAGTTCTGCCTCATTCAGTCCTACTGCATGATTGTACAATGTTTCATTTTCTTCTAGAGAATCCTGATGATTATACAGGGGCAATAATCAGCTATTACTTATCTCAAAAAGAGTGTTAAGAGGCTACACTGCTCTGTTCCAGACAGGCAATTTTCAGGAGTATAAGTTCCTTGTGGTGATTTCAAAGGATGGAGTTTTAAAAAGTGTATCTTGAAAAGGCTTATTTCATCTCACATTATTTTTTATCATACTTTAAAGCAGACTCCTTATATCCGAGTCCCCCGTAAATGTGGGCTCATTTCTCATACATTCAGTCCAATTTATTGCTGATGGGATAAGGGTAAGCCAACGAGATTTCATAGAAGTGGACTGCCAAGGATTAAAATTAGTCATCAAAACAGAACCACAATTCTAGAAGTGATATAGAAGAGGAATTAGCGATGAGCCATGACTTCCATGTATTACATTATGCAGATTGTGGATTATGCTAACAAAATTACCAGGTAATTTCTTCTCAACATGCACATTTGAAACATACAATAGAGAGACCTTTTCTACTCTTCAACCCACATTGGAGTTTTTCAGTGTCATATTACTCTTCTTTCCCAAGAAGGGATTTTTTTTTAATGGCTCAGATTACCATTGCATCTGGTTCTTTCCTAGTTAATACTGCTTGTTGGAAACTTCCTAATGGGTATTACAAAATTGGCAGAGCATTGAGAGAATATGAACCAGGAGGTCCATTAGGATGGTGAACTTGCAGGGAGTGAAGCTTTGCTTCTGCTTTGATACTAGGTAGGTGAAGGCATCATGTTCTAAATCCAGTCATAGTAAAAACTGTCGTTTATTGGCTATTCTAAAGCCAGTTGCAATATTCCATTCCCAATTGTTAGAATACACTAAGGGCACCTTGGTGGCTCAGCTGGTTAAGCACTCAAGTGTTGATTTCTGCTCAGGTGATGATTTCATAGTCATGAGATTCAGCCCTGCACCGTGCTAGGCCTGGAGCCTACTTGGGATTCTCCCTCCATCCTCTTTACCCCTTCCCCACTTTTGCTTGTGCTGTCTCTCAAATAAATAAATAAATAAATGCATACATACACTGAATGGGAATGGGAAACTGAGATAGGAAAGAGAAGGCAGCCAATAAAGACATTTTTGCTTTATTATAAAGAAAACATGTCTCATACTTCAGCATAATGAGAGGTAAATAAATAATCCAACCATGTCTCTTAAGAAGAAATGACCATTATTTACTAAGAGGGACTCTGAGTACTAGTCTCAAAATTCAGTAATAGCTTTAAAATGTAAATACATATTCCTTTTTGGAATAAATATCTGCCTATTTTTCTCCAAACCAGAGGTTTCTGTATAGGAGCAATCATTTTTTTTCACCATAAGCTAAGAAAGCCTTAAGAATTTTAATTATTAAACTCCTTTTTAAAAAGTTTGCCTGTAAATAGGGCAACATTATTTATTTTTCTAAAAGCAGGTGGAGATTTTCTAAAATAATAAAATGAGGAGGATAAGTCATCTGCTAGAATCCAGTTACTTCATTTATTTATGAACACAATGAGACAATTCCTATATGTTTTCCTTTTGCTAGTATAAGAGTCTAAAACATAGATGTGTCTTTTTTAAAAAGCTCCTTTGAGTACCACACCCTCTCTCCAACATGATCGCTAGACTACTGGCTTGTGTCAAAAAAGTGAGCTGCTTCTCTTCACATTTTCTTTCAACCAGATTCAAATGTGATTTACTTGCATCATCTCTGACTTAGAACATAATTTCTGTTGCCAAAGTCTCTGTTAGGGGCACCTGGGTGGCTCAGTCCATTAAATGTCTGACTCTTGATTTCAGCTCTGGTCATGATCTCAGGGTTTGTGGGTTTGAGCCCTGCATCTGGTGTCCATGCAGAGCCTGCTAGGATTCTTTCTCCCTCTCTCTCTGCCCCTCCCCCTTTCATGCTCACACTCTCTTGCTCTCTCTCAAAATAAATAAACTTAAAAAAAAAAAAAAGACTCTGTTAACATAATACTTTGAAACTGACCTGTGGATTCTAACACCAACATTCTAAATAGAGGCTCTGAGAATGATCTTACTTAGTCTTCCATCACTTTCTGTCCATATTCTCTCTGTCCCCACCTGCTTCATTTCACTGGCTTGTAGTACTAGTATCAGAAGGCAGGTCGCCTCAGTTGCCAAGTATACATTCAGCTAGAAGCTGGATATATTTTCTTATTTACGTATGATACAAAGGAGGGAGAGGCAGCTATGGAGGCCTATGGAGGGCAGCTAGGTCTGTGACGTTCAACAAAGAATCTTGAATGGCAAGTAAGGGTTCCTAATAGTTTTCCTCCTTCCATTCATGGACATTCCAAAAAAAATGCCTATTGTATTTCCATTGCTTCCTCTCCACTTAGTCACATGACTACTTTACAGTTTACCATTAGACTTAAAATTTGACAGCTGAAAAAACTCTCTTCTGGCCAATAATCACCTGAAAATTGTCAACTTTTGCTCCTTTCCCAACAAAGTCCTTACTGTTTATTTGCAAACTTTCTGCTATTTTGGTTTGGGTTCTTCTGGAGGTAGGTCTTGAGATAAGGATTTGAGTGCAAGTGACTTAGGTGGAAAGTGGAGGTAACACTAGCAGAGGAATGGGAAACTGGGGTAGGAAGGAGAAGGCAGCCAATAAAACCTACATTACTAACTCAGCTAACACTGTGGCAGTAACTCAAAAACATGGGGAAATTCTGAGAAGTAGCATCGAACACATGTCTTGGGGTTGTTCACCCAAGGGGTGAAAGAACTGGCATATTTATACACCAATCCACCAGCAGGTGTTGATTGAGGAGGGCTAATCGAGGAACCAAGAGAAGTGTTAATTCTGGAATTCTTCAGCCTATTATGAACACATGGAGAGTGGCTTAGGTGAAAGACTGTGGCATTGGAAATTCTCCAGTGGACACTGAAGTGACTATGACTCAAAGATGTGGGCAGAGCCCATAAAAGTTTTGTATCTGCAACTGATATCACTCCTGTAACAGGGAGAAACTTAGTACATCTGGCTCCATATTGCCTCTGTTTGCCTTGCTGCTGTGACCTATAGCTTAGAAACTTCTATTTAGCCCTGCACATGGGCATGTTACAGCTAAGCTTTGCACGAACCACTCTTTATCCCAAAACTACCTCACCTGAGGCGAACAGGAAGTAAATACAGAAATGACTATGCTATGATTAGCATATGACTATGCTAAGATTTACAGAACAACCTGACCATATTCCTGTGTGCAAAGATCAACTGACCAAGAACAAAGAAGTTATATGACCTTCCTCAGATCTAGAGATGTCAGTCATCTTTACACTCCAACACCCTTCTGCTGAAAAAAGAAGTTGGAATTTCATGCCAAGGGGAGATGGTTCTTTAGGACAATATTCCATCATCTCCTTGGATTACTGGCTTTCCGAAAAAAGTAGCTTTCCTTACCCCAACATCTTGCTCTTGACTTACTGGCTTCTGGCTTGTCCTGTGGCAAACAGAATGAGTTTGTACCTGGTCACAATTTTGGTGACCCATCCAGAATCAATAGCATGTGACCAGCCGCCAGCTGGCTTACCCCAGGATTCTTCCAGTAAGTCCTGAGGAGTTGTGGGGTCGGGGCAGGGAAGCGGGACCGTTTTTCCTGGGGACTTGCTCTGTGACTTCCTGGAGCTGCTGGCTGACCCTGTGCTGGGTCCTGGGGTAGACCTCTGAGAGTTCACTGAATTGAAAGCAGGGTGAGTCACTCTGTGTGTTCAACTGGGAAATCCCTCCCATCCATTTGGGCTTTTTCTTGGGGAGAAGCCACATTGTTTCCTTTTGTGTCAGGTACCCTGTTGGAGAGGGCAATAGTTGTTGGACTAGCCAGTTCATTTGAATTTGGTCTGTTTGTTGCTGCCGCTTTGGTAACTTTCGACAACACTGGCTGTGTTCGATTTGTTTCATAAAAGGGAGCTTTTGCAAGTTGGAACCTTAATGTTCTCTCTACAAATATTAGTGGCTCTTAGCTTTCTTCTTCCCATTTGGTTGCCACCAAATAGGGGGTTTTGGTTTGACTCTCTTAGCTTGTCTAGGAAGCTGTTTGGTCCCGTGAAACTCCTACTTTTGGGGAGGAACAGGGCTCACAGAGGTACTCTGGGAATTATTTCATTATACTTTTGTTTCTTCTGTGTTCTTTCTGTGAACTTTTGCCTGGGAAGATAGGGAATATTCCTTTTATTCCCCCCAAAAAAGTCCCTTAGGAATTCTATTATGAATAAATGGTGCAGAGAGCTGATGAGTAACAGAGCAAAGGCCTATTTTGCAGGACGGATAGACAGAAGATGGAGATGGAAGAATGTTAGTCCAAACTTCAAACCCCTGCCAGCTTTGCCTCCACCACCCCCTCCTGTTCCTGCACTGCCACTGGTACTGCCTATGCAACCGGTTTCTACACCGTGGGCGATGCCTCAGTGCCCTGGGCTCCTGCTCCTCCTACCCTTAGTATCAAGGAGCAAAAAGCACTCCCCCTTCTGAGCTTCAAACTGAAGTACCTCCCAAATCAGCATGAAATCAACTCCCTTGGACTTAAACTGCTCACTTCAGATTTCCCCTCAGAAGCCCCACGTAAAATTGACACCGGGGAACAAACTGATTGCCTTTTTAGTGGCCACAGGTGCAACATTTTGATATTAAAGCTAACTCAAGATCGCTGGCTTAATTAAAATAGAGTTTTTAGAGTTATCAGCATTAAATATAAAGCTTATTCCTCCAAGGTTTACTAAAAGTCAAATAAGCTCATGTTGTCTCTATTGCAGTTTGTCAGAGAAAATGACTTAAAGTGGTGGTTAATTTTGTCTCAGAAGGTTTTCATGCATAATTGTTAAGAGCAAGTAGGTTAAATAATTAAAAAGGTTTATAGGTAAACTTTAAAACAGTGTTCAAAATCTTTGGCAACCTAAAACTTTGAAGGTTTGCTCAGTTAAATGATAAATTGGGCTAAATTCATTGAATACCTAAGTCTTTTCCAAAAAAAAAAAAAAAAGAGAAAATACTGAACCATTAATACTAAAATTGGTTTGTGTGCCTTTGTCTTGTTACAAAGAAACTAAAAATACCTTGGTCTGTTAGTAAAACATGTGTTATGTTTTGTTGGAAGTTGTACTATAAAAAACATGTTTCTAAATATTATGAAATATATTTATAAGTTTGCCAACCTAAGGAATTCTGGTATAAAAGTTCACAATTGGTTACTACTTAGTTTTCACTGGAGACTAAGGTTTCTTAAAAGTTTAAATTCTGAAAACATAATTAAGACTGTTAGAAATGATAAAGAAAACAAGATGTGTTTTTGGTTAAGAAAGGTATGAGGAATGAGAATACATTGTTGTTGAGGGGAAAAAAAAAATTTTTGTCCTGAAATGAGACTGGTTGTTTACAAAGGGAAAACATAGGACAAAATCTGAATGAAAAAGAAAGTTGTAGAAGATTTGGAAAATAATTTTACACATGGTCAGGACTGAGATTGGAATAATGAATATACTTCAAAAGTAAACTGGTTTAATATTGGAATTTGGTTTTCTCTCTGTTAAACAAAGTTTTCTTAGATTGTTGGACTGCTCTTAATAAGAAATTACAAATAAGTTTTTTTTTTCTTTATCATCCCAGGAAAACCAGTGTTTCTGTTTTGTCTTCATCAAGGCTTTAAACATTAAAAAATTTAAAACTTCTCAAAATTAAAGGAGCTAAATTTTGTTAACAACTATATAACCTTATGTAGAATATCTTCTTGCCACTTTGGTTAAATAGGAAAATTAAATATTAAGTTTTATAATAATTTATAATCAATCCTATTTACGTATGTGCCTTAGAACCTTCTGAGATTTTTAACAGAATTCCCCCAAATTAAAATTCTAAATGAAGTCTTTTTGATTAATTAGGTTTTTTGACTAAATAAACAAATGATGATAAGCCTTCTTAGGTTATATTGTGTAGGTGAATGCTTATATTCTGTTCCAGAAATTACAATTCTGTTCCAGAAATTATACAAAATTCCTAAAGTTTTAATATGTCCTGGTATAATGTGATCATATGTAATTCTTATTATTGAAATGTCGTGTCTCACAAAAATAACCAGATTTCCTTGTCAACTGCATTATAATGAGCCCTTATCAGATTTTTACCCATAGTCATTTATGAGTCTTTTGTCATTTACAGTTATTATTTCACTCTGATACTTTTGCAAATGTGTTTAGCTGCAAGGAGATTCATGAAAAGGACTTTTGACAAATACAGGTTTCTGTTATCTTTAAGATCATAAAACCGAACTAAGGATTTCAGGAACTAATGGAAAACCTGCATTCAAACAAAACAAGAATTAGTTACATGGAACTAAATAAGTTGAGAAAGATGATTGTAGTTTTTATGACTTTTGTTTGAAACATTGCTGATTTTCTAATGTTTGCCCTTCCAGATTTAAGGAAACTTTTTCTCTCAAGCTATCTATGACTTACAGAAATTTGATAAAATGTTCCTTTGTGCACAAATGGAAACATTTATCTTTTCTTTACCTGAACTCTCCAGAATTCAGAAAGTCTCAGTGAGTATTTTTTCTTTCATGATAATTATAACTATTTGCATAAGTTAATAATCTCTTCTTGTAACAGGACATCATTGAAAACATTGGTTATGTTACCAGAACTTTGACTGGAATGCCATATTTGAGAGAGACATGCATAGACTCAGAGATGACCAGACAGCTTTAAGGAACTAAGATGGACTTTATGCAGCCAATGAAGCTCCTTGGAAAAAAATCAGGCTGATACCTTGCTTACAGAGTTCCCAGCAGCCTTACCAGGTGAGTAAAGAATGTCACTTCCTGGCAGGTCCAGGGACCTCAGGATATTTAGGGGACCTCGAGAAGAGAGGAATCCACCCAAATCTACAGGTATTGCAGGAAAATCTGATGGCAAATATTTGGCTTGCTTGTTGGCTTTAAAAGGCTGTTAGAAGTCCAATCTGAAGTTCCTTGTAAAGAGTTCTAGCAAGGCAGATTTGAAAGAACCTATATGGTCAATCACTATTCTTGCTGCATTTATGTAAATAATTAGGTCAAATCTGTTAAAACTGGACTTATTTTGCAAACAAATTCGTCCTAATTTGGTTATCTCTGATCAAAATAATGGTGATTTCAGAGTGAAATTATGTTTCAGAAACACACCTTTGTGGATACTAGATTCTAGTTCTGGTTGTCTTTAAGTATTGTTTGTTTATAAAACTAGTCTGGATCCTGAATTCCTGTTTTCCTCAATTATCTGATTAACTCTCCAAATTAAGTTTACAATTTTTTTCCCATTCTCTTCACTTGAAATCATCGAGAACTAAAACTGCCCTTTTTCCTAAAGCACTAAAAACTGAAGTTAGTCAATTGGAGGTAAACTTTAGAGAAACTGCCACAATAGCTCATACATAAACAATCTTCTTGCCTTTCGTACAGGCCATTCAAAAACATCACCAGAGACATTTGAACTACAAAGTAGAAAAATCTATCAAATTATTGCTGCCTGCCCTCACTCCATCTGTGGATGCTTTGAGCCCAAGATCTAAAAATCTTCTCACTGGCAACACTTGGGAATCAGGTACTAGGGTTTATAATTTGCTTCAACCATTAACCTGTGTCTTTCTACTATATCCATAGAAATGCAAAAAAAAAAAAAAAAAAAAAAAAAAAAGAGTCTTACTTCTAAGACTCCAATACCAGAAAGAGGCACTGAGAAGTATTTCATAAGTCAGGGGCACCTGGGTGACTCAGCCAGTTGAGTGCCTAACTTTACCTCAGGTCATGATCTTGTGGTTCATGAGTTCGAGCCCTGTGTCTGGCTCTGTGCTCTCAGCTAAGAGCCTGGAGCCTGCTTGGGATTCTGTGTCTCCCTCTCTCTCTGCCCCTCCCCCGCTCATGCTCTGTCTCTCTCTATGTCTCAAAAATGAATAAACATTAAAAAAATGTAAAAATTTTTAAAGAAATATTTCATAAGTCAAGCCAAATTGTTCTATTCCACAATAGCCCCTTGTTGACCCTGTTTCAGCAGTAAATAGTCAGATGAGAGATGATGTCCCCTTGTCCCTGATTCCACATGATTATGGAATGGACCTTTTACATTGGGGAATTATAATGGAGAAATTAGGACATCTGGCTCCATATTGTTTCTGTTTCCCTTGCTAATGTGACATGTAGCTTAGAAACTTCTGCTTAGCCCTGCACACAGGTATGTTACAGCTAAAATTTGCAAAAACTGCCTTTTTTTTTTTTTAAAGTTTATTTACTTATTTTGAGTGGGGAGGGGCAGAAATGGAGAGAGAGAATCCCAAGCAGGCTCTGCACTGACAGCACAAAGCCTGACACCAGGCTCAAAATCATGAACCCATTAGATCATGAGTTGGATGCCTAACCAGGTACAGAAATGACTATGCTGTTTAAAATTTACAGAAAGGACATGACCAGACCCTTGCACACAAAGATCTATTGATCAAGGACAAAGAAGTCTTATGACCTTCCTCAGATGTCTAGAGATGTCAGTCATCTTTTGATTCCAACCCCACCCATTTCCCCCTTTTGCTAACATAAAAGAAGCTGGAATTTCATGTTAAGGGGTGGAGTATTGTCCACCATCTCTTTAGATTTCTGGCTTTCCAAATAAAGTTACTTCCCTTACCCCAGCATCTTGCTTCTTGATTTATTAGCTTGTCCTGTGGTGGGCAGGAGCTTGGACTTGGTTACACTCTGTGTTAGGTGGTCTGTTTTTCTTCCACAAAGGAATATTTTTCTGATTTTCTATATGTAACTTCCTTAGGGGTTCTTGATTTTGAGATTATCTAGGTTTTCATGTTTGGCTGTCCTCTTTCTGTACTCTCCTTTGGCAGGATCCATTATCTCTTCATCACAGGTGAGTTCCCAAATTTTATCAATGTCCCAGCTTAAATGATGCTTCTGGCATGACAGTTCCTCTAGTGTTTACTCTCCTTTCATTAAGGAACTCATGTTTTTCAGCTTACAAGGGACTTTGCTATATTCTTTATATATATATCACTCTCTGTGGTGATTTCCGAAACAGATAAACTTTAAAGTAAGATAAGTATCATTAGCTCATTTTCATGGGAACAAATTTTTTTTCAGAATGATGTAAAATGCTGTGCTTGTTATCAGCAACCATTTAAACACAATGATTGTTTTAGTTAAAAAAAATACACTGCGACATGATGATAAATATATTTTCATAATACCTTGCAGGTTTTTGATTTTTGCTTTGCAATAGTGATGTTATACCTATTTTCTAGTTTCTAATTAGGTAAATAGCAAAAGTTAATTTATGAAAAAATTGAATATGTAGTAAAAAGAGAAAGTAAAATTCACATGAGATCTTAGCAGCTAGAGATAACTACCATTAACTTATTGAATGACCACAATCTTATATACATATTTATGTATATAATAATATGCATTTAAATAATTGACATCAATGGTATAGCATATATACTTTCCTTGATGATATCTTTTAAATAGTCTCTTTTCACACTCTGCAAATCTTACAAGTATGTAATTATGCTTAAGTAGAATGTAGACTTTTTCTCAGATATCCTATTATAAATGATATCCTATTACAATTGTATTTTCAGTTTAATTATGTTAAATAAAAACACAACTAGTTTCATATATTATTTTTCCTTCAGTAAACTTACTTAACTATTAATTTCTCAGTTATGAATTCCAATAATTTATTTTTAGGTTTTTTGTATTTTATATGTAAATAGCCAAAATGTCTGCAAATAATGAGAGCCTTTGGTTTCAATCCTTGTTTATCCCCTGTTTTAAGACTTCCCAGGTTGGATAAAAGTGAGGATCGTAGGCTTTTATTATTTTATTGATAATATTTCCAAAGGTTTTTAGTATATTTAAGTGATCGTATTCGCCTGTTAGAGTGGGAATGATGTATTTATTGTGGGACTGACATTGCCTAATTTGCTAGTACTAGACTGCTGAGTTTCTGCGTTAATTAAACTTTATCATGGTATACTATCTCTATTAGATATGCATGGGTTCTATAAATGAATGCCTCAAGATTTTTGCATTTATGTTCATTAGTCATGTTTTTCTTTTCTGTATCATTTTATCTGGTTTGGAATCAAGGTTAGATGAGTCATATGCAATAAATTGTGAGAATACTTGCATGTTTGGTCCTAAACAGTGATAAGCTCCTGTGGTTTGGATCCCCTTGGACGATCTGATGAAATCTATCTAGAACTTCCCAGTTGGTAAACACACGAAAGTACTGGGAAAGTCAGCCACCCAGAGAAATCATGGAAGCTCCATGCCCCTTCCCACACATCTTGCCCTATGCATCTCTACCGTCTGGTTGTTCCTGAGTTGTATCCGTTTATAGAAAATTGGTAATCCTGTAAAAAAAAAAAAAGAAAGAAAGAAAGAATAAAAAAATTTATCTGTGCTCTCCCCAGGGGAGAGAGAGAAAAACAAACAACGACAACAACAAAAAAACAAGCACATGAACAAACACAAATATTTTCATACATTTTTGAGAGAATTTATTGGCCTGCTAGAGAGCATCCACTGGCCCTAAAGAGTGCCTATCATAATCCTAGAGAATTTTCTAGATTCAGGGATATAAAAGTAAAAGTTTGGTCTAAATTTTCCAGAGTTCATCATTATTAATGTCTGGCAATAAATGAATATTAAGCTTTAATTTTTCATTCATCATTGAATATCATGAGCTCCACAAATAGTTTAGGAAAACAAATTCTAACTAAAGACTAAACTAAAACTAAAGATAATTCTTAAAAAATCAATAAGAGCAAAGTTAACAGCATTGTAGAAAAATATCCTAAAAATTAAACAAAAAAGGAAAGAAAAGATGGCTAATAAAAATACTCAATCACAGGAAAATGCAAAGTAATACAAGATAATATTGTCATGACCTTAGGATACTGAAGAGTTCTACAGTAGTCAGTGCTGCGAAGAGAATGGCAAACAGTACCATTGAGGCTAACGATGAAATTGTAAATAAGTTATCTTTTCGAAGTCAGATTTTCAATATCTATCAAAGCTTTTGACACTGCAATTCACCTATACTAAAAGATGTAGGAAGCAGCAGTTCATTGCATCCAAGTTTGTATAGTAAAACTTGCATATAACTTAAATTTTTCTCAGTGGACAATGATGAAATATATGTTATATCTGTAGAATAGAATATTGACCAATAATTTTAAGAGAAGGCATATAGAAAGAATTATTTCATGGCTATAAGCATATGTATGGCGTGGATATATTATTAAGTAAAAAGGTACTCTTCACTTTAATATTTAGTAGTTTTCATTAGGGGAAAATGTGTGAAACAAATATATACATATATACATACACAAATATTCATAAATAAAAGTTTATAACAATTAAGAAGGTCTGGAAAAACAAAAACAAACATATTAACTATGTTTATATCTGGAAAAAGAAATAACGTAGATGTGGGGCTAAGGTGAAGGCAGGCTTTCTCTTGTATATGTTCTGTACAATTTTACATTTTTAACAAGTACAAATTTAGCTATAATTTGTGTAATTCGAAACACATTAAAAAGTGAAAAAACTAGATAAACCTCACTTTATTAAGTTATAAGTCATCTTCTGCATTGTTCACATTTACTCTTGTTTAGACTGATGGTTTGACTTGTATACAACCGTATCTACAAGTAAATCTAAGTTAATGAACCTAATAACATTAAGGCTGTAGAATACCACTACCATGGTTTTCAAACTACAATCTTTAATTTGCAAGTTGCTTGAAATATTAAACATACTTTATATATTGATAACAAAACATTGTTGAAAAACATGGCTATCTAAATTAGAGAAATGTATTCTTTTTAAACACTTTTAACACCTTTTAGAGAAAAGGTCTTCATTTTCTTTAATGTGCTCTCGGAAAAATCGCTAACTTTAAGAATATTATTTTTCTATATTAGAACAACTTAGCCTTTCTGTTTCATTGCTCTGCAGGTGTGTGTGTGTGTGTGTGTGTGTGTGTGTGTGTGTGTATGAATAAGTATGACTCTGGGCATAAAGTATAAAATTCAAGATAAGCAAAGGCTCTGCTTTGCAACATACTTGAGCAATCTGACCCAAATTCAGGCTCTCAATTCTTTTTTAAAATTAGCCAAAATCTCAGAAGCAGATTGGCCTAAATCTGAAAAAGTAAAGGTTTCAGGTCATTGACACACTGGAGGTGTATTTATTTAATATTGCTCAATAGAACAGCTTTCTGCATTAAAAATTAATTAGCAAATGCAGTTAATTTTTCAGAATCTATTTTAAGACTTAATTAAGTCTTCATCTTTGTTTTCAATACTACTTTGTCTTTGAAAATAAAGTTATGGAAAGATTAGTCTCTCTCTAAGATTATTATGAATGTGAATAATTAGCTCTGCCATCATGTATTATATACATGTTGGACTTTTCCTTAATTGAATTTTTAACCATTACTGTAAATACTCTAATTTAATTTGCTGTAAAGTGTCTTATTAAATAGCCCAAAGGTGTTGACTTATTATAGAGGTGAATCAGATGTTTAAACTGTACTTTAGTTCAAGGGAAGAAAATAAAAGGAGCATAAAATATTTTTCTTTGCTTTTAGTTCCTCTTTCTTTTTATGTAATTTCAAGCTTATGGAGAAATTGCAAGAATGGAATAAGAAAATTTAAATAACCTATGCATCAATTGGCCAGTTGTTTATATTTTGTCTTATTTGATATCCTCTTCTCACTCTCTCTTTCTCTGTGTCTCTCATCTTTGGGAATTCTAATTGCATATATATTTGACTGCTTGATGTTGCCTGACAGGTAGGCTCTATTCACTGCTTAAAAATTTTTTTTGTTTTTGGGGCACCTGGGTTGCTCAGTCAGTTAAGTGTCCAACTTCAGCTCAGGTCATGATCTCACAGCTCGAGTTCAAGTCCTGTGTTGGGTTCTGTTCTGACAGCTCAGAGCCTGGAGCCTACTTCAGCTTCTGTGTCTCCCTCCCTCTCTGTCCTTCCCCTGCTCATCCTCTGTCTCTGTCTCTCAAAAATAAACATTAAAAAATTTTTTTTAATAAAGTTTTTTTTGTTTTCCTTTGTGGTCTTCAGGTAGCATAATTTTTTTCTTAATTTATTTATTTAAATTCAAGTTAGTTAACATACAGCGTAGTATTGGTTTCAAGAGTAGAACCCAGTGATTCATCACTTACATACAACATCCAAACCAGAGTGATGCGCTGAGCAAAATAAGTCAGAGAAAGACAAATATCATGTGATTTCACTCATATGTGGATTTTAAGGTAGTATAATTTCCATTGCTCTGTCTCAGGCTCACCATGTTTGTTGGCATCTCCACTCTGCTTATTAAGGCCATTGAGGGATACTTGATTTCTTTTAATATACTTTATTTTTTAATTTTAGAATATCTATTAGTTTTTTAATGCTTTATAATTCTCTTTCAAGATTCTCCATCTGTTTATTTTTTATGACAATATTTTCCTTTAAGTCTAAATATTTTTAAAATAGCTGCTTTGAAGGTCTGGTTTCCTAATTTCAGCTTCAACATTTGAGTAACTTTAGGTTTGGTTACTGCTGATTACTTTTTCTTGTATCTATCTAATGGTCCTATTTGCCTTCCAGTTCACACAGTTAGTATTTTGTTTTGTTTTGGTATTTTGGGCATTGTGACTATTACATTGTAGACACCGAATTCAGATAGCTTCCTCTGAAGATGTTGAGTTTTGTTCTTTTGGGTAATTTTGTTGGACTTAAATTCTAAACTCTACCTCACCTTCAGTAAGGGAACATTTTAAATCCCTGCTCAGTGCTTCGATTTTTCATCTATTGCTATCTGTAGGTCACCTTCAATACTCCTCTACATATACATAATGTATAGAAGAATCAAGTGTATAGGGAAAGTTTATAGACTGGTTTTGGACGATCCTCTCTGTGGATACTCCTTTTGCCAATATTCCCCCCATGTTTTAATTTCTCTGGTATTCCTGAACTATGGTCTCACCTTTTCAAACTAGTTAGACTCTGACTTTGCACTTATATTCAGGCTACCCAACACTGTATGGAGAGAAAATCTGTATAAATTCAGATACCACCTAGTGAACATTGTTTTTCCAGAGATCATCTACCCTCCAGTTCTGCCTGATTTAGATTGTTTTCCAATATCTCATTGAAAGTTACTTTTCCAAAATTTTCACAGTGTTTAATTTCTGTATGTGAGAGGATGAGTCTCCTACACATCACTACAGTGTTATCAAGAGTAGAAATGCTTTGTCATTAATTAATCATATTTGTTGTCAACTGTGCGTGCATTGCCATTTGAGGCATAGAATACTGATTCTGTAAATATTACACACAAGATTTTATCTTAATATTTAAATTATAAATCATCTTTAAATCCTTTTATCTACCTCCTCCCCAAGTAGTAAAATAGAAGTTTAACATAGGAATCATTATTGCACTATTCACTTTGAAATTATTAGCAAGAACCCTATGAGGGGAGTACTAATATTTTAATCATGAGCAATTGAGGCTCAGGAGTTGGAAATTTTGTACAAGGTCATAAAATTGTTAGACTCTACCAAAAAACAATTAATTCAGAATTCCAGAATAACCTAAACATGCTAAAACTTCATTTAAAAAAATAGTTCTTTGAGAAGTACAACTTTATTTATTTAATGGTAACTATACCTCAAAACTAAAATCCTTTAAAAATTCTAAACAAAAACATTGTTATTGACTAGTAAATAAATACATAAATATTTATTGACTAATAAATAAAGAAATGCTATAGTTTTTTTTCTGTTTTTAATCAGAACACTGTGGAAGTCTATGATATATCCTGTGGCATTAAAATCAATGACCAAAAATACACTGTTCTTAATTCAGGATAAAGTTTTTATTCTTCTAAATTCAGTCTAAAGCAGCCCACAGCTTAAGTCATCTTTTTTTAATGCTTATAATATTGGTGTCAAAGTGAAAAAAAAAATTAATGAGTTGACTCATTACCAAATAGTTCTTAGGCTAATTCTTATCAAAGTATTCAGAATTAATTGTGACTTACTTGAACAACAGTTTTGTTGAACATTTGAACCAAATCTCCTTATATCAGCATATATAGGATATGGCTAACAACAATCTCTAGATTTGCACACCTGCTTAGCACAGGAAAGTTACCGTTATAGACGTCAACAAAGACATGCTTTCAGAAGATCAAGTTATCACCTATCTCTTCTATGTGAGCAAGCAGAGTTGTTCGTAGTTAGAAAAGTTTAAATTTGAACATCTCCCACCTCAACTCAAATCTCTTTTATTATATTGGAGATGAGGGCTCAATGGAATGATAACTAATTTTTTTATCTTTTTCTCATTTATTTTCTCTCTCTCCCTCCTCCATCTCTCTCTTTCCCTTCCTGTAGTACTCTTCCTTCGCACTGGACACTTGATCTCTCCTCCACTACCTCCTCTTCTTGCCATACCTTCCAGTGCTTTCCCAAAGCGTGCATGCACACACGCGCCTGCATACACACACACATTCATGCTACACAGTGTCATATAAGATATATGCATTTAATTCCATTATCAAAGAAATCAGAGGAGGTAGTAATTCATTTTACCTGCCAATATGACTAAAGTAACATTGAAATGAATTTTTTAGTTTATTTTTTTAATAAAAGACTCTTTTTTTTTTTTAAATGTTTATTCTTGACAGATAGAGCGTGAACGGGAGAGGGGCAGAGAGGGAGGGAGACAGAATCTGAAGCAGGCTCCAGGCTTGGAGCCTGTCAGCACACAGCCCGACCCTGGGCTCGAACTCTTGAACCATGAGATCATGACCTGAGCTGAAGTTGGATACTTAACCGACTGAGACACTCAGGCAGCCCTTAAATAAACTTTATAAAATGAAGGGGTGGATACTCATTAAAGGAAAGAACATTTATTCTATGCAGAAAGAACGACATGAAAAACGGCATGAAGTTATCAATAAACCATGAAAATTTGGAGTCAGTTCTTTGCCTGATACAAAGTATGTGAAGCAGATAAGGCAGGCACTAATGCTGGGAATATGAAATGGGATGGTGTTGTAAAGAGCCTGGAATGCTACACTAAAGAGTTTACAGTTTTTCTCAGAAGCATGGGACACCATCTCAGTATAGACTTGCTATTATTTTCCAAAATGGAGAAAGGCTTATAGTTGGTGTTTCCAATTGTAAGTGTGATCCATACTTTAGGTTAAAACATAAAATATGGTAAAATATAAACAAGAAATACATGTTCTCTAAAATCCCACTTGACAGAGATAACAACAGCTAATACTTTGCAGTATGCCTTCTATGTATGTTTGCACTTACTGAGAATATCTATATAAAGCAGTTTTACAAACCCTTTCAGTTCTTGTTAAATATGTAATAGGTTTTATAGGCAAATGATAAAAAATTTAAGAGAAAAGTAAGTCTCATCCTACTATTTCCTCAAGTTCACTAAAAATTACAAATTCTAATACATGATTTCAGAAATAGCTGTGCATATACAAGAGTATGTATATAATTATAACTTAAATATATAATTTTAAAATATACTATAGCATATTATGTTATAAAATGTGAAAACATGCAAAGTAAAACACTATATTACACCTTGCTCTTCCATGTCATAATTTATCCTGAAAAATACTAAATGTTAAAACATGTTTTAAAGATAGAAAGTGAGAAGTAATAGAAGTATATAAATTAATTCATTTTTTCTTGTCTTACTGATTTTCTGTTGTTATAACAACAACAATTTGTTGTTATATTACATTATAAACAAAGCATAATGTTTCTAGAATTTTTACTGTTTCGAATTATTGAGCATTTTTTGTCAAATACTGTGACTGTTTTATGTGTACATAGAAAATGTAACTTCTTTGCTCAGTTGAGTTATATCATTTAGATCAATATAAGTAATAAAGTTATTTAGCTCTTTTCTTTCTAATTCAATCTATTATAGGTTGAGAGTGTCCCATACTAATGAATTTTTCTTCTTGATTTTACTGAAATTACTTTGTATATAGATCATGATAATAAAATTTTCATTGTGGATCAGTGTTTATTTTATAAAGTATTTTTGATTCAGTTTTTTTAGAACTATGTATTATCTGATAATATGCTGAGAAATTTTAAATCTTCAATTTCCTTTGTCTTGTCTTTTGTTTCAATCTTGCTGTGTTATTTTATTTTTTGTCTCCTATATATGACAAGTAGTTGGGTTTTACTTGATTAATCAATGTGAGCATATTTTTTTCTTTTAATAGGTAAACAAACCTTATTTATTTATTTATTTATTTATTTATTTATTTATTTATTTATTTATTTATAAATGTCTTTATTTTTGACAGAGAGACAGAGCAAGAGCAGAGGAGGAGCAGAGAGAGAGGGAGACACAGAATCCAAAGTAGGCTCCAGGCTCTAAGCTGACAACACAGAACCCTACGTAGGGTTTGTACTCATGAACGGTGAGATCATGACCTGAGCCAAAGTCTGACACTCAACTGACTGAGCCACCTAGGTGCCCCAAACCTCATTTATATTTATGGAGATAAAATTAATGCTTGTTTTAATTTTGTCATCTTAATTTATGTTATTTTTTTTAGATTTTATATTTTATTTATTTTCTTTCTCAATAAGGTCTGTGTTTCCTTTACTGTGTATGTTTACCTTTGTTAATTTTAAAAACTTATGCTCTCTAAATGTTATTGTGGTCCTTTATAATTGTGATTTTCTCAGTGGAATTAATCTATTTTTTTACCAGTGCCTATTCATTTCCTACTGCAAGTAATGTTGAAATTTCTATCCATCTTTCTACCACCTCTTTACTCTCCATTATTCCATAGTGTTCTGAATATTATATAATCCCTGGCTTTGCTAGAGGTTATCTCCATACACTTAAACACACATATATCTCTTAATTGATTTTCAAGCCATTCATAGTACATCTTGCCCCCAGCACGTGCTTTCTTTAGCTGAAAACTGCTTCCCACCCACAGGGTTTCTTCCACTTTGCCATGCAGGTGCAAAGATGGTAGATTTTCTCAGCTTCCCTTGCAAGATCCTAGTATGAAGTAAATGTGAGGGAAATTTCTGCAGCAGTTCTCATCCTTGAAGCAAATCTTCTTTTTCAAGTAAGAGATCATCGGCCTTACCACTTAAGGTAGTCCTCTACCCTTGAAAAGCCGGTATCCCAACCCTTTTGCATGAAATCTGCACCAGCAGGCATGCTTTTAGGCATTCATCCTCATCCCTGTGTTATTTTTTACTATTATGGGAAGCATATATATATATATGCATATATATATATATATGCATATATATATATATGCATATATAATATATATATGCATATATATATATATGCATATATATATTTGTTATTTTTTACTATTATGGGAAGCATATATATATGCATATATATATGCATATATATATGCATATATATATATGCATATATATATTTGTTATTTTTTACTATTATGGGAAGCATATATATATATGCATATATATATGCATATATATATATGCATATATATATTTGTTCTATATCTATTTTTTCGGTCATCAAGACATATTTCCATTTCTCTTTCTCATTTCTTTTGTTATCTATTAGAGTTAGACAAGAAAAGAGGGAGGTATCTTTTTTCTGTCTTAAAGCCAACAGTCCACTTAAAGATTTAGGGTTGAGGGTTGTCATACACATGATTGGATTTTAAAAAGATAACCACAAGAGTATAAAATCATTACCATGGATATTAACTCAGTTGTGATTTTTTTAACATCTACAAGTACTTCATATATCTGAGTTTATCTAAAGACCCTTCTGTCACAAAACGCCTAACAATACGTAATTCAGTTGTGTATTTCACACGATAATTGACTTAAGAAATCCAAGAATGATAACCTAAAAACCCATGAAATCACCGCATGTTTTGTCAATACCTGAGCTTCTACTTTTAGAACTTAACAACCTATGCTTATTATTTGGATTATTTTTAATCTAAAGATTATCACTGTTACTAATAACCCTGTAACTGACAGTCATTTATTCACACCTTAGTATTAATAAAAAAAAATTTTTAATGATGAATTCATATTTATTGAAAGACATCCAGTTGAGAAATAGAGAAATAATTGTTAGGCGGGCATATGTGGCACATGATTATGATTAAGTTCCACTAATTCGTATTTCCAAATTATACTTTCTGCTAAATTCCAGAGCATTCTATTCATGCAGCAGTGGTAGGAAACATTGACTTTTTTTTAAATGTCCATCCTCTTGATAAAACAATGCAACACCAGGAACATTTAGTAAAGTCATTTTCTACCATTTGAATATATGATAGTCTAATGTTAAGAAATCAAGTCAAAGTCTAGGATATTTAGACTGATTATTTGTGATATACAAAACTCAGTTAAATTCAGTAGCTGTACCTGGCTTTCTCACCTTCTTTGTGTTGAAACCTTCCATCATTTATGGCTTGTCCCAAGCACAAAATCCTGAGCAATGGGATATGAGGTGATGAAATAACATGGTAGAAGGAGCACAGTTTGCTTCTGCACACTTGTTCAGGAGGCCACAGATTTATCTGAAAGTTCATTTTTCTCTCCTGTAGTGTCATTATACATTTCATCAGGTATGTTATCCATAGGAAGCGTACTCTGGGGAGTCACAGTGTGTCCAAACCCTTGGTAGTGACCCATGGGTGAAGGTGGTACAGAAGAGGCAACAGAAATTGCATCTTGTGATGATGATGGTAACAAGCTTGTATGTTCATTTTGATCTTGGTCCTCAGGAAAGAACTTCTTCCTAGAATGTCCCATGACTGTCCATCCAACATGCCTTACTTGCTCAGAAATATCATCCCTAATATCTGAACCATCCCACATGGCAAGAAAGGAATCAAAGCATGACCCTCTTCTGCTTCTTTGGACCTATGGTTTATATGAGAAAGTGTAGTGATGAGCAATAGTAGCAAGGAACATCTCAATACAGATGATAAAGTCCTGGAGTCCTGTAGCCACAGCTTCTGCAGTTTGCCATTCCCATGTATGCTTTTCAGAAATAACGCCAACTTTAACCAACAAAGCGATAACGACTGCTTGCCAAAAGGAAACAAAAGCCACCAGCTTTAAACAAAGAAATTTGCCAACAGGTTGAATTGGACCCAACTCTTCCTTCAGTACTTTATAAAATAGCAGCAGAAGATACATGGCAAAGAATTGTGACATGCTGTTTATTATAACCAAGTAATTCCAAGCATTTGAAAAGCTAGTTTCCTTCATCATATATGCCAAGCAGCTCACAGATTAAAGCAACAATGGTGGTGAATGGTCTGATAACTCTATACTGCAGTATGCCCAGTTTGCACCGAAACAGCAATACTTTTCCCATAGTCCATGGTGGACCACAACATAAGGGAGGGAAATGTTTCTACTGATCTTTGGCTTCAAGAATTAATACCCGATTTGGATACCAGTTAGTTAGATAATTGGTAAGGAATCCCATAAAGTTGTAAATGACATAAGCTTCATAACATTCTCTGCAGGTATCTACATATTGCAATGCTGAGATATTTCAAAGATATTTCATAGCTTTGAAATATGTAAAGTGTATATGGGTACCATCCAAAGAATCCTTTTTATTGGTTTCTGTAATTCAGGTTGTGTATAATGCACTAAATGTTGTAATATCACCCAGAGTGATATAGGTATAGTCAACAGCAAAAAAAAAAAAAAAAAAAAAAAATGCCAGCAATAAACCAACCTCCAGCTTCTGTAATTCCCACACGCACAGAGGAACCGCAACCGCTATGGACACCAGGTAGATGACCACCGCTAAAGGTCGAATCCACGGTCTCCAGTTCCTCCAGGTACAAGTGCAAGGCATGTTTCCGCATAAATGAGCTCCAGATGGCAAGGAAAAAGAGCTCAATGGGGATTGTAACGGGGAGCCCTGTTCTTTGGTTGTTTTGTCAACTCGCATGCTACAGAGAAACAGCTGTTGGGGGACATTACCAACAGTTCGAGCCGCCCCCTCCGCCTGCGTTGTGCTTTCTGCTGCTACTGCTGCGGCAACTGCGGCCGCTCAGGGTGCTACCAGGGAGAAGTGGCGGCAGCATCCTTTCTTCCCCACCCCGCATCTACCCAGTTCAGCGGTGGAATACCCTGGCGGAGCCGCTGTCCTCAGCTGGGTATCGCCCAGAGCACCGCCTGCACCATGGCCTCGAGGTGAGCGGCGCCGACCAGGACCGGCCTCTATAGACCCTGCAGACAGTTCGGTTCTGCCCTGCCGCTGCCTGCCCACTTGCTCTTTTCTTGGGCGGTAGAGCTTTCTCCCTCCCGCGTCTGCAGGCATCTCTTCCCCTGATTTCGCTGGCAGATTGGAGATAAGGACTCAAACCTGTCGGCCCCAGGATTTTCTCACTCACTCCCATGGGGCATCTCCAGAAAGGAATCCCTTAATAAAAATTAAAACAAATTTTTTTGGAAAGGAATCGATTAAACATAAGAAGGATATGTATTCTGGGTAATAAGAGGCATTAAGATGCATACTGAAGTGTACATTTTGCAAGTTCAAGTTTGAAGGAAATCGCCAGCTATAAGCACACAGAGAAGTTAGATTGCAACTACGAACTAAGAATACGGAAAACTTCACTTATTTTAGAAATGATATTTTAATATTAAATTGTACCTAAGATGTTTCAAGATTGTTAAGACTTATTTAAAGACAGTGAATTTCAGGCTGAGGAAAAGAGATGCTTTAATTCTCACAATGTGTTGAAAATATGAAGTATGAGGACGCTTAAACACAATGCAAAAATGGGTGGGTAGCAAGACACCTATAAGTGGGTTTATCTGTCAGACACTTCGGATGCCAATGATAGAAATTCAATTTAGAAGAGGTAACTCTTAAAAGGAGAATGTGTCATCTTTTAGATTTAAAACACAAGGTCAAGAGTGAAGCTGGCCTCAGAGTCAACAAGAATACCCCTGCTTAGGCAAGAATTTTGTTCTTGGTTCAGATAGCTTCACTGAGGTTAGATTGTAGGTGTCAGTCACCAAAGGAAAAAGTGAAGGTACTATATTCAGTTATGAATGGGACTATGAATTAGCCTCCCTGCCCTGTCAGGGCAGCAGGATGGGACCCAGGGACTGTAGGACTCATTGTTTGGGGGACCTGAATCCATCAAGAAGAGTGTGCTGAATTCCCTGATCAGGTGAAGCCACTGGTTTTGCTAGGTAGAAAAACCATCTACCCAGTTTCGCTGTGTGCTCTGGAGGCTGTATTCAGTAGTAAGAAGGACTATGGATTAGTTTCTCTGTCCCACTACAGTGTGAGAAGCAGCTCTAAGGCTGGTAGTGCCATTTGTTGTCTTAACTCAAACTGACTTGCACCCCAAGCTCCTTGCTTGAACAGGCCCACTGGCTTTGCTCTGCAAGTTATCAGCTCTGCCAGCCCTTCTCTGGGCTTGAGTGTTACCAGGCTAGACTGCTTCCAGGTGTTCCCCCACCAGCCTTTCTGGTCACATGTGGCTGGGAGACACTGTCTACAACTGTGGGGCTATGACTCAGCTCCTTCCTAGGGTGTGTGCCAACCCGGTTCTAGGACTGGCTAAAGTCTTCATTTGAGGATCCAAACAAGCAGATCTTCACCTTGTCAAGTTCCCTGGTCAGAGTGCACCACTGACTTGGTTCTACAGATGAGCAAAGCTGATGGTTGGGATTACCATTTGGGTACTGCAGGCATGAAATCAGTCTGCCAAAATAGGAGTGCTGGTTGTTGTAAGCCCCACCTCCCTCCTCCATCATGATAAGATTCCCAGGGGCTAGGTTCCACAGATTACTCTGCAATCTCAGTGGGATGAGATCAGACTGGTGCTTCCCACAAAGAGACAGACCCACATTGCTGGGGATGGGGTGCTGGTTGTCCCAGTTCCAACTGGTTTTCTTTTCCCAGTAGAGAAGCCAAATGCTTAGGGAAGACCTCTCCTTATGGTGCTGTGCTGGCCTGGGGGAGGGTCAACATGTAGCCACTTCTCTTACCCTTCTAATGCAGTCTGCCTTGATCTCTGTGTTATAGGATGGTGCTTCCGCCAGATCCCTGTGTTCTAGAACTCTCTAGGACCTCTCAGAGATGTCCTATTATTGACTAGTTGTTAGTTGTTCTTCTTGTTAGGGGTAGAAATTCAGGAATGACATGTTACATCTTGGTTGTCTTTTCTAGATTTGCGGGATGCATTCCTTGCATTATTTGGCTCATGGTCCTTTCCCCCATCTTCAGATCCACAAATATCTGCTCCATTTTTACTTCACCTCCTCCTGTGTCTTAGATCCATTGCTTCCCTCTTATACGTCCTTGTGATGATACCAGTTCTACATGGATAATCCAGGATAATCTACCCACTCAAAATCTTCATCTTAACCATATCTGCCAAGTTCCTGTTGCCATATAAGGTAGCATTCACAGGTTCTAGGAATTAGGACATGGACATTTTGGGGAGCTATTATTCAGCACCACATATAGTTTATGCTTTTAAACTGTGTATACTATGGTTAACTGAATAAAGTGAGTAACCTCACTTGAAAAAGATGTATTTTTTCAATGAAAGAGTACTGAAAAGCTTAATATAGCTTTGCAGTCACCAACTATATGACATATAATTATTAGTTTTCCTCTGAAACCAAATGGTCAGGTAATTAACATGATACAGACATCAATATATTAATCTGCCATTAATATTTATCAGTCATTAAAGAGCTTATTGACTGTTTATAGAGTAGTTAGCATTCCAATATAGTTTTAATATAAATTTTATTTTATTTTTTACTTTATTTTTTTGTTTTGTTTTTAAGTTTATTTATTTTGAGAGAATGAGAGAGAGAGAGAGAGAGGGAACAAGCGGGGGAGGGGCAGATAGAGAGAGGTAGGGGACAGAGGATCCGAAGCCGGCTCTGCTGACAGCAGATGTCCGACACGGGGCTCCAACTCACAAACCGTAAGATCATGACCTGGGTGGAAGTCAGACACTTAGCTGACTGAGCCAACCAGGCACCCCTATAAAATTTATTTTAAATATAGTATTTACAAGTATTAGGCAAACTAACACTTAGATTTATTTTTAGAAAATTATGTCATTGGGATTGAAGTTGATTGGCTGTGCTTGGTTCATGATTTCCTACACTTCTTCGAAGCCTCAATGTTGGGGAAACAAGAGGATGCAAAGCTTATAACATTGGGGAAATGTGCCAATTCTTAGAAGGAATTATCTTCTGCTACAACACAGATGTAAAATTTATAGTAACTAAGCCATGACTACAAGACAACTGTGTCACATTTTCCAAGAATAGCACTATCTAGTATCTTCTGAGAAAATCCAATTGTCAGATGATGCTCAAAATAGGGAGTGGCACAAAGCCACACTACTAAACCCATGCCTGATGACCTATCCCCAGAATCTAGAAATAATTTTCACAGCTTAGAAGACCAAAGGTGTTAGATTGAGAAAATTACCAGTGACATATATTTTTTACTTTTCCAAGAGCTATGCTAGCTTTCTGAACAAAAGTTAAGAGGATACACTATAAATTCCCTATTCTCTAATCCCTGACCCAAATATTGCATCTGGCATGTGAATAACATTTTTTTTAAAGAATTTGAAGTATGTTAGTAACACCAGCAACTTTCTATGCTTCACAACATTCTGGAAAATCATTGGCAGATAGTTGGGAGAGTGATCTAGTAAATCAGTGCTTCCCAAACATAAAGTCAGTGCTCAAAATGTAAGTGCTAAATGAATGAATGGATGTATTTATTGTCATTATAAGTGAAGCATTCTTGTAGAAATAGAAGGAAATGGTCCTCAAGCAATATGTAACCATTAGGACTTCATTCAGCTTAAAATGTAAGAAAACCCAACTTACAATGTTTTTTTTTAAATAGGAGTTATTTTTCTTGTAAAGGAAAAAATTCAGAAGTCAGACTCCAGTGCCTCTTATGCCAGGGACCAGGCTTCAGGTAGCTTTTCAATCTGTCCTCTCATTTTGTGGCTTTCATTTCTAATGCTTTGTGGTAACACTCATCCCAACATGGCCATTACACTTGCATACTTTGCATCTACATTTAAGAACAGGCAAAAGGAAAGACCAATCCTATGTGACCCTTTATTTGAAATGCAGAAACTTTCCCAGAAATCCTTGCAACAGACTTGTCATTAGGTTTCATTGACCAGAACTGGGTATAGGTGAGCATCAGATTTTACAAACACAAATATAAGGCATATAGTTACATTTGAATTTTAGGTAAACTATTACTAATTTTTACTCTATGTCCAATGCAATATTTGGGACACAAAAATTAGTCATTGTTCATCTGAGAGTCAAATTAACTGGATGTCTTGTACTCCATCTGGCAATCCTAACTGGGTCACACAGCTACCCTACTACCAGGGAAGTTGGGAAATCAGTTAATACAGTCATGACTATCTTTTTTTTTATTAAAATTTTTTTTAATGCTTATTTATTTTTGAGACAGAGAGAGACATAGCATGAATGGGGGAGGGTCAGAGAGAGAGGGAGACACAGAATCTGAAGCAGGCTCCAGGCTCTGAGCTGTCAGCACAGAGCCCAAAGGAGGGCTTGAACTCACAAGCCATGAGATCATGCCCTGAACCAAAGTCAGACGCTTAACCTACTGAACCACCCAGGCGCCCAGCAAAGCATTTTCTTATTGAACAGCCTTGTACACTAATGGTACAGGCAAAGATTGATGCCGAACTCCTGGAAAACAATTTGAAATACATATGGAACAATTAAAAAGTATGCCCACTGAATAAGCAATCCTGAATCCAGAAATCACTTCTTAGAAAATAATCATTTTGCAGATAAATAATTTTGTGAAAACCTCACTTCTTAATTTGAAACAATATGAAAACATTTAAGATGGAAATAAAAATTGTGTCACCCATTTACTTGATATTCTGGAAAAGGCAAAGCTGTAGGAGCAGAGAGCAGATTAGTGGCTGCCAGGGATTAGGGATAGGAAGAGAGTCTGAGTGCAAAGAAGTAGGAAGAGGGAATTCTTTGGGGTGTTGGAACTGTTCTGTGTTCTTTTGGTGATGGTAGTTACCAGAATCTCTGCATGAGTTAAAGCTCATAGAACTGTATATCAAAAGAAATAAAAGGAGGATAGGGAGGAAGAAGAGGAGGAGAAAGTGGAGGAGGGAAGGGGGAGGAGAATGACTTCCTTCACTGTGTGCATATTTTACAAAGTATTGTCATCAACATGCATAATATATGCATGTTGAAAAAAATTAGAAAAGAAATTTCAAAACACTTACTTCTTAGTACTCCTAGCTCAAGATAGCACAAATAGCTGTTAACAGGTAGATTAATTTTAAAAAGGCTTTACCCTCTATTTGTGTATCTTTTTAAAAAAATTTTTAATGTTTATTTTATTTTTGAGAGAGAGAGAGAGAGTGCACGCGAGTAGGGGAGGGGCAGAGACAGAGGGAGACACAGAATCTGAAGCAGGCTCCAGGTTCTGAGCTGTCGGCACAGAGCCCAATGCGGGGCTCAAACTCATGAACCTTGAGATCATGACCTGAGCTGAAGTCGGATGCTTAACTGACTGAGCCATCCATGAGCCCCATATATTTGTGTATCTTTATCTATAAATGACATATATATTTGGAGTATGTTATATTTGTATCTTGCTTTATCACTTATAAGCATTTTTCTATGTAATTACATATTTTGTGTGCACATTGTGGAATAACATCTGCCACTTAATTTAGTTAACCATTTTTATATTACTGAATAATATAATGATTAAATATGATCTTTATATATTTTTATATACACAATAAATACACATATACATACAAAACTTTTAATCAAAATGAGATATAAATATATATATTTTTATTTTATTTTTTATTTTTAAATTATTTACATCCAAATTAGTTAGCATATAGTGAAACAATGATTTCAGAAGTAGATTCCTTAGTGCCCCTTACCCATTTAGCCCATCCCCCCTCCCACAACCCCTCTGGTAACCCTCAGTTTGTTCTCCATATCTATGAGTCTCTTCTGTTTTGTCCCCCTCCCTGTTTTTATATTATTTGTGTTTCTCTTCCCTTATGTTCATCTGTTTTGTCTCTTAAAGTCCTCATATGAGTGAAGTCATATGATTTTTGTCTTTCTCTGACTAATTTCACTTAGCATAATACCCTCAGTTCCATCCACATAGTTGCAAATGGCAAGATTTCATTCTTTTTGATTGCCGAGGAATACTCCATTGTATGTATATACCACATCTTCTTTATCCATTCATCCATCAGTGGACATTTGAGCTGTTTCCATACTTTGGCTATTGTTGATAGTGCTGCTATAAACATGAGAGTGCATGTGTCCCTTCGAAACAGCACACCTGTATACCGTGGATAAATACCTAGTAGTGCAACTGCTGGGTCGTAGGGTAGTTATTACTTTTAGTTTTTTGAGGAAGCTCCATACTGTTTTCCAGAGTGGCTGCACCCAATACAAAAGAGATCCTCTTTCTCCGCATCCTTGCCAACATCTGTTGTTGCCTGTGTTCTTAATGTTAGCCATTCTGACAGGTGTGAGGTGGTATCTTATTGTGTTTTTGACTTGTATTTCCCTGATGATGGGTGATGTTGAGCATTTTTTTATGTGTCGGTTGGCCATCTGGATGTCTTCTTTGGAGAACTGTCTATTCATGACTTTTGCCCATTTCTTCACTATATTCTTTGTTTTTTGGGTGTTGAGTTTGATAAGTTCTTTATAGATTTTGGGTACTAACCCTTTATCTGATATGTTGTTTGCAAATATATTCTCCCATTCTGTCTTTTGCCTCTTAGTTTTGTTGATTGTTTCCTTCGCTGTGCAGAAGGTTTTTATTTTGATGAGGTCCCAGTAGTTCATTTTTGCTTTTGTTTCCCTTGCCTCTGGAGACATGTTGAGTAAGAAGTTGCTGTGGCCAAGATCAAGGAGGTTTTTGCCTGCTACTCCTCGAGGATTTTGATGGCTTCCTGTCTTTCATTCATTTTCAGTTTATTTTTGTGTACAGTCTAAGAGAGTGGTCCAGGTTCATTCTTCTGCATGTTGCTGTCCAGTTTTCCCAGCATCACTTGCTGAAGAGACTGTCTTTATTCCATTGGATATTCTTTCCTGCTTTGTCAAAGATTAGTTGGCCATCTGTTTGTGGGTCCATTTCAGGGTTCTCTATTCTGTTCCATTTATTTGTTCTTGTGCCAGTACCGTACTGTCTTGATGGTTAGAGCTTTGTAGTATAGCTTGAAGTCTGGGATTGTGATGCCTCCTGCTTTGATTTTCTTTTTCAAGATCACTTTAGTTATTCGGGGTCTTTTGTGGTTCCATACAAATTTTAGGAATTATGTGTTCTAGCTCTGTGAAGAATGCTGGTGTTACTTTGATAGGGATTGCATTGAATATGTAGATTGCTTTGGGTAGTATCGACATTTTAACAATATTTGTTCTTCCTATCCAAGAACATGGAATCTTTTTCCATTTCTTTGTGTCTTCTTCAATTTCTTTCATAAGCTGTCTATAGTTTTCAGTGTATAGATTTTTCACCTCTTTGGTTAGATTTATTCGTAGGTATTTTATGGTTTTTGGTGAAACTGTAAATCGGATCAATTCCTTGATTTCTCTTTCTGTCGCTTCATTGTTGGTGTATAGGAATGCAAGTGATTTCTGTGCATTGATTTTATATCCTGCAACTTTGCTGAATTCATGAATCAGTTCTAGCAGTTGTTTGGTGGAATCTTTTGAGTTTTCCATATAGAGTATCATGTCATCTGCGAAGAGTGAAAGTTTGACCTCCACCTGGCCGATTTGGATGCCTTTTATTTCTTAGTGTTGTCTGGTTGCAGAGGCTAAGACTTCCAATACTATGTTGAATAACAGTGACGAGAGTGGACATCCCTGTCTTGTTCCTGACCTTAGGGGGAAAGCTCTCAGTTTTTCCCCATTGAGGATGATATTAGCATTGGGTAGTTGATACATGGCTTTTTATGATCTTGAGGTATGCTCCTTCTATCCCTAGTTTCTTGAGGGTTTTTATCAAGAAATGATGCTGTATTTTGTCAAATGCTTTTTCTGCATCTGTTGAGAGGATCGTGTGGTTCTTGTCCTTTCTTTTATTGATGTGATGAATCATGTTAATTGTTTTGCAGATATTGAACCAGCCCTGTATAAATCCCACTTGGTCGTGGTGAATAATTTTTTTTAATGTGTTGTTGGAGGTTGGCTAATATCTTGCTGAGGGCTTTCGCATCCATGTTCATCAGGGAAATTGGTCTATAGTTCTCCTTTTTAGTGGGGTCTCTGTCTGGTTTTAGAATCAAGGTAATGTTGGCTTCATAGAAAGAATTTGGAAGTTTTCCTTCCATTTCTATTTTTTGGACACTTTCAAGAGAATAGGTGTTAACTCTTCCTTAAGTGTTTGCTAGAATTCCCTTGGAAAGCCATCTGGCCCTGGACACTTGTTTTTTGGTAGATTTTTGATTATAAATTCTATTTCCTTACTGGTTATGGGTCTATTCAAATTTTCTATTTCTTCCTGTTTCAGTTTTGGTAGTGTGTACGTTTCTAGGAATTTGTCAATTTCTTCCAGATTGCCCATTTTATTGGCATATAATTGCTCATAATATTCTCTTTTTATTGTTTTTATTTCTGCTGTGTTGGTTGTGATCTCTCCTCTTTCATTCTGGATTTTATTTATTTGGGTCCTTTCCTTTTTCTTTTTGATCAAACTGGCTAGTGGTTTATCAATTTTGTTAATTCTTTCAAAGAACCAGCTTCTGGTTTCATTGATCTGTTCTACTGGTTTTTTGTTTTGCTTTATTTTTTCGTTTTGGTTTTGATAGCATTAATTTCTGCTCTAATCTTTGTTATTTCCTGTCTTCTGCTGGTTTTGGGTTTTATTTGCTGTTCTTTTACCAGCTACTTAAGGCGTAAAGTTAGGTTGTGTATCTGAGATCTTTCTTCCCTCTTTAGGAAGGCCAGGATTGCTGTATACTTTCCTCTTATGACTGCCTTTGCTGCGTCTCAGAGGTTTTGGGTTGTAGTGTTATCATTTTCATTGACATCCATATACTTTTTAATTTCCTCTTTAACTTCTTTGTTAGCGCATTCATTCTTTTGTAGGATGTTCTTCAGCCTCCAAGTATTTGTTACCTTTCCAATTTTTTTCTTGCAGTTGATTTCGAGTTTCATAGCATTGTGGCCTGAAAATATGCACCGTATGATCTTGATCTTTTTGTACTTACTTAGGATGATTTGTGTCCCAGTATATGGTCAATTCTGGAGATGTTCCATGTACACTGGAGAAGAGTGTATATTCTGCTGCTTTAGGATGAAATGTTCTGAATATATCTGTTAAGTCCATCTGGTACAGTGTGTCATTCAAAGCCATTGTTTCCTTGTTGATTTTTTGATTAGATGTTTTGTCCATTGCTGTGAGTGGGGTGTTAAAGTCTCCTACTATTATGGTATTACTATCGATGAGTTTCTTTATATTTGTGATTCATTGATTTATATATTTTGGTGCTGCCACATTTGTCGCATAAGTATTTACAATTGTTAGGTCTTCTTAGTGGATAGACGCCTTGATTATGATATAATGCCCTTCTGCATCTTTTGATACAGCATGATAGATGGTTTTCCATCCTCTTATTTTCAATCTGAAGGTGTCTTTAGGTCTAAAGTGGGTCTCTTGTAAACAACACATTGATGGAACTTGTTTTTTTATCCATTCTGTTACCCTGTGTCTTTTCATTGGAGCCGTGAGTCCATTGATGTTTAGAGTGAGTACTGAAAGATATGAATTTATTGCCAGTATGATGCTTGTAGAGTTGGAGTTTCTGGTGGTGTTCTCTGGTCCTTCCTAATCTTTGTTGCTTTTTGTATTTATATACATATAAAAGATATATATATATCTTTTCTCCCCTCAGAGAGTCCCCCTTAAAATTTCTTGCAGGACTGGTTTAGCAGTCACAAACTCCTTTAATTTTTGTTTGTCTGGGAAACTTTTAATCTCTCCTTCTATTTTGAATAGCAGCCTTGCTGGATAAAGAATTGTTGGCTGCATATTTTTCTGATTCAGCACACTGAATATATCCTGCTGCTCCTTTCTGGACTGCCAAGTTTCTGTGGATAGTTCTGCTGCAAACCTGATCTGTCTTCCCTTGTAGGTTAGGGACTTTTTTTCCCTTGCTGCTTTCATGATTCTCTCCTTGCCTGAGTATTTTGTGAATTTTTCTATGATATGCCTTGTTGATGGTCGGTTTTTGTTGAATTTAATGGGGGTTGTCTGTGCTTTCTGGATTTTGATGTCTGTGTTTTTCCCCAGGTTCAGAAAGTTTTCTGCTATGATTTGCTCACATAACCCTTCTACCCCTCTTTCTCTCTCTTCCTCCTCTGAGACCCCTATGATTCTGATGTTGTTCCTTTTTAATGAGTCACTGATTTCTCTAATTCTTAAATCATGCTCTTTGCCCTAATCTCCATCTTTTTTTCCTGCTTCATTATTCTCTATATGTTTTTCCTCTATATTGCTGATTCTCTGTTCTGCCTTATCCATCCTTGCCGTGGCTGCATCCATCCGTGATTGCAGCTCAGTTATAGCATTTTTAATTTCATTCTGGCTATTTTTTTTACTTCTTTTATCTCTGCAGAAAGGGATTCTATTTTCAACTCCAGCTAGTATTCTTTTATCATGATTCTAAATTCTGGTTCAGACATCTTGCTTATATCTGTGTTGGTTAAATCCCTGGCTGTCGTTTCTTCATGCTCTTTCTTTTGGGGTGATTTTCTTCGTTTTGTCATTTTGAAGGGAGAAAAGGGATTAATGAGGTATAAAAATTAAAATAAAAAATAAAATTAAAAAATATTAAAATTAAAAAATTAAACACACACACACATGCACACACACACACATAATCGAATAAATGATGCTAGATCCTAGGTGTGTTTTCATCTGGGTGTTGAAAGTGGTTTGACAGATTGGAGAAAAAAAGGGGGGGGGGAGAAAAAAGAAATCGTTTGAGAATTTGAAAAAATGAATACATTGAAGTAGACTAAAATGAGATGATGGGAGGTAAAATAGAATTTGAAAAAATATACACAAAAGTAAAGAATATAGTAGAAAAATTAAAGCAAATATTTTTAATAAGAATTAAAAATAAAAAATGAATTTTTCTTTTTCTATCTTCAAGAAAAAGAAAAGAAACGAAAAAGAGAAAAAAGAAAAAAAAAGGAAATCATTTGAAAACTTGAAACAGTGAATACACTGTAGTAGACTAAAATAAAATGATGGAGGTAAAATAGAATTTGAAAAAATTTACACTAGAGCAAAAAATATAGTAAAAAAAAATTAAAGAAAAATATTTTAATAGAAATTGAAAGTAAAACTGAAGTTTTTCTCTTTCTGCGCTCAAGAAAAATAAAAGAAACAAAAAAGAAAAAAAGAAAAAGAAAAAAAGGAGATCATTTGAAAATTTGAAAAGGTGAATATACTGAAGTAGTCTAAAACAAAATGATGGAAGTAAAATAGAACTTGAAAAAATTTACACAAAAGTAAAAAATACAGTAATAAAATTAAAGAAAAATATTTTCAATAAAAATTGAAAATAAAAATGAATTTTTCTCTTTCTGTATTCAAGAAAAAGAAAAGTGTAAAAGAGAAAAGAAAAGAAAAGAAAATTGAATAGATGGACCTACTAACAGATTGAAGTAGGGCTGAAATTTCTTCTTTTTCCCCTAGAAGTCAGTCTATGTAGCGCTTTATAGTCCATAAACTAAGCTGGTGGTGAGACTTGTGTTCTTGAAGAGCAAAGTTGGCCCAGTTGGGTGGATCTCAGTGTAATGGCTCCGGTCTCCAATAGATGGCGCTGCTAGCCTACTGAGGTGGTGCTGGCAGGTGCATTTGCGCATGCGTGTGAGAGGTAAAAACAGCCTCATCCACTACCCAGTCGGTTCTCCCGGATCAGCAATCGCGCACCCGTCCTCTGTCTTCAGCTTTGTCTACTTCCCGCTCTTTCACTCTCCGTGACCAGGCCCCAGGCAGTACCTCTCTCCTGAGTTTTGTCTCAGATGCGGCTGTTTTCCCCAGCCCCTTACTTCTGAAGGACTGCGGCTTTGACCAGTTCAGCCCCTCTGCGGGACGGTCTTACCGAGCAATGGCCGAATGCCGGCTGCACCCAGGAACGCCTGCTGGACCCTGCTGCCTCCGGTGCCCCAAGACTATGGCTAGGTACTAGCTCGCCCAGGAAAAAATTCGCAAGATAGTGTAGCAGCAGAGTTTCAGGGATTATGGAAAATCACAACTCACATCTTTCACCAAGCTTCACCCTTAACAACCTTGTTCCAGCATCAGCAAATGTGGCCCTTTTCCAGGGTCTTCTGGGACCAGGTGGTTTCAACAGTCTCTACCAAATGTCCTTCCAGCAGTGGAACCACTTTGCCCTGTGTGGCCAGAGAACCTCCCGGATCCTACTCTGTTCCTGCGGATTTGCCCTTCCCACCAGAGCACCACCAGGTATGGAGCTGCTGAGCTGCAGACTTTGCTCTCCCCTTATTTACAGTCTTAATGGAATTTAAACCCTCTCCTTTCTCCTTTCTTCTTTCTCCTTTCTCCCTTTTTAGTTTAGTCCCTGTGGCTGTTTCCAATTTTCCACTTTCTCTCCAGCTGCTTTTGGGGAGGGGGGCTTTTCCCGTATCCCCCTCCCCCCCCCCCCCCCCGTCTCCATCCTCTCTCCGCTCGCAAAAGCACCTCCCTTCCTGCACCTTCTCGCTTCCCAAGTTCACTTGTATACACCGCGTACCTGCTGAATTCTGTGGTTCAGTTTGTGCAGATTGTTGTGTTAAATCCTCCAGTCAGTTTTCTAGGTGTATAGGATGGTTTAGTGTTGGTCTGGCTGTATTTCATGGATGCGAGACACACACAAAACTTCCATGCTCTTCCGCCATCTTGGCTCCTCCGAGATATCAATATTTTTTAATGAAAGGCATGACAGTATTTTGGGAGAGAAGTTGCTATGGTGATTTTTGTGTTACCTTTAAACAGAGTTTTAGATTCTTATTATATTTCTTCTTCATACTTGTTATGGTGCTGCCAGGACAGCCTGTCTGGCATGATATGCTACTCTTTCTCTTCTTTTGCTATCAACTGCAAATGTAGTGATTGCAGCAAAATGGTCATCTTTAATACTTTTTTCCCATTCAGTGGATTTTGAAAGAATAATGAATCATTAGGAAGATTTCTTAGTCTCCGAACCTTATCAAAATATAGTATCTGAAAGCTCTAATATTTGCATATATGATATCCTTTTAGATAATCAAACTCTGTGGTATATTTGTAAATTTCTCATGCTGCAAAAATTGTAAAAGCATAAAAGAACCACTATGCTGTTAAAAGAGGCAGATCTTTGAAATGTATAGTGTGTTTCATTATGATGCTAAAATAAGAGAGACTAGGAAATCAATGGATTTCCTAGAACTCAAAAGTAAAGAACTCACAAGCAAAGTTTGCTTAATGCAAGATGGAGCTCAGATTAGAAAACAGAGATAATTCATCTCTGTGCATGTATGCATGAGTATCTCAGGCAGTAACACAGATGTCAGAGAAAGATTAGGTTTCCACAACACATTGTCCCACCTGTCCTCCAAGATGTAGCTCAAGATCAGAGGGTCATGTTGTAATGCACAAGTGGGAAGGGGGTACATCAGAAATAGATATTGTTCGTTGGAAGGTTCAGTTTAAGTTCTATGACATTCCAAAACTCTATAGCCTGGTTACCAAGTCCAGAAGGGGCTGGAGACAAGGTAACTCTCTTGCTGAGTATAAAATATTAAGTGATGAGACAGTCACTAGGCAGCAAAATGGTGCCTACCAGGGCCAGAAGGACCACTATTCAGCTGCTAGTTTGCCTTGTCACAATTCAATGGACCCAGCCAGTAAGGAGACAGTATCCCATATGAATTCAGACAATTTATTACTTACACAGCTGGCAGTGGCAAGGTCAGCATTTTGTCAGCTTCTGTGTCCCAAGACCCACAGGAAGATACTAACTCAAAAAGGCCAGGAAACATGCAGCATGCTTGGTAGTTTGCTCTGACATTGAAGAGTCAATGCTGAATACTAAGCCAAGAAGTTTTTTTAAAGCATTAGAGAAGGATAAGGTGAAAGTCTTGAGTTCAAATGAAACTAGGGAGATGGACCAGAAACAACTTGTGGCAGTTTCCTCGAGGTAAAGAGGTGGATGAGAAATGACCTCGTGGCAACTCCTCACCAAGCTTGTTATCTTTCCCTACCTGTTTCAGAGAAATTACGAGGTATTTTACAGACTTGAGGTAGACTGCAGTCAATCCTTGCCAACGTGGTCCCTGTGAACTTGTACAAACTTTCTGGTACACCAAGGTGGAATTGTTCCTCTGCGTAGAATGATTGATGGGATGTTGGGCACTAAAAGTACAACTGCAAATAACTACAAGCGCCTTGTTTACGGTTTTGTTTTGTATTTTTTTTCTAAGTCAAAGATATGCACATATACTGAACTAGTGAGTTTTTAATCAGGACACTGCTGTGTCTTGACACACCAGAAAGCAACACGTGGAGAAAATTAATTTGCAAAAACAACATGGTTTTTAATCAAATTAATTTAGGCTCTGAGCTGTGATGTATTAACCAGGCACTGTTGGCTCTAAACCACAATTAACCTCCACATAAATTAGTAGACTATTTTTTTTGTCATTCACCCCCTACTAATGAACACACTACTTAGATGCAGCCAAGTCTCTCAGACTCTATGAAAGTTCTCTTATACATACCAGACATCTGATCTCTGCTCAGATATTTATATGTCATGACCTCATAGAAGACTTCTTAACATTGTTCAATAATTTTAAAGATCAGGAATATTTTGCCTCTTAGTTTGTGACAAACCTTGTAACTTTCAACTTACCTTGAATTGTCAGGTCTAAGTTTTGTTTTTCTTTTTGTTTTGTTCCCTATTGGGAAATGTTGGATAAATACGCTACCTCTTCTACAGAGTTTTTCTCAACAAAATAAGACACACTTACCTTCTCTTTCTTAGAATAAAGAAGTTTTTAGAAATGTTGGGGTTCAGAGAAAAGAGTGTTCCAAGGTTGATAGCTTTCTCCAGGACAGAAATATAATTCAGTGCTGTAGCTTTCAAACAGTAAGTTTGGGCAACACCAGAGAATCTAAATAGGTAAAGATATGGACATCTTTAAAATTTATGATATGGCATATATGGGAATCAGTCATCAAAATAACATTTTAGTGATAAATATTTGCCAGGGGACATGGTGACTTTTCTAACCTCATTGAGTCCTGACCTTGCCTCTTTTCCTTCTTACAATTGTCTACTTAAATTTATATCATGAACTTCTGAATCCATCTAGTTTCTCTCTCTCTCTCTCTCTCTCTCTCTCTCTCTCTCTCTATATATATATATATATATATATATATATATGTGTGTGTGTGTACATATATACATACATATATTTAGTAAACATGTTTTTATTGAGCAATGCTGAACACCATTGTAAATTTCTGCCTTTGTTAAGTGTACATTATGTAGGAGACAATCAATGACTTAATAATGATAATTTCAAAGAGTTTGAACTGTAATGAAGAAAATGAAATAGGTGATGTGACAGAGAACAGGTGGAGAGTTTCCACAGAGGTCTTCTGTGTCTGGAGCAAGTTCTTCAACATCAGCAACTAAATATCTTCATGGGGAAGATCAATCAACGCGAAGATGCTTTTATACAATTGAATTTTCTATTTAAAGTTACTAATTCAATTTATCCATGATCCATTTTAGGAAATATTGTGGGTCTATTGAATACAAAAAAATCTTGTGGAAAGGACTAATTCTATCTGTTGGATCAAAACACAAACCTGTTTGAATTTGGATGCTTTCAATGTATATTAAAATTGCCTCCACTTTATAATCTTACAGAGTGATAATGGCCTTCCCCTTTTCTTTAACCTTGAAAATTTGCACAAATCTTTCCATATGCAGTTCAAAACGCATGTTGCAAGAAAAGCCTTTCTTGTTCTTCCAATTGTGTTTAAACCCCGGGCTACCTGAACGTTTCTCTCTTGCTTTACTCGTCTCTGGGAATTTCCATATCCCTGACTAAACTATGAACTCCGAGAGGGCAGCAGGTCTGGTGGTGCCAGGGATAAATGAAAACACAAATCAATGACTGACTGGAGGAGGTTACATGCCGTGTCCTGGCTACAGATGGAAATAGTACTGGAGGCAACTGCATGTGTGACAAATGACTTTTATTTCCAGTTCCAGATTTAAGTTACAACTCAAAACCTAGATGTTGCTTATCTACATAAGAAATCTGTTTTAAAATGCGGTCCAGGAATAGGTTTCTTTCTCCCAAAGGTCTGGATTTTTTTTTCTCCTCATAGATAATGAAAACAATGTAACTAACAGCATTTCCCTTTTTGCTTTGATTTTTTGGATATCAGACACAAATTTATGTTTCAATTATAACAACCATTTTGGATCTTATGTCTGCTTATCTGTGTTCTCTTTTCCCCTTGGTCTGTTCCTTCTATTCTAATTTATATTTTCCCTGGTCCTGATATTTTATTTATGTTTTACTATTTTGTTGGTTGTGTTTTTCTAAGTCATCCCAAATCCTTCGTGGATTAACTCAGGGTATAAATAAACTACTTACTTAAAACTGTTGTGAGTGCATTACCTGTCCCATCTCTAAGCCACATAGATTCTCATAAAAAATAAACCTTTTACTCTTAGCTTTTAAAGTTCTATTTAAGAGACTTTTTAAGAGACTTAAATGTCTCCACAAGAAATAGTAAGCTTGTTTCGAGAATATTTGTATGTAATTTCTTTTATGAAAAATGCACTGAAATTTTAGACAGTACTAAATTTCATTCTCTTCTAAACGATATTTATTTGTTTATTTATTTATTTTTATTTATTTATGAGAGCATGCACACACATATGAGCGGGGAAGGGCAGAGAGAGGAGGGGACATGGGATCTGAAGCAGCTCCGTGCTGACAGCAGAGAGTCCTAAGTAGGGCTTGAACACACAAACCATGAGATCATGACCTCAGCCCAAGTGGGACATTTAACCTACTGAGCCACCCAGATGCCCTTCTAAAATATTTTTTAAAACTCAATGCTGTTTTAAATGTTAGTAAAAATCATACTTTCAAAGGCTTACTACTTTCATCTTATTTTCTTTTTAATTTGCAGCTTCACAATTATGACTTTTTTCCTAGATATGACTGTGGATTTCTTCATCATCTATGTATATCATTCTTACCTAATATTTTCAGGAACTGGTTTGACTCTAATGAAATCATTTAAAACAAAACACTTACAGGAAATGAATAATGGCCTAAAAGCTATTAATAAGTTTGCCCACATAAATTTTAAGCACTTCTGTGGGAAAATATCATAAAAGAATTTTCAAATGCAAAGGAAGATCTAGAAAAATTAGTTCACATAGTTAATTAGGGAAGAATTTCTTTCTTTTTTTTGTTTAAGTTTATTTATTTTTGAAAGAGAGAGACACACACACAGAGCACTAGTGGGACAGGGGCAGAGAGAGCGGGAGACACAGAATCTGAAGCAGGCTCCAGGCTCTGAGCTGTCAGCACAGAGCCCAATGTGGGGCTGGAACCCACGAACCATGAGATCATGACCTGAGCCAAAGTCAGATGCTTAACCAACTGAGCCACCCAGGTGCCCCAGGAAGAATTTCCTTAATGTACAAACATCTCATCCAAATTACTGAGAAAAAGACTAATAACTCATAAATGATTAAAGTATGTGAACATGAAGGCCACCAAAAAATAAATTAAAATATAGAAAGATGTGTAACTTTTAAAAGTATTAAATTTAATTTTTTTAATTGAAGTGTAGGTGACATACAATGTACATTAGTTTCAGGTGTACAATGTAGTAATTTGACAACTCTATACATTATGCAACGCATACCACAAATGTAGCCACCATCTGTCACAATATAATGCTATTGTAATATCATTGACTATACTCCCTGTATTTGTACCTTTCATCCCCATGACTTATTCATTCCATAATGGGAAGCTTGTACCTCCCATTCCCCTTCACCCATTTTGTCTTTCCCCCACCCCCACCCCCTGTGGAAACCACCCAGTTCGTTCTCTGTATTTATGGGTCTGTTTCTGCTGTTTTTGTTTCTTCACTTGTTTTGTTTTGTTTAAGGTTTCACATACAAGTGAAATCATATAGCACTTGTCTTTCTCTGGCTTATTTCTCTTAGCACAATATTCTTTATGTCCATCCATGTTGTTACAGATGGCAAGATCTCATTCTTTTTGTGGCTGAGTAATATTCCATTATATATGTATACCATAGACAGATGCATCATAGTAAATGCAACATAAATATGAAGACTATGAGATACAGTTTTGTTTATTATTAGGCAGAGATTAGGTTTTTAATAACAATGAGTATTATTCAAGGTACTGAGAAATAACCCTCTCACATGCTATTGTTGAGAGTGCACATTGCTGTGAATTTCAGAAGGCAATGTTTATCAGCATTTTTAAATGTACATATTCTTTAATCCAGCAAATCAACTGCGTATATTTTTACACACATATTTGAATTAATAATAAATAAAAAATATCTTATTTCTAGTATTGCTTGTAATTTTGAGAGAACTAGGAAAAATATTTACCAAAAAGTGACTAAATTTGGTCATTTAGTCAATAAGTAATTATTGCCTATTATAGGCCAGGTTTAGTTCTAAGGTTTGTAATTCAAAGTGAACAAGATAAAAGCTTACATTTTAGTGGGAGTCATGGAAAATACATAACAAATTTAAGATTACATATATATATTCATATACATATTCAGATTGTGATACATACTATGAAGAAAACAAAATTAAGGAGCATGATAGAGGAGATGGGTGGCCTATATCAGATAGAGGGGTCAAGGAAGAACTCTGAGGAGGTGACATCTGAAGTGTGACTAGAGGAGCAGGGACAAGCCACGTAATAACAAGGGGGAGAGTGTGGTGGCATATTCATACAAAGCTGCCAAAAAAGGTAAGGAGATGGGGCACTTAGGTGGCCCAGTCAGTTAAGCAGCTGACTCTTGATTTCAGCACAGGTCATGATCTCACAGTTGTGGGATCGAGCCGCTGCATTGGGCTCTGTGCTGAATGTGGAGGCTGCTTAAGATTCTCTCCCTCTCTCTCCCTCTGCTCCTACCCAGTTTGCACACGTGCACTTTCTCTCTCTCTCTCTCTCTCTCTCTCTCTCTCAAAAAAAAAAAAAAGAGATAACCTAAATGGACTTATAAATGCATTTTATTATCTTTCTTGTTAAGAAATGGTTAATAGGTAACAAATGTTACAGAATGGTATGTATTATGTAATCCTATTTGTTTGGAGGAATTTGGGCAATCTGTGTTTCTGTGGTGTGTGTGTGTGTACATACACATGTATATCCATCAAAAATTTCTAAAAAATATAACTCCCCCATCAACACTGATGGTACTTCCAAGGAGTAGGACTTGGATATTAGGGGGTTTTTTAATTTCATCTTATACCCATACATTTCACAAACATTTTCACATATGTGTTATTTTTTAAATAGCAATTTCAAAGTTAGAATATACAAAATATATTTAAGAAGTGAATAATAGGACTAGGAAGGGGCAATTTTAAAACAGCCCCTTCTGTATGACATTGCAGGTTTTCAAGTCTTTCTTAATCTTGGTTTTATTACTTAATGAAATTATCATCAGCCTATTTGTCAGTTTACACTTGGATAAATGTATTCCTAAAATCAAACTGATACATTTCTTCATTTATTTTACTGAAGTAATATGACATTTTTTGTTCCAAATAGCATATCATTATTGGTTAAGAATTCAATCTTCTTACAAATATAATATTAGTGTTGGTGTGGTATATGGATTACTTTAGTGATTCATAGCACTAAACTTGAGGAGTAGTTATTTTAGTCAACTATTAATTATTTGTGTCTTGTTCAAAAAAGGGCCATAAGAAAGTTCTTCAGAGCTTAGTATATTAATACTATTTTAGTAAACACATTGCCTTTTGCAAAGAACTTCTACATTTATTTCAATCTGGATGTCACTTCCTAGGTGAGTCCATTCTAACCCACCCAACCAGTTGTTCCCCTCTGTAACAGCATTTTATCTTGGCTCTGTCATTGCCCTTGCTCTATTTTTTATAATTTATATCGATTGTGTTGTCAGGCTCCCCTATCGTGAGCCCCCTGAAGAAAATTGATATGTCTCTCAAAAGAAAAACAAGTCATAAAAGAGTTTATTTCCTTAAACCAAAAGCTATTTGAGCCTAAAGACACACAAAAAAAGACACAAAAATGGGTATAATCCCACAATGAAAAAAATTAGTTATTTTCTCCTGCACATTATTATTATCTTCTTACACAAGTATGTTATATATACACAAAAATGATTCCTAAAATATACTTTGAATTTATTCTTTCATAACATGCATCTTTTGACCAAAAAATATATCATGTGTATGTTTTCATCATTAAGTATTACTCAACAAAAGCATTTAATAGTTATACCATTTCATTCCATATGTATCGATTGATCTTCTAACATTATAATTTTTGAGTAGTTTCTAATTTTTTTCCTGAAGAAAATGGTTATGTTATATAAAATAAAAAAGATACATGTTGAGAATAAGGAGAAAACATACATGTGGCTATAGCAAAGAGTGGTCTTTCCTCCATTCAATATTTTGTATCTTCTGCACGCCACCACCCACACCCACTAATCCAGTCCACCCACTTCCCTTTTGGTGGGGTCAGCTCTGGAGTCTCGTCTGATGTGCTGAAGCTGGGATCTTCACTTCACTGCACTTCTACACCTTTCTGCAACATTGTCAAGACCCCAGTTCTCTTTTCCAGGACACAATCAAAATTGGGCTTGTCAAATTAAGGTTATTTAAACCATACAGAAAACAGTATTTGATACCATTGTCCTGTAGCTTGAGTAAAATCCTAGGGGAACATTTCTCTTAACATGGCTTTTCATGGGCTTGAAATAACAGGCAATGTTGCTCCTTTCATACACTCACTAGACTCCTGTCTAATTAGTAAAACTCTGGCTAAAAACTAATTTTGATCCAATGGTGAGAGTTGGGTTAAATTAGAAAGTTTTAAGGTAATTGGGGTTTGAGGTAGCATGCTCAACTGATTGGGCTCTAACAGGAAGAGACTGGACCATTTTTCTCAAAAGCCCTCTCCTCAGAAAGCTGATGTAGCATGGACAGGTGCATTGGCTTCCTGATACTAAACATCCATTGGGATCTGATGACTTAAGGCACCAGATGAGGAAGATCCCACTCGTGGGGACCCACTGGCTATCAGGGTTCACTTCATGTCTTTCTATGGTTAACTGCACCATCATATTGTGCCCTTCTGTTAGAAGCAATAAAGTAATCTTCGGTATGTGTTTGTTCCTTGTCATTAGATAAAATCTAAAAGCAAAGAAACCTGTAAATGGCTTCTGCTTACAAATCCAATTTATGCAAGTGCCAGCCTCTGATTTAAAATAGTGGCTTGAGTGCCTATTCATGCAGAAATTTACAATTGGAAGGGACATACACAGGATCAAATAATGGAATGATGTGTTTTTATTGTACCCCATCATCAGAGAGGATGAACAGATTTGAAAAGTGGTAACGGAGCAGAACAATATGCTGTGCCACCTGGAATGTTCAGATAGAGAGAAGAGAGATCAGGTGTTTTGGACAACTGAATAGCTCACAACAAAAGTTCATATTTCAGAGAACGTTTGTTGAAATAACTGCTTATTTATTCTCTTTCTCTTGTTTTGACTCTACCAATCTCCATTAAAAATAAATATTCAAAGCTGATGTTTGGGCATTATTGTCACTGATCGTCAAAACTAGTAATAAAAAATTTTCCAGGAAAAGTTCCCCATTATAGTTTAAAAGTGCATACCTGTAATTAATATTTGCTTCTTTCTATGTACTAGTCCCAAAGCTATGTCTTTCACCTGTATTTACTTATGTAGACCTCACTGTGCCCTTATAGAGCAGACACTCAAACTCACTGATTCAAATGTTCCTCTTACGGGAATAATGTGCCATTTATGGTGCTTCTCAGAATTTTAGAAGTGCTACATTCTATATCTCTACCCCAAATTCTTCCGTTGGTGTTGGTGAGATTCTTGTCTTAACAACTTGGCTGAAGCACAGGTTTAAGCTTCTTTGAAGAGGCTACTGCATTACTTTTACATGCTGCTGTATAACTTTTGCAGAATTGAAAAGGCATAGGGACAACTTCATTTAAAATAAGGAGATGTGTTTCAGAGTAATAACAAAGAGGGGAATGACCTTTTATCTCCTTGAATTCCTGTTCTGATGAGGTCTGTTATCTCAGAAACACTGTAATAGCAAGAGATTTTTAAATGGTCAAGGAAATGCTTAAAGGGTGGTGGACATTTTTCCTTTTTCTATTTTTGCTAATTTTTATCTGTCCTCATATATTTATGGGCTTTATTTCCTTCCTAAAATATGTCTTTCCTTTGGATGAAATGTAGTTGTTTTCATTTTATTTTTTTTAATGTTTATTTAGGTTTTTTTTGGTTTTGTTCTTGGTTTTGTTTTGTTTTGTTTTGGGAGAGAGAGAGACAGACAGACAGACAGACCACGGGGGGTGGAAGGGACAGAAACAGAGGGAGACACAGAATCTGAAGCAGGCTTCAGGTTCCAAGCTATCAGCACAGAACCCGGCATGGGGCTCGAACCCACAAACTGTGAGATCATGACCCTAGCCAAAGTTGACACTTAATCAACTGAGCTACCCAGGAGCCCCCAGTTGTTTTCATTTTAAAGTCAATATTTTTAATGAAATTAATATATATGAATAACATATATACAAATAATATGTTTAGAATGCAGTCTGGCTCCTGTTTGACTCAATTCTGGAACAACCCAAAGACTAAATGACAGTGAAGAAAACTTTCTCTGCTTCAGGTAAAATTGCTCTATGATGAATAAGGTGTCCCAGGAAAATTTATGATATATGTCTTAGATTTATGATACATGTCTTCTTTTAAACATATTTTCCCCTTTTTAGACATTCCTTCCTTCTTTGTAGGCATATTATTCTCATTCTGTCCTTTTCAAAGAAATTTTCCACCCAGGAATCACTACCGGTTTCCTGTCTGGAAATACATTCATTGAATTCCTGGTTAATGCAGAGATCTTTCCTTTTTTCAAGAAGGGCTGCCAGGAATAAGACGAACTTTAACTCAAAAGAGAGCATGTCATTTTGAAACCCTGGGACAACTTGACATACTGATACTTGGTGATAGGAAGTCCTTCTATTTAACCTGCAAATCCATACCACTTGTTTTCAAGGCTATGCCTTTCTTAAAGCATACACATTTCCCAAACTTTAAGATTTGCTTAAGATTACAGAGCTAGCTAATGAGAGAGCTGAATTTTTCCTTTGATTAGACCCTAATACCTCCCGAACATGAAATTTTATTGAAATCATTACTCTTTTATATCTAATTTTAATAATTTTGTTCTTCCTTTCTACCTATTTATCTAAAGATCTTCATTAAAAATAAATATCCAAGGCAAGTGCTTTGACATCATATATATTGTTATTATAAGTTATTTGTTAATCCTTTATGTATGTTTTCTTACTTTGTCTACCTATTACAATGCTGAATGGATAGGCCTAAACCTAGGTTTCAAATATCCAAGGCATAATAAAGATTTTCATTTCAGAGTTAATATTTTCACTATAAAATTGTTAATCATTTTTTAAAAACTATCAATCCTTTTAAACAAAAAAATTTAACCTTTCCCAGAAAGCATACTTATTTAAAGAATACTTATTTACAACCACAATGACACTTTTAATATGATTACCTTAGAGAAGATTAACATTCATGAATGCCTCCTGCACTGATTGTTTTATGTCAAGCTTTTATTGTATGTTGATATTAATCTGTGAATATAATTTGAACTTGGTGATATGATTCTGCAGGGTAGTAAGTTATGTCATAGTGAAAGTCTTACTATAATAAATTTTTCCCAACAGTAGATTTAAAAAAATCAATTCATTATTTTATACTATTTGATTGGCTTGGGGTTTTACATAAAAAGAGATTTCTGATTTGCATACCAGTAAAATATGCAGTTAAATCACGCCATCCCATTTGTTCTCTACCTTTGAGCTTATTCTTGTTTTGTTTTCTTTTGTTTCCAGATCGCTCACATCTCTAGTCTTTGCTGAATTCATCTAGCCAATTATTACCTAGAGTATCATTATTTTCCAAGGTAAATTATTTAGTAGTGTGAGACTTAATGTATTCTGGAAATGAGGACTGAGTCTCAATAAACTCAGAAGTTCAGAGTAATTTGTCAAAGTTCAGAAGAAAAAAAATCTCACTGAGACATTGGAAATTAGCAAGGAGGAGTACAGCAAATTTTGCTGCTCTCTTTAGTACTGCAAGTCAGTAAGAATTTGGGGGAAACAAAATAAAACTTGCTGACTAGAGCACTTTTTCCTTAGGATCTTTCTGTTAAATTAGAGGGTAAAGTTTGTTACTATTTTTCTGAGGATAGCATCAGACTACTGTAATAAAAGTGGCCTATGCTTTTGTTTTTACCATTTGGAAGTAAACAGTGAAGGAAGTAAACATTAGTTTAAGAAATAATTAACCTAGAAAATCAGCATCCTGGGAATTAGAAAAGAGGACTGAATTCTCAACTATGCTTTGCCACTACCAAGTTTGTTCCTTTTTACAAGTCATTGATATCTCTACTCTTCAATATATTTTTCTTTAAAATGAAGGAAACAAAATAGGTGGTATCTCTAAACTTATTTTTTTCTTTTAAGTTAGGAGCTGGATTTGTATGTATGTAAAGACACATTAATTTAGACTAAAAAAGAACTCTAGAAACAGTGTGTGCAAAGGTTGGGCAGGAAGGAAGTTTCCCTCAGGCGTGAATGGGGTTCTTTGTGCTGAGGCAGTATCATGGCTCCTGCAGGAAACCTATCCTATGGGGAGAGTAAAATCTTTGAACTACAGGAGCAGCTGCAGTGGCCTTAGTGAAAAGAATTATAGTTCCCTGAATGAAGGTCAGCACAGGCTGAATGGGCAGTGTGTGTTTACTAAAGAGGTCCATCTGGGCTTTTTCAGGCTGCCTATTAGAATCACTCAGGGAGTGATCACTACAGGGGTGCCCAGGTCGCACTCCAAAGTAAGGAAATCAACCTCTCTGGGTGGTGCACAGGCGGAAGTGGTTTTCAGGTGGCTGTCAGGTGATTCCAGCACATAGACAAGGCTGAAAACCACTGATCTCATGAACAATTGGCAAATTCCCTTTCGTTGTAATTACTTATCAATCCGGGTGTTAGTGGGGAAAAAATAATAGAGGTAGCTCTATCAAGACTGATTCTGAGATCATTCTGTTCTACATGAAGAAGAGCTGTGGTGTGTCAGTGAAGTCTATCATTGGCAGATGAGAACTGAGTGAGGACATGCTACCACATCTTGCCATCACTGTGTTAGGGTTTTTGTGTTTTGTTTGTTTTTGTTTTTGTTTAATTTTTTTAAGTTTATTTATTTTTTTGAGAGAGAGAGAGAGAGAGTGGAGGAGGAGCAGAGAGAGAGGGAGACACAGAATCCAAAGCAGGCTCCAGGCTATGAGCTGTCAGCACAAAACCTGATGCGGGGCTAGAACTCACAAACTATAAGATCATGACCTGAGCCGAAGATGGACGCTTAACTGACTGAGCCACCCAGGCACTCTGTTTTTGTTTTTGTTGTTTGGGTCATTTTTTTTCCTGCATAAAAATTTTCAAGGCAACAAGTAGAGTCTGCTCATAGACAGTGCTTTGAAATATTCATAAGTTCTTTAGAACCTGCTTTCTTGTACCTATTATAAATAATTTGGCTTTTCTTCTATATAGTTAAGCCCAGGTTGCATAGATTTTATCCAAGGAAACTTTCCAGGAATGGCCAAATAGTTGAGAATGCACAGAAAAAGCAAAAACTCACAGTAAACACGAAAAAACTTCTCAGTTTTATGTGGCTGTATGGACATTGGTACATTGATTCTCATGAAACAATTTAAAAATAAGAGGTATGCTTGGGGCGCCTGGGTGGTGCAGTCGGTTAAGCGTCCGACTTCAGCCAGGTCATGATCTCGCGGTCCATGAGTTTGAGCCCCGCGTCGGGCTCTGGGCTGATGGCTCAGAGCCTGGAGCCTGTTTCCTATTCTGTGTCTCCCTCTCTCTCTGCCCCTCCCCCGTTCATGCTCTGTCTCTCTCTGTCCCAAAAATAAATAAACGTTGAAAAAAAAAATTTAAAAAAAATAAAAAAAAAAAAGAGGTATGCTCATTGTGAAAGGCTAAAAATCAGTGCCCACAATATAAGTGACTTTTACAGTCGTGGTAAAAATTACCTTTCCTTCTGAGTTCAAACTTGCATCACGCATATATTTTCCAATGTGAAAGCAAACAAAAGTTGTTTGAACTTGTTAATTTTCTTGCTTCAATTTTATTTCTTCTTTATAATTTCAAAATTATTTTTTTAGGAAAATGAAAAGAAAAACAATAGCCTAATCTTTTGCCTCCATATCCTTACTACTGAGTCCTTTAGACCCTTGCAGTTAACTACTATGTTGTATAGATTATCAATTTAGGACTTCTGTATACAGATGGTAGGGTGACACCAGATGACAAATCTTCCTTCTCCAATGCTTGATAACATGCAAAACTTAAAAAAAAAAATGGCCAAAAACTCACCAGTATCAAACAAACAAGAAAAAGATTTTAATTTTATGCCACAAACCTCAAAGGTTATAATCAAGAAAAGAACTGGTATATTGTGGAGTAATTTTTAAGTACCCATAGCCCAACCTCAGAAGCTGTACTCTGAATAAACAAAATGGCGGCAATTCTCACTTGGATCATCATGTTTGCAAGTAATTAGGCTTATGAATATATTATTTTTTCCCCTTCTTGACTCAGGAGTGAAGACTAGAAAAGGTGGAAAGACATAAGACGGTTAAGTGAAAATAGAAATTGTTGCCGTAGAGAATCTGACTAAATATAGAAATGAAATATGGTATCATACTCTCACTGACAGAAATAGAGCCTGTAGGATCTGTGGGTAAATTAGGGAGCTATCAGAATTTATTTATCTCCTCATGGTAAGTGGCTGCATCCCCTACCAGGTCAAGAATAGCCAGGCACAAGACAATTAAAACAATCTCAAAGAAGGGTACAGAAGTAATTCTAGCTGAATTCTCCCTATTTGGACAAAACTGCCTAAGTTCAACATGAGTGTGACATAAAGAAGAGGCATAGTGGCCCCTGAAAAATCTGCTACTGTAGGGAGGAAGTAAATTAAGGTGAAAGAACGTAATTTGTAAATGAAAAATGAAGTACTGATCTAGAGGAAGAAACTCAAAGATGAAAATTTCTCTGGGATAGTTTATTTTTTAGAAAACTTAATGAAACAAGAGCTCAAAGACCAATGATGAAACAATGTAACAAGGTAATTCTATGTTTGATTTTAACTCAGACTTTCAGATTCATAAAGCCTATTGTCAAACTTGAAACTCCAAATGGATATGTACTAAACATCTCAGAGTCAACAAGGTCAAAGCTGAATTCTTCAATCCTAAATATGCTTCTCTTTCAGTCTTCCTCATTATGTTAAAAGTCACCACAACCACATATTTACTCAAGCCACGAATATACTCTATTCTTTCCTTCTATTCCTTCTTTCCATCATCCCTCACAGCCAATTCATCATCAAATCTTATCTAGACATATAATCAATAAGGAGACAGTAGCTTTGAAGCACACTTTAGAACAGATGGATTGAACAGATATAAACAGAACACTTCATCCAAAAACAGCAGAACACACATTCTTTTCAAGTTCACATGGAACATTCTCCAGGATAGATCATATGTTAGGCCACAAAACAAGTCTTGATACATTTAAGAAAATTGAAATCATGTCAAACATCTTTTCTGGCCAAATGGTATGAAACTAGTAATCAATTATGAGAAAAAAACCCCACAAATATGTGGAGGCTAAACAATATGCTACTAAACAACTAATGGGTCAATGAAGAAATCAAAGAGGAAATAAGAAAATACATACACACAAACATTATTCTGATTTATCACACACACAAAAAAACAGGAAATGAGGTCCAACAAACATTAACTTTTGAAAAGTTTTGCTGAAACAAAATTGTCAAGCAGAAGAAACTGAAAGACAACATTCCATACTGAATAAATAGGTTTCAATAAGCATTGGTTGATAGGAAAAACCATGCTGAATGAGAAAAGTAGATAACAAAACTAGAAACAGAAATAGACAAAAAATAAGAAATGAACAGAATTGTTAGAAGTCAGGAAATAGTCATAAAAGGAACAGAAATTATGTCCAAAAAAACCAAAATTATAAAGTGCACATGAGAAGCTTAACTCAAATAATAATTTAATAAGGATCCTTGAGAAAGGTAGAGTATCAACTAAGAGAATGAAAAAGCTTAAAGAAGAATCACTGAGACAGGAAATTTCAAAAATCATGACACTGTTTTTATATTTACTTTTTTTTTTTTAATTTTTTTTTCAACGTTTATTTATTTTTGGGACAGAGAGAGACAGAGCATGAACGGGGGAGGGGCAGAGAGAGAGGGAGACACAGAATCGGAAACAGGCTCCAGGCTCCGAGCCATCAGCCCAGAGCTTGACGCGGGGCTCGAACTCACGGACCGCGAGATCGTGACCTGGCTGAAGTCGGACGCTCAACCGACTGCGCCACCCAGGCGCCCCTATATTTACTTTTTTATGAATACATTTGAAAACTTAATTGAAGCCGGTAATTTTCTATGGAAATATAGATGATCAAAGTTGATCCCATTGAATAAAGAAAATCTAAGCAGACCAATTTTCATAGAAGAAACGGAGATATTAATTAACTGTATCTATCCCCTTCCTTGTAAGAGCAACTGACCCAGATACTTTTACAGGAAAACTGTGTTAAATCTTCAGAAGACCAGATGGACTTAGAGCTCTATAAATGGTTTTAGGGAATTATAATTAATTATATTCCCTAATCATTTTTATGAATTCTGTATAAATAAACTCTATACAGAAATATTGTGATTATTCATGCAAAAATACTAGATAAAATGTTAGAAATCCAAATCCATACTAAGAAAATAATACAAGTTATTAGGTGGAATTTATTCTAGTAATGAAAATGTTGTTGAATATTAAGAAATCATTTAATATAATAAACTATTATGTGGCAAAGAAAAAAAATAATTTATTTCCATAGATGCTGAAAACTGTAACAAAATTCAATACTTCTTCCTGATTATAAACAAAAAAACCAAACAACTCAAGAGAATAGGCATTCTTAGTTTTTGTAGAATAAGAAAACACTAAAAGATTCTTAATAAGACAAGGAACAAGGCCAGAACAAGGCCCACTATCTCTGCTACTCTTCAACATTGTACTATATACATTTGTCAAAGAAATGTCTAATTTCTTTGACAAATCAATGAGGCAAGTGTTTTTGAAATAAGAAAAATGTATCTCTTTTGTAGATGGTATAATAGTGAACTTTGGAATCCCCAAAGAATCATTGTTAAAACTAACAATTAACTACTAATATTACAGTAGTAAAAACTAATAGAACAATAAAATAATTCAATAAGTTAGTAGACTAAAATATTATCATACAGAAATCATTAGCCTTCATCTTTGTAGACAGTAACCAGCTAAAGGACATAATATTTGAGAAAACTTATTTGTAATAGCAACAAAGATTAAATACTTAAAAAATTAACAAGAATTATGTAAAACACATATAAGGAAGGCTTCATTCATTTTAATATATATGTATATATTATATGGTATATATATGTTCATTTTATATATATAAATATGTTCATTATATATATATGTTCATTTATTCATTTTAATATATATATATATATATATATATACATATATATATATATATTCAGGCATAGAATTTAGTGATTCATCACTTACATATAACACCCAGTGCTCATCGCAACCAGTGTCTTCCTTAATGCCTGTCACCCATTTAGCCCATCCCCCACCCAACACCCCTCCAGCAACCCTTAGTTTGCTCTCTGTATTTAAGAATCTTTTATGGTTTGCCTCCCTCTCTGTTTTTATATTCTTTTTGCTTCCCTTCCTATGAGGAAAACTTGAAAAAAACTCCTGAAAGGTACTGAAAAGACTTTTAAAAATGAGATGCCCTCTGTTCTTGCATAGGATGACTCAACATCATAATCATGTCAATTCTCCCTAAGGCAAAGTGAAAAGTCAGTGTAATCCTCATAAAAATACCAGCAAGCTTTTAAATAAAGTTCAACAAGTCAGTACCAAAAATTGTGGTTCATTTTATTGCGTCTTGCAAAAATTTCATTTTTTACAATTTGAAGGTTTGTGGCAATCCTCCGCATGAGGAAATCTATTGGTGCCATTTTCCCAACAGCATTTGCACACTTCATGCCTCTGTGTTATATCTTGGTAATATTCTAAACTTTTTCATTATTATTATATTTGTTATGGTGATCTGTGGTCAGTGATATTCAGTGTTATTGCTGTAATTGTTTTGGGGCACTATGAACCACACCCATATAAAACAGCAAATAATCCACAAATGCTGTTTTACTATGTTCTGACTGTTCCACTAACCAGCCAATCCCTGGTCTCTCTCCTTCTCCTTAGAATTATTTGTACCCTGAGACACAGCAACATTGAAATTAGGCCAATTAATAACCATACAGTGGCTTCTAAGTGTTCAAGTGAAAGGAAGGGTCCCCTGTCTCATTTTAAATGAAGAGCTAGAAATGATTAAGCTTCGTGAGGAAGGCTTGTTGAAAGCCAATACAGGACAAAAGTTAGCTCTTTTGTAACAAACAATTAACCAAATTGTGAATGCAAAGAAAACGTTCTTGAAGGAAATTAAAAGTGCTACTCCAGTAAACACACAAATGATAAGAAAGCAAAACAGACTGATTGCTGATAGAAGAAAGTCTTCATGGTCTGGATAGGAGATTATGCCAGCCACAATATTCCCTTAAGACAAAGCTAATCTAGAGCAAGGTCCTGACTTTCTTCAATTCTATGAAGGCTGAGAGAGGTGAGGAAGCTACAGAAGAAATGTTTGAAGGTAGAAGAAGTTGGTTCATGAAATTCGAGGAAAGAAAACGTCCATCTCCATAACATCAAAGTTCAAGATGAAGCAGCAGGTGCTGAGGTAGAAGCTGCAGAAGGTTATCCAGAAGACCTAGCCAAGATAATTCATGAACCACAGATCTTTGATGCAGGTGAACAGTCTTCAATTGGAATAAGATGCCAACTAGGACTTTCATAGCTAGAGAAGAAAAGTCAGTGCTTGGCTTCAAAGGTTCAAAGGACAGGGTGGCTCTCTCATTAGGCACTAATACAGCTGCATACTTTAAGTTGGAACCAATGCTCATTTACTACTCTGAAAATTCCTAGGGCCCTTAGGAATTATGCTAAATCTACCCTGCTTATGCTCTATAAATGGAACAACAAAGCCTGGATGACAGCACATCTGTTTACAACATGTTGTAATATGAATATGTTAAGCCCACTGTTGAGAACTACTGCTCAGAAAAAAAAGATTCCTGTATTTCAAAATATGACTGCTCATTGACAATGCATCTGGTCACCTAAGATCTCCAATGGAGATGTAATACAAGATTAATGTTGATTTCATGCCTGCTAACACAGCATCCATTCTGCATCCCATGGATCAAGAAGTACTTCAACTTTGAGATCTTTTTTATGTGAGAAATACATTTCAAAAGTCTATAGCTGAGGAACTGCTTCTTATAGATGAACAAAGAAAGTCGTTTCTTGACATGAATCTACAGAAGATGCTGTAAAGATTGTTGAAATGACAATAGAGAATTTAGAATAAAATAGAAATGGGGTGCCTGAGTGGCTCAGTTGAAGCATCTGACTGGTTTTTTTTAATTAAAAAATTTTTAATCCTTATTTATTGTTTGGAGGGAGAGAGAGACAGAGTGTGAGCGAGGAGGGGAGTAACAGAGAGAGGAGACACAGAATCCAAAGCAGGCTCCATGCTCTGGGCTGACAGCTCAGAGCCTAATGCAGGGCTTGAACTCACAAATTGCAAGATTGAAATCTGAGCCAAAGTCAGACGCTTAACCAACTGAGCCACCTGGGCTCCTTGAGCATCTATCTGACTCTTGATTTGGGCTTAGGTCATGATCCCAGGGTCATGGGACTGAGCCCTGCATTGGGCTCTGTGCTGAGTGTGGAGCCTGCTTAAGGTTCTCTCTCTCTCCCTCTGCCCATCTCCCCAACTTGGGTCCTCTCTCTCTCTCTCTAAAGTGAAAAAAGATAAAACATAAATTAGTTGATAAAACAGAGGCAGACTTTGAGAGGATTGACTCCGATTTTAAAAGAAGTTCTGTGGATACAATGTTATCAAACAGCATCATATGTTACAGAAAAATTGTTTGTGAAAGGAAGAGCCAATCAATGTTGCAAAACTTCATTGTCTTATTTTAAGAAATTGCCACAACCTCCCCAAACGTCTGTGCAACCACCACTCCAATCAGTCAGCAGCCATCAGCATTGAGGCAGGACCCTCCACCAGCAAAAAGATAACCCGCTTACTGAAAGGTCAGATGATGGTTAGCAATTTGTAGCATTTAAGTGTTTTTAAATTAAGGTATGTACATTTTAAAGGCATAATGTTTTTGCACACTTTATAGACTACAGTATAGTGTAAACACAACTTTTATATGCACTGGGAAACCAAAAATAAATCATTTGCCTCACTTTATTGTGATACTTTGCAAACTGAACCTGCAATATCTTCGAGGTATGCCTATATTTCCCTATATGTTTGTAACTCAAAAAAGACAAATATTTAAAGAAAATAATTTCTAATACTAGAATTTCTAAAGCTAGGGCAAATTCTGATGATTTCTTATTACATTTAGACATGCCCCAAATGTTTATCTTTATTTATAGAGCTCTATGTGATCTGGTCCCTCTGTCTGTCATCTCTGACCTTACCTAATATCTCCATTTCTTTAGCTAAATAAATACTTTCTGAGTGTTTGGCACTCATGACCTCAACTGGTAAATTCAAGTTGTTGTTTTTTGGGTTTTCTTTTCTTTAATTTTCTTCTTTTCTTTTCTTTTCTTTTCCTACCTTTTCCTACCTTTTCTTTTCTTTTCCTCTTTTCTTTCTTTCTTTCTTTCTCTTTCTTTCTTTCTTTCTTTCTTTCTTTCTTTCTTTCTTTCTTTCTTTCTTTCTTTCTTTCTTTCTTTCTTAACTAATCTGTGATGCTGTGGAGTTTAACTCTGTGGATCACTTCTAAATTCATTAATTTCTACTCTTCCTTGGCTTTTGTGCCACTGTATCCCTAGTTTTCTTCTTACCTCTCATACTCCTTTCTCTTCTTCATGACTTTGACTTTCTATGATCTCCACTTAAATGTTTTCTACAGAATTCTGTTGGACTAGTATGGAAGATCATAAGGGAAAATGTCTGAATTTGAGAATATAATAAATGCTAAACCCCCCAAATCTTGCAGTGTGACATGTTCATCCTTGTAAAAGAAAAAACCCAACCAAACCAACAAAACCAATCTGCCTTCATGTCTGTGCTGCAGGAAGTTTTCATTATCCTTCTATGCATTAATTAAAGTAACATTAGCTGTAATAAACAATCCTGGACATTATCTTAACTGCGTAAGAGTATATTTCTTATTCAGGTTGAAGTCTACTTGTGCATACGCCTCTGTTCACATTGGGGATCTGACATCCTTTAGGAGTCGAATCACTTATTTAGAGTTAGTGGGTGGAGGAAGAGCATGATGGGAGATACTACACACAAGGGCAGGCCTGTGTTTTGCATCAAGAATGTCTGCTTTTGTGGCACTGACCAGTAGCACTTAGTTACATAGGCAAACTCAGTTGGAAGAAGTCTGAGAAATATGGGCTGGTCATGCTGTCAGGAGGAAGAGGACACAGGCTTTGTAAAAAGATAACAGTCTCTGTCATACACTATATGGAAGCATGGTGGGCGTCTGCAAGGCAAACACTGTGATAGCATTTGATAGTTAACCTGATAGAAGAGGAAGCAATAAGACATAAATTTTATGAGCATGTTTTAGTGCTTAAGAACAACTTTTCTAGGACCTGATCTTTTAGTACTGCCTAGTAAGTCATCAACCTATACTCTGTATTGAGGATTTGAGAGCTACATTTATGAAGACTGTTAGCCTCCCACATCACATGGCTCCTTAGTTTAGAAATTATAGTACTGGGTTTCTCAAATTTAGAGTGCCCCTATGACTCCTTTCTCAGTTTTCAAAGACAGTTGGCTCTTACTTGTCCTGTCACTTTCTTCAGGCATGCCACAGTAGAGCTGTGATCTAGCTCCAAGTCTAAGAGACTCATTTTAGCAGGCTTTCTTTGGTCCTCTTATTTCTCTGTACATTCTCCCTTGGCAAACTCAGAAACAGGCCCAGTTTCAAATATTCTCTGTGCTCTTATGACATGCAAATTTATATCTACAGTTTCTTGAGCATTATAATACAATTTACAGCTGTTTTCCAAATGTTCTTAGAGGTCATAGTTAAAAATGTGAGCTATGAAATCAAATAGATCTTGGATTCCTGACCTCTCGTGTGAGAGTTGTGTGACTTTAGGGAACTTAACCCATCACAGCTTCTGGCTCCTCATCCAAAAAAACCGAGATGTGATAGAAACTGTTAACCTGATGTTGACATAATTTAATCATAATAAAACCCGTGGGTGACATTTTCTTTCTGTATTTCTTAGTCTAGTTACAAGATGAGTACCCACTAAATTGCACAAGTGAGAAATCTGACTGTCAGCCTAAACACCTTCCCTGTCACAGTAATTAGTTGTCAAGATCTATTAATTTTACCCTGGTGACAGAGACTGCTGGCTGCTCAGGAAAACTGATTCCTCTTCTTTCTGGGCATCTGGTTAGATGACATTGTAGTTAGGTGTGGTCCTAAGACTGATCTCTAACCAGGCAAATACGGCGGAAGTGGTATGTGCCACTTCCAGGAATTGGCTCATAAAGAATTACAGGTTTGATTCACCATATTCTTTCCCTTCTGCCTGCTGGGTCTGCACTCTCGGGGTAACCTTGGACATCACTTGTTGAAACATGGACTTTACTTCACTCTGGGTCTGTGAATGACTGTGTGGAGCAGATCACTGTCCCACTGCTGTCTTTCCATCCAAAATTAATATAGACCTACTGTCAAGTTTTTGGGCTTTTCAGTTGAGCTAGAAACATACTTGTGTTAGAACTGTCAAATATTTGAGGATCTATTTGTTATAGTGGTTTGAACACTTTTAGAATCCTTTAAAAAATTCTGTTACCTGTAGGATACTGTTTATGGCCCACAAAGCACTTAATAATTATAAGATTTTCTTTTCATTCAAACTTTGCCTTCACCTTCCCTGTGCACATTGTGCTATGTATGTGTACTAAGCCATATCACTGATACTATGATGGAACGTGTGCCATTTTCCCTTTGTAGGTTGTTCCATGAAACTTAGATGTCTGACTTCTTTTTTTTTTCTTTTTTTTTCAACGTTTATTTATTTTTGGGACAGAGAGAGACAGAGTGTGAATGGGGGAGGGACAGAGAGAGAGGGAGACACAGAATCGGAAACAGGCTCCAGGCTCTGAGCCATCAGCCCAGAGCCTGACGCGGGGCTCGAACTCACGGACCGCGAGATCGTGACCTGGCTGAAGTCGGACGCTTAACCGACTGCGCCACCCAGGCGCCCCGATGTCTGACTTCTTTATCTGTATAATGGATTCCCATTAATATACAAGGTCTCAATTTAGATAACTCTCTGTGATTCTTCACCTCATCCCTAGTTCCCACTTGGAGTGAGATATGTTTTCCTCTGTTCTCCTCAACACTCTGTACATGTCTCTAATATTTCTCTTAGCAAATCTTTGTGCAATTATTTTCTTACCAGTTTTTATTGTCAGTACTAGGATGTGTTTTCATTTAAAAGTTAGGATCTTTCTTTTTTAATGCGGTCATTATTGTATTATTTTATGCAGTTATTTTTTGGAAGATATTTATTGAATAAATTATTGTGCTTTCTTCATTGTGTCACAAGAAACTATCCCAACATTTAGAGGCTTAAAACAACCATTTTATTTTGTTTACAATTCCAGAGGTCAGAATTTTGTGAAGGGATTGGTTGCAGTATTTGTATCTTTGATCCTTAAGGAACCAGCTGGGGCAATGATCTGCTTCAGGATCTTTTTCTAAGGTGGCTGCTTTATTTGCAGTTCTGGGTCCCAGAGCTCCTTGGCCTCTTTGTACATCTCTATCTCCATCTCCATCTCTATCTGTCTCTGTCTCTGTCTCTGTCTCCTATCTCCACCTCCATCTCTATCCCTCCTCCCTCAACATGGTGTCTCATCCTCCAGAGAATCACCCATGTGGCTCGTGCTTCTCACATTGTGGTAGCTTCAGTGTCACAAATCAAAGCAGCTGGCTTCCACAAGGATGTGCACTAAGCCAAATGTTCCAAAAAGTCTTGCTAGAACCTATAGAGCTGGTTATGATCTTGCCTCAGATTCCCAGGACATTACTTCCTCTGCATTTTATTAGACATGCAAGTCATAAAGCAAGCCTGGTTTCAAGGGAAAGAGTCCATCTGTCAATGGGAAGAATGGTATCTTAAATATAGTACAATAAATAAGTGGATATGCTGAGCATACTCTAAAGTGTCAAGATCTGAGTAGTGAATATATCAATAATTAGAAATAAAATCCTGAACAATTCCATTATAAAGTTAAAATGTTATACACTCAAATGTGCCAGGTACCATATTAATTTAGGCAAACCAAATGATCTATGGGTTTTGGGGAGTCAAAATCTGAAAGTGAATATGTATGCAAGTGAATCATAGTCCCATTCAATGTACAAAGAGAGTACCTTATTTTATCTAAAATAAATTCAATAAAAGACTGAAGTGAAAATATTCATAAAAGCAAAAATTGATTTTAACATTTACTAATGTCTTCAAGTCTTTACGAAAATGGGTAGCTTTTTCAATCATGGAAAACATGAGGATAAGTGTGTTGATAAAAAATGCTCACTTTATTTTTTTTTTAAGTAGGGTACACACCCAGTGCAGAGACCAATGTGAGGCTTGAACCCACAAACCTGAGATCAAGAACTGAGCTGAGATCAAGAGTCAGATGCTTAATCGACTGAGCCACTCATGCGCCCCCCAAAATGCCCACTTTTGTTGTATTAGTAAGAACTACATTTTTTCTGGCTTATGATTTTGCCAGCAGGTATAAGATTATAATTACAGCTTGCTCTGATATGATAATTGTAAGTATTATAAAGCAAACAGAGACAAAATAGGATGTTTTTTCTTTAGGGAGTGGGTATTTGTCAGTTGCTATCATGATTATAAAAACTTGTGAGTGGGGTGTTGGGGTTTCAACTGAAGGGAGGTGAGGCTGCCATTGACAACTATGCAGGGGGAGGTTATTTCTAGGACAACTGATGAAGTAGATTTTTGATCAGGGGTTTGGGGAACTAGGGGACTTGCCTCTTTCTCCGTAATCTGGAGCTAATAGGTCCCTGATTAGAAGGCATTACGTGTCCTAGAACTGTTTCAGGAATAATATCCAACTATCCCTCACCATGTGAAAGTAGTTGGGGAATAAGGTTACTAAAATGAGTGTACCATTCATCAACCATGGCAACAGCTGCAAATGTAGTGAAATGAGGCAGTAAGTCTCTGAAACAAGTTTGGGCAGCCATGAGAGAGACTCAAAATGAATATCTGTCATACTTCAGTTGCAGAAAATAGCAGCCATTCTTGTTATTTTAAGGAGAAAGGTCTTTAAAACAGGAAGTTGTCATAAGAATGATAGGCTGAGTGTTCAGGAATGAACCCCTAAAACACACCACTTAACTGGACTGCCAGAAAAGCCACTACCTCTGTCGCAGTGAGGATGGAGGGGCATCTTGAGGCCGTCCCTTACACTTTGGGGCTTAGGTACCCACTTATGTAGCAGCAGTCCAGCATCCCTGCATCTGGGCAACCAAAGCTAGTGACCACAGCACCGTATAGGCATGTTCCACATCTGCATGTCCCCATTGCTCCCAGCAACAGCAGCTTAGCTGCAGACTCATGTCTGCCCACCTCATCTGGAGAGTGCATTTTATTGGCAGACACTAATTTGCATCCATAACTCTGGCTATAAGGGAGGTTGTGCAAAGTAGTTTTTAGCTCACCAGCCCCTTGCGGTTAAGGAAGGCAATTAGGAGGTTGAAATGGCTGATGATTGCCACTTCCCCTCATCCACCAGGGGGTGCCCTGAGCATTAAGAAGAGCCAGAGTGGTACTTTGTAAGGAGGAAGGGCACTGTCCTCCTCTCCCCAGTGCTTTCTTGTGGCTGCCAGCATTCTTCCCACAAAGTCTGTGTTCTTGACAAGGCCGGGCAGTTGTAGAACTGGCAGCATGTCGTAAGATGCAAATTGTGGACAGAGGAAGCATTGAGGACATAGTTCTCACACAGAGTTGGAGAAAGTATCTGGGATGTTTTTCTTCAAATAAGATAGTGCAAGGCTTCTGCTGCAATATGTTTCTATAAAGGAGATACAGTGTGATTTGTGGTTATAGATTGATGAGGCCAGACATGTATGGGTTAAACTATAGTTTCCATACTTAAGAAAAAATGCAAGGAGCAAATTTTGAGCCCAAACTTCAACATCTCCCAAATAAAATTGCAATAGAGCTTATCCAAGGACCCTAAAGCCCTGGCCAAAACAGGGCCATAAAATGAAAGCTCAGAAGTATTTTAAAAGTTATTTCCAAATATTAAGGAAATTATGTATGTTTATTATAAGCTTTATAAACTTCTTTTAGTGGTTTTGTATAAGAAAATTGTTATGTCAAGTCAGTATTGAAACTAAAAGGCACAATTTAGCTAACTTATGAGAAGATGAAACATGTGATTTTTAATTAGGCAATATTGGATTGCCTTTTAAGTTGAACACTTGGCGTAAATGAACAGGGAAGATAAAGCTGCACTGAGGTTTGGTGTAGCTTGAATGAATCACATCTACAACTGAAAGTATGAGCCCACAGATTGTGCTGCTTTGTGGGTAGGATTAAAAGTAAATTGATAAATAAATCTGCTCTTGAAACAAAAATGGGCTCCTATTGCTGCTACGTTATTAGTTTTTCTTTTCATGAGAAAGCTAATACCTAAAAGCTCTCTAATTGTCCTCAACTGTGTTGTTGCAGTTAGTATAAATAGAGCTTTAACAATGAATAAGTTGTTCTTTCACATTGGTAAAACAATGTACCTAAATGAGATTTATTACCAGGAAACCAGAGATTATTATACATAAATAAAGTAATCACATTAAATCTCTATAGAACTGAAGTGCAGACTCTAACCCTTACCACCTGTTCTCCCTGACTCTGCCCTACACATAATCTCCCCCCCCCTTTTTTTTTTTCTATTGCATCTTGTATTTTCCTTTACAGTAGTACTAATTGCTTTGGATTTTAACTTTTCGTGTGATTTCCTTTCGAAATCAATAGAGTGTGCTCCATGAGATCAATGTTTTTGTTTTATTCTGCTTTGAATTCCCAACATCAAAAGCATAGAGTCTCACATTGAGTAGATGCTCAATAAATGTGGGTTAAATAAATATCTACAATTGCTTATGCCTTTGGCTTAATTCACCCCCTGATGTTTCATTCAATAAGAAAATACGTTTTAGGTGCCATAGGAGGTTGCTGAAGAACACAGCTAACATTTCCGCCTATAATTGTATTGGAGAAAGAAGTTAACAAACCAAAAGAAATTTGTGTAAAATACTAACAGTGGTGTGCAATCTAAGCTATGTGATAGATTCAGAGCTTCAGCATAACAACTAAGCCAATTTGCAGAAAGGAGAGATGGTAATAGGTATGTGTGCAGATGAACAATGAAAGTATCCCTGCATGGAGAGTTCAAACTGAGGTGACTGATCTGACTGAGATTTCTCAAATTTTTACGTTGGTAAATATGTGTTGGGCATCCACTGGGGGAGGTGTCCCTTTTGGTTCCATAACTAATGTCAAAGTGCAGAAACAATGATTCTCAGCTTATAAGAGATAACTTTCTAGAATTCTCAAGGATAAAAGTAGGAAATAAAATTGGACATGTAGGGAGTGGGCTGAAATACCGTTGCAGCGTTTGTTTTAGTGAAGCCCTTTCCCATGAATTATGTATTGTGCCTGAGAAATATCCAGAGGAGTGCTCAGGTCATTACCAACACAAACAATCCCTGTCCTGACATCTGAGAAAACATTAGTCCCTGGTTGAAAGCAGATACCTGAAAAGCATATAATAGGCTACAAAATGTGAGGTAGAACCCAGGGTGGAAGAAGGATGAACATTGATAATGACAAAATTATCAAACTGGGTTTGTAAGAAATTAATTTTGTTGTCTGAATTTAAGTATTTTTATTATTTAAATTTTAGATGTTTGACTCAAGTTACAATTATTATAAATCAACATAAACTAAATTTTAATTTTCTTCACTCCATCTTTCTTTCACCTGCCTCCTAAAATAACTTGAAAATAGTATTGAGAAAAAACAAACGCAATTAACTTATTCAAGATTATATATTAAATCAGATAAACAATGTATGGTTATTTTTTTCTTGGGTATTTGCTTTCAGGTGGTTGCTTCCTTCTGCTGATTTAGTAACAAACAAAAGCCTTAAGTAGCATTAATATCATCACCAATAAATTGAATTTCATTGAGTATTTATGAGTTTGAATGAATTCAATCCTTACTTTATGATTAAAAGCGTATAGTTAAAGAAACCCTGGGAAGATACATAGCTCTAAAGCTTTCAACAGGATCTGAAAAAAGGGAAAATACTGCATAAAAACTTTGGAAAAATGTTTGATCTGTACTTTCAAAGAAAATCAAAACCTCTCCATCTATCATATGCTAATCACTAAAGTGTTATCATACATAAGAAAATGATTTTTATTCCTCCTACACCAGAGAATTCATGTATTTCTTAGTTCATAATGCAAAAAGTTTTCCCAAATGAGTCAGTTTGAAAATAAACCGAATAAAATACAATGTTTTGTGGAAGATTTTTGAGTTATTATAAGCAATTTTGAGTGAATAATTTGCATTTAGTTTTATATTACTTAAAAAGTAAAATTTATGACGTTACAAAGATGATGTAGTATTCATGAACAGAGTGCTGTGTTTTTTGAAATTGCTCAAAACAAAGGACTACCTACTCATTTACTAACAGTTTGATTTTGATATTATGTGGCCATTTTAATCTTAGGAAGATTTTTGTTGTTTTCATTTCCTAGAAGTATAGTAAATGTCCCTATTACTAGGTAGGCTGCTTTTCCTTTTCTTCTTAGAGCGTATTACTTAGTTTTGTCTTGTTAGAAAAAATAATAGGGGTGCCTGGGTGGCTCATTCAGTTAAGCATCCAACTTCGGCCAGGTCATGATCTCACAGTTCTTGAGTTTGAGCCCTGCATTGGGCTCTGTGCTGACAGCTCAGAGCCTGCAGCCTGCTTCAGATTCTGCGTCTCCCTCTCTTTCTGTACCTCCCCCATTCTGCTCTCTCTCTCTCAAAACTAAGTAAACATTTTAAAAAAAGGAAAAATAATGATCAATGTTGAAAATGTATAGTGTGTTGATGGACTTCAGAGGGTCAGTGAACCTTCTGAAACAGTGTGAGAAATGCTACATGTGTCTGCTCATGTCCCTTTTTTCTTTCTTTCTTCTTTTTTTTTTTTTTTTTTTTTTTTTTTTTTTGGTTTGGGTCTACATTACAGAATCTCAGATTAGTTTGTGGGAGGAAATAGGATTCACTGGTACTCAAACCACTGATTAGTAAATATCTCTTCATGGTTAAGTATTTATGCTTTATGGTCTTCATGTTCATATTCATCTGCATTTCTGCCTCTCTCTCTTTGTACCTACCTACCTGTACAGTGATTAATATCAAAGATGGCTAGGTAACCATTTGTAGGAAAGAGGATAACAGCATCTAAGCACATTTTCTTGTTTGCCTATTTATGTATTTGTAATTTTAATGTATATTATATGTAAGCATTTATGTATATTCATTAGTTTATTTCTCATTTCACTTTATCCCTTTTACTTTTGTGTAAGGAGTACTGGTAGTGTTTTTGACAGTATGATTTGGCCTTTAGTTTGCTGAATACAGAGGATGGATATTGAATGAATTAGGAAAGAAATTAATGCCACACAGAGATAGATGTGGAGACTTCCAGGTCCTTGTATTTTCCCTCTTTCTGAGAGCAACTTAATTTGTACAAAGAATTTGTGGCCTTTTTAGGTGAACGTATGAAGTGGTCTTGTGTATGGTGTATAGAATATTAACACGGGTACAAAGGTAAGAATAGATGATCAAGAAACTTAGGGGTAACCCATTAGGCACTTGTTGGCTCTCAGATTCATTCCCATCCTTCCATGCTTTTTCTGAAATATGGGGGCTGGAAGCCAGAAACTATACACATCCCAGATTTCCTTGGCAACAGACTCCTAGCTACTTTCTGCTAATGAAAAGTCCTTTTCTGAGTATGAAAGGTAGGAAAGAAAAGTGATTTTTTTCCTGCTCCTAGAGTGCTCCCACCAGCAGCTGCAGCAGAAGTGGTGGCAGCTGCACCAAAGGGCAAATCTGGATTTCTTGGTCATTCTCAAGCGGTGGAGTCCTCTTCACAACCGTGGCAGGAGAGCTAGAGCAACCTTGGCCGTACCGTGTTCATGGCTCTGGTTGTGGCCGAGGCCGTGCTAATTGTGGCTGATATCAGATCTTCAGGCTTCTGCCTGTGGCACACAGACTTCTGTGTGTGGGCACATTAATGGCTTTTATGTAGAATGCAGGTGGGAACATGTCCATCAGAGAACTGTGAAAATAAGAGGGACAAAAAACCATACCATGGGCAGCTAGCTTAAACTTACAATTATAACCCTTTCATGTTTGTTAAAATCATTTTGCTAGTTTTTATGTATGATTTAAACACAAAAACCCACCAAAAAGATTTTAACAAGCATTGAGGGTTATAAATTTACAGAAAGAAAGCTTCCATGAATGGTACGTGACATAGAGTCAGATTAACAGGTCTTATAATTGTGGGAATGAGGTAAAAATTAAACACTAGTATGCTCTAATTAAGTTGAGGATTTAATTCAGAAGAATGCTACAAGAAGCAAAACAAGTTGCAATTTACCAACAAAGCCATTCCTCAAGAATGGAATCACATAATGGATCATTTTTTAAAGTTAAAATTACCTCAGATCATCATGTTAATACCCTCTATTTCCAAGTAAAAAGGATAGTTCTGACAGTGATTTGTAAAAATTTACAGGACTGGTTGGTGACAGAGCTGGAGAAAGCACCCAAATTTTTCTCTGAGTAACAGCATTACGCTGCAGGTACAATGGTCAGGATGAAAGACTGAACCTTTTTGGATTTGTTATACTAATTCTTTTACAGGCACATTGACCTTGAAACCTGGCAAGATCACCAGGTCAGCAGAGAGAAAAGGCTGATGCTTTGAACAATCTGGTTTGGGTATTTTTCAGAGTCTTGGTGAAATCACACAGATTATACTGAATGTCTTCATTTTAAAAACGGCGTTAAGTTATTTTACATGTATGTGAAGTCTCACATGCTTAACAGATGTTCTTAGGTGATATTGTTTCAGCTTTTAGGAACCTCTTTTTAATTTTTTTTTTTAATTTTGTGGGGGGAGTGGAGCAGAGAAAAAGGGAGAGAGAATCCCAAGCAGGCCCTGCTCTGTCAGCGTGGAACCCTAGTAGACACTTGAACTCATGAAGTATGAGATCATGATCTGAGCTGAAATCAAGAGTTGAATGTGTAATCGAGCCACCCAGGTGTCCCTAGGAGCCTATCATGTTGAACTTTTTGAAATTGCTATTTTTTAGACCCCAAATGGTCAAATATCAGCAATTTCATATGGTTCAACTAAATAAAAAGGAGCTGGTATTCCCTTTAGATTTTTTTGACTTAACAATCCAAGAGATTTCAAGTGCATCATATATCAGTAAGATTTTATCTTAGAGGTAGAAATTCTCTGAGATCTACAAAGACCTCTTGATTTTCATGCTTATTCTTTTACTCCCACATCAGGCACAGCCAGTCAGTTCATTTAGTGAATAGAGCATTTTTATATTGGATCAATTATAGTAGAGAGTTTATTCATGATGAGTGGAAAAAACATCCATATTAGATTTCCATTGAACCATATACTTTCTAAAATCCACGGGGAACTTGAATGATCAGGTTGGTATGGGCTTAGGCTTGGCCAAAAGTGACTGATGTGGTATTCCCTAAGGTGAACCAACAATGTCCAGAAGACAAGACCAGCGTTAAGATAATTCTCAAAGTCAACAATCCACATAATTTTTCCTTATGTGTCATATAAGTTTATAAAGTAACACTACATAGAAAATCTCCGTTTCCACTGACCTCTACTTTTTTTTTCCCTCTCCTCCCTCCTGTGTATGTGTGTGTGTGTGTGTGTGTGTGTGTGTGTGTGTGTGTGTGTGTTAAAGATAGTACTCTTTATCATAGATGATGTTAGACTGTGCAAGTCTTGCTAACTGATAATGCTTGAATGCAGACTGTTCAGAAACACTGAGAAAGGTTACTTGTCTAGTCAAACGTATCAGTAGAGATTAAGATACAGATAAATGTGTTCATTATAGTTCAGTCTAAATGGTGAACATGAATCTATCTGGTAGATAAATCTGTATTTGGACAGTCCATTAAAAAAGGCATTAACAATTTTAAATGCATCATTGAGCATTTTATTACCCTTACCTATTGGCTTGAAAACTCAATAAGTAGGGAAGAAAAATATCCAAATTAATACACATTTCTATTTTGCAATGTATATGTATTGATTTAGTTTTAAACTAATTAATAAATTTTTTAAATGTCAAGTTCAGCAGTATAGAATTAGTATTATATGTCTCTAAGTATAAATACTGTATATCTTTAACAATTAAACATGTTCTATGGAAGGGAATTTCTTGTTCTTTCTTAACTCACTTTTGCTATGATTTTAAGAACATGTTAATTAGAAATGTAAGTTAAAGGAAAAGAATATCATTAAAATTGATAATAATTGTAATATATTAATTCAGGAAGGTGTTCTAAGAAAATTGTAATATTCATATTTTCTGAAAGCTAGATGTAAAGAAAAAAAGTGACATTGGTTTTTACATTATTTATCCTAATTCTATCAGGTAAGGTCCAGACAGGCGAATACCACTTTAACTCTTCAAATCATGATCTCACTATTCTGGGTTCGAGCCCTGTGTTGGGCTCTGTGCTGACAGCGCAGAGCCTGGAGCCTGCTTCGGATTCTATGTCTCCCTTTCTCTCTCTCCTTCCCCCACTCATACTGTCTCTCTCTGTCTCTCAAAAAATGAATAAATGTTAAAAAAAGAAAAGAAAAGAAGACTGAGGTCTTCAGCTGCTTCTCTTTTGGATCTATCCCTGCATTTGCACCATATCTCTGGAGGGCTGTACCTAGCGATTTAACAGGGCAGACAGGGTACTGATATAGGCTCCTTCCTGCAAGATGTGGGACCTTTGAAAAAAACGTGGCTGCAGCTCAAGGATCTCCCCATGGGGTTAGACAAACTTGCACAGTACTGCACTATGGTTTTATATTCTTCTGCTTAGAAGGGGCCAGACATGCATTAACATCTGAAGGCACTCTCCACCTTCTTTTATTTTCTCCTTTTTTTCCCCTTCATAGACTTCTCCCAGGAAATCTCTTTCATGTGTCTTTAGTAGCTTATTAAAAGGCCTTATCTCCTACAGTGGAATAGCTGATGCAACTAAGTAGAACTGAGGTTCTGGTAATTAGTCACAGAGCTGCAGTGACATTTAAAAGCTCATCCAAGTCTTGTGCTATAGTCAGGGTCCTGGTTGAGAACACCTGGGACTGTAAAGTGTAGGATGGAGACATTGATGTTTCTCTGAGCATGTTAGCTCTGCAGATCTCCTTGATGCCCTTAGCTTGCACAGTTGGCTCCCCATTCCCTACCACTCCCCATGATGGAAGATGGCAGAGGCCTCCCTACTTCAAGGTAACAGGAATCTCCATTTCAGAATGGCCCCTACTCCTTCTTGCTGACAGACCTATAACTACAGTAAAATCCCTACATAACCTTTCTGAGTAGTTGCTGTGCTTAATAAAAACAGAGTATATATCAAAGGAGATATAAGAACTACCTAGCATGTATTGACAGGAACCAGAGGAGTACTAAGGGTGCTTGATCAAGGGACCTGGGACATTAGACTGGATAAGTGAGAATTCATTAACTTGAGGACATATCCTCAGGACATAGGACTTAATACCCTGGAAAATACTCCAGGGGATGGGATCAAATTGGCTCTTCAAAGCCTGGAGAAATCAAGAGCCAATGCTGTAATAAAAATGCCTGAGTTGCTCTGGTAGATAGCAGAGGAAGGAATGAAGGGGCCAAGGGAAATGGGCATGCCTGCATGAACATATTATGTAAGGCCACAATGGATTATGCTCTGTTGAAGAACCCAGAGTGCATACTTTTCACCAAGGTCATCAGGAATGTGCTAGTTAGAGCAGCATGGTTATCACTAAGTAGTTCTGGGGTGGGTCAAGCAAGGGATGATAATAGGAGAGTTGATTACATGGTTTAGGCTCATAATATCCAGGGAAATGATGCTCACTCCCCTCACCCCTAACTCCTAGTAATAGAGAGCAGATGATGATGACTAACTTCACCACTGGACACAAGGGGCTGTACTATAATAACTGGCAATATCGGAGGGACAGCCAAGAGGCTCAACCAGCATGGACTTGTGCAGATGGTTAAGAGAGCATGGTATACCTAGGGGTAAAGTGGACAGGCTGCATAAAAGGTTGCTGTTTAATATTTTCAGACAAAAGAAAGAGGAACAATAAAGCCCAGGAATATCTCCTCAGTAAACAGCTATGATAACTTTCTTTCATTTCCCAGAGCTGAGCCCACTTCCAAATCCAAATCACATTTGTGGACCCACCAGTTGTCATTTATAATTGGGATTGCCATATTTGGTAGTTAGAATAACCTCCACATTGTGTCATTAGCCTGTGAATTAACATTTATCATGGTAGAGAAGATCAAGTGGAAACCTCTGAAACTACTCTAATCTCCTTGGCCAAGAGCGAACTCAAAAACAATATTGTACCCCATCTCCTAACCCTGGAATCTACATGATTAAAAGTCCTGTTACCTGAAGGACTTCACTCTAAAGACCAGCAAATATACCATTGAAGTATAATTTATGCATGCCTCCAGAGTAATTTGGATTTCTTGTGTTAGGGATGACCATCTTGCAAGAGATAGTTGGCCCTGATCAGCAGAAAAGCTAGGGCTGCTATTACAACAATGTCAGGGAAGAGTTTGTGTGGATTGCTGGTGATCCACTGGAGAGCCTTCTGGTAATCCTTTGCAACATGGTAACTGTTGGATCAATACACAAAGAAACCCCAGCCTGCAAAGTTTATTATTACTGAAGTCTCAGACTCTGTAGGAATGACAGTCTGGGTCACATCACCAGGTAAGCTATCAAAATCTACCCAGGTGGTAGCCAAGTTTGATGAGAATTTCAAATGGATAGTAGAAGAGGGAGAAAATGAATACCATATATGCTCTGAGACTAATTCCAGGGGTGAGAGTGGTAGCTCATCCTAGTAACTTCTCTCTTCTAAGGCTGTCCTCTAGGAGAGAAACTCACAAAAAAACACAAGGGAGCTGTTCTTGCAGACTTTTTTTTTTTTTTGCTACAATACATATCAAAGATGGAGAAGTGTGTGAATGGATAGTAGAGCAAATAGGTAAATACAGCAGAATTTCTTGAAAAAAATTAGGAAAGCTTTTAGAAAAAATTTGAAACTTAATGTTTGTTGTAAGCCATAAAATTACAGTTTTTATTTTCCCATTTTCTGCAAGAAATACAATTGAGATGTCTAGCATAACTATATATGAATCACCAAAATATAAAATTAAATGTTTGATTTGAACATTGTTAATTCAATGCCTGTCTTCCAAACTATAAATTTTTGTTTCCACTCATTTCAAACTCTTTCATCAATAAAAAGTTCCTTAATTTTCTATTTTTCTCCAGTATTCTTAGAATATTTTGACTCTGTTGTTAAATTATATCATTAATAATTCATTGTATTTATGTATTATGGCATAAATTATGTATATAAAAAATTCGCAAATGAACCTGCTACACTAAAATAATGACCCAAACCATTGTAATCTATGCTTAAAAGTAAGTGGATATAAACAACACAAATTTCCATCACGAATGGAGTTGATACATCGGTAAATATTCCCAGAACAGTAACAGTAATGAAAATGAACAAACTACTGCTACGTGCAATAACATGGATGAATCACCAACATAATACTGAGTGAAAGAAGGCAGATACAAAAGAATACATAATAATTCCACTCATATGAGTGCGAACAGGCAAAAGTTAGACTTCAGAATGGAATTCAGCATAGCAGCCATCTTTTGGGAGAAAGGAAGGTACTGTATGGCATGAGAGGGGCTCCTGGGGTGTTCTTGATGCTCTAATTATTCACCTGGGTGGTGACTACATGGGAGTGGTCACTGTGAAAGTGGGGCTACTATTTTAGGATTTGTGTGTGTATTTGTGGTATGGTTGGTTTAAAAGTTTTTAAAAAATGAACATTTAAATAAAGATTCTCATTGAAATTGTGAGCAATCCTAGTATGCTATAAGTCATTGTATATCTGAATTGACAAAAGAGTCTTGTCCCATGCAGATGTGTCCACTTTTTAAAAATTAAAAAAAAATTTTTTTAAACGTTTATTGATTATTGAAAAATAGAGAGAGGCAGAGCATGAGCAGGGGAGGGGCAGAGAGAGGGGGAGACACAGAATCCAAACCAGGCTCCAGGCTCTGAGCTGTCAGCACAGAGCCCGATGTGGGGCTCAAACTTACAAACCGCGAGATCATGACCTGAGCTGAAGTCAGACGCCCAAACAACTGAGCCACCCAGGAGCCCCAGACATGTCCACTTTCTTAAGAAAAAAGAGTACATGTATTTTCCTAAGCTAATCAATTGTCATATAATATGTAGACCATCTTAGAGGCTTTCATAAGAATCTCATTGCTATAAGGACAAATTTAGTACTCTGTATCCTACCCTACAGGTACTGAATTATCTGGTACCCTACTTACGTTTAACATCCTTCCCCACTTTGCCGTGTACTCCGGATGATCAGGACTTCTTTAGGCGCCAAATATTTGCCAAGATCTCTCACGTTGGAGTCTTAGCATATACTGTCTCACCTGCCTGCTATGCTCCCCCACAACTCTTTCACTTAGTTAATTCTCATACAGCATCTAGACTTCCAGAAAGAAGTTTATATAACTGGTGTAAATCTCTGAGGCTATGTTTTAGTGTCTTGCTTCATAGCACTCTTACAGGTGAGATTGTTGTAATTGTTTACTTAATTGCTGTTTCATTTTGTATGCTATGACTTCTGTGAAGACAGCTACCTTGTCTGTTTTTGTTTGTTTGTTTAAATTACTCTTTAATTTTGCAATAGTTTATCTCACAAGGGGTCACAAAAATGGCACATAGTTCCCCTGTACCCTTGATGCAGCTTCCCTCAATAATAACATCTCAAATAACTTTAATACAGTACCAAAGTAGGAAATTAGCATTGGTGCCATATTTTAAACTCGAATACTCATATGACTTTTTATTATTATTGTGCATTACCTTCTATTAAAGTACTGACACATAATTAGTTTTACATAAATATTTTAAAACAAATATTGATTGGATGAGAATATAAAGAAATCATATTTTAACCTAAATTGCCTCATCTGAGAGTGTAAGACTGTTTTACAAAATGTCTCCACTTCCTTGAGTTATATTCAATTGAATATAATTCCTTCAAAGGAATTGAAGGAATCCTTCAATTCCTTGAGTGATAAGACATTTCCACTGTCCTCCATGAAAGGAATGTACATTTATGTTAGTCTTTCCAAAGCTACAGTAATTCTCCTTGATTTCTCTACTCAATTCTTTCTAATCATTGCCAGCTAGCTAATTTTGAAGTTGAGGTCTTAGATTCTAGAAACTTGCCCATTAGAGGAGGGAATCAGCATTCATTACCACTCTATTTTATAAAGCAGAATTAAGCAGTTCTGTAGGTGAGCACAATTATTCCCAGAAAAAGGATATATTTGAGAAATCCCATTATATGAAAAAGAAAATCTTGGAACACTATTTAATGTTAAGTTTGAGAGACAGAGTAGACCCAGGAATCATTAGACATTGTTACAACATTGTGGAGAAAACTCTCATCCCTTGCCTTGATCCCCTACTATTTTCTTCTCCATATTCTTATAACAACATCCAGTGCCTTCTCTATTTCCAAATAAAACTCAGAATTAAACAGCCCAGAACTAAATGTTTGAGATGTGACTGTTTAGTCATGACCACTAAGCTCCGAAGTGATATCCTGTGTATTTTTACTAACAACAAGACCTTAGACTCAATTGCTCAAGGAACACACCTTAGACTTTGTGTTATTTCGTAGTCATATTTACCCACAACACCTTTTACTCAGTCTTGTTTCTAAGTAAACTTCTCATAAACTTAGTTTAAAGATCCAAAAGGACCTGGGGCACCTGATGGCTTAGTCAATTAAGCCTCTGACTGTTGATTTCAGCTCAGGTCATGATCTCATGGTTCGTGGAATTGAGCCCCATGTCAGGCTCTGTGCTGAGAGCATGGAGCCTTCTTGAGATCCTCTCTCTCTGCTCTCCCTTGTTCGTGCATGTTCTCTTCCTCTCTTTCTCATTCTCTCTCAAAATAAATAAACATTTAAAACAGGAACCAACCCCAAGCCATGCTTTTATTGTCTTCTTTAAGGGAATGAAAACTAGCCTTGTGCATTAACCCAAAGTTAAAGGCTAAGACTAAAGTCTAGTTCTATTTAATGAATTCCTGTGTATTAAGTGTAGTGGGGAGTCCCTAGTACTATGCTCTGCTCATAATTTTAAATTTTCCTTATCTTGAACTGCCTTCAAATGAAGCCTGAGATAGTTCTGTCTCTTTAGAGGTGGTGTCCAGTCTAAGAAGCTTCCCTGAAGGTGGTCTGTGAAGTGAGTGCATTCTCTAGACTCAGGGAATACCTCTGCACATGCCTGCTTGGTACTCCCTCACATTAATTACAGTCATCAATGATGGAAATAAAAAACTTGAATAAAATTTATTTTTCCTGAAATGAAAAAGATGCTATTAATTATCTTCCATTAAGAAAATACCAATTTCTCACAAGTACTAAATTTAAACAGTGATTTCAATAGATGGCAGAGAGAAAAATATATTCAATGCTAAAGTCTATTTAATCACCTTTTTATATCTCACAGCATGAATATGTTCATCATTGACTCTTTAAAAGTGACTGAGGTAATTATCAGGAAAAATTATTTCATTTTGATTACTAGAAAAACATCTTCTAAATTATTAAAATCTTCAGGCAAATGCAAAGCCTATAATTATGCATTTAAAAACAAGGCAGCATTTTACAGCCATTAAAACACCTTCCCTGAAGGAAGTAAGCAATGTTGCTATTATTCAGGCTATAAAGCACAGCACAGAGATGGGACTCAGAGAGCTTTAAGAATTGAACACATACAAAAGGATTTTAGCATGCTCAATTGGAGTGTGGTCTAAATGGTTGATCCATAGTCCCACATGGCTAATTGAATTGATAGACACTCAATTATTAAAATGGTAAAACTTCTCAAATTATCTCCACCAAAGAGATGTAGAATCTGAATAATTCAAGCTAAATCAATTCTTTCTGAAGTTAAAGGAGAAGACTAGAAGACCTACTACATACAGAATATTCTAAGAATTACATATTATATTTACTTGCAACACTTGTTCATGCTTTACATTGTGTATGGAAACTTATTTTCAATGAGGGAAAATGGTGTGGTATCCTGAGTATGCCATTTTCTAGAAGGGCATTTTAACAATGTTTGAAGAGAGTGAGTGCTATAGAAAAGTATTATGACTCTGAGTGACTGTATATATTTACAAATGAGAAAGACAGACACTAAATTAGGTAAGCAGCTAAAGAATCTTTCAATAGCTAATGCAATTTATGTAGAAATTTTGCTCTTTTAATCAGAAAATTTAAAATATATTAGATAAAAATATTTTTTCAGTAGCAGAGCTAACAGAATAAGAGAAGTACACAAAAGTAAGGGCTTTAATAACAAAACAAAACAAAACAAAACAAAACTGTAAGAAAGAAAGAGAGAGAGAAGTACAAGGAAAGCCTAAGTATGTATAACTTAATTTTAGTTGAGAAATTGTGCATAGTCTTCCTAATGCTGAACATTCTTACTATATAATTAAAAAAACAATAATAAACTATTTTTTCATATCGAGGCACCTGGGTGACCCAGTCAGTTAAGCCTCCAACTTAGGTTCAGGTCATGATCTCACGGTTCGTGAGTTTGAGCCCTGTCCCGCATCAGGCTCTGTACTGCCAGCTCAGAGCCTGGAGCCTACTTTGGATTCTGTGTCTCCCTCTGTCTCTGCTCCTCCCTTGCTCATGCCCTCTCTCTCGCTCTCTCTCTCAAAAATGAATAAACGTTAAAAAAATTTTAAACATTTTTTCATGTCCTGTTTTGGTCATAATCTAATTCATTCATCAAAATGAGTAAAATTCTACTACATTTTACTATTTCTTTTTAATTTTAGAAGCTAAAAAATGAAAAAAAGACAAATTATTTCTCCTTTAAGCCAATGTAACATATTGAGAAGCTAGTAAAATTTTGAATTGTTTTATAAAATAGACATAAACATTTTGACCACAGATTATGTTTTCATTCTTTCATACATACACCTGGGATCTGTTTGGTTTTTTTCTGGTCTATACTGGTCCATTTACCTGTGTTTTCTTTTATTCTAATTAAAAACCCTTTTGGAAGAATCAGAGATAATGTGAGAGTAGGACACTAAAAAAAATGGAATTGAGAGCAGGTACTAGATGATAGGAGTTGGGGTAGGGGATGTATTTGTCTGGGTCACAGTAAGTAGTAGGATCTGCTACTTAGAGCTTTCCAGGGTTGAAAGAAGAGGCCAGGACAATTGGCAACTGAAAGTAGAGTCAATAATATGATTGGTAATAAACAATCTAATTCTATAAAGAAGATGTAAATAGATGTCAGGAAACACTTAAACCATATGGACTGAGGAAAAAAACCCTCATTTTCAAAATCAAAAGCATTAAAATCTTGCTTATTGCAAATGGCACTATACTGAGAGACATAATGACAGTTTTTATTTTAAAACAAGAATTGAGGTGTTTGTAATTTTCAAACTGTGAGAGGAAAATGTCTCTTTTTTATTAGAAAATCTTACTGAAAAAGTTTCAATTGTTATGCAAGAAAAAGTAGAAAGTATTATTCTCATTTCTTCTCCACAGGATATTTTATTGAGTCATGATCTGGAAGAACAAGTTAATAGTCGGTTAATAACATTTTCACATGAGCTAATTTAGAACCTTATTTAAAATACTATGAGTAAAAGTAGAAATCAGTTATGGAATTTTAAATACACAGAGTAACAAAAAATAGGCAAACAGAAAGAAGTTGTGACATATTAAACATATACACTCAAGTGTGTGGACACACACATTACTCTGAGTTAAAAAGACAGCCTTTTACTATACAGTTGTTATACTAGAATATACTATTTTTGCTAAAATAAATCTACATCTCAATGCTATTTTATGTTACATGAGAATATAGAGAGAGTTATAATCTCTAGGAATATATGAAGTGAACACTAGATTCAATTTTTAAAAATAAAAATTGCTATTAGCTAAGTCATTCTTGAATATGTAAGTCTTAAGCTATAGATTAGCAAAAGAAATGTCAATTTCTAGATTCATGAAGTTGAAAGCTCATTGACTTTTGAGTCAGATACATTTATATCTAAATCTTAACTTTACTGCTAGCTTGTATGATCTTGGAGAAAATACTTTATCTCTCTGTGCCTGCATTATGTTATCTACAAAATAGGGATAACATTACCTATTTCAAGAACTATTATGAGAATTAAGTAAAATAATGTTTGAAAATGTTCATCATTCAGATATCTGTTACCAAGTATACAAGAGATATACCATATTTCTGTATAACTATACACAAAATTAAATTAGTTGTGCTTTTGAGGACATATTCAAGAACTCAGAGATAAAAGCATTACAATGCTCAAGACAAAGCTGATGAAACTGGTTTTTAGAGTAAAGGGGTTGGTCTCACAACACAGATGTGCTGAGGAAGGAGTACTAAAGGTGGTAATTACTAACTCTCCTGTAAATTTTATTCAACACTCTTTCATTGGAACATAATGCATTTGCTGTGACTTCCAAAGACTCCTGGACAATGCAGGACGTGCAGCTGTGCTTTGAGGGAGCATTAGCGAAAAAAGTTGAGAGTTGGGTTTTGAGTACGTTGACTGTCAGGCAACTTGAAGACATTAAAACCAAGATGTCAGATAAAGATTTAAGTACATGTATCTACATTTCAGAAAAGGGATTTGGGATGAGGTAAATTTGGAAATCATTATCATATGGGTACAGTTGTACACACAATCATGGATAAGTTGTCTAGGAGGAGAACACAGAGTGAGAGGAGAGGGGGCTTGGGGTTTAAGATTTACTCTTGTGAAATCCACCACGTAAGTACAAATAGAGGAGAATGGGCATGGCATGGAATCTGCACTGAGAGATAAAAGCCAGAAAATTGAAGGGAATCTGGAGAACTTAGGGTCAAAAAAGACTCCACTGCGATATCAGAGACATCTGAAACTAACATTACTGTGGTGCTGAGAAATCACCTTTTATGATTTAATATAAATGTATCTCCTGAAAAATCTTTTATTTCATTTCCTGGTGCTGCACTCCACAGGCTGAAGTTTTTCCTGAGACAAACCTCAGGTCTTCTCTCCAGGCCTTTACAACTGATTGGGTGAGGCCCATCCAGATTGTTAGGAGTGATCTCCTTTATTCAAAGTCAGCTGATAATCATATGTACAAAATACCTTCAGGACAACATGTAGATTAGTGTCTGAGTGAATAGCTGGGTACTGGCCTAGCCAAGATGACATATAAAACTGACCATCACCCCTGGCCTCAAAAGCAATCATATAATAAATAAATGATGATGGTGGTGATGATGATGATGATGATGATGATGATGATAGTAATAATAAATTTGCTTAGCTAATCCATTTGGTAAGCTCCTGCTTACCAAAGAAAAGAGCCAGATTTTTGTTGTTGTTGTTATATAACAAGGGATTAAATTTTAGCATTAGGTGTACAATAGATGTCATATAGGTGTATATGCATAAAACTTCATTGAGTTGTACACTTAATGTTTGTACCCTTTAGGTAGGCTAAACCTCAGTAAAACATTTTAAAAATGGGGGCGCCTGGGTGGCTCAGTCGGTTAAGCATCTGACTTCAGCTCAGGTCACGATCTCATGGTTTGTGGGTCCGAGCCCTGCATTGGGCTCTGTGCTCAGGGCCTGGAGGCTGCTTCCGATTATGTGTCTCCATCTCTCTCTGTTCCTTCCCCACTCACGCTCTGTCTCTCTCTCAAAAATAAACATTAAAAAAAATTTTTAAATGCACCTATGCAACCTCTAAATGGCTTTTAAGAAATATTTTTATTAAAGAATATATGTATGACATACATATATACATATATATGACATTGAAAATTTAATCAAAGGCGGTTGTTTTTTGTTTGCTAGTTTGTTTTTTCCAGATATCTTGGAAAATACTTTTCACAAGCTACAAGTATGATTATTTTCCACCTATAGATTGGTAAAAATTCACATTATTAATTGGTTGCAAAATACCAGTAAGACATCACCCCTGTCTATCACTCCTGTGATAGACATCACCCCTGTCTAAAACAGAGCCCTCTGAAACCTCAATATAAAAGTATACTTCAGACTAAATAGTACTTTGTGATGAACTGAGCATATGGTCATTTTTAATAATATTATTATATTGAATAACATAATAATTATTTTTTGGATTTAAAATAATTACTCTTCATAATGTCTATCTTTTTCACTAATACAGAGAAGTATCATAGACTAGTGTTTACAACAGCAAGATTATCCATGATCCCTCTGGGATACCATGGTATGAATAAAAACTGAACATTAAGTCCTGCAATGTTTTTGCTTTCAGATATTGTGAAAAATACAGTTAAGAACCAAAAGAGAATCCAAGATAGGCAATTATAGTTCTGTGAACACACCAACATCCGTTATAACCTTAACTGTCAAGCCATTGGCAATGAAATGAATTTACTGGTTTCTTTCTCAGGGTTTATTTTGTTTTCCAAAAATTTTGATCTTCAACATCAGCGAAAAAAAATTCACCCTGAGGGTTTGCTATTATTCTACAATTGTACATAAAGGATATTATAAGCATTTGGCCTTTGGTCCCCAACCACAAAACATATCTTGCCTTTATGACTCCAGGACAGTATTGTAGGTCCCAAGGAGTCCAAATGCCACAGCAGGTGATTAAGTGGAAACCAAGCAATATCTTGCCATATGCCTTTGTATAGGTCTCATCTGACAGAATGGGGAAAGATTTTATATAGTGGGTAAAAATGCTATCTTTGCCATGGAACTTTAAGCATAATATGATGCTATATTTCAACCCCCCAGAATCTCCTAGAAAGGGTTTCAATAAAATTTCAAGGGCTCCAAGTGTAGAAATATGTCATCAACACAATAGTCTGTAACACCTTTTTTTTTGTTAGGAGGGAATCAACACTTGTAATAATCAATGACAATAGTGCAAAAGTCTTTGTTTCCTGAATCAGAGGCATCGACAGGCAAGGTGATGAAACTACTGTCAGTGTTTAAGAATAGCCAGATCCTACTCTATAATTTAGGGAAAAAAGAGTTATGTGTCTGAGTTTAGGTGCCATGAGATATTCTGACAGGTTTTAAGACATGTCTTTATACACTAATTATAACAAAAAGATTTACAAAATATCTTCTTTAAGATTTATGGGACAGACACATCAAGGCAATACTAATAGATTTTCAAAGAACAAAGCATGTCAATGAACAACTTTTTACCCATATTCCAGGCTTCTGATAATAATTCCCATAATCTCTGGAATGCTCTGAATTCTCCATAATAACTATATTTAAAGGAAGAGAATTCATAGAAATATAATAAAATACTCTTAATTTCCAATTTTAAAATGTAGATATTTAAAATTTTTCTTTTGTGCATAATTTATGTGAAAAAATACGAATAGCAACATATGTTGATCTGGTAATTTAAGGCTGAAATCCACATAGAGTTGGTCCACATCTGATTTATCTAGATTTTTTTGGATTTCTGTAAAGATGTGCTTTACATCACAAGCTTCTCTAGTGCTTGCCACAATTTCCAAGGAGTGAGTTGTATTTTCTTTTTTTTTTCAGTCCTATTACAGTAAAAGGTAACATAATAAATATAGTAAAAAATCTCTTTAAAAATTCTTAAACATTAAGAATTCTTATATATTAACTGAAATGTTATAGCTTCTGAAAAACCCAAACAACCCCTTATTTTTCTTATGTCATTCCAAATAAATCTCAGGGTGTTCACCTGGAGAAAAAAAATCCAACTTTGATATTGTTTCCCAGGGTAGAAAAGCTGTCATGAGCACCAAGTTAGGAACACACATGGATACCACAGGGTGGGAAATGTTCCTGAGAATATGTTATTATTTAGGGACTCTCAAATCTGCATGCCCTTACGTTTTTAATTCTTAAAAGCATCAGAGTTAAAGACAACTTACTTGTCAATCTATCAAGAGAAGCAGCCTGGTTTTGTGTACATTGTCCTGGATCACAAGCTAAAGATTTGTTTTCTCATCTGAACTCAGCCATTTGCAATTTGAGCATTGCATTATACGGGTATAATCTGAATACTTTACAGTATCTGTAAAGCAAAGCATTTGTCAAGACAATGTCCCCTTTATCTCATATATTTTATGATTTAAGAATATAACATGCATTTAACCTCGAATGATGTGTAGCATTGTGTTAGCTTTTGTGTGGAGGTTAAAGAATGACACTACACAAAAATAATAATGTTATTGCCTTTAAAAAGTTAAAGTTAGCAAAGACACACTTGGAATAACTATACAGTGTTAGAGATATATTTTAAAAGTAGAATGATGGGGGCGCCTGGGTGGCGCAGTCGGTTAAGCGTCCGACTTCAGCCAGGTCACGATCTCGCGGTCCGTGAGTTCGAGCCCCGCGTCAGGCTCTGGGCTGATGGCTCAGAGCCTGGAGCCTGTTTCCGATTCTGTGTCTCCCTCTCTCTCTGCCCCTCCCCCGTTCATGCTCTGTCTCTCTCTGTCCCAAAAATAAATAAACGTTGAAAAAAAAAAAATTTAAAAGTAGAATGATGGCACAAAAACAGACACATAGACCAATGGAATAGAATAGAAACCCCAGAACTAGACCCACAAACGTATGGCCAACTCATCTTTGACAAAGCAGGAAAGAACATCCAATGGAAAAAAGACAGCCTCTTTAACCAATGGTGCTGGGAGAACTGGACAGCAACATGCAGAAGGTTGAAACTAGACCACTTTCTCACACCATTCACAAAAATAAACTCAAAATGGATAAAGGACCTAAATGTGAGACAGGAGACCATCAAAACCTTAGAGGAGAAAGCAGGAAAAGACCTCTCTGACCTCAGCCGTAGCAATCTCTTACTCGACACATCCCCAAAGGCAAGGGAATTAAAAGCAAAAGTGAATTACTGGGACCTTATGAAGATAAAAAGCTTCTGCACAGCAAAGGAAACAACCAACAAAACTAAAAGGCAACCAACGGAATGGGAAAAGATATTCGCAAATGACCTATCGGACAAAGGGCTAGTATCCAAAATCTATAAAGAGCTCACCAAACTCCACACCCGAAAAACAAATAACCCAGTGAAGAAATGGGCAGAAAACATGAATAGACACTTCTCTAAAGAAGACATCCGGATGGCCAACAGGCACATGAAAAGATGTTCAGCGTCGCTCCTTATCAGGGAAATACAAATCAAAACCACACTCAGGTATCACCTCACGCCAGTCAGAGTGGCCAAAATGAACAAATCAGGAGACTATAGATGCTGGAGAGGATGTGGAGAAACGGGAACCCTCTTGCACTGTTGGTGGGAATGCAAATTGGTGCAGCCGCTCTGGAAAGCAGTGTGGAGGTTCCTCAGAAAATTAAAAATAGACCTACCCTATGACCCAGCAATAGCACTGCTAGGAATTTATCCAAGGGATACAGGAGTACTGATGCATAGGGCCACTTGTACCCCAATGTTCATAGCAGCACTCTCAACAATAGCCAAATTATGGAAAGAGCCTAAATGTCCATCAACTGATGAATGGATAAAGAAATTGTGGTTTATATACACAATGGAATATTACGTGGCAATGAGAAAAAATGAAATATGGCCTTTTGTAGCAACGTGGATGGAACTGGAGAGTGTGATGCTGAGTGAAATAAGCCGTACAGAGAAAGACAGATACCATATGGTTTCACTCTTATGTGGACCCTGAGAAACTTAACAGGAACCCATGGGGGAGGGGAAGGAAAAAAAAAAAAAAAACAGGTTAGAGTGCGAGAGAGCCAAAGCATAAGAGACTGTTAAAAACTGAGAACAAACTGAGGGTTGATGGGGGGTGGGAGGGAGGAGAGGGTGGGTGATGGGTATTGAGGAGGGCACCTTTTGGGATGAGCACTGGGTGTTGTATGGAAACCAATTTGTCAATAAATTTCATATAAAAAAAATAAAATAAACCTAAAAAAAAAATAAAAGTAGAATGAACAGAAATTAGTCACTATTAGGATGGTTGTAGAAAAAGACAAGGAAAAGCCAGAGAAAGGGTCAGATGCCCTTTGGGGTGGATAAAATAAAGAAGTATCAAATATTGGGAAGGATGTGGAGCCACTGAAATTCTCATACGTTACTGGAAGGAGAAGAATAAGGGTAGAGCTATTTCTTTAGCTTTTAAAAATTTTTTTAAATTTTATTTATTTATTTTGACAGAGAGAGAGACAGAGAGAGACAGAGACAGAGACAGAGACAGAGACAGAGAGAGAAAGAGAACAAATAAGCAGGGGAAGGGCAGAGAGAGAGGTAGAGACAAAATCCCAAGCAGGCTCCCTGCTGTCAGCACAGAGTGATGCAGAGTTTGAACTCACAAACTGTTAAGATCATGATCTGAGCAGAAACCAAGAGTTGAACGCTTTACTAACTGAGCCATCCAGGTGCCCCATTTTGGCTTTGTTTAAAATGATGACACAGTAATTCTGCTTGTAGATATTTACTCAAAATAAATGAAAACATATGTCCTCACAAAGATATGTGAACGGATATTCATAGTTGCCTACCTAATCACCCAAAATCGCTAACAACCCATATGTCTATTAATAAGTGAATAAATAAATACATTTTGATACATTCATACAACCGAATCCTACTCAGCAATAAAAATGGATTAGTTATGAAAACATGAAACAATATGATTAATATCACAAACATTTTGCTAAGAAAAGCCTCTAAAAGTCCATATTAAATGATAACATTTAGATGATTTACAAGAAGAGGTAAAACTAATCTCAATAAATATTGTAAATATTGTATATACCTTTTTATAATATATTTAAATATAAATGCGATAATATAAAAAATAACAAAAAACGGATTTTATCTGGACTGTGGTATACAAGGTTAATATCGAAAAATCAATTGCTTTCCTTTGCATCATCAGTGAACAAGTGGAATGTGGAATTTGGAATTAAAAACACAATACTGAGGTACCTGGGTGGCTTGGTTAGTTAGTTAAGCATCCAACTCTTGGTTTCGGCTCAGGTCATGATCTCGTGGTTTCATGAGTTTGAGCCCCACATCAGGCTCTGCTCTGGCAGTGTGGAGCCTGCTTGGGATTCTCTCTCTTCCTGTCTCTGCCCCTCACCCATTCACACTGTCTATGTCTCTCCCAAATAAATAAAATAAAAACTTAAAAAAACACAATACCATTAATATTAGCACCCTAAGTTGAAATATTTTGTTACAAATATAACAAAATATGCACAAGATCTATGTGTAGAAAACTATAAAATGCTAATAAACAATAAAAAAAGAACTTAGTAAATGGAGAGATATTCCATGTTCATGGAATGAAACTTCCTAAACTAATAGGAAGACTCAATATTGTCAAGAAATCTGTTCTTTTCAACTTGATTTGTAGATTCAATGCAATCTCAATAAAACCCCAGGGAGTTATTTTGTAGAGATTGGCAAACTGATTCTAAAGTTTATATGGAGAGGCAGAAGACTGAAAGTAGCCAAAATAATAATTTAAATTTACTCTAAAATTTTAAACATACACAATTAAAAAATTGTTTAAATTGCATATGTGAGAGAACTGGACAGGAATGAAAAATCAGAGATGAAAGAAAAAGTAATTTATTGGTCAGATTAGAAAAGGTATGCATTAGAATTTAAGAAGAAATAGTAGAGAATAAATTCATGACTAGGCACAAGTATCTAATTTTACAATCACACACACACAGAGAGAAAAGGGTAGTGAATATCTGTGAAACCATGGAGGAAGGGCCTCTGCCTCTATGATTGAGCTAAAGAAACAGGTGAGGGATCTTGCCACATTCATATATTTTCTAATATAAACCTATACTGATCAGACCTAGATCAGACACTTGGATATTACAAATTTAGACAGAATAAAGTTAAGTGGGCCAATAATGGCTAATCTAATCTCAAGAACTCAAGATTCTTCACATATATAGAACTATATTAGAAGAAATTTGAGATTTCTTATCTGAGTTTCGCTGCTTTTAAAGGAACTTTTGATTTCTGCTGACATCACAAAATGTTTCAAAACAAGTCAGTTTAAGAATAATTTCCCCTTCTTAAATATGAGGCAAATATAAGCATTCAACTTCATCTGCATAGTATAATCAATCATCAGTGTAAGAATTTGTGCTTCTCGGGGTGCGTGGAATGCACTTTCAAATCTAGTCCATTCAACCTTAATAACTGACACCAATTATAGTTGAAAAAAATGAGTACCTTGTTTGATTTAAACATTGAATCACTGACAAACCCCATGGAAACAATGAAATTTAGCCGTTCCCCTGTGGAAGCTTTGCAGCTGGGGGATATTTACTATTCAGTTTGCTCAAGCATTAATTATGGCTTTCCTATTTAATATCCCATGAAATCATTTGCAAAAACAAAAAAAACTGAGATAAAGGATGTCAACATAAATTAACTATTCAAAAATATTATATATACATAAGATATATGAGGGGAGCTTTCAACATTCATTAGGAATCCAATAGTTTTTATAGGCCCTAGTCTGTGATACTAATGGGTGGGTAATGAATAGTAGCGAATCCTACTGTAAGTGGCTATAGGACTGCCAGCTTCCTCTCTTTCGCCGCTTTTTGTTTCCTTCTGTTTCCATTCCCAGTGGCCTAATTCAGTCAGGCCTCCCTATCTAACATGCTAGAACCACATTTCGTCTTTCTGTATTCAAGCAACCAAAACTATGCATAAAACTTTATATATCAGCATGTGATTTTTTGTGTTAATAATGTATGTACATTAATGCAAACAATTATCACATGATAAATTGTTGGACCTCTAAGACTTTATCTCCCCTTATTCTATATATTGTTGGGTAAAGACCCCAGGACATTAGCTATAGGTAATGATAGGTTATTCCTGTAGTGTATTTCATTATCTTCTGGAAATAATGATAAACTGTGTCTCTTACAAATCTAATTTGCTATAAACCAAACATCACGTGTTCTTACCAACTTCTCTTTATTATTAATAATTCTTATAGAAGAGCTTTTGACACACTTATACAGATTCTGCTTATTATTATAACCAAAGTCCAGCTAATGCCCACCCAGAGCCGTTCCTGCCCATTATCCCATGAATCTAGTAAGCAGTTTTATTTGTATCCTTATCTTTCAGTGAAGCTTTCAGAGCCATGTCAACTTGCTCTTTCCCAAATGTGTGAGTGCGACCTAAATGTCAAGTATAATTTCAGTGCTCTCAATCTTGGAGTTTCTGTTGCTTCTCTTTGAATATTGGGTTCAGCCCAGTCACTAGTCATCTTTTTTCTGTGACTATAAACAAAATGGTTGGTACTCGGTCTGAGGATGGCCCTGTGGCATTCTTTAATATAAGTTTAGAAATATTTTTTTTGAAATGGCCTATAACTAATGATAATAATTTAAGCTACTGAAGAAAAAGAGATAGTCCTAATTCCCGCCAAGATTCTCTGAGATGGACACTTATGGTCCCAGTTATTGAATATTTTGTATCTTCAGATGTCACTCTTATTACCTTGGATAGAACTGATCCCATAAAAAACTACCTACTTGTCTAACCCAAAATTGGAACATAGGAGCCTTCTGAACTCACTTCCTTCCATAGACACAACATATCTACACTGACACACAGAGCAATTACGTCTGCAAGAAATTCAGAAACTAGGTAAGCAGCTCCTATGCCTCAGGCAAATGAAAAAATACTCACAACATCCATATTGAAATGGGTAGAAAAGGCCGAGGCACCCTCTCACCATAAACCTCACCACCAGCATAGTGCCATGCAATCTTGAGGCGATTCTCAACTCCCAGCTTTTTCCTGAGAAGAGAAGAGTTGGGACCCCACATCTAGCACCCCAACTTTTAAGACTGCCACCTCAGGGAAAGGTGTCTAAGACACCTAGCTCTGACAGTCAATGGGGTTTGTGTCCATGAGACTATAGAATAGAGCCAAAAAAGAAAGAATTCTTAATGGACTTACAAGGAGCTACCTGGCTATTCTTCCAGGGCTCAATAGAGAGGGAGCAGGTAAAAACAAAACAACGAAACAAAAACATTTTCCAGTCTTGCTCTGAAAGAGACATATGTGCATACTTTAAAAGCTTCCGCCTAAGGGTCAGGCTTCTAAGTTAGCACACATCTAGGAGCTGACTGCAGTCTTCCCCAGAGACATTCCCCAGCAGAATGTACCTGGGCTTCTCAAAAGAGCCTGCTGCAAATCACCAGAATCTCCCTGGAAGAAGCTTGTGCAAAATTCATACAACTCAATAACAAGACAGGACAAAACAAAAAAAAAAGCTCAATTTAAAAATGAGCAAAGGATCTGAATAAACATTTTTCCAAGGCAATCACATGAATGATCAACAGGTATATTAAAAGGTGTTCTCCACCACTAATGTTCAGGGAAATGCAAATCAAAACCACAGTGAGATATCACCTCAAACCTGTTTATCGAAAAGATAAAAGATAACAAATGCTGATGAGAATGTGAAGAAAATGGAATCACTTTTTCACTCCTGATGGGAATGTAAACTGGTACAACCACTGTGGAAAACACTGTATTATGTAGTTGAAATATGCTAACAGAAAAGAACTTAAGTGTTCTCACCTAAAAAAAGAAAAATATGTGAAATGGTGGATGTATTAATGAGCTCAATTGTGAGAATCTTCTCACAACGTATATGTACATAAATCATCACTTTGACACTTCAAAATTTTATTTGTCAATTATAGCTCAGGAAGGCTAAAAAAATTTGAACAGCACATAAAGCCAAACTACAGAGATATTTTTTTCTTACTAGGGTTCTTTTTCTTCTGTTATAAAGGACAAAGTAGCACTTTTCAAGCGAGTTGTTTATGGTTTTCAGATTTGCTCCAACACTTTCTTTCTTTCTTTCTTTCTTTCTTTCTTTCTTTCTTTCTTTCTTTCTTTCTTTCTTTCTTTCTTTCTTTCTTTCTTTCTTTCTTTCTTTCATTTTTCTTTTTTTTCTTCTTCTTTTTTTTGTAGGCTCCACACCCAACATGGGGTTTGAACTCACAATCTTGAGATTGAGTCTCATGCTTTACCAGTTGAGTCAGCCAGGTGCCCCTGCTCCAACATTTTAAAGTTGAATATTTATACATAGCTTCCTGGCAAATTCATTACCAGATTTATTTATCTTATTGACAATGTAATTTTAAACTGATATGTAATAAGTATGTACTTTGTGCAAAGTATCATCATATTAACCCATTTTACAGGTAAGAGATCAAACTGAGTGGGAAAATAAACTAATGGGCAGTATGTATACCAGAGAACTAGTGGGTACTAGTCTCCATTTGATTCTGTTTTTATGAATCTTAAAATTAGTTCTCTTAATGACTGTAATACAAAAGTAATAGAATAAATGGTGATGGTAGTTAAAAATGTATAAGAAACAACCCATAAATAATGTTTTTGCATTGCAATCCTGAGATCAATAAGGAGTAAAAAATACATGATGTGAGAGAGAAGTGTAAAGAATCATGCTAGGCTTTACTCTCTTGTAGCATGAAGTTATTTTGGGTAGAGGAGGAGCTGTCTAGAAATCCCATGCATTGGATGGAAAGCTAAATCCTGCTAATCTGGCTCAACTGGAATTTTCTTATTAAGTTATGCCAAGCTATGAATGAACTATTAAAGGATTTACTTAATGCTTTAACTTTAAGGAGAACTCTTATATCCATCTAATAATTTCAGGGATGTCATAAACACAATGAAAAAGATTGAAGTACTAATGTTCTCCTAATGTCAATACCAGATTTGGGAAAAATCAAAGTTATTACAGAAGGTATATTAGGTTATAGTATCTGCAGAGATACTCTCAATTTATTGTATATTCAATTAACAATTTGGAAGGCAGAAAGGGCTCTGCTACTCATCTTCTAACTGACACACTAATCCTATGATTGTTTTGATTGTTTTCATGTGGATAATTGTAGGGAGTTTTAAATGTTTCAAAGATAAATTTTCTTTCCATTTCCCTAAGAACATGATTTAGCTCAATCGAACCAATAATAATAGAGTATCATCTATCTATATCTTGTGAATATTGAAGGAACTTCAAAAGTAAATATAAAATCCCTGCCTTCAGAAAGCTTATACTTTAATAAGAGATATTTAAAACGCATATAGATAATGAAAGCAGAGAACTACCATAAAAGAGGTAGAAATAAAGTATTGGGAAGGAAGAGAGGATGTCCAGTTTTGCAGTGGTAACACAGGGTTTTTAAAAGTGAATGACATTTGCTGTGGGCATGATGTGTTTAGTAATATTTCAACAAAATTAGAGGAATGATATTCAAGATGGATATATAAGTAAGCAAACAAGAAGGTAGGCACTTGGGGATGTTTAAGCTCTCAAGTTAAGTTTATTTAGAAAAAACTTTATGATTGTATGGTTCTTTATAGATTTCTGACACTTTTTAATGAGTAATATAAATATACTTATGCAAATAGATTATCTTCCATCCTGATAAGAGTGAATTCTCATACCCACTATGATTTGAACAAGAAGAAAAATACAAAATTAATCAGTTGTCATTTGATAACTTAAAATACAAGTTAAACAGATATAAGGAAAAAAGACTTTATTGGCTCCTCCAAGAGTATGATTGGATTTAGGAACTCAAGCAGTATCATTGGGCTCTGTCTCTCTCTGTTTCTCAAACACCCTTTCTTTGTGTAGTGGACCTAATTAGCCCACATCTTCCAGTTTATCAATCACAAAAAAAAAAAAAAAAAAAAAAAAAAAAAAAAAAAAAAAAGAAAAAGAAAAAGAAAAAGAGAGAGTCTTCCTTGACAAGTCAGGAAAAAAGCACCACCAAAGTCTCTGATTGGCCAATTTGTGTCATATGCACACTTTTGTCAATGTGATTGGTTATCCATCAACATATCTTTATATTATTATTAAAATTTGTAATTTAATTTTACATACATTATCCCATTTAATTCCAACAATTCTTTGCCTGTAGCTAACTATTATTATTATGCTTATTCCATGGTTGAAAAAAATGAGGCTCAAAAAGATGATGGATATCCTGGGTGATGGAATTTATCTGAGATTTTCAAATTCCAGCAGTGAGCAGAATTGATTATTTTGGAGTACCTATATGTGAGGACTGGAAGGTGCTAAGAAACTAGTGAAATATACTAGGGAAGTAAAAAGAACATTCTAGAGCCATGGAATAGAAGGCATGGGGCAAATAACTTCAGGACAGAAAAAACAGTGATAAAATGCTGTATAATAGTTGAAGAAAAAAGCTGAAGACAAGACTACAAGATTTTATTTATTTATTTATTTATTTATTTATTTTAATGTTTTATTTACTAGAGCGCCTGTGTGTCCCAGTTGGTTGAATGTCCGACTTCAGTTCAGGTCATGATCTCCTGGTTTGTGAGTTCAAGCCCTGCATCACGCTCACTGCTGTCAGCTTAGAGCCTGGAGCCTGCTTCAAGTTCTGTGGCTCCCTCTCTCTCTCAGCCCCTCTCCAATCTGTGTGCGCATGTATGTGCATGCGTGCACGCAACTCTCTCTCAAAAATAAACATTTAAAAAAATTAGAAAATTTAAAAATAAAAAGGTTTTATTTATGTTTGAGAGAGAACACGAGTGGGGGAGGGGCAGAGATGTTGGGGCAGGGGGCCGGGACAGAGGATCTGTAGGGGACTCCTTGCTTACAGCAGAAAGCTTGAACTCTGAACTCATGTGGGGCTTGAACTCAGGAACCATGAGATCATGACTTGAGCCACCCACAGGCACCCCAAAGCTATGAGATTTTAGATATTTATGTAAGTGAGGAAAGTTACACTGCAATGAAGACGTGTTGAGGAAGAGTTAGGATTTTGGAAATTGACTTTTGTGTAGCTTAAGAATGACACTGAGAAAAGCAATGGAACTATAGCTAGAAAGTGTAGCAAGAATGAGGAATAAAAGAAATTTTTCTTTGAATTTAAGATAGCAGTTATCAATTTTTATAATATATAAGCATGAAATATAAAAATATTTATGAAAATAAATACCAAATGTATTGAAAATTTTTTTAAAGTAAAAGGATTATTAGAAAAAAATATGTATTCAAACTGGATTGAATACTATATCAATTCAGTGTAAAAAGTTCTGATAAGCTTTTTAAAAATCCATCTCATTTCTTGATGTTTGACTTCCCCCATCTTGTGATAAACCCAGGAATAGATTCAAAGTCTCCTATGCTTTTAGGTCTAAATAGCAGTGACCATGTCTCCATCTATTATCATTTCCTGATTGTAACAGAATAAATAGCTGTTAGAGGTTATCAAAGGTAAATTCGTTACCTTTGCTAAACTGTCACAAGCTTGGTGATTTTATCGACTTCGGTCAATAGGTTGTCTTCCCTTGAATTGCCCAGCAGTATTTCTGGTGTCAGTCTGAGGCATTCCCTAAGATTTCTAGGCTCCAACATTCTAACTAGACCTTTTACTCTTTTTTTTAAGTCTCTGACATGTGCTGAACACTCTTAATTAGCTTGAGTCCTGGGGAAGAGTAAAAGCACAGAGAAGTAAGTTGATGGCTGCATTGAGCTCCACTGTCTTTTTAGCTCTCCCTAGTGCTGGCTTTGGGCTGGTAATGGAAGTGTATTTGACTTCATATTACTTCACACTTTCGTACTGGCAATCCTATAAGATTGTGCCTCATTGGAAGCATTTTATTCAGGGACAATTCTGAGAGGCAGCACAAAGTAAAAAAAATGTTAACTTCGAAAGAAAAGGAATCCAATCTTAGATGAAACTTTTTTATTGCCTATTTCTATCATTTTTGTATGGATCATTTTTGTAATGTACTGACTACATGAAATAAGTGTGTAAGTCATGGAGAGAGCAACCACTCATGCCACAGGCCTGAGATTATTCGTTTAAGTTCCTTAAATGAATTTAAACAAATAGTGATATAGTGAAGTAAATCAGTGATTTTACACTTTTATAGAACCCAGAACTTTTTTTTAAACAAAATTTTACAGAGATCACTAGGCCGTTGTTAATTAGATGTGAAGTCCTTTTTGAAAGTGACAGGAGCCCACAGTCCTGTCTGACTAGCCTTCATGGTTTGAAAACTACTGACTTGAGCTTGTAATAGCCAAGATAAATCTTATCTCTGAAATCTTCTGGGCAATATGCTAAAATCTTGGATTTTAGGCCGCTGTTAAGGGAGGAGAGAAGGAATGTGTGGTTTTAGCATGTATATTATAGTCAATGCTTTGTTCTGTTGAACAGAGTAGCAATCAGTACATTAATTGATAATCCCCAAAATTTAGGATTAGCCCTGGTGTGGCTTAAACACTTGGCCTTGGTGTAGCCTATGAACTTAAAAAAAGAAAACTGCTAGCATGACAACTAGAGTAACAAGTTGGATAGTCTTTGAAAGTAAAATGTCCCAATTTGGCATTTAGAGAAAACATGTTTTTATTCTGATGAAAATAGCTACTTATAAGCTATTAGCAGGAACATTTCTACACTTCTGTCAGATAATCAGAAGCTTTTCTAAAACTCCCAATCTAAATATTTCCCTTCTTATTATTCTTTCTCCTCTTACCCTGGGTTTTTCATTCAAAGAGCATATCACAATTTTTCAGGATGTATTTTTTGGACTTAGGTATTGAATGTCTTGTTAGCCCTTTGGTTCACCCAGTACAGAACACTTAGATGTTCTCAACGATTTGCTTTGAGTGAATGATTGAGTGGGAAAAGAGTGCCTATGAAGAGTTATAGAGCCATAGAGATTGAAGGAAACTGAAGGAGGCACTGATGAGTTTACAAATGGACCCACTAGTAGAGATCAAGTGTTAACATATTCACCTACTTTCCTACTTTCAAATTGATGACCTCATTTACTATAAACTTTCCTCTGGAGCAGGTTTGTTTCCATGTCAACTTATTATAATACACATGAAGGTCCATGGCATGTACTTAACTTCTACTTCTGTTGAGTTACAAACTTGGAGGGGCTGAAGAGAAAAAACAAGATTTTCTTTTAACTTTCACCATAGACCAGGCAACTGTTTTATACACTACAGTGAAGGTTGGTTTTTCTCTAGTCATTGGTGTGAACACTTTAACTTTCATACTATTTTTGTTCATTTTATAAAGTTAAGCACAAAGAAAACAGAACTCTGGAAAGATGGCTCAAGTGAAATGCATTTAAATATGTTTATAAGTGACTTCCTTTTTCTCCTAGAATAATAAAAAATGTAATGGGAATCCACAGATACTTTCCAATTAGAGTTTACTTTGTGAGGAAAACTACCTACTATAGTGGTATTAAGGTATTTGAGAATTCCTAATTGATACATGTCCTTTATAAACATCAATGATTTATAGAACAATTTCAAAATTTGAGTTTTTCAAGATACATTAAAATCACATGCAATATCATTAGGGGAGCACATATGTGAATAAGAGTGATTTTATCACAACCGAATACCAGATTAAGCCATTATTTCTGGCTTTGTTTCAAAACCTGGACTTCCTAGCTGCTTTTACAACTTCTGTGCTTCATACTCCATTTCCATAGTAATTTAGGAAATGTTCATGTTGGAAAAATATTCAATAGGGAAAGAAAAGTTTTGGAGACAGAAAAATGCATCTAACAATGTACCCTGCAGCCTACAGTATAATTGCTTTAAAAATCAGGGAATGGAAAACAGTTTAAGTGTTACACCGCCATACATCATACAGGGATTAAAAGTTATCATTTTTCAGACTTGCACAGGGCAGTTTGCTTCAGCATGGCACTCTGCCACATGGTGATATATTTGCCTGCAGAGATCACGCTGAGGTGGTATAATATTCGGCTCTGCTTTGGATTTTTCCTAAAGGCAGACACAATTACTACAACAATTGTGACAAATTGTGTGGTGCTCTGTTCAACAGCAAGAGATTCCCCCCAATTTTGCAACTGTTTGAAGCAGGTTATCCATGCTGGGTTTTTGTTTGCTTTTCTTAGCTTTTTAATTATGTTATCCCAAGAAAATACTGATAGCGGGATTTAACTTTGCAAATGCTGATAACAAACATTTTGTTCCATGGCCTGTAAAAATTTTAGCCAAAACATTTTGAGTTTTAAATCATGAATCAGTTAAAGCAATGGATAAGTAGTTTCCTATTTAAGTAGAAATTGAACTTTGAATTATGCTTCTTAGTGATATATAAAATAGTTGACTATCTCAGTTCATTTCAGATCACCAAAAATGTTCAGTGCCTTCTCTGTGCCAGAAAATGGCCTAATTGTTGAAGAAATAAAAATGAACATGACGCATTCCCAGTTCTCAAGGAATTTCAAATCTAGAAGGTCTTACTGTGAATTCAATGTGATCACATGATTTTCTTAATCTTCCAACGGCAATGCTCATGAATGAATCCAGACAACATCTACCCTCTATTCTAACAGTCTGTGTTATAGTTGTACAATAGAAGGACTATCAAAAGTTAATGGTATTCAAGGACAATTTCTGTATCTGTATATGGATCAAAGTGGAAAAGGGTGTGAGAATGACCAGTGTATATGTCAAGTGAGGATAAAATGCCTTTCAATAATCTAGCTTTATTAGAGTGAACATTTGCTTCAAAAACTCAGAAGAATCCAAAAAATGAACATATCTGTACATAACAATCATAGCTGAACATGTAAAGAGGAATTATCTGATAACACAAAGAAGAAATTTTTTTCCCATAGAAATAATGAGAATGGGATAATGAATGTCCTGAAAACCACAGTCAAAGGAGATTTGTGAGGCTATCAAGGTAAGAAGTGATAAAAGTTTTCCATAAAATGGCAGATACTAGACTTGATGACAAACTGGAAAGTATGTCTTGTAGCCAACATATTGAAAGAAGCCAAAAAGCATTACAAAGAAAAATTCTTACAAAGGTAATATTTTTTCCAGCTTAATATTCCCTTTGCTGGTATCTTAACCCTATATTTACATTCCAATACTCAATTTTTGGATGTACATATAGAATCACTCTTCCAAATAACCTTTGGAAAATTTACACAGATTCTCAGCAGTTTAAACTTATTCTGTCAAAAAGTCAATTAACTATCTCTCCTTTCTTTTCATGGCGCCAATCTTTTCCTGATGACTCGAATTCAAAATTCCACATTCTTCTCCTTTGTATCCTGTATATAATACATTGCAAAATTAATTTTCACATTCTCTTTTTTTCTCTGTTCCTCCTGTAATCTGCTTTCTTTCATATTCTTTCAAGAATAGGCAACATAATGTTGTAGGAAGACTGTAGGTTTGCAGACAGATAAACCTTGTTTTCAGTCCACTTCTTGTCACTGTTATATGATTCTGTAAAATAAGTTCATGTTTCTAGGCCTCAATTTTATCATCCTTAATAAGTACAAAGTGTAGTATAGTCTTAAAAAATGATTATCCTGGATAAATGTGCTATAATTTCATTGGTCTATGGGCTCATTTATTTATTCTGTCAAAAATATGTATCAAGGGGCGCCTGGGTGGCTCGTCGGTTAAGCGTCCGACTTCGGCTCAGGTCATGATCTCACAGTCTGTGGGTTTGAGCCCCGCGTCGGGCTCTGTGCTGACAGCTCAGAGCCTGGAGCCTGCTTCCGATTCTGTGTCTCCCTCTCTCTCTGGCCCTCCCCTGCTCATGTTCTGTCTCTTTCTGTCACAAAAATAAATAAAAACATTAAAAAAATATATGTATCAAGTGCTTACTATAAACTAGAAAGTGTGTTATACATTAGAATTGTTCCACCTGGGACCATATTGGTGTCATTAACTGGAATGGGGAACATTAGAAGGTACTTAGATTGGTGGTGACATAAATCAGGGAAGTACAGAGGAGAAATATACTTAATACAAGACATTTGCCTACAGGAGGAAGGATACGCAGTGGGGAGAGAGAAGAAAGAGAGTGTGAGAGAGAGAATGGTATAGTGTTACTCATAATGAATCCCAGAATTTCACTGATAGAAAAAAGTGAATCCACAAAGTAGATGGCAGAAAAATCAGAGGAAATAGGAGACTGTTGTGTCATAGAAATCAAGCTAAGAGAATATTTCAAGAAGGGAATAAGTAAACTGTGTCAATTGATGCTAAGAGTTGGCACCAGACTAATATGGAAGAAAGGCCTATTGCATTGTTGTTGTTGTTTCAAGTTTTTATTAAGGGGCGCCTGGGTGGCGCAGTCGGTTAAGCGTCCGACTTCAGCCAGGTCACAATCTCGCGGTCCGTGAGTTCGAGCCCCGCGTCGGGCTCTGGGCTGATGGCTCAGAGCCTGGAGCCTGTTTCCGATTCTGTGTCTCCCTCTCTCTCTGCCCCTCCCCCGTTCATGCTCTGTCTCTCTCTGTCCCAAAAATAAATAAACGTTGAAAAAAAAATTTAAAAAAAAAAATTCTAGTTAGTTAGCAAAGTGTAATATTAGTTTCAGGGGTAGAATTTAGCGATATATATATGTGTATATATATATATATATATATATATATACACATATATATATACACATATATATATATCGCTATATATATATATATATATATATATATATATATATATATATAACGCCCAGTGCTCATCCCAACAAGTGCCCTCCTTAATGCCCATCTCCTCCTCCTCCATCACCTATTTAGCCCATCTCCTCACCCATCTCCCTCCATCAACCCTCAGTTTATTCTCTGTAATTGGGTCTGTTTTATACTTTGCCTCTATCTTTCTCACCCCACCATGTTCATGTGTTTTGTTTCTTAAATTCCACATATGAGTGAAATCATATGGTATTTGTCTTTCTCTTACTGACTTATTTCACTTAGAATAATACACTCTAGCTCCATCAACATCACTGAAAATGGCAAGATTTTATTCTTTTTAATAACTGAGTAATATTTCATTATAATTGTATGTATACATATACCCACCTCTTCTTGATTCATCAGTTGATGGACATTTGAGCTCTTTCTATAATTTGGCTATTGTTGATAATGCTGCTATAAACACTGAGGTGCATATATCCCTTTGAATCAGTATTTTTATATCGTTTGGAAAAATAACTAATACAAAATTGCTGGGTTGTAGGGTAGTTCCATTTTAACTATTTAAGGAAACTCCATACTGTTTTCCAGAGTGGCTGTACTAGTTTGCACTCCCACCAACACTGTAAGAGATTTCCGCTTTCTCCACATCATGGCCAACATCTGTTGTTTCCTGTGTTGTTAATTTTAGCCATTCTGACAGGTGTGAAGTGATATCTCATTGTAGTTTTGATGTATACTTCCCTGAAGATCAATGATGGTGAGCATCTTTTCATTTGTCTGTTAGCCATCTGTATATATTCTTTGGAAAAATGTTCATGTCTTCTGCCAATTTTTTAACTGAGTTATTCTTTTTTTGGATGCTGAGTTTGATAAGTTTTTTTTATAGATTTTGTAAACTAACCCTTTATCTGATATTTCATTTGCAAATATCTTCTCCCATTCCAAAGGTTTGGTTTCATTTTGTTGATTGTTTCCTTCACTGTGCAGAAGCTTTTTATCTTGATGACGTTCCAATAGTTCATGTTTGTTTTTGTTTTCCTTGCCTCCTGAGACATGTCTAGTAAGAAGTTCCTACAGCAAAGAGATCAAAGAGGTTACTGCTTGTGTTCTCCTCTAGGATTTTTATGTTTTCTTATCTCACATTTAGGTCTTCATTCATTTTGAATTTATTTTTGTGTATGGTGTAAGAAAGTGGTTCAGTTTCATTCATTTGCACATTGTTGTAGAGTTTTCTCAACACCATTTGTTGAAGAGACTGTCCTTTTTCCTGTGGATATTTTTTCCTGCTTTGTTGAAGATAAGTTGATTATAGAGTTGTGGGTCCATTTCTAGGTTTTCTGTTCTATTCCATTGATCCAGGTTTCTTTGTGCCAATACCATACTGTCTTGGTCACTCCAGCTTTGTAATATACCTTGAAGTCTGGAATTGTGATACCTCCAGTTTTGCTTTTCTTTTTCAGGATTGCTTTGGCTATGTGAGGTCTTTTGTTATTCCATACAATTTTTTGGATTGTTCTAGCTCTGTGAAAAATGTTAGTGGTATTTTGATAAGGATAGCATTAAATGTGTAGATTGCTTTGGGTTCATAGACATTTTAACAATGTTTGTTCTTCCAATCTATGAGCATGGAATATTTTTTTATTTCTTCATGTCCCATCTTCAGTTTCTTTCGTAACTGTTCTATAGTTCTGAGAGTATAGATATTTTCCCTTTTTGGCTAGGTTTATTCCTAGGTATCATATGGGTTTTGGTGCAATTGTAAATGGGATCAATTCCTTGATTTCTTTTTCTGCTGCTTCATTATTGGTATATAGAAAAGCAACCGATTTCTGCACATTGATTTTGTATCCTGTGATGGAATTTGTGTGTCAGTTCTAGTGAAGTTTTGGTGGAGTCTTTTGGTTTTTGTACATACAGTGTCATGTCTTCTGCAAGTAGTAAAAGTTTCACTCCTTCCTTAACAATTCGGATGCCTTTTATTTTGATTTGTTATCTGAGTGTTGAGGCTAGGACTTCCAGTACTGCGTTAAATAACAGTGATGAGAGTGAGCATCTCTGAATTATTCCTGACTTTAGAGGAAAAACTCTCGTTTTTGCCCATTGAGGATGATACCAGCTGTGGGTCTTTCATATATAGCCCTTATGAGGTTGTAGTATGTTCCCTCTATACCAACTTTGTTGAGGGTTTTATTAAGAATGGATGCTGTATTTTTTCAAATGCGTTTTCTACATCTATTGACAGGATCATATGGTTCTTATCCTTTCTTTTATTAATGTGGTGTATCATGATCATTGATTTGCAAATATTGAAGGACCCTTTCAACCCAAAGATAAATCCCACTTGATTGTGGTTAATGATTCTCTAATGTACTGTTGGATTTGATTTGCTAGTGTCTTGTGGAGAATTTTTGTATCCATATTCATCAGGGATATTGACTTGTAATTCTCTTTTAAATTGGGGTCTTTGTCTGGTTTTGGAATCAAGGTAATGCTGGCTTTGTAGAAAGAGTTTGGAAATTTTCCTTCCATTTCTATATTTTGGAACACTTTGAGAAGAATAGGTATTAACTCTTTGTTTAAATGTTTGATAGAATTCCCTTGGGAAGCCATCCAGTCCTGGACTTTTGTTTTTTGGGAGAATTTTGATTACTGATTTCATTTCTTTGCTGGTTATGGGTCTGTTAAAGTTTTCTATTTCTTCCTGTTTCACTTTTGGTAGTTTATATGTTTCTAGGAATTTATTCATTTCTTCCAGATTGCCAAATTGATTGCCATATAATTTTTCATAATAATCTCTTATAATTGTTTGTATTTCTATGGTATTGGTTGTGTTCTCCTCTCTGATTCATGATTTTATTTATTTGGGTTTTTTTCTGTTTGATAAGTCTGTCTAGGGGTTTATCAATTTATTAATTTTTTCAAAGAACCAGCTCCTGATTTAATAGATCTGTTCTACTGTTTTGTTTTGTTTTGTTTCTCTACCATTTATTTTTGCTCTAATCATTATTATTTCCTTTCTTATACTGCCTTTAGGCTTCATTTGTTGTTGTTCTAGCTCTTTTAGGTGTGATGTTAGGCTGCATACTTGAGATTTTTCTTGCTTCTTGCCGTAGGCCTGTATTACTATATACTTACCCCTTATGACTGCTTTTGCTGCAACCCAAAGGATTTAGACTGCCATGTTTTCATTTTTATTTGTTTCCATGTATTTTTTTTTATTTCTTCTTTAATTTTCTGGTTAACACATTCATTCTTTAGCAGATTGTTTTTTAACTTCCATGTATTTGTAGCCTTTCCAAAATAAATTTTTGTGGTTGACTTCAAGTTTCATAGCAGAAGCTTGTGGTTGGAAAAATATGCATGGTACGATATCAATATTTTTGTACTAGTGAAGGCTTGATTTATGACCCAGTATGTGATCTCTTATGGAGAATGCTCCATGTGCACTCGAAAAGAATGTGTATTCTGCTGCTTTAGGAGAAAATGTTCTGAATATATTTGTTAAGTCCATCTGGTATAGTGTGTCATTCAAAGCCATTGTTTCCTTCCCGATTTTTTAGATGATCTGTCCATTTATGTAAGTGCGGTGTTAAATTCTCCTATTATTGTATTATTACTAATAGGTTACTATTTGTTTGTTATTAATTGTTTTATATAGTTTCCTTCTTTCAAGTTGGAGGCATAAATATTAACAATTGTTAGATCTTCTTGTTATATAGACTCCTTCATTATGATATAATGCTTTTCTTCATCTCTTATTGCAGCCTTTGATTTAAAATATTGTTTGTCTGATATAAGTATTGCTACTCCAGCTTTCAATTGATGTCCATTAGCATGATAGATCATTCTCCATCCCCTCACTTTCAATATGCAGATAACTTAGGTCTAAAATGAGTCTCTTATAGCAGCATATAGACATCTTGTTTTTAATCCATTCTGACACCCTATGTGTTTTGATTGGATATTTAGTCCATTTATATTCAGAGTAATTATTGATACATATGAATTGAGTGTGACATTATTACTTGTTTTGTTATAGTTTTTGGAGATTTTCTCTGTTTCTTTCTACCTTTGTCACTTTTTGTCTTTCTTTCCCACTCAGAGAGTCCCCTTTAATATTTCTTGCAGGAATGGTTTAGTGGTCACTAACTCCTTTAGGTTTTATTTATCTGGGAAACTCTTTGTCTCTCCTTCTATTCTGAATGACAGAATTGCTGGGTAGGGCAGTCTTGGCTGCATATTTTTCCCATTCAGCACATTGAATATATCATGCCACTCCCTTCTGGCCTGCCCAGTTTCTGTGATGAGGTCTACTGTGAACCTCATCTGCTTTCCCTTGTTTGTTAGGGATTTATTTTCCCTTGTTGCTTTCAGGATTCTTTCCTTATCTCTGCATTTCACAATTTTTACTATTATATGTCTTAATTTTGGCCTGCTTTTGTTGATTTTGATGGGAGTTCTCTGTGCATCCTGGATTTGGATGTCTGTTACCTTCCCCAGATTAGGGAGGTTTTCAGCTATAATTCCCTCAAATAAACCTTCTGCACCCTTTTCCCTCTCTTCTCCTTCTGGGACTCCTATGATACAAATGTTATTACACTTTATGGAGTCACTGAGTTCCCTAAGTCTATATTTATGATCTAATATTTTTCTTTCGCTTTTTTTTTAAATTTTTTTTTCAACGTTTATTTATTTTTGGGACAGAGAGAGACAGAGCATGAACGGGGCAGGGGCAGAGAGAGAGGGAGACACAGAATCGGAAACAGGCTCCAGGCTCTGAGCCATCAGCCCAGAGCCTGACGCGGGGCTCGAACTCACGGACCGCGAGATCGTGACCTGGCTGAAGTCTGATGCTTAACCGACTGCGCCACCCAGGCGCCCCGCTTTCACTTTTTTTCCTAGCTTAATTATTTTCCATAATTTTGTCTTCTGTGTCACTGATTAGTTCCTCTGATTCTTCCACCGTTGTGGTAATTAAACCTAGTCAGTTTGAATCTCAGCAATTGCATGTTTCATTTCGTCCTGACTAGTTTGTAGGGTTTTTAAAATTTTTTATTTTAATTTTTTTTATCTCTGTGGTAAGGGACTCCTGGTGTCTTCTATACCTGTCTCAAGCCCAGTTAGTACCATTATGGTTGTTTCTTTAAATTCTGGATCAGACATATTACTTATACCTGTTTTAATAAGATCTGTGGCCATGACCTTTTCTTGGTCTTTTGGGATCAGTTCCTGCATCTTGGCATTTTGCCTAAGTCTCTGTCTTCTGTGTATTAGGAAAGCCTGTTATGTTTTCTGCTCCTGAGAGTAATGGCTTTATGAAAAAGAGGTCATATATATACTGTCCAGGGCGCTTCAGGAAGTGTTTTGGTATATGCTGGCATACTCTGTTGCTGTGTTTGACTGCTCTTTCCCTCAGGTCAGACCTTTGCAGAGTTTTTCATTGCCTGCAGTGGGGAATGCTTGGACCTTGATCAGAGTGTGGTGAGTTTTAACTAGGTGTGCTCTTGTCTGCTTGTTAAAAGGGACCTGATCTTATTTCCACTAGAGCTGAAGTTTTGCAAAACTGTATGGCCAGTTGCCATGGTGTGTGCAGAGGATCTGTGCTGGTCTTCTGGGGAGGGGCCCACTGTGCTTCTTTCTCAGGCACACTTGGTGGAGAAAAAGAGGACCTACAGAGTGCAGAGAAGTGGGGCTTGGTGTAAGCAGTTTAAGCTGACACTGTTGGAGCTGTGCTACTTACTGAAGTTAGTTTATGCTGAGGGGCAGTGGAGAGAAATGGTGCCAGCCTCTTCCCTGGTCTCAGAGAGGGGAGTGTTCACCTGATGCTGTTCACGAAGCCCTCCCCAAAGAGCGAACAATCTCCCCTCATGTGTTCCAGGTGTCCCTCATATTCCTGTCTGCACCTTGTCTGTGTTGAGGCCTCTGCCTGCACAGCAGTGCAATGCACCTTGGGGTCTATCCAGGCTGGCCAGCTGATTATTAAAACTCTTAAATTTAAGGACCTATGGTGGTGCAGACTCACACTGGTCCTCTACGGGAGGGTCTTGCTGCAATGGGACTGATGCAGGTTTGTCCCAGGAGGGCAGCTGCACCAAATTGCAGATGCATGGAATTTGGAGGAAAATGTAGCAAAGAGCCAGTGTCCAGTTAGTCACCTTCAGCAGGTGTTTCTGCATCTACGCTGAGAATCTGGGGAGGGTAATGGTGTCTGCCGCCTCTTTTCTCCCTGGAGAGGCAATGCCACCTCTCCCAGATGCATTCCCAGTACTGGGAATGATCTCTCCCAGTACGTCCCAGGGGATCCGCAGATCCTGATGTCTGCCCTCCTTCTCCACTGGACAACTGCAGCATCCTCAGGGCTCCACACTGCCCACACTGTGGCCTTCTAAACCCCTGAGCTCTGTTGATTGCAAAAACTCATGAAAATCAGCCAATTTTCCCAGTAATAGCGTTGGAGCATTGTTCTCCTTATGTGACCCCCTGTGTGTTTCTCTCTCTTTCTCCTCTTTCTGTGACCAGCTCCCTTCCCTCTACAGCACCCAAGATCCACTTCTTCCCCCAACTATGTCTCCAACACCCCTTCCCATGATATGACCTCTTCTCTCCCTCTAGTTGTGCAGTTTGTTCTGTCAGTTCTCAGATCAAATTTTTGGGTATTCCAAATGATTTGATATTTATCTAGTTGTGTTCAAGGGAAAATGCAAGACTAGGTTCCTCCTAATAATCTTCCATCTTAGCTTCTCAGGCCTATTGGAATTAAATTCATGAACATGATCATCAGTCTTAGTGGAAGTTATTTTGGATGAAGAAATATAAAATTGGAGTATTTGGTAAATTCTTTTGTGTTCCCCAATATCCATTCTTATCTTCTCCTCCAGAGTAACAGAACCTCCAATTTTTATCTGTACACCTGTTCTCCAAAATTAAGCCAACATTTCTCAACTACCATCACAAGTAAATGTAGTCATATTTTAAATTTATAGATAACATAGCACAACTTCCTAGTAATGCTCTTTATTTCTCCTTTCCTTTCACCCAGTTATTGGAATGTGAATATGATGATAAGCTGTCTTTGACCGTGATAAATGCAACACTTTATGGATATCAGAGCAGCAAGAGAGAAGGGACATGGGTTTTGAAAACTTATCAGAAAGGTGTTGCCACAACAGCTCCAACTTTTATAAGAAAAAGATAATTTGCTTTTTCTTAGTCTTTTGTTAATTTTGGATATCTGTTGTAGCAGCTGGGCTTATATCCATACTAGCACACAGCAATTATAAAATGAGAGCAAGATGCAAAAATAGAGAAGCTTATATAGAATACATGTTTCTTAACAAAAAAAAATACATTGGATTCATAGTGCATTCAATAATAACGATCTTTCCTCTCTTATAATAGGAAGGAAGAAGGACAGGGTATTCACAGATATAGGTAATTTTGTATGGTTGCATTGAAAAACTCCTGTGCTATTTAATGCATATCTTCCATAAAGACTTGAGGATTTGATGGGAGGAAGAAAGACTTGAGATTTAAGAAGATTGCAGAGTTTGTGTGTGTGTGTGTATGTGTGTGTGCATGCATATATGTGCCAATTATGAGAATGAGGTAAAGGAAAAACTTGAGTAGAATTGCCAGTTTGCTTCCATTTGATATTATTTCATCTTAAATTTATAATTAAACTTATTTCTCCAGCAGTGCTTGATTGCTGAGGTGAAAGTACAAGGAAATTAGATAGTTGGGTTAGCCAGCTTTACCATATTAGTGTGATGAAAAAACAGCAGAGAAAAAAGGATTTGTGATATCACTAAAAGTGCTATTGAGATGGTTAATTCTGTTTAGGTCAGACATGATGACTCTCCTGTGCTAAGTGGTAGACTGGAAAGCCTGCTTCATCCTGGTATGGTTAAAATGCAGACATCTAAGAGATTGATCAAGAGTCTGATATCTCCTCCATTCTGCTCATATCCCCCTTTTCTCCGGAAAGGATCCATGCTCTTGTTTTTTGCTTTTTGTGGGTTTTGTTTTGTTTTGCTATTACAATGAATTCAAGAAAATCAGATACGACATAGTAAGAATTCAATGTCTGTTTTTTGAATGAATGAATGAACACATAGTCCACCTAATCCCCTGTGTATTCCGTTTTCTATACCTAGGTTTGTGCTAGTATATTGAGTGCTAAGTACCACAAAATATAAGTGTAATGGAAATAGATTGAAATAGGCCACAAAAGTTTTCCACCTTATGATTTCTTTAGGGGAATACCCAGGTATTTCTGATCTATTTCATTTTACTGTACTTAGAATTGTCATAGAGATTTTTCACTCATCTGTATCTAGCTGATGAATCCATATTTGGTGATTGTATTTTCTATGCTTCGCTTGCTATGTTATATTCAGATAGCTTAAATCCACCGTTGTTTTTTTCTATTTCATGATTAAAGTTAAGATTCCACTTGATCATGATCAGTAGAAGTTTAGCCTGAAGATCTTTGTCAAATGGCATTTAAGTATCCATTCCATTCTTTCCTTTGGGAGTCACCCATTCCTTAGGATTTCCATCAGCTGTGGCATTTCCTTTGCAGTGAGTCTCTGGTGCAACATGGCTGCATATGTTTCTTTATGTTTTCCCAGTAACTGACACAAAAGAAAAACATCTGGAATGCAGTCTCTAACTGCCATTCAATCTATCTTTTTTGAGGGGAGGGAGTATTCTTAGATATTTTCACCCAAAGGAAATAAATTTTCTTTGAGCTACCAGAAAATAGCTCAAAGAAAGCTATTTGTGACTCATTGTTTAGGATTCCATGGGATTAGAACATTTGCACAAAAATAAAACTGAAATGTAGAAGTATATCAACCAAAATTTCATATTTCAGAATGTCTACACAGGGCTTTATAAACATCAATTAACAATCTTCTGTGAACAATCTTCTGTGAACACAAACAGCCCTGTTAGCTCTTTCAAAACCAGGCTGTAAGATTTCCAGCTTTTAAGTGCCAAAGCCATGGAAGAATTTAATCCCTGCCCCCAGAGATTATAGATCATGTAAACAATTTTGAGAAACAACAATCAGAAAGCAATATTTGCAATGTGTTTTGTATGTGTATGGGAAGAGTGAGACCAAAGAGAACAGAGGTGTGGAACAAGGGTAAGAAGATATAAGCCAATTATCATTTGTAGAGTAAGCTTTCCTTTATTGTGCTAACTTCTGGCCACTTTGGGTTTCAGGTTTCTTTTAATGCCTCTCAGGATCTCATCTACAGTAAGACTTTATATTATGATTATCACATGAGAAGTTGAAAAATACTATAAAATCATTGTCTCCTCAGTGTTCTGTATTACTTTTAAGAGGCTGTGCTACTTTAGGGGTGCCTGGGTGGTTCAGTCGGTCAGGCATCCAACTTTAGTTCTGGTCATGATCTCACAGACCATGGGTTGGAGCCCTGCATCAGGCTCCGTGCTGACAGCTGGGAGTCTGGAGCCTGCTTCAGATTCTGTGTCTCCCTCTCTCTCTATGCTCCTCCCCTGCCTGCACTCTTTCTCTCTCTCTCTCAAAAATAAAATTAATAAAAAACATTAAAAAAAAGAGGCTGTGCTATTTTAATGAACACAATCCAAACTCTGACATTGGAGGCACCTAAAGTTACTATCTTACTTAATGATGTGCTGGTAAGGGGAACCAAAGAGTAAGCCAGGAAAACTGGAGGAATAGGAGAGAAGAAAAAAGAAGGAAAAAAGTCAGAGGAAGTCAGAAAATCAGAGGGAATAAATGGAAAACACTATGTGCAGAAAAATATGAGAAATAACAATCACTGAGACCTAATACAGTGAATCAATGAATGAACAGCATTCCTCCATGCCTAATTCATCTTCACTTGTGATGAATATTTACTGAAATCAGTTCTCTTACCTGAGGGATATTCTCTTCATAACTTATAGCTACAGTAATTGTCAAAGAAATGTATAAGCATCCATTACCATCAGATATGTCTAAATATTTATTTGGAATCTGTAATTATAGGAATTGTAAGCACTGAAGTTTACAATACTTAGACAACTGGGATGCATCACCCTTATGGTTATCAAATATGCTCCCTTAAACCCAATGTCAATTTTTCTGCTGGGCAAGTTTTGGAATAAACTGTGATCATGGGTAAAACTAGATGTACTTGGTCTGAAGACCTTGGAAATCAAAAGTTTATGTTTTATATGTATATATATTAATATAAATTGAGGTGTGTGAATTAAACACATAAGCAAATTTAATGAAATATTATGGCTAACAAGCAAAAAGCAACAATTTAACATGCCCGTTACCTTCTTTAAAATGTATGTTAAATATTTGAATTATATTCCTAGGTAGCTTCATTTTGGCCCATTTTAATTGTATGTAAATTTCCCCTTCCTTTCAGATGGCTAATTTTTACCAACATGTGAAAATCTTCTTCCAGATTCCACTGTAATAAAACGTTAGATCAGTAGCTGCTAATGTCCATGCTTATTTCTTTTATTTCTCTGGAATCTCAAAAAACACATCAGGTCACTGGCTTTAAGCTTCTCAAAAAATATTTTAGATTAGAATTTTAAAAACTCAATTGGAATTTATATTATTATACACTTCACGTAATTAACATATGTGTAGCCAATTTGTCAAAAAGAGACTCTTGAAAAATGAGAACAGATCTTTAAAAATAAATGAGTAAAAACTAAATTTTTTTATTGATTCACAACTATTTTTCCTTTTTCCTTTAAATAATGTAAATGTGGGCAGTCCTTGTCTTGCTCAATACTGTTATCACATTATAAATGTAGAAGCTGAAAGAGTGCAAAGTGATCTTAATAGCAAATGGGAAATTTATGATTCTCCCATTACCTTCAATGAGTTTGGCAAACAATTTAAATGTCAGTTATAATTGTATGGAGATATTTAAAAATAGTAAATCACAGTTTAATTTTATATAGTATAACTTCAAACATTAAAAACATTGAGCATTGAGATGTTATATATCTTGGTAAAAAATACATGTCTGTGATAGTTTGAAAAGTGTTTGGCTCCTTGTCAGTATAACTTACAGTACACAGTGAGGATCTTTTCTATGCCTTGTGGAATGTCATACTCCTTTCTAAGTCTGGATCCACTTCCAACATTTTATCCTTTGTGCTTTCAAAGTCATGAAATAGCTCTGAGAATTGCTTTAATGTTAAGTTTTTGCCCATATCACTTCTGAGATATCTTCATCTTTTTCATCACAACCATTTTCTGTCATCATTTATGTCAGTAAGTGTACCTTCACTAAGTTCCTCTGGATGCATTCCTAGCATGTGTCAAACAGCTGCAGTGTCGACCATCCCACGAGCAGCTATTTCTTTTGCAACCCCATTTATGTTTGATTTAAAACCTGCAAAATCATTTTCACAGTGTAGTAAAAATTTCTGCTGTACTACATGCATTTTATTCTGTTACTTCCTGTCATCATGGTTGAATATTTTCCACTGCATGCTTTAAGTCATGTTTTCCCAAAATTCATCTGAAGAAATTTCATGATCTGCCATTGTAGCATCAATAACTTGTCTATGATAATAGGTTTAAAATGTTGAAATATATATAGCTTGACTTTTTGTCCACGCTTAAGGAGCTGAAATGACAAATAGTTTGCTAAGCAATGAACAGTGAATTCCTAGAGGTCAGTAACCATAAGTCACTCAACAATTCTCACCAGAACCTAACTGTGCATGTGTGGTAGATTCCAATATGTATAATGTATCCAATAAAAATATATTTGATTTACTAAAATTATGAAATATTATCTTTCATCTTTATATAAAATTATAGACTCATAAAATCTATAATTACATTGATGTTATGACACTAACAAGATTTGATAGAATCATAACAGACACAGTGAAACTAAATTTTTTTCTTTGAATATTTCCTAGAAAAAAACAAAGGTCATGTTTATGTGCCTTCCTCATTCCTTGGAATGTAAGTTGAACAGCTATTCTTCCCATATTCTTTCCTTTTAAGTATTTCTAGGAAATAAATGCCCTTTACCTCTGAGAAAAATTATTTGTGTCTTTGACTCCACTCTTGCTTCCTGCCAGCTCAGTTAAGTTTTATGATTCTCCTCTCTAATCCATTGTGTAAATCAATAGTGGTCTGGATGTGTTTATTCTCACACTATAACATTTTTGGTTTAGTGATTAATATGCATTCTTGCTTCTCTAAAAATAAGAAACTTAGGTTGAGATTTTATTGTCTTTATGCATCCCAGTTTGACAATTATAAATGGCAATATCTAACCAACAAAATCAGACAAATGAAAAGTAATGAAACATAAATCCAGGAAACCACACCACTATGGTGAATGAAATCTTTCCTCTAAGTGGAATGTAAATAATACTTGATTTTGTATATAATAGACAGGTGTATAGAGATAGCATTTCATGTTAAATAAGAAGTCTGATTAATTCTGCATCAGTGAGGTAAACTCTCTCTTCAGTGTTTATGAATAATTAGCAAGCAGTCATACTTTTTAAAGTGAGTATTGTGCCTGTGTCACTACCTAACATCAGTTGATATTTTATTCATCATAACTTATTTGAAGTATACAGATGACCTTCAAACAACATGGAGGTTAAGAACGCTGACCTGCACAATTGAAAATCTGTGTATAACTTTTGACTCCCTCCAAAATTATCTACTAATACCCTACTGTTGACTGGAAGCCTTACCAGAGACATCAACAGTTGATTAACACATATTTTGTATGTTATATGCCATCTTCTTATAATCAAGTAAGCTAAAGAAGAGAAAATGTTATTCAGAAAATCATAAGAAGGAGAAATTACATTTAAAGTATTGTATTGAAAAAAAAAATCCACATAGAACTGGACCCACACAGTTTAAACCACTGCTGTTCAAGGGCCAACTATACATATTTTAGAAGCAGTAGTTTAAATAACTATGCAGAAATGTATCCAAAGTATTTTTTTCAAATCAAATCTCCAATATTGCTCAAGGAAAAGGAATTAATTCTTGTTTATCCAAGTAGAGGGAATCTTCTCTAAAAACTCTCTATTTGTCTTTACTTTTTATATTTATCAGTCTGAACTTGTTAGACAACAAAACTAGTGAAAACCGGTTCAATGTTACTTTCCAGTTTTCTCTCACCTGGTTTCCTTCAACTTGTGAAAAGAAACAAAAACAATATATAAAACAACCAAAAAAATGTTATGTTTCCACAGGCAATTAATACATTAAAGGGAATTCGAAAACAAGCACTAAAACTCTAATCATGAAATAAATGTTTTTATTTATTTAATTTATTGATTTGTTTTCTGCATTAAGTATGAATAAATCTCAACATTTCTAATGGAGCAAATATTTTTATATTTAAGGATTGATGAATTCTTAAATTCTTATTTTTTAAGTTTATTCATTTATTTTGAGAGAGACAGAGCCCACGTGCATGCATATGAGTGGGTGAGGGGCAGAGATAGAGGGAGAGAGAGAGAATCCCAAGCAGGCTCCAGACTGAGAATGCAGAGCTCCATGCAGGACTTGATCTCACAAACCATGAGACCATGTCCTGAACAGAAATCAAGAGTCAGTTTCTTAACCAACTGAGCCACCCAGGTGCCCCTGAATCCTTAAATTCTTAATTCTTATTGAGTTGCAAATTTTTCAGTTATTGCTGAAATTTTAATATCTGAGTTCTCTTGCTTGAACTAAATTGTGGATAAATCTCTTGAGGTTGAAGTAATGGAAGGGAGAAAAGTAAAAGCACTGGTTGAAATTATATCAAGTAAAGCAAATCACAGTCCCCAGTATTTCCGACATCCAGAGTGAACATATCATTTATCTTTCCCATTGGAAAACTTCTGAGAGTCAAAGGAAGTTCTATTATAATTACATTGGGGAAATACAAGTAAACTAGTCCTGTCCTTTTTCTGGCACACCTGAATGTAAATCCTTCCTGTAAATGAAATGATGAGCTCACATGGGTATAGATCCTGCATTCATCCATCTTTGATTCATAGACCTTTGAATTCTTGACTCCTTGCACCTTTCAAGTATTTACTATATTAAAATACAGTGAAATATAAAGAAAATAAGGGTAAACCATGGCAAAGCAAAAAGAAAGAAAGAAAAAAGAAAGGATAGGAGAAAGGAAGGGAAAGGGAAAAGTTTAGGAATCCATGTACCACAAGGGGCATCTGGGTGGCTCAGTTGGTTAATGATCTGACTGTTGATTCCAGCTCAGGTCATAATCTCATGGTTCGGTAGTTCAAGTCCCGCATCAGGCTCTGTCCTGACAACATGGAGCCTGCTTGGGATTCTGTCTCCCTCTCTCTCTGCTCCTCCCCCCACTCACTCTCTTTCTCTCAAAAGTAAATAAAAAATAAACTTAACAAAAAAAAGAATCCATGTACCACTTATTCAAAAAATGAGATCTAGGATATTTGTATTTGAAGAAGGAACAGAAATTTAAAGAAATTTTTATTCGTATATAACCCTGTTTCCATTAATAAACACATTGATATATTTTAAATATGAGTGAATGGGAAGTAGGGAATGGATGAAAACCACAGTTCCTATATCACATAATTTGCTGGTACAGTGTACTATCAGTCAATCTATTTTTTGTTAACCTCCATCTTAATTCTGCCCTCATCAAAAATTCTTTATGACCAAACTGTGGCTTTGTAAAATCACATGCATAATCCTGTGGTGATGCACACACCCTAGAGCACCTTGTAAACTGCTTTTTGTGAACATCTAACTTGGATCGACATTAAATTTGTTTAATTCTTTTCTTTATGAACTTCTAACATATTGTATCAAAGCTCAGGCAGGCGCTCTTATATCACATAAGTGGAAATAAAGAGATAAAGGTTCATTTTATAGAAAAAAAAAGATGTTGAATATAAAGTTGTGAGATAGCCCTTGTAAATACAGATACTTTGCCTGTTATGTTACTTTTTTTCGCTGCAGTCATAGATATATTTAGTTATTGCAACTAAGTGTGTTTCATTCATTAATATTTCATTTTCAGTTACAGTGACACTCCAGTTTCACCACAGGCTTTTAAAATTACAGACAGTCATGAAATTGCCTCCTACTCCAAAAAGATAAAATAGTTCCCCCATTAAAGGAAACTTGTTAAATGTCATTTCCGTAGCTTGCCATTGCATATCTAGCCATCTCCTTCCATTTCTCAGCAACAAATCATTAGCTAAGAACTGGAGTGAGACCTCATTATCACTCACACTAAACTATTTTCACAAAATGTGTTAGAAGAAATTTACTAGTCTGCCCTGAAGCATTATCAAAGAATTGGTACTGAAATGCATTTGTCAAGATAAAGCAGCAAAGTACATTTTGTGATATGGTCTCTATTTTTAATCAATGTGTGCTGGCTCATTCGCTAATCCATACAATTTAGTAATTGGCAGTAGTTTTCTGTCATGTGTGCAAATTTGCCCTGGACTTTTGTAACTATAAAATACTAACGAGCCTACAATTTTGTGTCTGTTTTCAATATATAAAATATAAATATAGACAATCATTTGTCTATTGAGTAGTCTTTTACTATCTTGCCATGAATTAGTAGAGGAAATGTTTATGATACAGCTTAAACTTATACTGAAGTTATAGTATAGCTTGTAAGGGAAAACATGCCATTTCTAAAAATGAATTGCTTGCAAATTTGATTATATAAATTAAAATTTTCTAAATAAAATAATTATCAAAAAGTCAAAGACAAACAAGAACCTGAGAAAAATATAAAAGTTAAATGGCTAAATTTGTTAACATTCAAAGAGTGCTTATATAGTCCTTATTAGGACTGAAAACACAATATATAAATGGGTAAGGAAAAAGCAAAATATAAATGGACAATGAATTTGAAAGGTGTTTAAAATCATTATAATTAAATAATGCTAAATAAAATAACAATGAGGTAATATTATCCACCTGAGCAAAATCTTAAAATATACTTAAATATACTTAAAAATATAAAATAAGACAAAAGAAGCCATTAGACCTTATTAATAGAAGCACAAAATGATACTTTTTTTTTTGAGAAATATTTGGGAAAATAAAACTTGGCTTTCTCATTAACCAAGCAAGTTTACGTCAAGGCAGATAAAGATACAGATATATTTACATATATTCTGTGAATAAATATGTCTAAACAAATATGGAAGCCTAAAGCATAAAAATGTTACCAACTAACTCTTTGTCATAGTAAAAAAGACCTAGGAATAATCAGTGCCCATAGCAGCAAATTTCGTCAGTTAATGATTTTGTTAAATAAAATAGGACAGAGCTTTAAAAATCAGATCATCTTGTATATATTCCTATGCAATTTTTTAAAAGTTGCAAATGTGTACATGTAATGCATGCAATATGAAAGTACATTTATGACTTGTACTTGTTTTCATGTGTGGAGGGTCACTACATGCTAATAATGGCCTATTCTGGAGAGTTGGATTCACATGAAATTCTATTTTTTGAGGAGGAAGACGACTGGAAACTTTGCTTTGCTTTAAAATTTTTGTTTCTTTATTATAATCTAAATATATTATTATTTCACCAAAATGATAAAATGATAAAGGTACTGAGATTTTAGGGACACCTGGGTGGTTCAGTCAGTTAAGCTTCCCACTCCTGATTTCAGATCTCATGGTTGGTGAGATCAAGCCCCAATCTGGCTCCATGGGATCAGTGCTGAATCCCATGGGATTCTCTTTCCCTCCTCTCTCTGCCCCTTCCCCACTTGCGCTGTCTCTCTCTCTCTCTCTCTCTCTCTCTCTCTCTCTCTCTCTCTCTCTCAAATAAATAAATAAATAAATAAATATTAAAAAAAAGGGGGGGCTGACTTTTTAAATCTAAAATGCTCATAATGATCTCATGTTTATATGATCTCTATTTGATATTTAAAAATGTATAACATGGACATACAAAAGCAAAACTCAAAATTGTATCAATTACTGGCCGCAGGGAGAGAAATAATATGAAGAACACTCTCTAGGTGAATAAGGTAATCCTTTGCTGCAATGTCTTCACTGCCTGGAATGAATAATGGGTAAACCGTATCCTCACAACCTCAAACAATAAAGGTAAAATCGCCACCGGACGATCAGGCTTATTATCAGAGAATGTAATTAGACCTAATTACATCCCAGACTTATTTTCCCTAATATTTCATTCTCCTGGTACTCATGCATATTGATTATACCACATAATCATGGGCTTACTGATTTGTTGCCTTTTAATTGGTCTCTAGTGTTTCACTGATGTGTATTTCTCTTCCGGATATCACTGTGGGGCTTTTTTTTTTTTTAAATGCCTTCCTCATATTCCTTAGTACAATTGACAATCAGGAAATGTTTCTTTAATGAAAATAGAGTGAGGCAGAAGCTTTTCAGCATAGACTATTAAATCACTTAATTAAGAGGAGAAACCCAATAGGAAAGATGAGATTCTGGCTGTCAACTGGATAAAAATAAAAGAAAAGTAAGTGAAAACTGTAAATGTAAGGATGAACGAAAGAATCTAGGTTCAGTAACTTAACTGGGAAATGAGGGATGGTCACACAAAATAATTTTGAATAAATTTTCTAAGTCTAGTCATGGGAAAGGGGTGAAATATCCTAGGTGTTCACATGGCTCATTAAAACATTTTTAAATTATTTATTTATTTACTTTTAAATGTATTTATTTAAATTCAAGTTAGTTAACATACAGTGTAGTATTGGTTTCAAGAGTAGAATTTAGTGATTCATCACTTACATACAATACCCAGTGCTCACATGGTCCATTTTAAAGCACTGATAACAGATATGTTTCATGACCTATAATAAAATGAAAAAAAAAAAAAAATTAAGAGATCCTCTTTTTGCAAGGACAACTTAGAGTCAACATCTCTAGATTATTTCTATGTATGCATTTTTTTCCTAATTAATTTTCTTTATCTCAAAAAACAGTAGGGATAAATTTTCTAAATTAGTTCTTATATTTTGATCACTGTGATAGAGAATATATTAATAAATCTCATACTTTGTTATTGAACAGGAATAAAAACCAGGAAAAATAAATTTCAAATAAAATCATGCATATATCTAAAGCCTTGTAAAATGCATTGGAAAATATTACTCCATAGGAAATATGTGTAACTCTTAAATATCTGGAAAAATAATATTATTTTAAAATTTGCTAAAGGCATTTGTTTATATACAGGTCTAATTCCATGCCAACATTAAAGTTTTAACAGATATGATACACATAAGCTAACACGTATTATGAAAAGCTTCCAGGACTTTAGTAACACTCATTGACAAACATTATTTTTATAAATATTTCATCAAATAACTTTAAGGTGTTGAACAATTGAACCTGTATCATATTTCTTTTTGTGTGTAGTCAATAACAAAAACAATGCTTTTCTCAAGTTGTTTAACTTGTAAATACCTTTCCCTTTCTCTATAATAGTTGACTGTGATTTTTTGATACAGAAAAGGGTTCATGTAATGAAGTGTGAGTCAAGATGGTTATCTTTGTGAGGGTAAGGATTCATCTTTGTGCCTCATATCTTATTCAAGAATATTTATACAATACTTACTATGTTAGGCACTGTTTTAGGCACATAATAAATGTTAACTGTCTTTAGTCTTCCTACAACTCTATGATATAGGTATCATTATAATCCCTACTGTGCAGGTGAGGAAACTGAGACAGAGGGGTAATGTGTCCAAGGTTCCACAGGCAGTAAGTGGAGGTTTAAATAGCAGTGCTTGTATTTCAGATTTTGTATTCTTAACCAGTATAAAATTTTTCATCCCTATAAACTCTGGTAACATGTTTAGATGAATATAACTGAATAGAACTTTTCAAAGTAATTAGTCTAGTATGTATATAAAGCCACATTGAACTCCAAATTTGGTAGTTTTGCTAAGCATTCTATATATGATTTGCTTATTTCATTAAACAGTATCAGTTCTTAATTCAGGACTAGAATTCAGTAAAATTACTCCAAGGAAACTTACTTTGAGTAACTGTAAACTTATTATTGTGATATATCACAATATTTCACAATATACTTTTCACAAAATATATCACAATAATGAACTTAGACATATATAAATATAAACGTTCATAAAATAAAAGTCAGTTACCCATTACTCAGTTTTTTCAATCGTAACTAAGGAATTGTAATTATCTGTCCAAAGACACCTTACTTTTTTCCTGATATTCACTATGCCCAGATGCACCCTCAGAATCTTTCTCAACACAAAATTTCCATCACCATTGCCAATATATTCAAGGTGAATATATATTACAAGAGAAATCAGAAGGCATGTATAAATTATGGAGAGACTTATATAGTATGATTCTATTTTCTAAAACTAAACCAGACTATACATATGTATACATATGATTGTGTAAGATTGTATGGTGAATGAGAAAGAGTAGACTACAAGTTTTTAATATTGCTTATCTCAAGAGAAAATGGGGGAGACCATTAATTCTTTATTCATCTTTGGATTTATTTCTATGGTGAAGCAATGAAGAAAAGAAAGAAAAAGAGAAGAAAGAAAGAAAGAGAAAGGGAGGAAAGTAAGAAAGGAAGAAAGAAACTTAAAATTAAAAAAAGGAAACAAAATAGTTGTGCCATGCTGCTTATAATTTTTATAAGATAAGAACTAAGCTTCCATCATGGAATTTTACAAGGCAGTCCTTAGAAAGAGTATTTCAGGAGGGTCCAAAGGCATGATTAGAATGTTCAAAAGAAAACGAGAGGTGAGAAACTGAAAACAATGTGCATAAATCTACTTTTTAGTAATTTTGCTATACAGTTAAAATGTAATGCAGTTAGAAAGAGGGAGATGGATTTAAGGAAGGGAATTATTGAATTATTACAATACAAATTTATTTTGTATTCTCATAAGAAGAATCCTGGTGAGGTAGAATATTGATGATATGGGAGGGAGGGGAGAATTACAAAGTAAATTCCTTCAGGAAGTCAGGGTATGGTGTCAGGGTATGGGATCTAAACAGAAGGTGCTGGTCTTGACAAGAGAATGGACAGGAGTGAAGGGAGAGAGTGGAAGCACAGAGGCAAATGGATTGGTATAATTGGTAGCTGCTTATACTTGACCCTTGAACAGCATCAAAGTTAGGGGTGCCAAACTACCATGCAGTAGAAAATCCATGCACAACATTTGATTACCCTACAACTCAAATACTCTCTACTGTTGACTGGAAGCCTTACTCATAACATAAACCATCAATTAACACATATTTGGTATGTTATACTGTATTCTTACAATAAAATAAGCTGGAGAAAAGAAAATGTTATTAAGAAATGTTAAATTAGGGAAGAGAAAATACATTTATAGTACTACACTGTATTTACCAAAAGAAATCCTCACGTAAGTGGATCCATAGTTCAAGCCTGTGTTGTTCAAGTGTCAACTGTGTTCTATTTTCTCAGTGCAATGGAAAGTAAGGTCATCATTTAAGAGTTAGGAAGATGGAAAAGGAGATGGAATTTTGAGGAGATACAAGGAAATATGGAATCTGGAAGAGAAAGAGTGAATTGACTTTGGGAACAAGAAGGGATTGCTGAGCAGTGTTCAACTTGAAGATTTTGATTATGAGTCTAGAATCAAGATGGCTTTGTGTTTCTAGCAATAATCACTTGTGTGGGCCTAGGCAAAGAGGGTAGGCTAGGTTATGCAAATACATTAGAGAATGTGCTAGAATATACTCAATTTTGTACTCAGAGTTCAGCAACCACATTTCTTTTGTCTTGTTATTGTTAGTTTCCCCTACCTTCTACTATAATAACATGTATGCAGCAGAAATGATGAGAGGTGTCACTCGCTGGTGTAATGGCTGCCTAGTGTCTGTGCATTCCCTTTGCTCAGGAATGCCTTCTGTGAGGCTAGGGATGTTTCATCGGCTTTTGTCATTTGGGGCTAAAGATAAATGATTTTGAGGCTAAATGCTTCTTGGAAGACAACTTCATAATGTAAGAACCCCACTGTGGTTTTTCATCTTTCAATATATATTTCCCTATTGTAAAGGTACCTTTTGTCTTTAAGTTTTAGTAGCTCAGTGAGATGGAAGAAAGCAGTTAATTTCATCCTCACAACATGAGGTTTACATTAATTAATAAAACACTTAATTAAAGCAATGCTCTGGGAATTCACCATGGCATTACTAGAAACAAATGTTTATTAATATAAAATGGCATCATGTACAATGTGCAGTCTTTCTTATAAATTGCTTGACTCCAGAGAAAAATCACTTTCTTAATAACCAGTGGGATAAGGCTGTAGCATAATTGTTAGAATTTTGCATTCATTTTAAATTGTGATGAAATGTATCACATGTTATAACCAACAAATTAAACTTATTTGAAGTATATGTTATGATAGCTTCTATTTTTGTCTGTTTGTATAACATAATGTATATAATATATAAAGCCAATAAGTTTTAGCTAGCATATAACATTAATTTTTTTTATTTCTCATATCTCATCATGGTACTCATAATCATTTCTAATCAGGAAAATTTGAGGAAAAAAAATTGTATGTAGAACTTTTGTTGCTAACAAGTTTCAAGTTATTTTGTTTCAATAAGATACAATGGTATTTTTGAAATATTTAACACAATCAAAGCAACAAAATGTACATTTCTTTATTTGAGAATCCCATGTTAGGCAAGGGAAAACACATCACCAGAACAATTAATAATACTACATTTTTTTCTTTTTATAAATTGTGTATATACATATAACAAAATTTATTATTTTAGCCATTGTTAAGCATACAGTTCACTGGCATTAAATATATCCACACTGTTGTGCAACCATCACCACCATCCATCTCCAAAACCTTTTTCTTCTTCTGAAATTGGAACTGTACCACTTACACAGTAACACCTCATTCTCTCCACCCCCTCAACCCCTGGCAACCACCACTCTGTTTTTTGTCTCTATGAATCTGACTACTCTAGGTACCTTATATAAGTGAAATTACATGGTATTTATCCTTTTGTGATTGGCTTATTTCATAGCTTTAAGTTACATTCATGTTGTGTCATGTGTCAGAATTTCCTTCTTTTTAAAAAATTTTTTTTTCTTAACGTTTATTTATTATTGAGAGACAGAGAGAGAGACAGAGCATGAGCATGGGAGGGGCATAGAGAGGAGGAGACACAGAATCTGAAGCAGGCTCCAGGCTCTGAGCTGTCAGCACAGAGCCCAACGCAGGCCTTGAACTCACAAACCATGAGATAATGACCCGAGCCAAAGTCAGACACTCAACCGACTGAGCCACCCAGGCGCCCCAGAATTTCCTTCCTTTTTAAAGCTGAATAACAGTCCACTATGTATATTCTACATTTTGTTTGCCCATTCATCTCTTGATGGACACTTGGATTGCTTCTACTTTGGGGCATTGTAAATAATGTTGCTATGAACATGGGTGTATAAATGTCCGTTCAAGTCCCTGCTTTAAATTCTTTGGGGGTATATACCCACAAGTAGAATCACTGGGCCATATGGTAATTCTGTGTTTAATTTTTTGAGGAACTGACATACCATTCTCTATAGCAACTGCACCAGTTCACATTCTGACCAGCAATAACTAGGGTTCCAATTTTCTTCATATCCTCGGCAACACTTGTTTTTGTCTCTCACCCTCCCTCCCTCTCTCTCTCTCTCTCTCTCTCTATGTGTCTCATAATAGCCAGTGTGAAATAGAATCTCATTGTGGTTTTGATTTACATTTCTCTTAATGATTAGTGATGTTGAGCATCTTTTCATATGCTTATTTGTAATATGTACTTTGTTTTTTGAGAAATATGTACCCAAGTTCTTTGCCTATTTTTAAATCAGATTTTTTGTTGTTGAGTTGTAGGAATTCTTTATATACCCTGGATATTAACTCCTACTTAGATGTATGATTTGCAAACATTTTTCTTATATTCTGTAAGTTGACTTTTCATTCCATTGGTAGTGTTCGTTGATGCACAAATTTCCTCCCCTTTTTTAACTACACATTTATGAAACTTTCTTCAAAGAAAAATAATTTAAAACTCAAGCTTAAAGCTAACTAAGAAGACACAAAGAAATGGAGAAACATCCCATGCTCATGGATTGGAAGAACATATATTGTTAAAAATGTTGATATACATTCAATATACACATTCAATGCAATCCTCCAAATAACAACAGCATTCCTCACAGGGCTGGAACAAACAATCCTAAAGTTTGGATGGAACCAGGAAAGACCCCAAATAGCCAAAGTAATGTTGAAAAAGAAAACCAAAGCTGGAATCATCACAATTCTGGACTTCAAGCTGTATTACAAAGCTGTAATCATCAAAACAGTATGGTATTGGCACAAGAACAGACACATAGATCAATGGAATAGAACAGAGAACCGGAAATGAACCCAAAAATATATAGCCAACGAATCTTTGACAAAGCAGAAAAGAATATCCAATAGAGAAAAGACAGTCTCTTTAGCAAATGGTGCGGAAAAACTGGATGGCAACATGCAGAAGAATGAAACTGGATCACCTTCTTACACCATACACAAAAATAAAGTCAAAATAGATGAAAAACCTCAATGTGAGACAAGAAACCATCAAAACCCTGGAGGAGAAAATAGGCAGCAGCCTCCTTGACCGTGGTAACAGCAACTTCTTACTTGGCATGTCTCCAGAACCAAGGGAAACAAAAGCAAAAATAAACTATTGGGACCTCATCAATATAAAAAGCTTCTTCATGGCAAAGGAAGCAGTCAACAAAACTAAAAGGCAACCTTTGGAATGGGAGAAGATATTTGCAAACGACATATCAGATAAGGGGTTAGTATCCAAAGTCTGTAAGAATTTACCAAACTCAACACCCCAAAAAACAAATAATCCAGTGAAGAAATGGGCAGAAGACATGGGTAGACACTTTTCCAAAGAAGACATCCAGATGGCAAACAGACATATGAAATATGCTCAATATCACTCATCATTAGGAAAATACAAATCAAAACTGAAATGAGATCCCACCTCACACATGTCAGAATGGCTAAAATTAACAACTCAGGAAACAGCAGATGTTGGTAAGGATGTGGAGAAAGGGGAACCCTATTGCACTGTTGGTGGGAATGCAAACTGGTGTGGCCATTCTGGGAAATAGTATGGAGGTTCCTCAAAAAATTATAAATAGAACTCCCTTATGACCCAGCAATTGCACTGTAGTAATTTATCCAAAGGATACAAAACTGTTGATTAGAAGGGGCACATGAACACCAATGTTTATAGCAATGATATTAACAATAGCCAAATTATGGAAAGAACCAAATGTCCATTGACTGATGAATGCATAAAGAAGATGTGGTGTATACACACAACAGAATACTACTCAGCAATGAAAAAGAATGAAATATTGCCATTTGTAGGAAAGTGGAAGGAACTGGAGGGTATTATGCTAAGTGAAATAAGTCACTCAGAGAAAGACAAATATCAGATGACTTCACTCATATGAGGACTTTAAGAGACAAAACAGATGAATATAAGGGAAGGGAAACAATGTGGAAGGATCTGGAGGGTATTATGCTATATGAAATAAATCAGCCAGATATCATATGATTTCATTCATATGCAAAATTTGAGAAATACAACAGATGAACATAGAGGAAGGGAAGGAAAAATAAGATTAAAATACAGAGGGAGACAAACCACATGAGACTTTTAAATACAGAGAATGGGAAGGGGCTTCTGGGAAGATGGTGGCATAGGAGGACGCTGGGCTACCGCGTCCTGTGGATCACTTAGATTTCACCCACACCTGCCTAAATAACCCAGAAAATCGCCAGAAGACTAGCAGAGTGGATTATCCGGAGCCAAGCATAGAGAAGAGATCCACAAAAGAAGGTAGGAAGGGCGGAGAGGCGGTGCGTGCTCCATGGACTGGCGGGAGGGAGCCGGGACGGAGGGACAACCTGCTGGCAAATCAGAGCACCTGAGTCTGGCTTGCAAAAATGGAGGGGCCAGACGGAGTGTGTTCTGACAGCAAGCGGGACTTAACATCTGGAAGGTTGTAAGTTAACAGATCTGCTCGGAGAACGGCAGGGCTGGAGGACAATGGGAGGGAGAGTTGTTGAGACCCAGACGAAAGAGCGCAGCGTGGCGGGTAACAAAGGGCTCGCCAGCGCCATTCCCTCGCCCATCCCCCAGCCAAAATCCCAAAGGGAACCAGTTCCTGTCAGGGAACTGGCTTGCACCACGCAAACACCCAACACTGTGCTTTTGCGGATGCATCCCTCCAGCGGGTCTGACTCCCTCCGGGTGCCACGGGGCCCCTCCCTTAGTGGATCACCGAAGGTGCGAGCTGAGCCTGCCCCTCCTGCCTCTGTGCATCTTGCCGATCCACCCCAGCTAATACGCCAGATCCCCAGCACCACAAGTCTGGCAGTGTGTAAGTAGCCCAGATGGGCCACGCCACCCAACAGTGAATCCCGGCCCTAGGAGAGGGGAAGAGAAGGTACACACCAGTCTGACTGCGGCCCCACTCACCAACGCAACTTATTCAAGACAGCACAGGGGAAGTACCCTGCAGTTCCGCACCACTCCAGGGACTATCCAAAATGATGAAATGGAAGATTTCCCCTCAAAAAAACCTCCAGGAAATAATGACAGCCAATGAACGGATCAAAAAGGATTTAAACAATATAACAGAAAGTGAATTTAGAATAATAGTCATAAAATTAATTGCTGGGCTTGAAAACAGTATAAAGGACAGCAGAGAATCTCTTGCTACAGAGATCGAGGGACTGAGGAACACCCAGGAGGAGCTTAAAAAATGCTATTAATGAGCTGCAAAATAAAATGGAGATGACCACAGCTCGGATTGAAGAGGCAGAGGAGAGAATAGGTGAACTAGAAGATAAAATTATGGAAAAAGAAGAAGCTGAGAAAAAGATAAAAAAAATGAAGGAGTATGAGAGGAAAATTAGAGAACTAAGTGATGCACTAAAGAGAAATAATATACGCATAATTGGTATCCAGGAGGAGGAAGAGAGAGGGAAAGGTGCTGAAGGTGTACTTGAAGAAATAATAGCTGAGAACTTCCCTGATCTGGGGAAGGAAAAAGGCATTGAAATCCAAGAGTCACAGAGAACTCCCTTCAGACGTAACTTGAATCAATCTTCTGCACGACATATCATAGTGAAACTGGCAAAATACAAGGATAAAGAGAAAATTCTGAAAGCAGCAAGGGATAAATGTGCCCTCACATGTAAAGGGAGACCTATAAGACTCGTGACTGATCTCTCTTTTGAAACTTGGCAGGCCAGAAAGAATTGGCACGATGTCTTCAGTGTGCTAAACGGAAAAAATATGCAGCCGAGAATCCTTTATCCAGCAAGTCTGTCATTTAGAATAGAAGGAGAGATAAAGGTCTTCCGAAACAAACAAAAACTGAAGGAATTCGTCTCCACTAAACCAGCCCTGCAAGAGATCCTAAGGGGGATCCTGTGAGACAAAGTACCAGAGACATCACTACAAGCATGAAACCTACAGACATCACAATGACTCTAAACCCGTATCTTTCTATAATAACACTGAATGTAAAGAGACTAAATGCTCCAACCAAAAGACATAGGGTATCAGAATGGATAAAAAAAAACAAGACCCATCTATTTGTTGTCTACAAGAGACTCATTTTAGACCTGAGGACACTTTCATGTTGAAAGTGAGGGGATGGAGAACTATTTATCATGCTACTGGAAGTCAAAAGAAAGCTGGAGTAGCCATACTTATATCAGACAAACTAGACTTTAAATTAAAGGCTGTAACAAGAGATGAAGAAGGGCATTATATAATAATTACAGGGTCTATCCATCAGGAAGAGCTAACAATTATAAATGTCTATGCGCTGAATGCAGGAGCCCCCAAATATATAAAACAATTACTCATACACATAAGCAACCTTATTGATAAGAATGTGGTAATTGCAGGGGACTTTAACACTCCACTTAGAGAAATGGATAGATCATCTAGACACATGGTCAATAAAGAAACAAGGGTCCTGAATGATACATTGGATCAGATGGACTTGACAGATATATTTAGAACTCTGCATCCCAAAGCAACAGAATATACTTTCTTCTCGAGTGCACATGGAACATTCTCCAAGATAGATCACATACTGGGTCACCAAACAGCCCTTCATAAGTATACAAGAATTCAGATCATACCATGCATACTTTCAGACCACAAATGCTATGAAGCTTGAAATCAACCACAGGAAAAAGTCTGGAAAACCTCCAAAAGCATGGAGGTTAAAGAACACCCTGCTAAAGAATGAATGGGTCAACCAGGCAATTAGAGAAGAAATTAAAAAATATATGGAAACAAATGAAAATGAAAATACAACAATCCAAATGCTTTGGGATGCAGCGAGGGCAGTTCTGAGAGGAAAATACATTGCAATCCAGGCCTATCTCAAGAAACAAGAAAAATCTCAAATACAGAATCTAACAGCACACCTAAAGGAAACAGAAGCAGAACAGCAAAGACACCCCAAACCCAGAAGAAGAGAAATAATAAAGATCAGAGCAGAAATAAACAATATAGAATCTAAAAAAACTGTAGAGCAGATCAACGAAACCAAGAGTTGGTTTTTTGAAAAAATAAACAAAATTGACAAACCTCTAGCCAGGCTTCTCAAAAAGAAAAGGGAAATGACCCAAATAGATAAAATCATGAATGAAAATGGAATGATTACAACCAATCCCTCAGAGATACAAGCAATTATCAGGGAATACTATGAAAAACTATATGCCAACAAATTGGACAACCTGGAAGAAATGGACAAATTCCTAAACACCCACACACTTCCAAAACTCAATCAGGAGGAAATAGAAAGCTTGAACAGACCCATAACCAGCGAAGAAATTGAATCGGTTATCAAAAATCTCCCAACAAATAAGAGTCCTGGACCAGATGGCTTCCCAGGGGAGTCCTACCAGACGTTGAAAGCAGAGACAATACCTAACCTTCTCAAGCTATTCCAAAAAATAGAAAGGGAAGGAAAACTTCCAGACTCATTCTATGAAGCCAGTATTACTTTGATTCCTAAACCAGAGACCCAGTAAAAAAAAAGAGAACTACAGGCCAATATCCCTGATGAATATGGATGCAAAAATTCTCAATAAGATACTAGCAAATCGAATTCAACAGCATATAAAAAGAATTATTCACCATGATCAAGTGGGATTCATTCCTGGGATGCAGGGTGGTTCAACATTCGCAATCAACGTGATACATCACATTAATACAAGAAAAGAACCATATGATCCTCTTAATCGATGCAGAAAAGGCATTTGACAAAATTCAGCAATGTTTCTTAATAAAATCCCTCGAGAAAGTTGGAATAGAAGGAACATACTTAAAGATCATAAAAGCCATTTATGAAAAGCCCAGGGCTAATATCATCCTCAATGGGGAAAAACTGAGAGCTTTTTCCCTGAGATCAGGAACATGACAGGGATGTCCACTCTCACCGCTGTTGTCTAACATAGTGTCGGAAGTTCTAGCATCAGCAATCAAACAACAAAAGGAAATCAAAGGCATCAAAATTGGCAAAGATGAAGTTAAGCTTTCACTTTTTGCAGATGACATGATATTATACATAGAAAACCCGGTAGACTCCACCAAAGTCTGCTAGAACTGATACATGAATTTAGCAATGTTGCATACAAAATCAATGTACAGAAATCACTTGCATTCTTATACACTAACAATGAAGCAACAGAAAGACAAATAAAGAAACTGATCCCATTCACAATTGCACCAAGAAGCATAAAATACTTAGGGATAAATCTAACCAAAGATGTAAAAGATCTGTATGCTGAAAAGTATAGAAAGCTTATGAAGGAAATTGAAGAAGATATAAAGAAATGGAAAAACATTCCGTGCTCATGGATTGGAAGAATAAATATTGTCAAAATGTCAATACTACCCAAAGCTATCTACACATTCAATGCAATCACAATCAAAATTGCACCAGCATTCTTCTCGAAACTAGAACAAGCAATCTTAAAATTCATATGGAACCATAAAGGCCCTGAATAGCCAAAGTAATTTTGAAGAAGAAGACCAAAGCAGGAGGCATCACAATCCCAGACTTTAGCCTCTACTACAAAGCTGTCATCATCAAGACAGCATGGTATTGGCACAAAAACAGACACATAGACCAATGGAATAGAATAGAAACCCCAGAACCAGACCCACAAATGTATGGCCAACTAATCTTTGACAAAACAGGAAAGAATATCCAATGGAAAAAAGTCTCTTTAACAAATGGTGCTGGGAGAACTGGACAGCAACATGCAGAAGAATGAAACTAGACCACTTTCTTACACCATTCACAAAAATAAACTCAAAATGGATAAAGGACCTGAATGTGAGATAGGAAACCATCAAAACTCTAGAGGAGAAACCAGGAAAAGACCTCTTTGACCTCAGCCATAGCAATTTCTTATTTGACACATCCCCAAAGGCAAGGGAATTAAAAGCAAAAATGAACCATTGGGACCTCATGAATATAAAAAGCTTCTGCACTGCAAAGGAAACAATCAACAAAACTAAAAGACAACCAACGGAATGCGAAAAGATATTTGCAAATGACATACCGGACAGAGGGCTAGTATCCAAAATCTATAAAGAGCTCACCATGGGGCGCCTGGGTGGCGCAGTCGGTTAGGCGTCCGACTTCAGCCAGCTCACGATCTCGCGGTCCGGGAGTTCAAGCCCCGCATCGGGCTCTGGGCTGATGGCTCAGAGCCTGGAGCCTGTTTCTGATTCTGTGTCTCCCTCTCTCTCTGCCCCTCCCCCGTTCATGCTCTGTCTCTCTCTGTCCCAAAAAAATAAATAAACGTTGAAAAAAAAATTTTTAAAAAGAGCTCACCAAACTCCACATCCAAAAAACAAATAATCCAGTGAAGAAATGGGCAGAAAACATGAATAGACACTTCTCTAAAGAAGAAATCCAGATGGCCAACAGGCACACAAAAAAATGCTCAACATCGCTTCTCATCAGGGAAATACAAATCGAAACCACACTCAGATATCACCTCACACCAGTTAGAGTGGCCAAAATGAACAAAACAGGAGACTCCAAAACAGGAGATGCTGGAGAGGATGTGGAGAAACGGGAACCCTCTTGCACTGTTGGTGGGAATGCAAATTGGTACAGCCACTCTGGAAAACAGTGTGGAGGTTCCTCAAAAAACTAAAAATAGACCTACCCTATGACCCAGCAGTAGTGCTGCTAGGAATTTACCCAAGGGATACAGGAGTACTGATGCATAGGGGCACTTGTACCCCAATGTTCATAGCAGCACTCTCAAGAATAGCCAAATTGTGGAAAAAGCCTAAATGTCCATCAACTGATGCATGGATAAAGAAATTGTGGTTTATATACACAATGGAGTACTACTTGGCAATGAGAAAGAATGAAATATGGCCCTTTGTAGCAACGTGGATGGAACTGGAGAGTGTGATGCTAAGTGAAGTAAACCATACAGAGAAAGACAGATACCATATGTTTTCACTCTTATGTGGATCCTGAGAAACTTAACAGAAACCCATGGGGGAGGGGAAGGAAAAAAAAGGGGGGGTTAGAGTGAGAGAGAGCCAAAGCATAAGAGACTCTTAAAAACTGAGAACAAACTGAGGGTTGATGGGGGGTGGGAGGGAGGGTAGGGTAGGTGATGGGCATTGAAGAGGGCATCTTTTGGAATGAGCACTGGGTGTTGTATGGAAACCAATTTGACAATAAATTTCATATATTAAAAAAATTAAAATATAAAAATAAAAGAAAAAAATAAAATAAAAAGATAAAAGATTCAAAAAAAATAAATACGGAGAATGAACTGAAGGTTGCTGGAAGGGAGGTTCAGGGGGTATCAGTTAAATGGGTGATGGGAATTAAGGAGGACACTTTTTGGGACGAGTCCTGGGTGTCATATGTAAGAGATGAATAACTGGGTTCTACTACTGAAGCCAAGAGTACATAGTTATGTGCCAACTAACTTGAATTTAAATTAAAAATAAAACAAAACAAAACCAAGTATAGCTCTGCTATTTCTCTGCACTATTGTAATTATGTGAATTTAAGCAGAAATGACACAAGTATAATCTGTGCTTTATCACTAAAGGTCTTCTAAAGACAACAGTATCACTTAATTATGTCATTGAAATGAAAATATTTGCAATCTTAAATACATTTGGATCATATTTTTTAACAGAATTGTACTGAAATTAAAAATAAACAGATGTATGGCTTAAGAGTACAGCAGATGAAAAAATCTGTGATTTTTCTCACTTGTAGTATTAACGTTGTACCTTTTCTTGTGTGAGCACCAATGATAGTCCAAGCTTGAAACCAAAATTTAAATAACATTTATGAAACCCTAGGTGTTTTCTCCTCCAGGCTCTTTATACTTGATCTTCAACCAGTAGCACTGTTCTTTCATAGTCCAGCATTCAGAACTTAGCTCCGAACTGTCTTCTAGAGAGGTCTTCACTGATCTGAGTAAAATATACCCACTCCCACCCTATATCACTCTTTATCCCAATCAGATCCCAGTTGTCTTTACTTTATAATATTGCATGTATAATTGCCTAAAATTATCTATGCACATTTATACTTGGGCATTGTCTCTTTTCCACATTCCCACTAAATGTGTGCTTCAAGAAGAACCTAGTCTGGTTTGTTTTTCTGGATACCTAGTACCTAGTGACTGGAGTGTAAGTAGGTAAAGTATCAAATATTTGTAGAAGAAATGAAATAAAATGACATTTATGCTAAGAATTCTTATGAAATCATATATTTTCCTCAAATTATTGAAATCATGAGTTTTCATTAATTACATAATCGTGTATGAAACTTGATTATACATGGACTAGTTTTCAATTATTTTACTAGAGCCATTTATAGGCTTGTGCATTCATCGGTCATTACAGAAAATACATTGTCCACATCTCATCTCTCATTGTGAATGGATATCTTATAATTAGTTGTATCTGAGTCCAGGCAAGATATATATCTTTTTTTACTTTCTTTTAGTTCTTTTTCCTACAGAACATATATCTTTCTCTTTGATATCGAGAAAAATATTTTATAATTTCCTAAGCTTTTGAGAGTTCTTTTTTTCTCAATCCGTAGTTCCTTAACTCATAAATACTCAGTAGTAAATTAGTCCCTATTTCTAAGAACTGTGTATGAAACATAAATGAGACATTTAATAGCACACTAGCATTTTTCAAAATTTATGTAATGCTATTTTTAAAATTAATAGAAAACCTTATGATTTAAGAAAATGAGGTATTAATTTGAATTCTATTTTCTCAAGTCTCTTAAAAAGGCTACGCATGTATGAAATAATCTGCCTTTTGGAATACCACAATTATAGAAAGCTGTTGCTTTTAATACATCTCACAGCATATCAGTTTAAGGGGAAACTCTGGCTGCTGTTGCTTCAACTGCTTAGACATATTAAGATCTTTTTTCAATTTCTTGTTAAGAAACACCTCAGGTTCTTCTTTTTTTTTAAGCACTCTTTCATTTAGCAGAATGATACATTGGAGACAATCTCACCCATCTTGAAATACTAAATACCAGAGTGATTATTGAACGATAGAATGTTTCCATTACTTTTTGTCTTGCAGACTGTTCTTTGTATCATTAATATTTTAGTGCCAACAGAGTATTGCAATATTCTAAAGTGCAACCCCTTTCCCAATGAATCTCATAAATCTCACAACCACTGTAGTTGGAAAGCAAAGGGTTTTTATAATTGCAGATATTTCTGGCCCAAAGACAAGTATCTTTCATAGGATTTGTTTTTGTTGTCATAAAGGAGACACTTCAGGAACAATTGTATGACATGATGGGCTCTGGTAGGTAAGTGGTCAGCAAAGCTTCAACCTCTGATTGAAACAAGGTTACTAGCTTGTCACATGGTTTGAAAATATCAGCTTCTTCCAGTAGTGGGTCACATTTAAAAGTGGAAATTCTAATAACGTATTCTGAATAATTCTGTATAATGAAATTAAATACATCAATATGGTATGATGTTTTTCAAGATGGATGAACAAAACGTTTTCTCTAAAAGGAAACCATGACTTTTTAGAAAGACCCTTCATGAGCAAGCTTGATATTTCTAACTGAAGTAAAACAATCCTATCTAGTTTCCTAGTTTCCTTTTCTGAGAAGACAGAGTAACTACCAAAGTGGCATTCTAATATGGGACCCCCAAATTTAGGTCTCCTTGAGTTGATAACACTTTAGACGCTCAACATGGAAAGCACTAGTTTGATGCACTCCAAATATAGATGCCTAAAGATTGAAAAAAATATTTTCTACCTCAAACAAAAGTTTTTACAAATGAAAGTCAGTGTCCTTGAAAGTATCTTCAGGAGGATCTGCCAAAAATAGTTAATAATAGATAGCTAGTAATGTCACTAATTCACTATGTGATTTCCAACTGTAGGAGATAAGAGCTAATGGTAGGCATATTTTCATTACAGATATGTGCCCATCACCATTTTTCTAGAGCTTGAAACTATTCAGGTATGTACTATGTAAGCAGATGATATTCAATAAGATCTTGAAACAATTTATAAACGCAGACAAAAAGTATTGGATTTACTAGGTAATCTTTCAGGATAAATAACAAATGTTATGGAATTTAACTTACAGATCATATTTAGTTCTCCATCCTTTTAATTCAGCATGTAAGATACCTATTTAATAAGTGTATTTATTTAATTGAAATAAAAAGCAACTGAGGTTTTCTTTGATAAGAAGAGATGAAAATCTTTTGATAATATGCATTTTTAAAAGCTCATAATTTTGTTAAAAAGAATTACCATGCTAGCAATCATTTAAGACATATTTTTAAAAATATTTATGAATTGAGTTAAATAAGACATATGACTTTTAAGTTTTATACATTGATTCTGTGTGGTGGGCTTTGGATAATTACTTTCTTTCAGATTTCTTTTCATCATTAACATAATTTTATTTACTAAATAGACCACATTTATTACATTAACAGTGATGTTATAAATCTTTATCTTTTCTTATTCTTTTCAGGCAACCATCCATAATAGCCATTTGTAATGAAAAATGGTTACATTTTTTTAGGGCTTCAAAACATAAATGTATGAAATACTTTTCACAATGATTTAAATTTTTGTATTAAAATTACCTACCAGAAAGATGAGCATAGCAGGCTTCTCTAGAGGTATAGATTCTTCATCATGGAATAATGTAAAATGTTCATGAATACAAAGAATAATGCCTGAATACCAGAAAAATAACATAAAATTGTACAAAAAAGGATAACAGCATGAAAACATATATTTGTACATCAGTTATTAAACTTTGTCATTTTTATCATTTCTTTTGTAAATAGTACACTGGTACTATTCACCTTAAACAGGCATTATGTCAACAGATAATTTTCTCTTTTAAAATTATTTCAAACTACTAAATGAATTAAATTCTTAAACACATATAATTTCTCAAGTTGTACCCCTTGAGTTATATTCTTTGTCTATAAATGAAATATTTGTCATCCATATTATGTCAACCTGAAGAAATAAAAATGTTCTCTTGTATAGTTTTTGATAAATTTTTAAATGATGATTATTTTTTGGAATCCCTTGCTGACATTTATCTTTTTATATAGATTTAAGTTTAAAGTATTTATTGCTGTGAAAGGATAACTAACTTTATCATATAACTTTAAAATTGAAAATAAACAACACAAATATGGTATTTGGTAAGAATCTAGAGTCACTTTACATTACCTTATCAGTGTTATAAAGTTTTTATAGTTTGCCTTTACCATGTACATATACTTACATGTATATCCATGAAAGAGGTGATCTTTTTTTGCCACTTTTTCTATATTTAAGATGTTATACAAACATTGAAAATTTATAAAGAATTTTGAATAAATTTAGCCTCTTTCTACTAAAAACCAAAAGGATATTCTTTGTATTGTGTCTTACCTATGAATTTTAAGAATGACAAATAAAATAATTGATTACTTCTTTGTTTTCCCACAAGAGAAAACTTCCAAGTTATAATATGCATAGCTTCCAACTGCATACTTGGACATAGTTATATGTATGTGCTCTGTTGTGCTCAATTTTGGCATGTCGACATTAAATGGCATCTGTGAATTCTTTCCAGTATTTGAAATAACTCTCCCATCAAGGAGTATAATAATAGTGTAACTGATGATTAAATATTAAAATTATTAATGTGATAACTCTGTCATTTGTTCCTTACCTTTTATGTGTTTGTAAATAGAAGTAAAAGATAAAAACTTAAAGGAGGGTCAAAGTACAGGAAGACAAAATTAAAAGAGAAGCCCTGTAACTAAGGTAGCAAGCACTCAGTAGGTAAATACTACTGGAAATCTTTTATTCTTTTTCAGGAATTAGGCTTCCAAATTAATTAGTCAAAAACATCATTGGATTATAATGAAAGAAAATGTCAAAGACGTAAGCCAACCATGTAGAATAAGAAATGCTTTTTACCTATTCTATAGACATTAATGTATGAAGTACAAGAAATTTGTCTCTCATAATCTTAGCCTTAGAGCTACTCTGCACCTATGAAAATTTGGTTTCTCATAATAACATTACCTCTGTCTTCCCTTTCATTCAAATATATTTTTTAAATGTGTTTTTAACCTTTTCATTAGCCTCCATGTTGCCAAAGTCAATGGCCACCTAGTTGCCCTCATGTTATTCAATCTCTCAGCACAGATGGCCACTGCTTCCCTGAAACATTTTGCATTCTTGGATTCCATAAAATATGGTCCTGATTTTCCTTGAATTATTGGCATTTCCTCAACAATTGCCTTTCCTGAATGCTCCTGTTATGGCTGGCCTTAAGTGTTAGATTACGCCATGGTTTGTTTTTTAAACTTTCCTTACATCATTTTCTTGTGATTTATGGCTTTAAGATCATCTGTATTCATCTGACTTGTAATTGTCTGCATCCATCTCAATGCATCCCTTGAGGTCCAGACTCAAATATCCAGCTGCCGTCTACACATTTCATTATCTGATTAGCAGTCACTTCATTTATCTTGGTGAAGGTAGGACACTTGATTCATCCCATTAAGTATCCCAAACCCATAACTATACCCTATTCCTAGTCTTCATTATGATAAGTGGAACTACCTGTAAGATTGGGTAAAAAATCCTAGGGTGCTCCTTTGTATTTAACTCTTCCTTCTTCCTTGAATCCAATTAATTAATTGGTGAATCTGTTGACTTGATTTCCAAAATATATCTTAAGTATGTTTCTCTCCATTTCCATTGGCAACCCCTTGTTCCATCATTCAGTCATAAATAAATAAATAAATAAATAAATAAATAAATAAATAAATAAGAAATTGCCATCTTACATTTATACCTTTCTACACTTGGCCTCAATAATCCATTCTTCAAAGAACATACAGAATAATTTTTTTAAATAAGTTGAATCAAAATCTTCTTTTGTCTAAAAACGTCTTCCTATACTTAGAATCAAACCAGACTCCCTACCATGGCTCACAATATTCTACACACCTACTTCTTGGCAGATCTATTTAATATTTTCTTCCAGACCTCTCTCTCTTCTCTCCAACTTTAAGCCTCACTGGCTTTCTTTCTATTCTTTAAACATGCTAAGATTGTTTCTATCTCTGTATCTTTGCACTTATTGTTCCTTCCACATGGAGCTCTCTCATTAAGACTTTTCACGTTCAATTTTCAGTCTAATTTCTCCACCCCAGAGAATCTTGGCCTGACCTACCTATGCTAGCCACAGTCTCACTCTACATCCTCCATGAGTACAGGACCAATCTATGTAGCTCATTGCTTAGGATGGTCTGGCCTCTAGTTATAACATTAATTAATTGATTTAATAAAGATTGTTAAATGAAAGCTTTCAGAAAATATCAGGAATATATTCACACTGAAATATAAACAACTGGTTAAAAAACATTTCTAACCTATTATTAAATTCTCAAATTTAAGAAATAAAGCTTATTTTAAAAGTTACTATTAAGATAAATTTAAGGCACCCTTACTTGCACAGTGGCAGGATTTGAGGAGAATGTTGAAGACGATGCTGGGTACTTCAAGTAATAGTCAGTCCTTCTAACATTATCTATAAAAGTATCCAAAGAAATTACACTTGTATTTTCCACCATTTTCATTTTCCAATTTGCTTCACTTTTTAATTCATTAAATCGGAGTAGAAAAATCACATCAAGGAAAAAAAGCCTATAATACGAACACAAAAATTAATTTAGAAATGTTTGCATCTCCATGCTTTATAAACATACTTTAAATATACACTATTCAAGTATGGAAGTTACAAACAGTTAACCATGAATTATGGGGTTATAATTCCACTGATGAAATCTCAAGGCACAAAACCATGGGTCGTATCCTACTATGGATTTAATATGAAACTCTTTTCACAGTTAGGGGAGTTCCACTTGAAAATTGAGAAGACAGGTTGTGAATTAATAGTCATAAAATGCATTGTTCTATGAACCCCATATTGAATTAATAAAAGAAATATGAATCAGGCTCACGAGAGAGGAAGGTGTATTTTCTGGTTTAGTGAAAGTGTGCCAGCATCATTTTTTAGAATTAGAAATGAATGCTGTAATTTTTTTCAGGCTATAATAACTGTTTTCTTTTTTTTTACTCAAATAAGTGAAACCTGTGCAGAGAAAATATTTTGGTGTTGGGGATTCTAGGAAGTGGGATGCTGCCACAGAAACAGATGGACAATCTGTTTTATCATTATTTTATTATTTCAGTCATTGTGCACATACTTTTTTAAACTAAACTTTTGATTTTTTCTTTGTCATGTCTACAAAGTGGCATAGGTTAAAGGATTATCTGATCCTTCCTTTTTTTTTAAACTAAATAAACATATTGAGTCTGAAATAAGCTAAATGACAAATGGAAAGAACCTGGATTTGGAATCAGACTCCCTCGCTCTAACATCAGCCAAGCACTTACTACCTGTGTGACCTTTCCCCAATTACTTAACCTCCCTAATCCTGTTTCCTCATCTGTAAAGAAGAGAATAATATTTATCTTGGGTATAATTTTGTAACCAAATGAAGTAATATAAAAAGTACATAAGTACATAAGTACATATATAAGAAGTACACCTTGGAGATAGTTTGTAAACAAAGTAATGCATATAAAATGTATACATTGGCTTAGAATCTATTTACTAAATGCCATGTTTTTCTGAGCAGAGCCCAGGATATAACCCAGGTCACTTAATTCCTTGCCCCGGTTTTTTTTTAAATACTATAACAATGTATTTCTTTCCATTTAATTAACTCTTCCTTTGTTAATTTCTCTGTTGACAGGCTTAGTTTTTTTCTGCACCCTTTTCTCTTAATTCTATATCTATAGAAAACACAATTAGAATTTTATGTAGAAAAGAAGTTGACACCAAATAATTCAACTAGGACCAAAGTAAGTACAAAACTATGTAGCAAATTAAGCTAAATAGTATTTTCAATTTTTTACCTTGCATTTAGCCTTTTTTATAACTTAACATTGAAGAATTAATTTCCCCAAGAAAAAATATTTTGAATATTTTTGACAATAAAATATAATGTTTGTTATTATCTTTCCAACTCTAGCCCAATGAGCTGCATAACCAAAGGGTGTGAAACAAATTCTCTGAGATTCATGTTAATTCAGGTCAATAAATTAATTGACATATTGATACATTATATGTATGTAAGGAATAATAACTTTTATGATATCAAACCTTGAGATAATAATTTTTTTTTTGTTAGTTAGATGACAGCATGACATGTTTAAGGTTTAGGTTTAGAACCTATTGGATGTCATAAATGAACGCATTTTAAAAAGTAAGAAAGCATAGCTAATACAGTTGTTACAGCCGATAGGTATACTGGAGTGGTCAGTAAAATTAACTTTCCAGGTAAGTCAGGCAAGAAAGTAGTTGATATATGGTCATTTCCTTTGAAGTCAGACTTCACTAATTTTTACTTATCAGAAGATCAGACCATTTGATTTCTCTCTTTTTTTTTTTATCACTTTACAAAGACTTAATGAACTTAGCCAGCCTAATAATTTCACATTAATCTGCACTATTTACAGTTTATGTGATTTTATCCTACAACATAACATTAACAACTAACAAATACAGACTCAGCATCTCCCAAGAACAGAGCTTGTGTTAGGCATTGAAGTAAGATACAATCAACTGTAAGACATAGTCTTTGGCCTACATGGCCATATGATCAGTGGTAGAGAATGAAACAGCTAAAGCTACTCAAAAAAAAAATTGAGACTATGTTGCACTTCTTTAAGGAAAAAGAATGTGAGTTATAACTTGAATTTCTGTATCTACAACATATAATAATAAAGTCCATGTCCTTATTAGGATTAAAGGACAAATGTGATTTATTATAGATCATGTAAGTAAATAAAAGAGGTAACTCTTTAAATTATCAGAAAAATATCTATATGAGTTCATGTCTGTTCTATTTTTAACCTTTTAATTATCAATATATACACTGATGCTCCTAGTACATCCAATTGGGGAAGAATAAAAGACCGAGAAGTGATTTGAATGATGTTGAATATCTTTTCATGTGTCTGTTAGCCAACTGGATGTCTTCTTTGGAAAAGTGTCTATCCATATCTTCTGTCCATTTTTCCCTGGATTATTTGTTTTTATGAGAGTTGAGTTTGATAAGTTCTTTATACATTTTGGATACTAACCCTTTATCCTGTACGTCATTTGCAAATATCTTCTCCCATTCCAAAGGTTGCCTTTTAGTTTTGTTGACTGCTTCCTTCACTGTGCAGAAGCTTTTTATATTGATGAGGTCCCAATAGTTTATTTTTGCTTTTGTTTCCCTTGGCTCTGGAGACATGTCAAGTAAGAAGTTGCTGTGGCCAAGGTCAAGGAGGTTGCTGCCTATTTTCTCCTCCAGGGTTTTGAAGGTTTCCTGTCTCACACTGAGGTCTTTAATCTATTTTGACTATTTTTGTGTATGGTGTAAGAAGGTGATCCAGTTTCATTCTTCTGCATGTTGCCATCCAGTTTTTCCAGCACCATTTGCTAAAGAGACTGTCTTTTCTCTATTGGATATTCTTTCCTGCTTGGTCAAAGATTAATTGGCCACACATTTGTGAGTCCATTTCTGGGTTCTCTATTCTATTCCATTGATCTATATGTCTATTTTTGTGCAGTATCATACTGTCTTGATGATTACAGCTTTGTAACACAGCTTGAAGTCCAGAATTGTGATGATTCCAGCTTTGGTTTTCTTTTTCAACATTACTTTGGCTATTTGGGGTCTTTTCTGGTTCCATAAAATTTTAGAATTGTTTTTTCTAGCTCTATGAAGAATGCTGGTGTTATTTTGAAAGGGATTGCATTGAATGTGTAGGTTGCATTGGCTAGTATAGATATTTTAACAATATTTGTTCTTCCAATCCATGAGCATGGAATGTTTCTCCATTGCTTTGTGTTTTCTTCAATTTCCTTCATAAGCTTTCTATAGTTTTTAACGTACAGATCATTTACCTCTTTGGTTAGGTTTATTCCTAGGTATTTTTTGGTGTTTAGTGCAATAGTAAATGGGATTGATTCCTTGATTTCTCTTTTGCTGCTTCATTATTGGTGTGTAGAAATGAAACCAATTTCTGTACATTGATTTTATATCTTGTGACTTTGCTGAATTCATGTATCAATTCTAGCAGGTTTTGGGTGAAGTCTTTCGGTTTTCTACTTAGAATAGCATATCGTTTGTGAAGAATGAAAGGACGACTTCTTCCTTGCTAATTTGGATCTTTTATTTCTTTTAGTTGTCTGCTTGCTGAGGTTAGGACTTGCAACACTATGTTAAACAACAGTGGTGACATCCCTGTCGTGTTCCTGACCTTAGGAAGAAAACTCAATTTTTCCCCATTGAGGATGATACTAACTGTGGGCTTTTCATATATGGTCTTTGTGATCTTGAGTTATTTTTCTTCTGTCCCTACTTTCTTGAGGGCTTTTATCAAGAAACGTGCTATATTTTGTCAAATGCTTTTTCTGCAGAGGATGATATGGTTCTTATTCTTTCTTTTATTAATGTGGTGTATCACACTGATTAATTTGTGAATATTGAATCAGCCCTGCAGCCCAGGAATAAATCCCACTGGATCATGGTGAATAATTATTTTAATGTACTGTTGAATTCAATTTGCTAGTATCTTGTTGAAAAATTTTGCTTATCATCAGAGAAATACAAATAAAAACCACAATGAGGTATCCCCTCACACTTGTCAGAATGGCTAAAATTGATAACTCAAGAAACAACAGATGTTGGAGAGGATGTGGAGAAAGAGGAACACTTTTGCAGTGTTGGTAGGAATGTAAACTGGTGCGGCTACTCTGGAAAACAGTATGGAGGTTCCTCAAAAAATTAAAACTGGAATATATATATATATATATATATATATATATATATACACACACATATATATATATAACAGAATACTACTTGGCAATCAAAAAGAATGACATCTTGCTATTTGCAATAATGTGGATGGAACTAGAGTGTATTGTGTTAAGCGAAATAAGTCAGTAATAGAGAAATATCATATGATATCACTCAGATGTGGAATTTGAGAAACACAACAGATGGACATAGGGGAAGAGAAGGAAAATAAGATAAAAACAGAGAGGGACGCAAACCATAAGAGATTCTTAAATACAGAGAACAAACTGAGGGTTGCTGGAGAGGAGGTGGGTGGGAGGATGGGCTAAATGGGTGATGGGCATTAAGGAGAGCATTTATTGTGATGAGCACTGGGTGTTATATGCAGGTAATGAACCAGTGAATTCTATTCCTGAAACCAATACTACACTGTATGTTAACTAACTTGAATATAAACTAACTACTAACTAAATAAAGAGGTGATTTGATAAATACAAATAAATGGTCAAAAGTTCTAAATGCAAAAGAGATAACGGCTCCATAAAGATTTTAAAAAATGGAAAAAGGTAGGAATACATAAAATTTTTCAACAATATTATTTAATCTTTTTAGAAAATAATTTGTGCTACGTAGTAAAGAAAGAGTGCAAGTAACAAAATTCATCTGCTTTTGTTCATTATTTTAAAATCACCTTATTTATTTATTCAAAGGGGCTTTCTTTAATCAGGCCATGGATTTATTGACACAGAATGGATCTTAATTTGCTTATAGAATGATATCTTTCGTATATATTTGTACATTTTGTCTTACTGAGAAATTTTAATATAATACTTTTATTTTAACATTTTTCTTGTTGTCAATGATGTTTTTTCCCTTTGTCCATAAATTTCATGTAAACTTTAGAATGGAGGTTTCCATATTCATTGGAAAGTAAGATTGTATTTGCAGTTGAACATCAAATATAAGACATCTACATCCCCATTTTAATGACTATTGAGTAGTTTGTATCTTTTCTTCTTATTGTTTTTTCTCTTTTTGTCTTTATTATTTTCTTCTTATGGATAAGTTATTTTAAACTTGAAGGGTTTACTTTAGAATTCTTATTTAATTTTAATTTAATTTAATAATTTATTTTATTTTATTTTGTTTTATTTTGTGGTTTTATAGACACAAATGCAACATGCACATAGGCTGTCTGAATATTCCTCTTTTTCGCTGTGCAGGCTGGCATTAGGGTTGGTGACGCCGATGGCCAGCGGGCTGCTCTTTCCACAATGGCTTTGCAGTTCATGGAAGAGATGCTGTGGGCAATCTCTTCACAGTAAGATTTGTTGCACATTTGCAGCACTTCAAGCTTTTTGACACTGTGGATGGGGAACTTCAGGAAGCCAATGGATCGCATGTGCTTTTCTTATTGCTCCCATAACCAATGTTGGGCATCAAGATTTAGCCCTTGAATCTTCTACACACCCTATTGTCAATGCCTCTGGGTTTCTGCCACTTGCACTTAATTTTGACATGTTGGTATGACTGGTGCTGGATAAACACCTTGGTCCTCTTTTTAACAATCTTCAGCTTCACCAGATAGGAAAGTGGCCATGACACTGAAGAAGAGATGGCTGTCACCTCCACAGGCAGTGCCAAAGTAGAGCTAGAATTTTTATTTTAGCTCTTCTCAAAATTTGGCTTTTGTGTCATTTTCTTGAGATAGAACTCCCAAACATGAGTGGACATGAAGGCTATTATACATTAAAACCATAATCTTTCCATAAGCTATTCTCTGGACTGTTCTCAGACAACATGCTCATATTCATAGGGGATCTAATAGAATTTACAGAAAGGATACATACAAGGTATAAAGTCAATATACAAACATGGATTGGATTTCTTTTTTTTTCTTTAAGTTAATTTATTTATTGTGAGAGAGAGAGTGAGCAGGGGAGAGGCAGAGAGAGAGGGAGAGAGAAAGAATCCCAAGCATGCTCCACACTGTCAGCACAGAGCCTGACGTGGAGCTTGAACTCGTGAACTGCGAGATCGTGACCTGAGGGGAGACTGAGAGTTGGACACTTACCCCTGTGAGCCACCCAGGAGCCCCTGTATTTCTTTATAGTAGTAACAAAACTGGAAATTGAAATTGCAAAAAATAGTGACAGCTACAAAGGATGGAAAAATAGTGATAAATACACATACAAAAAATGTACAAGACCCTTACACAGAAAACTCCAAAACATTGCTGAGAAAATTAAGGATGTAAAAACATGGAGGGATATACTGTCATCATGACTTGTAAGGCTCTTTATTGTAAATATGCCAATTTTCCCTAAATTGATCTCCAAAATCAATGCAATTCTACTTAAAATCCCACTAGGAGTTTTAGTAAAAATTGACAAACTGATTCTAGAATTCATATGGAAGTTCATAAGGCACTGAATAGGCAAAACTACTTTGAAGAAGAAAAGCAATGTTGAAATTCTAACACAACACCATTTGAATATTTCCAATAAAGCTAGTTATAATGACAGTGTGGTTGGTATTGGCATAAAGTTAGAAAACTAGATCTTTGTAACAGAATACAAGGAAAAGTGACTTCTTATAAAGCGGATGTGAAGTATTTCACTAGAGAAAGAGTTATCCTTTCAGTAAATTGTACTGGAACAATCACTTATCCATATGTGAAAAAAAAATGGATTTGGTTGCATCCTGTGTATTACATAAAATAATTATTCAAAATGGAAAACAGACTTAATAATAAACTTTCTAAAATAAAACTTTTGAGAAAATATTTATAAGTATTTAGTTAGATAAAGATTTCTTAGCACACTCTATTAAAAAAGTATAACCCATGAAACAAATTGATAAATTGACTTCATTAAAATTAAAAACTCTGCTCTTTCAAAAATATTAAGGGAATGAAAGACAAGCATCAGATGGAGAGGAAATATTGCACTAATATATCTGATAGAGAACTTGTGTTTATAATGTGAAATAATAGGAAATTAAACTAATTATTTTAAATGGGCAGACTTAGACACTTCAGAGTAGTCAAATGGATGGCAAATAGGCCCATGAAAAAATGCTTAACAATGTTAGTAATTAGGAAAATGCAAACTAAAACCACAGTGTGATACCACTATATACCCATTAGAGGGTCTGCAGTTGAATAGATTCCCAGGATGTGGAATTAATGGAACTCGCAAGCAGTTCTTGTAGAAATGTAAAATGGTGCAACCGTTTTGGGAAAATATTGGCCAAAATGTCTGAAAATGTTAAACATATACCTACATACAGCCCAGCCTTTTTACTCCTAGATATTTACACAAAGAAGTGAAAGTATATGTCTCTACCAAAATTTTTAATAATCCCAAATTGAAAGCAGTGCAATTGTCCATGCATAGGTGAATACATGAACAAGTTATGCAATATCTATATTGTAGAATACTACTAAGCAATAAAGTGATTGAACTATTGATACACACATTAACATGGATAAACCACAAATAATTATTTTGCATAAAACAAGCCAGAAAAAGAGTATCCGATATAAAATTATAAAAAACTGCAAGCAAATTAATGGGACAAAAAAACAGATCAGTGTTTGCTGAGGGATGCAAGCAGTAGGAGTGAGGGAAATTTGGGGAGGGAGGAATTCCAAAGAGGCATGAGAACACCTTTAGAGGTGTTTGACATGTTCCCTTTCTTGATTGTGTTGATGGTTTCACAGAAACAGACATATGTCAAAACACTACATTATACACTTTATGTGCAGTTTGTTGTATGTCAAATACATCTCGATAAAGCTGTTAAAATCAAATTTAAAAAAACATATAAAGACAGCATGAAGTAAAATTGCAGAAGGCAAATAAAAGTTAGAATATAACTGATATACATATTTTGAATATTTGTGTAGTGTTTTAGCAGGGAGCAGTGTCCAGAACTTCCTGCTCTCATTCATATCCTTAGTGATTTGTTCCTCTCTCACTCCATTGTGCTAATGTATAGCTTAACACCTCCAGTAAAAAGCACACTACTTTGGGATACAGTCATTTCAAATGTCATCCTTCAGGGGCGCCTGGGTGGCTCAGTGGGTTAAGTGTCTGACTTCAGCTCAGGTCATGATGGTTTGTGGATTTGAGCCCCTGTGCTGACATCTCAGAGCCCAGAGCCTGCTTCATATTCTGTGTCTCCCTCTCTCTCTCTGCCCCTCCCCTGCTTGTGCTATGTCTCTGTCTCTCAGAAATAAATAAACATTAAAAAAAAAATTAAAAAAAGAAATGTCATCCTCCTAGTAAGCCAGAATTCATTTTATTTTGAACTCTATCAGTGTTGTTCTGTCCTTCTAGACCCCAGACTTAATTATCTTCCTTTCCCATAGATACACCTGAAAATAGTTGAAGGAGGCTATATTGTATACTCTGAAGCCATCCCTTCTGTGATAAAAATATACCCAGTTTATTCTGTCATTTCAAGATATTACTTGACCCTATTCATCTCACTCAGGATTCCCTTGAGTTTGTTAGTGTCGCTCTTAAAGTATGGAATCCAAAACTGGAGGCAATAATCTGGATTTAATATGATCAGCACAGAGCACTAGGAGACTATAATCTTCTTTGTTCTGAGCCATACAACAGCCAAAGATTGGATTACCTTTTTTAGCAACAGTGTCATGCTGTCAGTTCCTATTGAACTTGAAGCTAAATAAAACTTCATGTTTTTCTTTTTCAGTAGAACTGCTATAAATCCTGTTTTTCCACTTTTTTAAAAATATAAAACCAACTGTTTGAACCTAAATGTAGGAATTTATACTTGCTCCTTTGAAATTACATTTTATGTTTCTCATTTCTGCCAATTGAGAACATTTTGAATCCAGTCTTCCCATCTACTATATTTATAGTTCCTGTTAGCTTTAGGTAATTTACAAATATCATACATAACATTTTATTTCATAAGAATTCCTTAGGCTTTATACTCCCCTCTAGCTACCAATTTACCTTTCACCTTCATTTCATAATTGCAGTAGACATATATTATTTATTTCCCAATGTGCCTTTCTTTAAGGAATCATCTCTTCTACAGAACTGGGAAGTTTAGCAAACTGCTCCTTCTCCACTAAAAAACTATGATCTACACTAGTCAGTTCAAATATTCTATTTCAAGGCTACAGTGATTGGTTTCTGGATGGCCATATTACCTAATTACCTATCCTGGGCCCATCAGAATCCTCTGTGATATTTTTAGGCTAAGTCAAATATAAAATACACTTCTTTGCTATTGGGTTTACATCACAATAACTGGGAGAATGTGACCATTCTATTTAGCATGAAGAGGAAAATCTGTTGGGATTAGGACAGCATAAAACCAACTCCTAGCCATAGGAGGTTGGAGGGAGTGAGACAGCTGTGAAAATTTGTGTTAACCTTTGGATCCAACTGTAACTAGGTCACAATCGTGCCTTAACATCCTTGTAATGTTGACTAATTCTGTTTCTAAACAAACTACTTTGATTTGGATGTTATATAGCTTTACTTTTTGCTGTTAATACTAATAAGAGTAATATATTTTATTATGGAATAAATACAAAGTATGGAAAAGCCAAATTTATATATATACAGATATATAATACTATATTATCGATATAGATATATCTTTAAAATAGTACTTCTTATTCTAACAGGCCCTCCATGAATAAGCACTTTTTGTTTATTTACTCTGTTCTGTGGAGAGTCAAATGATTGTCAGATATAACAGACACTGCCTGCTCTCCTAGAACTTAAAATTCTAGGTAAGATTTGCTCATGGCACACCTTGAATATATATTTTTCAATTCATTACTCAGGTGATTTATTTTCTTTTTCTTTCTTTCCTTCCTTCCTTCCTTCCTTCCTTCCTTCCTTCCTTCCTTCCTTCCTATTCTCTTTCTTTTTTCTTTCTTTCTTTCTTTCTTTCTTTCTTTCTTTCTTTCTTCTTTCTAAAAACAAAGTAACAATTTCTCAAAACTTATTATTTCCTAGTTTATTTTTACTAAATTTTACTATCATCTATGCTCCTGAAGTTACTGATAACTGGATGATGGCAATATTACACCATAATATGCAAGGATACATCTCTATCCAACTCTCATTCAGTGACTTCATGAAAGATGAGATCAGCCATGATGAGAGTATTTGCACCATAGACATTGGCAAACACTACAAATGAGGCCTCCCTCCAACCCCACCTACCTTGTTATGAAAAGTTTATCAGTACACCAAGGAGTAGGCTAATAGAAAGAGAAAGCATTAAATGCTGCTATGGACCTCTTGGTTCTCATGCTTTAAATATGTTACCCTATTTACATATTTTTTCAAGTATCATTAACTTACAGCATCATATTTCCTTCAGGTATATAATAGAATGATTCAACAATTCTGTACCTTATATGACCCTATTTAAATCTCACAATAACATTGTGAGCCAAGGACTATTTTTATTCTCATTTTAAAGGTGAGAAAATAAGGTACAAAGAAGTTAAATAATTCTGCTGAGGTAGTACAGTTAGTAAGTTACAAACTGACAGTGTAAAAAATTCCTATCTCTGTGTCTTGGCATCACACAAGAACTTACAACTTATGAACTATGAATGATATCTTACATTTTGTTAAAGGGTTGGGCAAAGATTTCTTTAGTTCAGATATTTTAAAGGACTCCCCAGAAAGGCTTTTTATTCCTTCATTTTCTAGCTTGAACATTCTTAAAAGAACAAACAATAAACAAAAGACTCTAGCAATTATCTTTAGCTTCTAAAGATAAATCCCGTAACACTGTAAGGTTTTCATATCATTGAAATTTTCAGTATATTGTCGTGTCATTTTTTGTTAACATTGTCTTTGTTATTTGATGCTCACTTCAAATTCACATTTTTGCCTTTTTTCTTCTTTTCTTTGCTTTTCTTTCCTTTTTCTTTTCTTTTTTTCTTGAGAGAGAGAGAGAAAGAGAGAGACAGAGGGTGAGTGGGGGAAGGGCAGAGAGAAGGAGACACAGAATCTAAAGCAGGGTCTGGGCTCTGATTTGTCAGCACAGAGCCTGATGCTGGGCTCGAACTCACAAACTGTGAGATCATGACTTGAGACAAACTTGGATGCTTAAGCTACTCAGCCACCCAGATGCTGCATATTTTGTTGCCTTTTTTCAAATCTGAGTTTTTCATGGAGCTAATTGGTCAAACATGCCGCTTTCTTGCGGCATAGATATTTTCTATTTTCCATTTTTCTTTCTCACTGAGGTTATTCAGAATTATGTAGTCAGATTTGAGGGATGTTTTTCTGAAATTTGTATGGTTGTTGGGTCATAATGCTTCTTACATCTGCTGTTAGGACAAGCTTCCTCCTCTTGGGATATTCAAACACTCTTTCCTAAACTCTTTGGCCCTGTAGGACTATAACCCTATATTCCTTTCCTTTGATTTTGCAAATATTAAGATGGTATTCTTTTTTCTGTGTGTAACCATTATTTCTATAAACATATGTTTTCATTATTAGTAAAACTGAATTTCAAAAGTAATGCTTTTCATCATTGTTTCTTATATGCTCTAAAATTATCAACAAATTAATTCAAATATGTCAAACCTTTTTTATATATTTTACTTTCTATATTTTAATTTCACATAGATTCAACCTCATAGATGCTTAAATATGTTGTCGTAAAATGATGAGTCAATCTTGAATGTGTGTACTGGATTTCTCTTTTACCAGGTTTAAAACCTTCAACAAATTAAGGTCTATTATATTAAAAAAAATAATATAAAGGATTGCATTAGCTACTATATAACTGTAGCAATATTACTTTTATTTATTTATGCAACATCACTTTTATTAATTTTTTAATGTTTATTCATGACAACAACATGTATAAAGTGCCTAAATTATATATCAGATTCTATGCATACAGACTTGCTATACATATCTGTAAATATAGAATATATAAACTAATTGTTTCATTTTACACATTGTCAAATGGAGCTAAGAAAAGTTAAGTGATTTATCTAAGACCATCCTGTTGGTGGCAGATCGAAGATTCACATTTAAGTTTGTTTGATGCTAAAATCTTTTCCCACTATATTGTGCTAACTATTCCAGTCTACATCTGGGAGCCCAAATATTTTGAAGTCAAGACTTAGCTTCTAAGTAGGCATATCCATAACAAGATGTAATATTCTCTAGATATAAGTGTAAATCACATTCATATAATAGCCCACTGGTAATTTTATATTAAGTCATATACATGAATAGATGGACAAATGGATGGATGGATGAATAGATAATTCCAGTTCTTGGTACTTAGTCAAATTAAGAACTATGCCATCCCGCCCTGGCTATCCCAATATATTGATATGCAGAACATTTTCAACTAATCTTCTGGGGAAATAAGAAAGAAAAAGTAGTCAGCAAAAAGAAAAAGTGTCATCTCTTTCATGCATAAATAAAATTTAAATTGATGTGATACTAGTCAAGCCTTATTCATTAATAACTAGCATATTGCATTAGATTTCAGCTGGATTAATTAGTGCACTCTACTTGTTACAAGTATAGTTTCTCATATTACTTTTAATGACATTTTTAGGCTGTTAAATTGCCAGTGAATGCAGAACCTGAAATATCAACATTCTTTCAAAATGTTAATTTTGCTGATTGTGAAGGGAAATATTATTGCGTGAAAAGAATGTGGAGCCTGGGGTCTAAAGACCATGGATTAAATCCTGAATCTGACATTTACTCAATTTATCAGGCAAATTATTTCATTTTTATGACTTAGTTTTCTCTTTACTGAAATTGTGGGAAATGATATTTCTGAAATGAGATTATGCAGGTGAAGGACTTTAGAAGCTATAGAGTATCCTGAAATGATACCATCACCGCCATCAAGGTACTAAACATATCCATCACTTCCCTAAATTTTATGGTGGTTTTGTGTAGTACTTGTTATCATGAAATGATACACCTATTGAGGAGATCAATTTGCATAGGAAGAAGAGAACGTACTGAGAGCTATGAGTCCAGACCTTAACTTCTTCACTTCTGTAGTTCATTAACAAAACTTACTGATAAATTAATGTCCATTGGCAAGAAAGGGAAGGAAAACTCAATATGAAGAAAGCTACTGTTACTCTGGACTGGTGCCCTATACTCCACAGAAGAGTTCTAAAGTTCTGAGGTGATAATGCATTGATTAGCTTTCTATATAACAAACCATCCTAAAACTTAGAGGCTTAAGACAACAATCATTTGTTACTTCTCGCATGTCTATGGTTTATGTGGTGATTTTGCTGATCTGAGCCAGGCTTAGCTGATCTTAGCTCATGTTGCTCTAATGGGTGGGTTCTAGTTCATCTCAGAGCCTTCACTCCCTATATGGTTTGGTGAAGGAGCATAACGTCACTCTTCATTCAGTTGGTTAGCCTGAGCCTGTTCAAATGGCAGCAACAGAGTTTTAAGACAATGAGAAGAAGGGTGCAAGGCCTTCTGAGGCCTCAGTTTGGAATTTGTATAGCATCACTTCCATCATATTCCATTGGTCAAAGCAAGAGACAAGACCATCCCAGATTCAAGGAATAGAAGAATAACCTCCTTTTTGATGGAAGGAGCTGCAAAGCCACACCAAATGGAGTTGGATTAGGAAAGGGTAGGAAATGGTGCCAGTTTCTGGAGCTAACTTGTTATAGTGGTATGAATGAGGAAAAATGGCTGCACAGGTCTTGATTAAAAAGCTGTAGCCTTAGGAACTAAAATCTGTGAAACCCACTGAACTCTGTGAAAAACAACTTTACAGGGAGAGTTTTCAGCAGAGGCAAATACAGTGAATCTGACCCTCCAATTACTTCTTCACATGATGTTTGGAAGCATGACTGACCTTTCTTAAGAGTTCTGACTTCTTTGGATAGTTTAAGCTCAAGTAGGGCCTCATCAGAGAGCTCTGGATGTCTTGATATAATTTGAGAGATACATGCTATCGTATTATTTTATATATAATATATAAACTATATAATATATAACTATAAACATATATAAACTATATATTATATAAACTCCATGTTAGAACATATATTTAAAAAATAAATATGGCCATAAAGAGAATAGTAGTATATATACATACCTATATATAACCTACACATATATATACACATATATATATATACATATATATTTACATATATATGTATTCACACATAGATATATACTTATCCTTACATATGTATTTTATATATAGTCTAGTTTTTTATATATAGTCTAGTTTTTTATATACAGTCTATTCTGTTATTGAGCATAGAAATGATGACTTTTAAGTGCCACATAGCTTATATATCGTTAAACTACATAAGGATACCTTCTGAAGCTAAAGAATTCATGCTTAGCTTCTCCTTTTCTGCAGAAAAACTATATTTTTGAATGTCCCCTAAGGAAAATTGGAATTTCACATGTACCTTATAGTCTTTTTTGTTAAGCCAAACTATCCCAAGCATGGTCTTCAAATTTAGTTGAAAGCTTTTTATCGTTTTTTTAAATGTTTATTTATTTTTGAGAGAGAGAGAGAGAGAGAGAGAGAGAGCATGCAAGCCAGAAAGGGGCACAAAGAGAGGGGGAGATAGAGTTCAGAAGCAAGCTCTGGGCTGATAGCAGACAGCCCATGTAGGGCTTGAACTCAAGCCGTGAGACCATGACCTGAGCTGAAGTCCGAGGCTTAACCGACTGAGCCACTCAGGCTCCCCGCTTTATCATTTTTTGAGTAATTCTATAATAGATGGATAAGAGTGTCATTTTAATTTTGAGGATAATCAGTTTAGGTGATAATCTTTTAAATTCGGATTGTAAAACACTGCATTTTAATTTGCACGCCACTCCAACTGCGAACATTTTATCTTATTTATTAAACAGGATTTTCAAATACAACTTTTCTTTCCTCAAAAGGGACTATGGAGGAAAGGAGCATGAATAGTCAATAATAAACTTATTTAGAAAAAAAATGCGATTTCTAAGTCCACAGTGTGTTTTTAGCTATATATGCAAGTATCTATATTTTACATGGTTTTGTGTATGTTGGACTTATACTAGTATTCAGGAAAATAAGGTGATTTTAATTGTCTTGTTTTGTTTTTGTTTTCTTTGTAGCATTGATCCATGAGTCTCTTAATTATAACAAAATCTTTGTAAACTAAGGGCTGTAAATAACTATATGTTACAGCCTAAAGGACACATGGGCTGGTTATCTACTCTTTCAGTTACAGTAACTTCTTGCAGATTACCTCCCCACTGCATCTACCTCACTATTTATGACTCAGTTTATGAAAGGGCTTAGTCTTCCTTCGGAAGCAGATCACCAAAAGACTAAAGATTTAACCTAAAATATTCCATTATTCTGGACATGAAGGGTAGATTATTCCATCATTAAAGCAAACTCATATACATCTGATGAGCCATATATTTTTTAAAAAGACAGGCTTGTTTTTGCTTTACTTTATCATAAGGATTTACCAATTTTCATGGCATGTCTAGCTGTATTTTATAATAAATGACCATAACCTCTTGACTGCTATGAAAATTATTTCTCTGCATTTTTTATTTGAAGAAATTCTAGAAACAAGTATACCCCCAAGAGATATGTAGATATGCAATAGTGCAAGGCTTACCAGGCTACCTCACAAGATTTCTATGACGTGAAGAATTTGTTGATATTACACAACAAGCTAGAAGAATATGAGCCATCAAGATGTTCAGTAAGACCATTGCTTTGATATTCCTTTCAATTGTTGAAGGATGTCTTGAAATGCATTTTGCTGTGTAAATGTTATTATGACATTTCATCCTGATGGTGGTACTGTGATATTTCACTCAGCCTAAGATGAATCAAGGGGACATGAGGTGAAAGGGATTGGTGAAGATCAATGAAGTAACATCTGGGCAGAAAGAAGGAAAATCAAGCAGAGCAAACTCTAAGAACTAAGCCAACAATTTTAGGGGGGTGGTTATCAGGCTGACCCTACTTCTGCTGATAATTTACATTAGTTCACCAGCCAGAGGGAGGAGCAGTTTGGAGAAATGGGTTATTTTCCAGTTCTTTCTGCATTCTATCTTTATTATTTAATTTTAGCATGTGAGTAATTTTCATAATATTTGATATCCAAAATGCCCTAAAATATGAAAAGGAAGTGTTCAGTTACCTGTCAGTCTGCTTCGGTGTTTGACAAAAATGGTAGAAAAAACATTAGGATTTAAATAAATCTCTCATTCTTTATCTACCTCCAGTTAAGTTCTCCAGATAGTCATGTTTTCATCTAGTATGTGTCAGATTTGCACTAGCTCTTTGGAAAATGAATAAGGGGATTGCAGGGATCCTGTTCATGAGAACTTAAAAAGTTATTTCCATAAGAGCTTCCAACGTGGTAAATGTCCTATACTAATCAGTGTTGCACTTAGCTCTTGACTGAAATATCTGTTTTTAATGTAATGAAAAATATTTTAGAAGTAAATAGAGTGATAGGCCATTGATAGATAGTTATATAAACAGAGAGATATATAGAAATAAAGACAAATAGGTAAAGCAAGCATAAAGAGTATAACACCTTAGAAGGGTAAAGAGAAAAGAAATCTATAATTTATGTCCATTATTGTTGATGTTTCTAGATAAATCATCTTGAACTTGAAAATCATATTTTCTAAAATCATACAAAACCTCTAAGTCAGGTTTCTAAATATACTTTTTCTCATATGTAATTAATCAAGAGTAGATTTTTATCTGTTATCTTTACCTTAATAGGCACTAAATCAGTGGATTCAGCCCTAAAGGCAGCGGCAATCTGAGTGTGTCTAATGCAAATGCATTTGAAAGACTCATTCTTTGGTTCAGAATATAAATGTTACTGTTGAGAAGTAGACGTTTTCTTTTTGAAGGTTTTTACACTAAATACAAAAAGTATTTGCATGGCTTGCAATGCTCAGAAGCAGTAGTTTTATGTGCTTGATCTATTTAAAACAATTTACGTTTTAACAGTTTTAATATTCTCTGGTCATTGCAATAAAGTGATAAGGAAAATAGCTTCTAGCAGGTCCAGACGCCTTCTCTGTAAATCAATAAATATGTTAGTGTTGATATTTTTATAACTGGACAAAGGAACACAATTTTCATCAACTATCATCAAAGCCCTGAATATTCAATAGGGTATACTTCTTTTGAAGAAAAAAAAATATTGAATTCTTATTTGTAATTCTTTTAAAAACACATCATGTCTTAATTTTGTTTATATTACCTATCTTTTCTATGCATAAAGTAAGACAAATTCTATTGAGTAAAATTCTACTGGGAATTAATATGGACTGAGTACTTTGGTATGCTATCTCCTTTTTTACCTGCACACCTGAAACTAAGTCATAGTAGGAAATATTTTTACTTTTTAAATTGTAGCCACTTAAAGCTTAACAAAATTTATTAGCTCTTGAAAACTGCTTCCCTTCATAATGATATATTAACCAGCAAAATGAGCAATGAAAGAATAAGCAACCAATCATGGCCACTGAAAAGAGATATTTATAATGTCATGCTTATACTAACTTATGTGACATTGCATAAAAGTGTGTCAGCTGATTTTTAAAATTAGTCAAGTGTCTTGAGGGTTTAAAAAGAGATAAAATGAGCCAAAATATTTTCTAAGGAAAGGGTATTTTAGAAAGTTTAACAAAAATATCTAGTAAAAATTCTATTTACAATACATTAGATTTAATTTAATAAAAATTTATATTTCAAAAATAACTTACTGAAGTGATGTCAGCACTGGTGCAGTGGGAGGGCCCAGGTTCACATTCCCCCATAGAAACACCGACCTGGTAATAATATAGGACCAAAATTACCTTTGTGAGAACTCCAGAAGCCAGTTAAGAAGGTGAGCACCTCAGGTAAGAACAAAGCCAGAAAGAGTTGGATAGAAGACAGTAAGAATGTTCTTTGTATTTGCCCATCATAGTCCGTCTACTCCCTGGCACAGCACAGCATGATGTGGAGAGAACCCCAAACTCTCAGACTTCTCCCTCCACTCAGGAGAGAGAGAGAGAGAGAAGCATGGCCTGAATCTAATGATCTGCTTTATCAGAGAGCTCCCCAAGGGAATGGTTTCTGCCTTGACTGATGCAGCACACGGACGTAATTGGCAGTTTAGTGTCAGACCAAGGGGCTCTGAGACAAAGGCAAGCATCCCTTCTTGTGGCTCCACTAGACAGACTACTTTACTGCACATAGTCACCAGGGGGCAGAAGAGATTACAAGATACAGAAAACAAGGGGGCAAATTCACCTGACTGGGAAATTTCATGGTCAAGTCCAGAAAAGGTTTAGCCACTCCCCTAAATCTCTGACTAGGCTTATTAGACAAGGCTTTCCTTTGTATGAAGATAGTAAAGACTGAAATATATGGCTTTTTTATTGTTCTTGTTGTTTTAATTTTTTAAAACTACTTGTTTAGAACAATTTTAGTCAAATATAATCTATTCTGTAAGTTGACTTCATGCTATTGATTATTTCCTTGCTGTGTAGAAGCTTTTTATTTGATGCAATCTGAATTGTTTAGTTTTGCTTTTGTTGTCTGTTCTTTGGGGGTCATATTTAAAAAAAAAAATCATTGCCCAAACCAAAGTCAAGAAGATTTTATCCACTGTTTTCTTCTGCTACTTTTCTGGTTTCACATTTTACATTTAAATTTTTAATCCATTTTGAAAGTTTTTTTTTTGTAAATAATGAGAGATAAGGGTTCAGTTTAATTCTTATGCATGTGAATATCCAGTTTTGCCAGTACCATTTACTGAAAAGACTATCCTTTCTCCATTGTATGTTCTTGGCAACCTTGTGGATGGCTATTATCAAAAAGACAAAGGATAAAGAGTGTTAATGTTTACACATAAATGAATATTATTTAGTCTTAAAAAAATAGAGGGGGAGAGAATCTTGTTATTTGCAAAAACAGTCAACAAAATGAAAATGGAAATGCAACCTACAGAGTGGGAGAAAATATTTACAAATCATATGTCTGATAATAATATCCAGAATATATAAAAAGAAATCCAATAACTCAAGAATCAAAGACAAAAAAAAAACTATTTAAAAATTGACGGACTTGAATAGATATTTCTCCAAAGAAGATGTACAATTTTCCAGAAAACATTTGAAAAGATGCTCAATATCACTAATTATTAGAGAAACACAAGTTAAAATCACAGTGACATATTGCTTCACACCTATTTGATGGCTACTATCAAAAATACACAAAATAACAAGTGTTGGGAGAATGTGGAGAAATGAGAACCCGTGGATACTCTAGGTGGAGATGTAAAATGGTGCAGCCACATTGGAAAACAGTATGGAGGTTCCTCAAGAAACTAAAAATAGAATGATTTTTAGCAATCCAGCAATGCTTATGATCCAGGAATCCCACTTCTAGGTATATATCCAAAATAACTAAAAACAGAATCTCTAAGAAATAATCTACATACTCATGTTCATTGCAGCATTATTGACAGTAGTCAAGAAGTAGAAACAATGCAAATATCCATCAGTAGGTGAATGGATAGACTCAATGTGGTATATACATAAAACACAATGATATTCAGCCATCTAAAAGGAAGGAAACCCTGCCACATGCTACTACATGGATGAACCCTAGGTACATTGTGTTGAGTGAAATAAACCAGTCACAAAAAGACAATACTGTATGATTTCATTCATATGAAGTATCTAAAGTAGTCAAGTTCATAAAAATAGAAAGTAGAATGGTGGTTCCTAGAGGCTGGAAGAGGAGGAAATGGGGATTGTCATTCAGTGGGTATGGAGGTTCAGTTTTGCAAGATGAAAAAGTTCTAGAGTTTTGTTGCACAACAAGTGAATATAGTTAATGCAACTGAACCATGCATTTAAAAATGGTTAGATGATGGGGCTCCTGGGTCACTCAGTTGGTTAAACGTCAGCTTCAGCTCAGGTCATGGTCTCAAGGTTTGTGAGTTTGAGCTCCACGTTGGGCTCACTGCTGTCAGTTTACAGTCTGCTTTGGACCCTCTGTCTCCTTTTCTTTCTGCCCCTCCCACTGTCATGCTCTCTCTCCTTCTCTCTCTCTTACTCAAAAACTAATAAACATTAAAAAATGTTTAAGATGGTAAATTTTATGGTGTGTTCCTTTTACCATGATTAAAAACAAATTTTAAATGTGTTTTTCTGATAATTACAATGTTTGAAATGTAAGAAGTCATATCATGATTTACAGGATACTGTACTCTAGACTGGCAATTCCAAAAATACTGCCTGAGGACTTACCTGCATGAGTCCTTTTCAGGGCATCTGTGAGGTCAAAATTGTTTTCAAGTATACTAAAATGTCACATGCCTTTTTTATAGTTTTTAGTTTTTCAGTTTCACATGCACAGTGCAGGCTACATGATGAATCCACAATTATCCGGAAAGGCTATTAAAAAATTCCTTTTTCACTTACATATTTAAACAAAGCCAGAACTTCCTCATAAACTTCACCAAACAACATATAGCACTAAGAACATAGAAGTAGACATGGAAATCTGACATCTTCTATTAAGCCAGATATTAAAGAGGCTTACAAAAATATAAACTAGGCAAATTTTACAGAATTTGGAGAAAAATCAAATTTGATTTAAAAAAATAAATAGTTATTTTGAATTACAAATATATTCTTTATGTCACTATGTGTAGTGTTTATTATTGTCATGTAAAAAATTGATTTTACAAACAAGGTGAGTATATTTAACAATACTAAACTGTATACTTAAAAATGGTCAATTATAAATTTGATGTTAAGTGTGTTTTGCCACAATTCAACATTAAAAATGAATTAATAAATATTTTTGAAGTCTCAGTTTTAATTTCCAGTACTATAAATATCAGTAATAAATATAATCCACATAAACAAAAACCTTCTTGAAATCTTCACTAATTTGGGGGTATGAAAGTGTTCTGAGACCAAAAAGTTTGAGAAATTGCTGCTTTAAACATCCTTGCTATGTGAGCCTATTATTAAGTTAGAATTAAAATCTATTGTAAAAACAAACGGAAACACAGTTCCCTCAGAAAAATTTAACAGTAATCTTCTTGAGACAAATGGAGATAGGCTTTTTAGAAATTATGTATCAATCCATTTTCTTCAACACAGGCTGCAACAGGTGTGATAGCAGCAGCCGAAGTAGCAGGCGTGCTGAAAATCTGAAATTCATGTTTCCGTCATCCCATTGCACAGTGCAAGTTTTTCCCGTGTGTTCATAAGTCACACTGTCCATTGAGTTTTCATGGATGAGATAGAAGTGATGTAAAGCTCTTCTCAGAAAAAGAGAATATGGATGTTCCCCTCAATAAACAAAACAAATTTCAGTCTTAAATAAATAGTAGTCCATGTGGTATGTAACAGATCTGAATTTCTCATCTATCTTGCCTTTACATTTTGATCTCATCAAGTAGCAATTTTCATCCATATAGCCTCAAAACGACACTATTGCTTCTATAACAGAAGGGGCTGAGAATGAGAAAATAACAACAACCTCTTTTTTACTGCTTTGGTAAAGAAGCATAATTATTAACAACAGTGTGTTATATTGCATACTAGCTGTATTTGTAGTACTTCGGTGCAAGAAAAAGAAATACCTCCTGCTAAGACAGTGTTAGAGAATTTTGGGGAAACCTTTTTATTTTTATTTTATTTTGTTTTATTTATTTTTTGAAGTTTATTTATTTTTGAGAGAGAAAGAGAGAGAGAGAGAAAGCACCAGACCAAGACAGGGGCAGAGATAGAGAGGGAAAGTGAGAGAGAGAGAGAGAGAGAGAGAGAGAGAGAGAGAGAGAATCCCAAGTAGGCTCCACACTGTCCACACAGAGCCTGATGCAGGGCTTGAACTCACAAACCGAGATCATGTCCTGAGCCGAAGTCAGGCGCTTAACCAATTAAGCCACCCAGATACCCCACTTTTTATTTTTATTAAAAAAATAATAAAACACTGGATGATGTTGGAGTTCAAATAAGCTGTACATAGACAGTACACTCAAAAAAGTTGTTTCATGAGGCCCATGAGTTCTTTTACTGCCATGACTTCTTATCTCTGCCACTCATTTCTTTCCCAGTTTCCTTTGCTTTCCGTTAACAGAAGGTTTATGTTACCTTCCACTGGCGTGATAATCATAAGCAGTGACTTTCAGAATGGGAATGCCAAACTTTTTCTATAAAAGGCCACAGAGTAAACAGATGTGTCTTTGGCAGCCAGGCCATCTCTATAGCAATACTCAACTCTGTCATTGTATACAAAAACAGCCATAGACCATGCATATATCATGCATACGACCTACCTAAGCATTCCAATAGATGCATCCAAAAAACAGCCACAGACCATGCATATATCATGCATACGACCTACCTAAGCATTCCAATAGAACTTTGTTTACAAAGAGAGTCTGGGGTACATAGATTTAGTCCAAGGGCCAGTTTTAGAACCCTTTTTTAGAACATTGCTTCTTATTGCCTTGCCATTAGTAATACATTATGTGAGGCAATTAGGTCTTTTTGTGTTTCCATGCCAGAGTTGTCTCCTCTAAGACAACAAGAACAACAAACAAGTGTTGATATGAATAGACCACTGAAAATTGATTAAACATAATAGAAATGCTGTTGTTCCAATATCATTGTTCATAAAACTCTCCTCTACCCTTTTTTGATGTTTGCCCAGGATCACGAACACTCAATCCATATAGTTAGGCTGATTCTGTTTGCAGTTAGTTTAACCACCCACTGGCCCTGACAACCCAGTTATTGGAGATTACCTTGTAAACCAGTTAAGGTTGAAAAGAATTTTTCTCCCATCTTCTATACTCGCTAAAGGTCACATATAGAAAAATAGAATTTCACAAATTCCGAACCCACCTAAAAGTGTACCCTGTGGTAAGCAAATCCCCCACCGTCATAAACACCATTCTACTGCTGCCATTTAGAAATTTACTGCATTTCACAGTCCAATGGCTCAGTAAAAGCAATTTTTATTTTTACCTCCTGTATCAACCTGTGTGAAAATCTTTCTGTGTCAGAGAGGCAGTAGGAGGCAAACATTAAAGTACTTTTTTTTATTTTACTGTCAGAAAAATAGGCTTCAAAACACTGTCTATCTCAAAATGTTGACAGTTGAAGGACCAGTGAGAAGTAATCTAAAGATCAGGTTATGACGCTGTAATAAATGTTAATACATTAAAACATTCTTAGTATCAAATTCATAAAAGCTGTTAATAGAACTCCGTTTTTTCTGGCTTACTCAAATATGTTTTCACTGATTTTCCTATCCATAACTCTTCTATCTTCATCTAACTTTCTTTACTTCTTAGTCTCTTCTATGATCTCGTACTACATTTCTTACATTATCCTTATCAGTGGTTCTTTTCACAAGGGCTTACAAAATGCTCCATGTTTACAAACCATAGGAAGAAATTCACGGTCCACTGAAGGTCAGGAATAGGAGTTTGATTGTTTAAACTGCTGGAGAAATCAATTTTCTTTTTCTCTCTCTGTGTCGTTTTATCTCTTGTTCTCCTCTGGTCATTCTCCAATTTATTCAAACTCTGATGGTCAGAAACTTCCAAGATGGCCTATTTCTGATTTTATCATATATGAAATTCCTTTCATGTCTTTCAAGGTCATTAGTAATTTAGTTCCATCACAATGAGCCAGTCCCAGAATGTGTCCTCTACTTCAAGGCTCACTAGGCATCTTATCCTCAAGGACACTAAAGTAATTTTTTTTTAATTTTTTAACATTTGTTTATTTTTGAAATACAGAGAGAGGCTGAGTATGAGCAGGGGAGGGGCAGAGAGAGAGAGGGACACAGAATTCGAAGCAGGCTGCAGGCTCTGAACTGTCAGCATAGAGCGAGCTGTCAGCACAGAGCCCAACGCGGGGCTGAACTCACAAACTGCGAGACAATGACCTGAGCCGAAGTCAGACGCTCAACCGACTGAGTCATCCAGGCACCCCTAAAGTAATTTTTACTATGTTTTTGCTATTATTGAGCTATTCATCAGTAATGATACAACAACTCAGTCTATCTACCCATCGAAACCCCATTCAAATCTCAAATCCTGGAGACATCCTTTCTCTCTACCAAATTCTTAATTTCCTTTGCATCCCCAAACTCTCCCACTCCAAGTTAAGCCAACATTTCTTACAATGATTTACATATGTTTAATGATTTGGTTCCCCATTACCTCTCTTACTTTATCACCCAGTGTTCTCTCCCTGTTCAAACCACTCTCACTATTCTGCCCCCTTGAACATACATGATCCTGCCATGAGGTCTTTGTACCTGACCTCCCCTCTGCCTGGCATATGATGTTCCAGTTAACTGCATGGCCAGTCAGTTCAGCTCCTTCACTTCCTTCAGATTTATATTCAGTGAGCCCTTCACTGGACACCTTATCAAAATTCCTCACCCCATCCTGTTGACATTCATACACTCCGTTCTTCTTCATGTTTCAACTTAGCGTTATTTACTCTTTAATGTATTTACTTCTTTATCTTGCTTACTGTCTGCTCTACTTCACTGTAAGTCATTACAAAATATCTTTTTTTAATGAGTTTTATTCAATACTGTATGCTCAACACCTAGAAGAGTACCTGAAATGAGGTGCTCCATAGATGTTTGCTGAGTAAATGAATATCAGGTGCAAGATTTAAGACTTCATATTTCACTTTGTTGTCCTGGCCTTTATTATTCCCTGCGTGATACTAATCTGCCCCAACTAGATTTTCAGAATGTGAGGTCATGGCCTGGGTTTCATCTTTTGTGTTCCAAAATATCTAGAACAGTGCTAAGCAGTATGGAAAGAATTCAATATACATACAGGCTTTGATATCTTATTAAAGTCCTGTAAGTGAAAAAGAGGATGTTAATTTACCAAAAATAGAATAAGCTCACTGTTCGGTTAGAATAAGCTCCAGAATAAGTTTCTGGAAAACGTTTTTCTGCTTAGAATGAAGAATTAAAAACCAAGTTTCATTTACTACCATCTCTCCTCAGTAATTCTCTATCCTTATTTAAACACTGAATATGGATAATTCAGGATATCTTAAAATGTGAGGAAGAGAAAGGTGAGCAGGCCAACAGAAAACTGAGGGATGGCTGAAGGGAGATTTCCACACACTCTAGCAAAATCTTAGGTCAATATTTCCTCCAGAATAAAAATAACTTCATGCAATATTAATTTAATATTAAAATAGCCTCTAACCAGTTTCAGACCTATGGGTGTTACACTTTAATTGTATGCAAACTTACATTTTATTTTTGTTAAATATTTTGCTCCACCTAGAAGCATTATTACCTAACCAAAGCACTTAAATTGAACACAGTGACCTCAATTTAGCAGTTAGAAAAATCTGTGACTTAATGCATGTACAGTAGCTTGTCCCACAATAAATCAAGTCCAATTAGTGCAGTAGTGACTACCAGGCAGCCTCCAGAAGTTGGAAATCTGTGGGGCCAGTTGAGAAAGTTCACTTGCTGAGAACGTCAAATTGTCTACAGTTTAGCTGTTTGGCTCATTTTGTCTTCATATAGCTGCATTGTGTATGAGAACCGACCCTTATCACCCGAGCTGAATCAGCTATCCAAGGAAACTGCTGCTTGCCGAACAGTCCTCCCCAAATCAGTTCTGTATGGGGACACTGATGCTGTGATAGGAGTCTTTTTTTTTTAACAGAAAAGTTTTGAATCTAAAAGTTAAACATGAAATAATACAACATATATTTTGAAAAAATTGGGGGCACCTGGGTAGCTCAGTCGGCTGAGCATCGGACTCTTGATTTTGGCTCAGTTCATGATCCCAGGGTAGTGGGTTCAAGCCCCAGATTGGGCTCCACACTGAGCATGGAGCCTGCTTAAGATTCTCTCCATCTCTCTGTCTCTGTCTGTGTCTCTCTCTCTCTCTCTCCCCTTCTGCCTCTCTCCCTCATTTGCACACACTCTCTCTCTAAAATTAAAAAAAAAAAAAAAAACACCAACAATTAGAATTATTACACAGAAGGTAAGATTCAGAACTGAGGAAAAGGAACCTGAAAAGAGAAACTACCATGCATGCTTCTGTTCTCTTGGACATCACTTCCCAGGCAGTTCCTTTCCAATATCATAACTCTGGTCCCTCTATCCCTCCATTTCACCTAATACATAAAGTGGTTCTGATCTCTCCTTTTTGTGTGCTCAGCCTACCCCTCTGAAGTATCACTCACTCACACTTTGAACTATCTTGCAGTCCTGCCTTTTCATTGCAACTGTATGGCGGTGACATTGCATTTGTGACTCAATCCCACTATCCCTTTCTTCATATCTAGGCAGTTTCCTAAGCTCTACTAGATAAAACCAACCATATAGAACAAGGATAATAATAATAATAATAATAATAATAATAATAATAATGATGATGATGTTTTTTTCTGACAGAGGCCCTCAAATCTATTTAATTATACATTTATTTGTTCTTAGTTCCACCTTCCATTCCTCTCACTGAGGGTTCCATTTTTCCAGCTTTATCCTGCCATCTAATCTTCTGGTAACTTAACTCTATATCAAGTGGAAAACTGAAGTAATTAGTACTGGACACTTCCAGTATCCCATTGCTTTTACTTATTAACATATCCTTATCCATATTTTGTTTCTTTCTTCCAGTCTCAGGTGAAGAAATTCCTCCTTCTGTTCAGGGCTAGCTTCCCCATTTTCACTGAACCAAAATGATCCAGTGTCCTCCAAGGCAGTGCCCATTAGGTATTTCTTCTTTTCTTCCAGTCCTCCTGTTAGCCTATAAACTTGCTCTTTTGAAACTCTGCTACTCACTTAAGCATATCCATCCCATAATAGCACACTTCTTAGAAATATTACCCACCCGTACCACCTCCCATCGTCACTCTGTCTTCCCTTCAGTCTTCAATCCACTGAGATTACCTTCTTCTTCACCACTTTCCACTCCCTGGGAACAGTTCTGGAAATGAACATATGATCTTGATGTGCCAAAGCCAATGGCCACTTTAAAGATCTGAATTCATTCAGAGACAGTTTCTCTCTTGTCTCCCTTGGCTTCTATGTTAACACTATGTCTTTTAGATTTCTAGGTCTCCATCTTCTTCACAAGATCCTTTTACACTGGTCTCATCGATCCATCCCAAATCTCTCTCAAAGCATGTCTTTCTTTAGGTTACCTCTTCTACTGTTTTTTTTCCAATTGTCTATTCCCTATTTTCATTCTACACTACCTCTTCCATATCTCCTTCCCAGTGAAAATATTCTTTCTTTCTCTTAGTCTCTCACTGTATTGTTACCTCTTCTATAGTAGTTACTGCAACATTATATTAAAGGTCTTTGTATCTCTCTTCACCAAACGATAAATACTTAGATGGCAGGTACCTGGCTGCGTCCACTTCTGTTTATCCTAACACTTTAGACATCAACAGTGCTCTGTAAATTAAACTAAATTTATGTCTCATACTCCTTGTAGCTTAGTCTGTATTTTTCAAAAGCCAGGTCTCACTTAAAACTACCAGGACACAAAGTAATTACATTACATAACATTGATATTCTTGGATACCCTCAAAGAAATTCCCCTGCCATTACCATGTAGTAAATTTTCTCTCACACAGAAAGATTTCCTTCTCTACACTTAGAAATTATCCAGCATGCCAGTACTGTAGGAGAAGGAAGTTTAACATGTACAAAATTACTTGCTTAAATATTTTTGCTTTAGAAACCTACTTGTCTTTTATTTTTTTGCAAATAATTTCTCTTTGTGTTTCAAAAGAGAGGAAGGGAATTTGTGATTGAATATCAACAAGGGACCATGTATTCTGCCCTAGTTCCCTAGGATATACTCTGAATGGGTCAGAATGCCCACCTTACCGCCCCCCCCCCCCCCCCCCGCCCCACTACCACCATCCCCATGCTGTACAGGACAGTTACTCAGGTGATCAGAGGTATATTCCATTGTGCCTGCTCCCCTACAAGTAATTCACCTCAGTTTTAGCTGAAGGAATTCTGTTTAAAATCTGCCTCATAGTATCAAGAATCTAGAATTTGGCCTTTGAATATTGCTGATCAAATTTCAGTTCTAGCTCTTTTTAGGCCTGTGTCTTTAAGCAAGTTCAATAACATTTCTGAGCTTTATATGCAGCATGGCAATAAAAATAAATCCTTTTTGACACGATATTAAGATTAAATGAGATGAGGCTTCTGACAGTATTTTAGAAAGATAATGCATTACTCACCTATTAGCAATTATTTCCATTTTCAAATTTGCCTCTCTTTCGGGCAACCTTCCCATTTAGCCCTCTAAGCCTTCCTATTGGATCCAATTAGCATTTCTTCACCATTACATGCTGATGATGTTTCTCCAGACAGACAGTACCATCGATGTTAAGTTTTTCCTATTTGGAGTCTACTATGCAGATCATTCTCTGACAGATTTAATTTTAAGAATGATTCTTTAAGTCTCTACTATGCTTTATATCTCACTACTGGAAAATTACCTTGGGGAACATTCTTGTAAATTTATCAATGACACCTCAGAGACTAATGCTGAACGCCAACTAATTGATGAAAATAAGCATTCACTGATGTAACATAATTTGAAGCCCTTGCCCTATTGCAATGATTCTGGGGCCTAACAAGGACCAGATTCATATTTAGTCAAGTTGGATGGTCTCAGATCTGGAAAAATAACATTTAATTTGGCAGTACTCAGATTTTTAGGTGATTTCTCTGGCTTAAGCACTCAATGTTCAATGTCTGAAATGGAGTTTATTATTGCCATTGTTAATGACTTCTTCACATAAAACCTATACTTAAGGGATTCTATTAGTAATTACTTTTGTTTTCAAAAATAATAATACTATCCCTGGGAATCTTCAAAAACATCTGGTACAATCTGGACATGCTCTGTGCATTCAAGTATTTGAATTCATTTTGGCAACATTTTAAATAATTTATCATTTTTTCAACTAAGGTCTTATAAATAAATCCCTGATATGTCAAGGAAAAATATGCTTCCTCTGACATATGCAAAAACATAATTTAAGCAAGTATATCTAAGGAAACATATATCAGAGCCCTTAAAAATAAAGACTACATTGAAAATGTTGCTTTCCTTCCCATTTATATGTAGCTACTATTACATAGTCTGAGAACTAACCAAATTCTCTTTGACGATTTGAACACAGAAAATACCATGATATCATGATGGATGTATAGCTAGATCCAAAAAAAAAAAAATAGAGATCTATTTTAGATTAAAGGGAAAGATGGTTTTATTGTGATAGATTTAGGAATCTTAAATATATACTGTCAAATATAGGATTTTAGGTGACAGGATCCGTTTCTTTGATATTGATTTAATAAACAGTGTGTATTGTGGTACTTACATTCTAAGAAGTTTTATTCAGAAGTTAGGTGGTACCTCCTCTAGGAGTCCACTATGAACTCATTATCCTGTTATAGGTTCTCTTCTTTGGTGTTCCTATAATATTCCATGCACATCTCTACATGTGCATTTAATACATAGTTCTATTTATGTGATTTTATCTATAGATATGAGCTTTTTGAGTGTTTTTTTAATGTTTATTTTTAAGAGAGAGACAGGGAGACAGAGAGAGAGAGAGAGAAAGACGGGGGGAGGGGCAGAGAGACAGAAACACAGAATCTGAAGGAGGCTCCAGTCCCCAAGCTGTCAGCATAGAGCCCCTTAATTTCAAGACCAAAATTATTTCTTCATAGTGTTAGTGTTTCACATAACAGGTGGTTAACATGTGAAAACCTTCTGAATCACTTCTTTTAATGTCAATCTGGCCCTTAAATAATGCAACTGATTATCTAGCTTTCTTTCATCTTAATGTGTCTAGACTTTAGCATTTCTTATTATACCTATTTACAAACTTATACATAGGGGTGCTTAACTAAATGAAAATGTGTTCAATTAAAATAATACAGAGCTGTCTGATGTGCCTGGGTGGCTCAGTTGGTTAAGCATCTAACTCTCGATTTCAGATCAGGTCATGATCTCACGGTTGGTGGGATGGAGCCCAGTGTCAGGCTCTGTGTTGACGGCATGGAGCCTGCTTGGGATTCTCTCTCTCTCTCTCTCTCTCTCTCCCCCAAAATAAATTGACATTTAAAAAAATAAAATAATACAGAGCTGTTTTAAACATTTTAAGTAACATACATATAAAACTAAGGGGGAAAATCACCAAAAGTTATTGGCCAACAAAAATTTCAAAATCAAAATTTTTCCTAAACAAATAATACCTATTTTAGGTTGTATTACATAGATGACATATATTATGAATTATATAATATATAATTTTGTGAGAAACAAATGGTAAATATATATTGTACATATAATATTATATTACATACCTTATATAATATAGAATCCAAGTGAGACAAAAGTGATAACATTTTTAAAGTTTATTGACTGCTTTTCATATGCCAAGATGCATTCTTCTAAGCACTTTACATAAATTATATAGGGTGATTATCTCAAATACTTTTACAAAATAAGTATTCATATCATTTCCATTTGCAACTTAGATATTTGAAGCACAGAGAAGTTAGGTAATTTGCCAAAAGTCACAGAGTTGGGAAAGAGCTGGGCCAGGAATCAAGTCCATGTTGAAATGCCAAAGTTCTAAGTTCCAAAACAGCACAGCTACCTCACTGATGTTTCAGTCACAATTTAAGCATTTATCTTTGAATGCTAAAGCTCTGTGCTCGCTTCGGCAGCAAATATACTAAAATTGAATGCTAAAGCTCAGAGGTCAGCAGACTATGGCCCATGCATCAGATCTAGCCTGCTGCCTGTTTTATAAGTTTTATTGGAACACAGTCACACCTATTGGTATCCATATTGTCTGTTGCTGTTTCGCTACACCGGAGTTGAATGGTTACAACAGAAACCATATGGCCTGCAAAGTCTAAAATAATCACTGGCTGACCCTTTACAGGAAAAGTTCATTGACCTATGATCTAGATTTCTGATTCGAAATTTGAGGGACACCTGGGTGGCTCAGTCAATTAAGTATCTGCCTGGGTGGTTCAGTCGATTAAGTGTCTGACTTCAGCTCAGGTCATGATCTCACGGTCGGTGAGTTCAAGCCCTGCATTGGGCTCTGTGCTGACAGTTCAGAGCCTGGAGCCTGCTTCAGATTCTGTGTCTCCCTCTCTCTCTGATTCTCTCCAACTCATTCTGTCTGTCTGTCTGTCTCTCCTTCAAAAATAAATAAATATTTAAAATTAATATTCTATGTTTTTAGATATTTGCTGTATTTTCTATTTATCTAACTTTTTAATCAGTTGATATGGTTGAAATAATCATTGTATATTTAATAAATGTATCAACATTATATGATTAAACAGTTGCTCTAAAGAGAAACAAACAAAAAAGATGCAAATTGTCACCAGTGGTCACAAAAATCAGGATTTTTTGGTAAAGATTCCATCATAAACACTGTTATTTTATATGAATGAATGATTTATAGCCATTATATTTCAACCTAAGAACTTTCCTAGTTTAAAAGTGTGCATATTGGGACCAAAACAAAGCTAGTATATGTCATAAAATAAATGATATAACTCCAAAGAAATAAAGATAAAAATGTGATTTCATTGGCTTTGTTAAAATAGTATAAATCATACTGTCAACATTGACTTAAATTTTACTAAAGAATTTAATTGCCTATAACCAATATAGCTATTAGAAATGATGTTAGAAATAAGGTTAGTTACTTAGGAAATAGTGGACAAACAACTTTGATTATTACAAAGGATGAAGCACTGTAATCACTTTTGCAGATTCATATATTCAAGATTAAATTTAAATATCTTAGCAGATTCCTTTGCAGTAGAAATTAAAGAAAAAAAAGAGTACAATAAAGTAACATCTCACCAGAAAACTAGCTGGGCCCCTGGACCAGTTACATCGAGTGGCATTTTCTTGGTAGATTCACCACAACCTAAACATCTGGTCTTTTAATTTGATAGTTTGCTGAATGGGCTTCTGTCTTGTGAGTTGGCACACATCAAGTTCACATAAATGGCTGCATAAAATAAATTGCTATTTTATTTATATTCAATCAAGAACTATAACTGCTGAGCAGATGAGGCCCTCATTCATCTTCCTTAGTAGTTTTGGAAACTCTGCTGTGACACTATGATCTCCTGCAGCAGATTTTCCCACAAGTATAGACATGCTGCTTTCAATGCCTATTGGATCTGTACTGTCCCTTTATTAACTTTTTAGAGCCCAACAGAAATACTCAAGTTTAAGAACACATTGAGGTTGGTCTGATTCTTCTAACCAAGTGTATCAGAAGGATGGATCTTAAACAGACCTCTCTTAACATAATCCCACATAATGCTTCACATGATACAAGAAAGAATTGTTTTCGTGTTCTTTTAAAGATGACTTACTGGAGTAATGCATCTAAACATCAGTAATTATTTAAATATTTAGAATAATAGAGTCTGCTTAGGTTCTGATAGGGTAACACTCATAGGGTAATTTTGAGGTAATAAGCCAAGAGAAATGCAGTTACTTCTTCCCCTTAGCCAGGTGGATCTAGTTGTATCCACCTCTTATCACTTGAAGATATCACCCTAGCCACATGGTAAATATAGGATGGTTAAAGAAGGCACAAACCAAGAGATCATTCAAACGTTGCAAGAGTTCATGTTATAGAAAAGAGCCCAATTTTCCTCTGGGCAAGTTGAGTTTAGATTCCTTCATCATTTAACCTAAAGCTTTCTTTAAAAAAAATTTTTTTAATGTTTATTCATTCCTTGAGAGAGAGAGAGAGAGAGAGAGAGAGAGAGAGAGAGACAGCACGAGCAGGGGAGAGGCAGAGAGAGGGAGACAGAATCCGAAGCAAGATCCAGGCTCTGAGCCACCAGCACAGAGCCGGATGAGGGGCTCAGACTCACGAACTGTGAGATCATGACCTGAGCTGAAGTCGGACGCTCAACCGACTGAGGCACCCAGACGCCCCCAATCTAAAACCTTCTTAAGTAAATTCTGTCATGTGTACATTCAGTGACTATACTATTTTTAATGATACCAAGTGTCCTTGACAGTTTAAAAGCTGTTTCCCAATCATCATTCCACTTGATTTTAACAGCATTTAATATTTTAAATCACCTTCAGGAAACTGATTTTCAAATTCTACTATCTGATTCTCATTTCTCTTTTAAATTCTTGTGTCTTTGTCTTTCTATACTCTAAGTGAAATTTGAATATTCAGTTTCAAATTTATGCTAAATTCATACCCTCCATGATATGGGTCTGATTAGAGAATTGTTTATTCATGGTCTGGCATGTTGTGTTTGTGTACTGGGTTCATGGGGTGTAGGAATCAGCTGGGGAGCACGTGGCCTCTCACTCATCTCACTCTTGCTGGCAATCAACAGGTGAGGTGTTGGAAGCTGACAAGATAAAATCCTCTTGTTCCCAACTGTACATCAATGTTACAGTACGTTTAGCATAAGCCATAAACAAATTTTGTCTCCGTGACCAGTTAAGTGGTTGACATATAACTCAGCTCCAAAGACTTCACTGTATCTGCTCACCCAGGTGTTCTAAGGGAGTAAATTCTTCTCCACTGGGGTACAAATTCCTTAAGATTGGCTGGTTTCTTGCCTCCTTAGTCATACTCAGGTGATATCTCCTAATGTCTTTCTCTACGCAGAGATACAAGCTCTCCTTTCTATAAAGACACAAAGGGCTTAACTTGTTCTCTTAGAATTGTGTCCCATTCTTTGTGAGTAGTAAGAAGGTGGGGGGAAAGAAAACAAAACTGCCTCCATATCTAAATGGTCTAAATGTTTATACTTCTTACCATATTTACTTTCCATAGCAATCTTATAAATTAGGTATTGCTTCTCTTTGTGTAATACTGAATATTTAAGTAACTTGTTTAGTGTTACTTTACTAATAAAAGTTGAGTGAAGAAACAAATTTGCATGTGGCTGGCTGTAATTATATTATAACCACTACTGGTTTTGCCCATATATTCCTAGAAATAAACATTATGGAGGCATAGGACGTGAAGTGTTAAAGATTGCGGGAAAGCTTGTTTTATTTTTAACATATGAAAGTTACTTCTTTACCATGATGAGTCCACACCTATATTCTTGGCGAGGAGAATCAAAAACAGGCACAATGCAGTGTTCCTTGGACATCTACTTGTCTAAATGACTCTGATTCAAGGTTGACTCATATCACCAAAGAATTTTTATCAAAATATGTAATTGTTTTCATCTGATCCTCCAAAATAACATCAAGGATTTTGTTTCCATATACCTAAATTCACTTTTCAACTGACAATAAGCATGAATCATTTCATTTCACCAGTTAATTAGTTTGGTAACAAGCTACTGAAAATAGAGACTTTGAAGTAGAAGTGCCTTTCAATCATATTCATCTGAGTAGGTGCATTCCAAAGAGAACTGGAAATCACAAATTCAATGTGAATTGCTGCAAAAAGGACCTATGAGTAAACAACAAATGATTCTTTTCCTCTGTAAAATCCTTCTCAATAATAAAGTCAATTGAGAATCTTCCAGCAGAACTACCTGAAAAAGAAGTAGAAATTTTCCTCTGTTAACCTAATCAATAGGGTTTTTTATTTGTGGTTTGCAAAGAGTAGTGCCAAATGAATGGCCTTTGAAGTACATTTTTAAAGAGTCATCTGGTAGCCCAATCAATTATGATACAGTTACATATTTCTTAAGGATGAAGTTATTTACAAACCATTTTCTCTTTTTCCTCTGGAAATGTCACAAATGGCTTCACAAAAGAGAAGACAGCAAAGCAGGATTTTGAAACGTGAGTTGCAGTCAAATACGATTTTTACAATAAGGTTGGTGTGACTCAGAAATTAGGTGTTTTCATGAACAACCTACTCAGGACCCTTACTGTCCTTCCCAAACTACTACCCCAAAGGCCTTGCTGAGTACTGTGCATGTCTGATACTGCATCAACCCCAAATCAGTGCTAATGGGCATCCTCCAAACCTCTAATTATTTGTAGAGTACTGAACGATTAATAACTTGGGAGAAAAAAAAACAGAGAATATGACTTTAGAAGGAATCCAGAGTTCTTTTGAGGTAAGCAAAAGTAAGTAAAACCTGACTTTTATATGCCATTTTTCTCAGCTGAGAATCTCTGTTAAATATTCTCCAAAGCATCAGTGAACGTTCCTATTCATGGGGGGCCACTTTAGAATACTCAAGTGTGGTCAGTTATCAGACACACAGTAATATTCAGCAGGGTTTTAACGTTAATAGCTGTTATTATTCTTTAATTCTCTAATGACAATGAATCAATCTTTTTTTTGAATCAATGGATTTTTTAAGTTTATTTATTTATTTTGAGAGAGAGAGAGCACGTGAACAAGGGAGGGGCAGAGAGAAAGGAGAGAGAGAGAGAATCCCAGGCAGGCTCCATACTCAGCATGAAGCCACACTCTTCAGAGCCTCAAATTCCCCATTTGTCACATAGGGCCCAATTTTATATGATTGTAGGTTACTCCTCTATCCTTAAAAAATTCTCACGGTGGGCTCCTGGGAATCTCAGTAAGTTCAGTGTTCAACTTTCGATTTTGGCTCAGGTCATGATCGCACAGTTTGTGAGATCAAGCCCCATGTCTGGCTCTGCGCTGACAACACAGAGCCTGCTTGGGATTTTCTCTGTCCCTCTCTCTCTGCCCCTCCCCTGCTTGCATGCTCTTTCTCTCTCTCAAAATAAATAAATACAACTTTAAAAAAAGCTTTCCTTAAAAACTTATGTTTCTAAAATTACTTTATAGTTGTGACACTTTGCAAAGCTACTCCATACATTGTTTTGTCAAGACTACTATCGCATTAGTTTCTATAACAACTTAGTTAGAAATTAATGATGCTCAAACAAAGTTGATTCGTAGAATCAGCTAGAGAATACAAATTACTCTATAAATCTAATGAAATTTCAATTGAAAAATCTGGATAGGGTTTATTAAACTCTTTAAAACACTAACCCTAAAATTCACAACAAAAAGTATAAGACCAAGAAAAGTCAAGATAATTTTAAATAATAACTAATGATTGAGTAGTTACTATTTGTCAAGAATAATTCTAATGCTTTATATGAATAAGAACACTTAATTTTGAAAGAACATGGTTATATAGAAACCAATAATGCCTATATTTTGCAGATGAAGAAACTGAGACACAAAGTCCAAGTAACTTGCCAATGTCATATTACTAAAAGAAGGTAGAATTGAGATTTAAACTCTAATACGCTATCTCCAAACATTACATGATAAGCCAGTACATTATACCACGCTTATAGAAAGTTAAAATAAGATTTGACTTAATAAATAGCACAATAGGCTGAAATTAAGATATGATAATATTGACACAGACTAATAGAGAGATGGAACTGAAAAGGTAGCCCAGAAAGCAGATAGATGCAGATATGTCAACATAGAATATACAAGAAATAGTGATTTTACAACTATATCACTATAGAGGTGATGGATTTTTCAACACATGTTGTTGGAACATTGGGCTGTCCAAATGGAAAAACAAAATATAAAAGTATTTGTCTTATATTATCAAACACTATAATCCAGGTAAAATAAACATGTAACTTAAAAGAATAGTTATATATCCTCAGGGTAAGAAGAATTTTTAAAATAATGCACATGCACACACACACACACACACACACACACAAATGAAACAAAGGAAAAGCATGATTCATTTCACTACATTGAAATTTAGATTTTCTGTCTGACAAAAAAAAGACAAATTTAAAATATAAGCCAAAAATTGCAAAATTATATTTGTCACCTATAAGTAATCAATATTTGATTTCTGAAAGCATTATAAGTTTCTAAAAATAATAACAAAAAATAAAATAACAAATAATAACATAACAAGTAATAAAAAATAAAATGATTTAAACAAGCAAATCATAAAGTAAAATCTGCGTTGGCAGTAAACATACTTAAGGAGGAAGAGTTAAGATGGAAGGGTAGTAGGAGGACTAAGGTCCTCAACCCTCAAACACACCTAGATAAATATCAAATATTCTGAACACCCAGGAAATCAATCTGAGGACTGAAAGAACAAACTGCGCAACTAGAGGGAGAAAAGACGCCACATCATGAAAGGGAGGAGGTGCAGAGGTGTTATTTGGGGGAGAAAATTGCCAGTGCTGCAGAGGGAAAGGAGCCTGATCAGGGAGAGAGGAAAGAAAGAAGAGAGAGAGAGAGAGAGAGAGAGAGAGAGAGAGAGAGAGAGAGAAACAGGGTGCAGCTCACTGCACAATGAAAACACTTCCCTAAAACCATTGATGTGGAAAATGAGAGGGGTTGATTATCACAAGGTTTTACTAGGAGCGGAGCTCAAAGTCTGAAATTTTAGAAGTCTGCACCACTGGCAAGGTGGATTCTGGGAGGCATAGAAGTGCTCCTGTGGAGAAGGAAGGCAGAGGCCCAGGTGCGGATAGCATAGTCTGAGGATCTCCTGGGTTTCATTGGGAGAGACAGTTTCCCTTCTTGGAGTACATTTGGGAGAGGAGGCACTGCACCCAGGGACAAAAGAGCTGGTAGGCACCATTGAGCTGCCCCATTCACTAGCATAGGAGCAGAAGCAGCTGCTGAGGGCAGCTAACCTAGACACCAGATTTTTGCTGCACTTTGCATAAATCCGAGCCCTTATGCATTCTTGCAACTGCCCTTCTGAGACAAACTGTCACCAGCCACAGTTCAGCAAGACTGTCCTCTGGAGGACCAGCTCAGGTTTATGCAGTGGTGGGTCTCTAAAATTTGGAGTTTTAAACCCAACCAGCATGTCTGGGATAAAATACCAGGATCATTGCACTGACAGGTGGGCAGATGGCTTAGACACACAGAGTGAAGGCACAGATCTGAGAAAAGCCTGGGACACAAGAAGGGAGATTACTCTTCTGTGAGGGCTTCCTGAATGGTGTGGGGGTGCAAACTCCCCTCTCTGGGGATAAGAGAGCTGGCTGATGCCATTTTTACCCTCATCCATCAGCACAGAGGTACTTCAGTGAGCAGCACAATGCCTACAGGGGAGGCTTGAATCACTTATACCAAGCTGACACCCTCCTGCAATCTGCAGGTGCTTCTGAATTAGGGTCAGCATGCCTGAGACTCTGAGTGGCAGTGGGCCCCTCCCTCAGAAGACCAGCAGAAACCACTCCATACCCACCATCTGGTCTACTGACCAGAAAGTGCTACAAAGCTTTAGCTCTAGGGGAACTAGGATATAGTCTCTATTAACAAGCAGACCAAAACACACCAAGTTAAAACTCACCACACAGTGGACAAGGTCCAAACACTCTGCACTGCAAGCAAGAAGAAACTCTGCAGAGGACTGACCTGAGCAGAGTGCACACAGCAGACACCAGAAACACTTTCTGAAAATCCAGGCCCTGGACAGTATATGGCCTTTTCTTAATATAACCATTATTCTCAAGAGCACAAAACATAACAGGCTTTCCTAATACACAGAAGACAGAGAACTAGACAAAATGGCAAGGTGGAGGGATTCATCACAAAAGAAAGAACAAGAAGAGGTCATGGCCAAGGATCTAATCAAAATAGATATAAGTAATAGGCCAGAACCAGAATTTAAAACAATAATCATAAGGATGCCAGCTGGGCTTGAGAAAAGCATCGAAGACACCAGAGAGTCCTTTACCACGGAGATAAAAGACCTAAAAACTAGTCAGGCTTAAATAAAAATGCTATATCCAAGATGAAAACCAACTAGATATAATGGCCACAAGGATGAAAGAAGCAGAGGAATGAATAAGTGAAATAGAAGATAAAATTATGGAAAATAAAGAAGCTGAAAGGAAGAGGTAAAGAAAAATATTAAGTCACAAATGAAGACTCAAAGAATAATAAAGCATAATAACAATTTGTATCATAGGAGTCTCAGAAAAAGACGAGATGGAAAAGGGGGCAGAAGGTCTATTTGAGGAAATTATAGCTGAAAACTTCCCAATCTGGGGAAAGTAACAGACATCCAAATCCAGGAGGCACAGAGAACTCCCATCAAAATCAATAAAAGAAAGCCAACACCAAGACATATCATAGTTAAATTTGCAAAATACAGAGATAAGGAAAGAATCTTGAAAGCAGCAAGGGAAAAGAAATCCCTAGCCTACAAGGGAAGACAAATAAGGTTAGCAGCAGATCATTCCACAGAAACTAGGCAGGCCAGAAGGGACTGGCATGATATATTCAACGTGCTAAATGGGAAAAAATATGCAGCCAAGATCACTCTTCCCAGTAAGGCTATTAGAACAGAAGGAGAGATAAAGAGTTTCCCAGAAAATAAAAACTAAAGGAGTTTGTGACCACTAAATCAATCCTGCAAGAAATATTAAAGGGGACTCTTTAAGTAGGAAAGAAAGACCAAAAGCAACAAAGACTAAAAAGGAACAGAGAAAATCTCCAGAAATACCAACTTTTAGGTAGTACATTTGCACTAAATTCATATCTATCAATAATCATTCTGAAATGTAAATGGATTAAATGCTCCAATCAAAAGAAATATGGTATCAGAATATATTAAAAAAACCCAACACCCATCTATATGCTGCCTATAAGAAACTCATTTTAGATCTAAAGACACCTGCAGACAAAGTAGGGAATGGAGAACAGTTTATTATGTTAAGTTTTAATGGAGTTTATTATGTTAACATCAAAAGAAAGTCAGAGTAGCCATACTTATATTAGACAAACTAGACTTTATAGCAAAGACTGTAAAAAAAGATGAAGAAGGGCACTATATCATAATAAAAGGGTCTATCCAACAAGAAGATCTAAGAATTATAAATATTTATGCCCCAGCTCGAAACACCCAAATATATAAATAAATTGATAACAAACATAAGAAAGTCATTCATAACAATACAATAATGGTAGAGGACTTTAAAACTCCACTTATGCCAATGGACTGATATTTAAGCAGAATATCCACAAGGAAACAATGGCTTTGAATGACACACTGGGCCAGATGGACTTAACAGATATATTCAGAACATTTCCTCCTAAAGCAGCAGAATACACATTCCTTTCTAGTGCACATGGGGTATTCTCAATAATAGATCACACACTGGGTCACAAATCAGGTCTCAACAAGTACAAAAAGATTAAGATCATACCATGCATACTTTCAGACCACAACACTACGAAACTTGAAGTCAAACACAAGAAAAAATTTGGAAACACTACAAATACATGGAGGTTAAAGAACATCCTACTAAAGAATGAATGTGTTAACCACAAAATTAAAAAATAAATTTAAAAAATACATGGGAGCAAATGAAAATGAAAACACAACAGTCCAAAATCTTTGGGATGTGGCAAAAGTGGCCATAGGACGGAAGTATATAGCAATAGAGGCCTACCGCAAGAAGCAACTCATCTTCAACAAAGCAGGAAAGACTATCCAATGGAAAAAAGATAGTCCCTTTAACAAATGGTGTTGGGAAAACTAGACAGCAACATTCAGAAGAATGAAATTGGACATTTTTCTTACCCCATTCACAAAAATAAATTCAAAATGGGTGAAAGACCTAAATGTGAGACAGGTAACCATAAAAATCCTAGAGAAGAACACAGGCAGCAACTTCCTTGACCTCAGCCATAGCAACTTCTTACTAAACATGTCTTCAGAAGCAAGGGGAAAAAAAGCCCCCCCCCAAAAAAAAAAGTCTTGGGAGTTCATCAAGATAAAAAGTTTCTGCACAGTGAAGGAACAAAACAATCAACAAAACTGAAAGGCAACCTTCAGAATGAGAGAAGATATTTGCAAATAATATATCTCACCAAGGCTAGTATCCAAAATCTATAAAGAACTTATCAAACTCAACACCCAAAACAACAAATAATCCAGTGAAGAAATGGGCAGAAGGCATAAATAGAAAATTTTCCAAAGAACACACATAGATGACACACAGACATATGAGAAGATGCTCAACATCACTCATCATCAGGGAAATAGAAATCAAAACCACAATGAGATATCACCTCACATCTGTTGGAATGGCTAAAATTAACAACACAAGAAACAACAGGTGTTGGTGAAGATGCAGAGAAAGGGGAACCCTTTTACACTGTTGGTGGGAATGCAAACTGATGCAGCCACTCTGGAAAACAGTATGGTGGTTACTCAAAAAGTTAAAAATAGAACTACCCTATGACCTAGCAATTGCACTACTTGGTATTTGCCCATAGGACACAAAAATACTGATTAAAAGGGACACATGCTTCCAGATGTTTATAGCAGCATTATCAACCACACCCAAATTATGGAAAGAGCCCATATGTCCATTGACTGATGAAGGGATACAGAAAAGGTAGTATAGTAGTACCTGGGTGGCTTAGTTGGTTGAGTGTCTGAATCTTGATTTTGGCTCAGATCATGCCCCCGCATCATGGGATGGCACCCTAAATTAGGCTCCACACTCAGCATGGAGCCTGCTTAAGATTTTCTCTCTTTCTCTCCCTCTGCTCCTCTCTCCCACTGGCACACTTTTTCTCTCTCAAATTAAAAAAAAAGTGAAAGGAAGGAAGGAAGGAAGGAAGGAAGAAAAGTTAGTATATATATGTACACTAGAATATTACTCCTTCATCAAAAAGAATGAAATCTTGCCATTTGCAACAACATGGATAGAACTAGAGTGTACTGTGCTAAGCTAAATAAGTCAGAGAAAGACAAATACCATATAATTTCACTCATATGTGGAATTTAAGAAACAAAGGATGAACATAGGGGAAAGAGGAAACAAAAGAGAGGGAGGCAAACCATAAAAGGCAACTATAGAGAACAAACTGAGGGTTGATGAGGGGAGGTGGGTGTGGAATAGGCTAAATGGGCAATGAGTATTTAGAAGGGCATTTGTTGTGATGATCACTGGGTTGTATGTAAGTGATGAATCACTAAATTCTACATCAGAGACCAATGTTATGCTATATGTTAACTAACTACAATTTAAATAAAAACTTGAAGCAAAATAATAAATAAAAACATGTTTAAAGCTCAATATTACTAGAAATTAAGGAAATGTTTGTTAAAGCAATGAGATACAACTTCACATCTATCAAATTGTCAAAAATAATATATGTTATATATACATATAAAACAATGTCTGTAAGATAATATCAAATAGTCATAGACTTGGGACAAGCAGAATCTTGCCTACATTGCTAATTACATAGACATGTAATACAAGAAAAACCACTCTGAAGAACAATTTAGCAATATCCACTAGAGCTAAGCATCCACATACACTAAGAATCAACAATTCTTTGTGCATGAATATCTATTGAAAAATACTTTTAATATTGAAATATGAAACAGCCTAAATTTTGAATAGAAAAATGAATTAATAGTCAATTATTCTATATTTTTCTAAAATCCAGAAATTTGTATAATACATAGTTATTAAAATTCACTATATCTACATGTATTAGCAGAGAAGTCATGATAAATATGTCATTTGCATAAATATGCAAACATAAAGTAATGTTATGTTTGCAGACATATGATGATTATGGATATGGATTTGAATATACATAATAAAAAGGTTTTTAATTTTATACCAATATTTTAGTTCTTTTTAGAATAATTTACTTTGTTTTTAAAAATTCATGTTGCAAAATCTACCAAACCATGTGTTAAATGTGGATAATGAATACATTGTGCTTCTATGGTGTATCTTTCCTGTATCTTTTTAATACATGTAACACATTTAAACATTGAAATTTAAATCACTTTAAGTTAACTGGAAGCAATACAAATTTTATGGTTTTGGCTTTTCTCTGGTCATCTGAAAAACTGAAAATAAGCTATTTTAACATCATTATCACCTAGAACAACAGATTTGATTTGAATTTTTTTTTTCAACGTTTATTTATTTTGGGGACAGAGAGAGACAGAGCATGAACGGGGGAGGGACAGAGAGAGAGGGAGACACAGAATCGGGAACAGGCTCCAGGCTCTGAGCCATCAGCCCAGAGCCTGATGCGGGGCTCGAACTCACGGACCGCGAGATCGTGACCTGGCTGAAGTCAGACGCTTAACCGACTGCGCCACCCAGGCGCCCCTACCTAGAACAACAGATTTGATTTGTACAAAAATATTTTGAAATTTACATACTGAAAATTCAGAGATTACATGTGTCTTTAATAGTACACTAAAGAAATTCTTGACTTGAAAATACAATGTAAAATAAAGGAGTAAAGCAATGCAATTATCAAGTATGTTGTAACGTCTTACAAAATATCATATTTTCATTTGTATGTATAACACACATACATATACACAGAATGATTTTTTATTTCAAAATGCAACGTCCAGATCTTGATTTCTAAACACTGTCATGAGTTGAATAGTGTCCCTCCAAAATCGATGTCCACCCAGAACCTCAGAATTTTCCCTTCTTTGGATAAAGGGTCTTTGCAGATGTCATTATTTAAGATGAGGTCATACTGTACCAAGGGTGGGCCCTAAATCCAATGACGTATCTTTATAAAGACAGGAGAGGGCACAGAGAGACACACAAGGAAGAAGGCACATGTGAAGATACAGGCAGGGATTGGGGTGAGCAGTTAAGCACTTCCAGCCAAGAACTTCCAGCAACCAACCAAAGAATGCCAAGCACTTCCAGCAACCAACCAAAGCTAGTAGAGAGGTATGGAACAGATTATCCTTCAGAGCCTCCTAAAGGAATCAGGCATTATCTTCTAGTGACACAAAGTAACAAAGTGAATATATACCCACAATAAAGCCAAAAGCCATGATGGGTCATGTCAAAGGGACCCACAAGATAATCTGAGAGAGCTCCCAATGACGAAAGCAACTTAAACAATATAAGAAATAATAATAATATCAGATTATCATGCTAAAAAGAAAGTAAATTTCCAGGAGGATATACTACATAAGTAAATAAGTGAATAAATAAAAAAATGGGAAAGTAGGGACAAATCTTTCTAACAGAAAAATTACAATTAATTGATGTAGAAGGAATCACAGCAGTAATGATCCATTGATGAATGTTAAAATTAGTAGGTGAATCTTTAAAAAGAAACAGGCTCTTGGCATAGTCTCAAATTTTCTCCCCCAAATTTACTAGATATGATGTGGTTTCAATATATGACTACATGCTCTTTGATACCCATCTCTGTGGGTGATGTAACTTCATTTCCCCTTCCCCTATGAGTGGGCTGGACTTGGTGACTTGCTTCTAGTGAATGGAATGTGGAAAGAGAAAAATAGTTAAATTTATTATTTTTTTAATGTTTATTTATTTTTGAGAGAGAGACAGACAGACAGACCACAAGACAGAGTGAGAGGGAGACACAATCCAAAGCAGGCTCCAGACTCTGAGCTGTCAGCACAGAGCCCCATGCAGGGCTTGAACCCACAAACTACAAGATAATGACCTGAGCTGAAGTCAGATGCTTAACCGACTGAGCCACCTAGGTGCCCTGAAAAGTAGTAACTTTAGAGTAAGGAACATGACAGACACCATCTTAACCAGTGATCAAGGTAAACATCATCAATGAAAAGTTACGTTGATATCACGTTACCCCTGATATGATGCAATGAAAAGAGTACATGACATCTGTGATATTCTTCCCCTAAATCTAAAACCTCCATCTATTCACAAGAAAATGTCAAACATATCCAATATGAGGGACATTTAGCAAAGTACCTAACCAATATCTTCAAAAGTGTAAGGGTCATGAAGTCAAGGAAAGACTGAGAAATTATCCCAGTTTGAAAGAGACTTAAAGAGCCATGACAACTTAATGCAATATGAAATCTGGAATTAGATCCTGAAACAGAAAAAAGGCAGTAGAAAAAGTGAAATCAAATCAAAGCCTGAGGTTTATACTAATATTATATATGTTATAGTTTATTAGTGTGTATACTAATTACACATATATTATACTATACACTATATTATACTAATATATAGTACTATATATAGTGTATATACTAGCTAGTATATATTATATTATAACAGTATTATATTATATAATAGTATTATAGTATAGTATAGTATAGTATTATATAATAGTTTATATTATTATATTGTATATATTATGTATAGTATTATTATATAATTATATAATATAATAGTATTATATTACATAATATATTAGTATTATAATAGTATTACTATATTATACTATATGTTAGTATATATAGTATACTATATAAATACTAATATTATTTATTATATTATTATATATTATATATAGTATTATAATAGTGTTATATTATAATAGTACTATTATATTATACTATATGTTAGTATATATAGTATACAATATAAATACTAATACATAGTATAATATATATAGTATACTACATAAATACTAATATATGGTATAATATAATAATAGTATTATAGCATTATATTATACTTTAATATTATACTAATGTTATACTATAGTATTATAGTATTATATTATACTTTAATATTATACTAATGTTATACTAATATTATACTAATACCAATACTATACTAATACCAATACTATACTAATATATATATATTAATTAGTGTATACTAATACTAATACTATACTAATATTATACTAATGTTATATACTAATGTTATAATATTATACTAATTTTAATTTCTTAGTTTTGAAAATGTATCATAGCATTGTAAAATATTAACATTACAGGAAGTCAAATGAAAATTATACAGAAACTATGCTATCTTTGTCACACTTCTATGAATCTAGAGTTATATCAAAATTGAAAGTTAAAAAATGCATGGTACCAAAATTTTGATATATAATTAATTTCAGACTCTTTATAAAGCTCAAACACTCGTCATCTTAACTTATACGGGGTTAATCAAAAGCCTAGCCAAGTAAATAGTTTGCTCAAGGTCACAGACCATATTAACAATAAGGGAAAAATTGTATCAAAGATGAAAGGCCTATTTCTGAAAGAATAAAGAACATTTCCTTTGAAATAAAAGAACTAGAGTGACTAATAATGTATATGTAGCAACACACCAGAAAGTCTCATCCAAAAATTTTTTACAAGTATTTAGTACCTCTCCCAAAGGATTGTGGATGTCATATTCAACCTAGGATTCCATTAAAAATTCAACATAGTTTAATTTCAAGACTTTAAAAAATGATGTTAAATTTTACTTTCTCTGCCATAGGACATAGGAGATTTATGGATAATTTCAGAGGAAATGGTCCCTAGAATTAAGTGCATGAATTCATGCTGAAACGTTTGATTAAAGTGAGAGAAAGGACTAACTATTCATTCAGTGGCTAAGGTTCTCAAAAGGTTTGGAATGGTCTGTAAATATTCAAAATGGATTAAGGTAGCCAGGTTCTTCATTGAACACATTGAAAAATATATATTTAGGAATACTTTTACTTCTGTGCTATAATATGATTTTACTCATCTTTTCATATTTTTAATATAGATTCCTTCATAGTCTGAATGTCTAGTTACTATATTTTGGGTGAAAGAAACTTACCAAAATAAAAATTAGTGATTGTTTTTCAATAAGGAAAATGGATCTCTAAACAAATTAATATGTCAAGTCATAGTTGGGATTCTCAGAGCTTAATTTGCATTCAGAAATAATTGAAAATGTTTCTTTGCAACTTTTCTACAATTTATTTGGGAAAAGATATTATTAGTCAAAAGGTAAAACTAATTCTGTTTCTGTGAGCACAAATTAATTCCAGGCTGTGAACACTTCAGCTCCATACTCATTCACAAAATTTTGTGATTTCTTGTAACTTTGGACTCCTTATACATTTTTGATAGGTGACATCTTTTGTGACTTATAACTAAAAGTGACTGATTATGATTTAGATTATTCTGCTAAATTAACCGCTCTTCATTTTCCATCCTCATCCACCTCCCAATCAAGTACTGGTGTTCTCAAGCGGTTTCTAGCACACAGGATCTAACTCACTATTGTTGTGTGTGAAAATGCCTGTTAAATGAAGCAACAATGAGTCTGTTTTCATCCTACTCTCTCAAAAACCTTATGCTAACATAAATGGAATTAGTTTTTACTTTGTAGTGCTATTTTTTCCTTACAACGCTGCGATATTCTCTTCCTATCAAACGTTTGACTGATTGAAGTAGTTTCCCTCATTTTAATGACATTTCTAATACTGTTCATTGTCCAAAAAAAATGAACCTCTGTGTGCTATTACTGACTCATTATCTCTACAGAGCTATACACTTCAGTTTTATATGTTTTCTGTTCTGAATCTTTTCCATTTATTGAGAAAAGACTCAATAAATGTTTGGGATCAAACTTAAGGTCAATTACTATGAAATCAGGGACTGTAAGTCAAATGGCTTCAGTGACCAGTCAGGTAATGCAAGTGGAGTGGACTGGCAGGGATTCCATCCAGTACCTCTCCTTCTCTGTGAAGCAGTTCTACTTAGCTATGGTGGCTTTTTGCCATGAGGGAAGGTAGTCCTAACACTGGCAGATGTTCCAGTGTATCAGGCAGTCCCAGAAATGAGTATTTTTATTCAGAAGCACCTGATTTTTAAATGCTGACTCAGTGTTTCTTTTGAGCTGTTTAAACCAAACTCTAACATATATATAAACTGGAATTGACCAGTCAAAAATTTGAGCCCAAGGATAATTCATAATTATATATTATAACAATTCTCTGTTAACACATAGAGAGATGAAGCTGAAGTCCCTCCCCAAAAGCCTTTAAAAAATAAAAAGTTAAAAGAAAGCTTGTTAGCTTAAGGGCCAATCCGTGTCAAAGGAATAATTTCTGAAAATCTGGAAGTAGATGAACTCTTTGTAATTTTTAAAAATTTTTGAAATTTGAAATTTAAAATTTTTGAAAACCCTAGAGTTCAGAAAGATATGAATAGGTGTTAAAGAATATAAATTCTGAAGAATAGGCTTATAAGGACTTTTAGTTAAGCATGACTTTTTAACTGCTACTCTTTAGTATGCCAATATTAGGATTTTTCCTGAGTTCTAAGGGGTCATTTGAATTAAGCAATCACTCAAAGAATGTTTCCTCTCATACTACACAAGTGGAACCTACTACACTGAGAACTAGAGATGGATAAAGAAGACAAAGATTCTCTCATACACCCATCAGAAAATAAAAACTTAAAAATGAGACCAATAATATTGCAAACAAATAATCTCATTAGCTGTTCCTCACTCATTTTATTTTTCTGTATAATCAATTCTTGTTAAGTTGATTTTGGGTTAGCTAGTAGTCTACTCTTGATAAGATACCTGCCTCTCCACCGAAAGTTCTAAAATCCTGACTTGGTTTTTCAGACTAGACCAACAGATATGTGTGCTCATGGCAGTGCTTGATTGCATTGGGAAGCTTGTACTCATGAGATTGCTACATGGTTGTTAACTGTCAAGAGTACATGGCATAGTCCTTATTGAGGCTTTCACTCTTCAAGATTAAATGACTCTGATTAATTGATTATAGTTACATACAATGTAAGAATTGCTGGTTATGGGTTCCTTTTATCGGATACTATAATAGTAAACTATTTTATTTTTTTAATGTTTACTTTTGAGAGAGAGAGAGAAAGGGAGAGAAAGAGAGTGCAAGTGGGGGAGGGGCAGAGAGAGAGGGAGACATAGATTCCAAAGCAGGCTCCAGGCTTTGAGCTGTCAGCACAGAGCCTGAAACAGAGCTCAGACTCCTCAACTGTGAGAATATGACCTGAGCCAAAGTCGGATGCCCAACCAACTCAGCCCCCCAGGCTCCCCAATAAACTATTAAATAAATCTTTAGAGTACCCTAAGATTAGGAACATATTATAGACAGTGAAGACATTGACAAGTTTCTAGAGCTTCCCAATTCATCCAATAAACTGTCACAAAGTCCATCAATTCACAAAGATACTTTAAAACCATGATATAATATTTTCTATAATGTCTATAATGTCGACCTAGTGATAGTCATTCTGCCAGTCTTTGCACATGGACATTAGTGGGCAGCTATGATACTAAAAAGTAATAACTGTTGAAATGTATTCATTTAAAGAACAGTTTACATTTACATAATAGATTGGGGAAAGTTTAACTCCTTTATTTTATTTCACTAATTTTCCCATATTGTGGCTTAATAAAAAGACAACTCATGATAGTAGTGAACTACTTAAAAATACTGGAAATGCTAATCTAATCATATTTAGCTACTTTCAGCTTATCTCCCTTTTGAAGGTAAAAACATAAAATTTAGTTCTATCCAATGGTTAAATGGTGATCCCCAAAAGCAGTTTGCATGTTAAAAATCAAGTAGTATTATTCTGAATTTAGGCACTTAGAGTCATTGTTTGATAAGCTATGAACATACGTCATAGATACCCACCAGAAAATAAGAATTAGCTCGAGTCTTTGTTTAGCGGAAGAATATTCAAAATGAGCACAGAAGAAAGTAATAATAATTAAGAATTCTGTTTTAGAAATGAACTTTTGCTAAAAACAACAAAAACGGTATCCATACTGTTTTACATAGTGGCTGTGCCCACCATTAGTGCACAAAGTTTCCCTTCTTCCACATCCTCATCAACACTTGTTAACTCTTGTCTTTTTGATAATAGCCATTCTAATAAGTGTGAGGTGATACTGCATTGTGGTTTTGATTTGTGTTTCCCTAGTGATTAGTTATATTGAACATCTTCTCATTTACTTTTTGGGCTATTTGTATATATTCTTGAAAAATGTCTATTTGGTCTGCAGCCCTTTTTCCCTTTTGCTACTGAGGTGTATGTCATATATTTTGGTTAGTAAACCCTTATCAATTATATGATATGTAAATAATCTCACATTCTATAAGTTGGCTTTTCATTTTGTTGGTTGCTTGTTTTGCTGTGCAGAAGCTTTTACTTTAATGTAGTCTCACCACTTGTTTAATTGTGCTTTGTTGATTGTGCTTATCCAAAAAATCATTCCCAAGACCAGTATCAGGGAGATTTTTTCCCTGTTTTTTTCTAGGACATTTGTTGTTTTATGTCTTACACTTAAGTTTTTAATCCATTTTTAATTAATTTTTGCATGTATTATAAGATAATAGTCCAGTTTTATTATTTTGCACATTTTCATATTCCTTCATAAAACAACTATATATTTTGGAATGTTATTAATCTTGAACTTCTTCCTAAATACTGTTGCCTGAAGTAGTAGAATGTCTTCTAATGGCATTTCATATACTTCCTTCAGATTCCCAATTCTCACATACTAAAACAGCAATTTTTGAATATACAACTAGGTTTCAAAAATTTGTGTAAAATGAGTTTTATCAAAAATTTAAGAATGGACGCCTGGATGGCTCAGTCAGTTAAGTGTCTGACTTGATTTTGGCTCAGGTCGTGATCTCATAGCGCATGAGATCGGGCCTGCATTGGGCTCTGTACTGACAGTGCAGAGCCTTCTTGGGTTTCTCTCTCTCCTTCTCTCTCTGCCCCTTCCTCTCTCTCTCTCTCTCTCTCTCTCTCTCTCTCTCAATAAATAAAATAGAACGCACATCACCAAGAGTGAACCCTACCGTAGACTAGACTTTGGGTCATTATAATATGACAATGTAGGTTCATCAGTTGTAAAAAATGTACCACTCTGGTGGGGGATGTAGATCATGGAGAAGGCTGCTAATGCGTGGGAGCAGACGAACCTGGGAAATCTCTGTACCTTTCTATTTTTGCTGTGAACTTTAAACTTCTCTCTCAGAAAGTATTTTAAAATAATAATAATAAAACTAATTTCATACTTAAACTTTTTTTTCTCAAAAGAACCCCCCCCACACACACAAACACAAATTAAAAACAAACAAACAACTTTTACTTACCAAAACATATCGTTGAGAAAGAAAACAGAGAAGCCACAGACTGGGAGAAAATATTTGCAATGCATATATCTGGAAAACTGCTTATATCCAGAATATATAAAGAATTCCTAACTCTATAATAAAAAAGGAAACAACCCAATTAACAATGTGCAAAAAACTTTGTGAAAGGCCAGTGAGCACATGAAAAAGTGTTCACCATAATTAATCATCATAAAACGCAACTTAAACTATACTTCACCCCAATTAGAATGGCTAAAATTGAGATGCCTGGCAGTGCAAATATCAGCAAGAATGTGCCTCTTAATGTAAAATGTTACAACCATTCTGAAAAAAGATAGCAAGTCTTCCCCTGATCCAGCAATTTACTCTTATTTATTCAAAAGAAATAAAAACATTTATCTATAAGACAAGAATGTTTATAGTAGTTTTGTTCATAATGATCAAAGACTGGAAACAATTTAAATGTTCATAAAAGAAAAAAAGAATGCATAAATCATGGCAAATTCATACAATGGAATACTACTAGACAATAAAAAGGAACAAACTATTGCTGTACACAACTACATAGATAATCTAAAGCACATATGGACTGAAGAAAGCCAGTTGTAAAAAGTTTATATCTGATTTAATTTATATGAATTTCAACAACAAATAAAACCAATCTATAGAGATAGAAACCAGAATAATGGTTGTGTCTGGGTGAAGAATTGACTGGTGCACAAAGGAACTTGCTGGGTTTATGGGACTATTCTGTATTTAGATAGAGATATAAGTTGAATGGGTGTACATGTTTATTAAAACTGCATATTTAAGCTTTGTGAATTTAAAATTTTTACAAATAGAAACATACATAAGAGGTAGAATATCTACCCAGCTGTTGAGATTAATTACATAGGAAAATGGACCTTCCACATATGTTTATTTTAGTGTTTGAGATAGAGATTACCTGGATTACACTGGTGGGCCTAATTTAATCACAAGGGTTGTTATAAAGGGGAGGTGGGAGGGTTAGAGTCAGAGATGTGACATTGGAAACAGAGATTAGAAAGAGAGACATTTGAGGATACCACATTGTTGGTAGAGAAAAACAGTTGTTCAGCTTGGGACATAAGTTTTGGTCATATCTCTAATTTATCAAAGTAGAGGCATCTAAATGTCAGTTGGATAAACAACTCCAGATGGTTCAGGAGACAGGTCTAGGCTGGATCCATAATTTTTGAGTTAGGGGCTTATAGATAATATTTATGAGTATGAGAATGGAGAAAATCACCAAAGGGCAGAGTAAAGGTCCAAGGACTAAGCCCTGGAACACAACTCAAAGTGTGAGGGTTTTATTGAGTGGCACTGATACACCAAGAAAAATTCTAAAAGCAGTTGGCATTCAATGATAATCTTCAGAGATAACAAAGAAGATTTTTGGATCAAGTGAAAAGATAAGCAATGCATTGTGTTTGCTAGAAAAAGGAAGAGGTAAAAGAGATATTAAATTGGATTTTTTTGAAATTAGAGAGTAAAGCTCCCATAACGTTAAGGTTAAATATAAATCAATAAAGGGAATATGACTTGATTGAAAGAATTTTCAAAATTTTTAAATTCTTTAGAAATTAGTGAGGATGGAAAATCATGAACAAAATTATAGTTGAAGAAGGATTAATTCTGTTTACTTATACTGCAAGAAAGAAGTAAGTATACACATACATACCATAGTTAATTATGTGCCATTCAGTAACGTCCATTAATAAGCAGGAAGTTGGTGCTACAGAGCTCTGATAATATGTTCTAGAGTCAAAACCTTATGATTTAAGTAACCTATGAAAGCCTTTACCATACTAATATATTTTTTAAGGTATAGGCTCAACAGGGGAGAGAATCTAGGGAGACAGCTGACTGGGAAAAGTAAAACAAGCAAAACTGATTACTTTGCCAGACCCTACAAATACTATTTTGATGTGTTCATACACATTATAGATGAGTAGACTACTTGATTAAGTAGGCAAATAAATACAACGCTTAATGGGTATGTGACAATGGAAAATGTTCACTTCTAGTGAAATTTGAAAAGATCATATTTAATGTAATATTATAGTGCTAAATATTTTAAGCTTTAAGTTAAATTTTCGGAAGGTTAAATTACTTATAAAATAAATTAGATTTGTTGATATACAATAAAATTGAGCATACATTTTGAACATCACTTCAATAATTTTGCTATAATATTGAATTATGCATCACATTCAGATAAAATTGTTTTCCTTACCTATTGGATTGCTGTAACCAAAAGAAATTCATCCATTAGACCAATGTTCATTAAGCACATACTATGTTCAAAGCATACTTACTGTTTTCCATAAGAAAGAGACAGAAGGAAAATACATAAAGGTAATATAAATTAAGTCAGTTGGTGATAAATGCCAAAGGGATAAGCTGGCTCTCCCTAAGTGGTGGTGAGGAAGCCCAGATTTGGGACATTTACTGATTTCCATGTGATAAACACTCCCACAACTGCTGATTTCAAGCTACTAATGTGAACTCACTAAGAGGAGTTAGAAAGAGATGAGCCCATTTAACTTTTGCAAGTCAATTCAAACTAGTCATAGCACACCACCAACTGGACTAAGGTTATGCAAAAAGTGTACCTAGTTTTTAGTT